>NC_064408.1:72806250-73442500 GCF_023375975.1 Astyanax mexicanus
GTGTGACTGTGTAACTTTGTTGTAGTCCTGACTACTAAAAATCTATTCTGCAAAGAAAAGTGGAACAGAATTCTTGTAAAAAACTGTTCTTCAGGTACAGGACATGTTTGTTGCAGTTGATCTCTTCCAGTGAAAATCAAATATGAACCATTTTCATTATTTAGACTTATATTTCTTGACTCAAGACGACGTTAAAAATAAAGTAACATGATTAATAAGACACGTTTACCACATTAATTTTTATATACTGTATATAACTAACTTTTACAACTTTCATAACTAAATTTCACAACTGTTTTCTATCCACGGCAAATTTTGCAATTGGTTAGTTCACTCTTTGATTAACTTCCAAATGTGAAGAATGGCTGGTATATGACTTTTCATTAGAAGGTCTCAATTGTTGTTTCCAGGACTGAAAAAAAAACTTGACATTATTTAAATAAATGCGCAATTCTCTATTTTTCACAACAAATTCAAAAAAGTTTTTTTTATTTGTTAACAAGCAGCACAATATAAAATGATTTACAAGCTATTGTTTCCTTTACATTTTTTTCTAGAATAGTAAGCAGCCTCCTTCAACCTTCAGGCATTTATGTTAAAAATGTTAAAATTTATGTTAAAAAACACGATGCAAAAATAAAGTCCTTGTATTTTAGTAAAAAAAACTAAAAAAGTAAAATATGAAAAATCACTGCTAAATAAAAGAGTTCTCTACAGGTTTTTGATAGAAGCAAATGTCTAACTACTGAGATTCCCTTTGTCAACTCATCTTCTATATGTAAATATGTATAATCTCCATTACACCATTTTGAAAATCGTATTAAAACAGTAATTGAATTACTGTTATTCCTAAAGGTGTCACTACCAGTTGTTAGGTTGAAGGGAAGAAATTGTTTTGTGATATAGTGATTTTAAGTGTTTGTGCTGTTTGTATTGTTTTACTGTTTTTTTTATTTAAAGTGCTTGAATATGCAGCTTATTCCTGCTACATTCAAAACAGACAAAACAAATGATATTACCTGTTTCTCTTGTCTCTTTTTGAAGCTGGAAGATGCTCAAAGCAAAAGGCAGGAGAAATTACTGGAGGCACACAAACTCATACGCCAGCAAATCCTGGATGAGAAACCAAAGGTATGAGAGAATCCAGTTCTTCTCCTTCAGACAGTTTTATCACTTAACATGGCATGAACTCTCTCTCAGCATGTCTTCCAAAACACACACCATGTGTGTGTCACCTCATTCTCACTGTTATTTTAGGGGGACAGTTCATGGGAGAAGGTAAGCAGTTTTGCATCCTAACGCTAAATATATCTAAGCTCAGCTACTGAAAGCAGTCTTATTGTGCTGTGCAATGCTTACTAAGCTCAGCTACTTAATAAGTGGATGTGTTCTTTGTGCTGCAAGTAATAATAATGGCACTCCAACAGCCTAAAGCCTATAAAGAGCATAATGTTAACCCTGCATAATGTAAACCCTGCATTGTTAGAATGCTATGTTAGAAATGCTTGGAAAAGGCAGCTTACAAACCCTGAGTAATAACATGTAATATGATTTAAGTCCAAACCATATAAAACCAATAAAGATACCTAATACCTGAAAAGATGGATAATAATAATTCTCACTAATGCAGTATATTAAAACATTTGTTCGTGTTCTTACTGACTAAAGCCATGTTATTACCAGATGCGTGCATGTTCTTTGTATTAATATATTTATTATAAAACACTTTATAACACTGTCATTAGTAGAGCTTGTACACTGTACTGCTCACCATATAATCTGTTGTTTTCTATATATTTGTGTACTAAACTTAACTTTATTGGCTATTCTACAGCCTGCACTGAAAAGAACTTTGAATTTACATGACATGAAATGTTTCAATGGTAATATTTTGTTAGCTGCTACCTAACTGACACATTTAAATCATGTAAAATCAAATCACTGTTTTTGTGTTCAGTGTCTAATTAAAGATTGTGTTGCTTTCACACAAAAACTATGTATCTCTAAAGCAGTGACTTCACAGAAGAATGACAAAACCTTATTGTAAACAGAATTTATTCGATTGCAAGTACTTTTACAGCATTTTATTAGCCCATTCTTTATCAAAGTTTAAGACTTTGTGTAAAAAACAATTGCTAGATTGAGATTATGTCACAAAGTTATTTGGAGATACTTAGTTTTTGTGTAAATGTGATAATAAATACAAAGATGAACTCATCTGACAAAGTAACTTCTTGGGCTGATGACAGAATGTCTTGTCCAGTGCTTTTGAATGGTGTGTGGAAAGTTATGTCAGTCTGTTTCGCTCTGCTAAGGCACTTGTGAATAGCTAATCACGTTTAACGTATGTATGTGCATATTGTTTAATGTACTGTATGTCCAGTACCTTAATTAGTTCTCAGTCAAGTTTCTTTTTCTTTTGTTTGGCTTGAGTTGTCATACTGGTTTAATGAAGGAGAATTATTCAAAAGTTAATCAAATTTACTTGGATTAAATACTTTTTCGCATTATAAGGTACATTGGATTATAAAGCGCATTAAGCGACACTAGTAAGGAACGGGTGTCGCCATATTTTTCTTCTACTTCAGTTATAAAGCTAAGCTAAGCTAAATAAATTAAACTGTTTTCTTAAAAACATTTTCTGTTAAAGTCAAATGAGTGCTGGATCTTAATCTACACATATTTTCATCTCCTGAAAACTGTTTTGGGGGAGTAAAGCACTTCAGTTTATTTAAAGTAAGCTTAGATTCATTAGCTAGCGGTTCGTCTCACGTAGCTTGTTATAACATGGTAAATTTGGAGGCTACAGTTCGATAATACTTTCCTCTGAACAGCAAAAGAGCTAACTATCGCTTAGCACAGTTAGCAGCTAATGCTAAAACTGCTAAAACAGCAGACTACAGTCCGGTAATACTGACCTCTAAATGAAAGAGCTAGCACCGTGGTTAGAGGCTAATGCTAATGATGCTGGAGATCTAAACTGAAGCTCCTGTATAACGCTGCACTTCAGTGGAGTGGCTTAATGTGTTCCTTATGGTGCGAAAAATATGGTCCTACTTTAATACAAATTGTGCTATATTTTGGCATTGATTGTGTTGTCTAACAAAATTTTAATGTACTCATTTGGAGCCAATTCAAAGAATGTACTTTGAATGTATCTTTCTTAGAGATGGCATATCCTTATTAGGCAAATACTGGCAGAAAAGCTGGATTAGAAATTTAATCCTGTAACAAATCTAGCCTAAAATAGAGCAAACGCGCACTGTATGAGGTCAGGTAGATAGCTGAGTTTCTTCCTGTGGGGTACTGAAGTGGTTGAGCAGTTTGAGCAGGATAGCCTACTTTTATCTTAAAGGGAACCCTGACATTTAAGATGTACTTTCCTTAAATAATGTGCATGTGCAGTACTGTTACAATGTTTTGCTTGTTATTATATAAACTCATATTAATGAAAAATTGTACAATTTACTAAATTTATATAGTGACTCCTTAACCCTAGGATGTTGCACATTTGCAAAATACGGAAAAATATCAATAAAAAGTCATAGCCACCACTATAGCTGTAATGGAATAGCTTCATGCTTTAATGTGGAGATTTGTATATATCTAGACATGTACACTTATACTAACAATTAGGTCTGTCAAAAATATTACATTATCAGCTTATTAAACAATATTAATATGGACAAAACATCATTTCTGCTGACCGTAATATTACCCATTGTGCTTCTGCATGAGCCTATTAATGTCAATTAGTTGGTATGATGACTTTGTTTAAAAGTGGTGGTTTTATTTATTTATTTGTGATTTATTTTTTTTATGCATATACATCTTTTATATTACAATTTCATTGTTTGAATATTCTTAAGAATTCAGATTTCTTTGCTTTTTTAAACTGAGAAACTGCATAATATGCTACTGATTTATTATATCAGTGGGATAAAATATTCTGCAAAAAGGACAATAATATTGCTTATCGCTATAAATTGTGGCACAATATATGATCAAATACAGTATCAATCAGGGTATGATCAACAAATATCAGTATTGGGTTTAGATTAAAAATGGCATCAAGCCAATTCTAGAAAAAAATGCATGATTTTATTTTGTAGTAATAGCAAATATTAATAGTGTTACCAATCAGACGATAAACTGCTGTGACTGAACACAAGAGGGCACTGCAGCACAGATGCACTCTCTCTGCTGTGCTGCTGGACAAGACTGTCTTGGCAGGATCATTGTGAGCTAGAGCTTCAGCTGCTGATATCTATATTGAGCATCATTTGGCTGAAGGCTTTCATTTTGATCTACTTTTTGCTGCCTTTAATGACTAGTCTGAGTCTCTTCCAGCAACTTCATTCCGTGTTATTTTCAGTGGACGATTCCTGCTTCCCAGTGGTGGATTCATGTCTTTATAATGATGCAGTGTTCTCTGGAATACAGTATTAATATTGTTCCTAGCTGTGGAACTGTTTATTGTGCAGGCCAGTGGTCCAGCTGCACACTTGATCCATTCAACCTTGCTCACTACAGGAACAATGCCAGGGTCATGGATAATTTCACGATGACCTGCAGACCTCATTCTCTTACACACACACACACAGTCTGATATCTTTAGCAAATACCTCAGAGTGAAAAAAAAATATCTCCCCCAATCCAAAGCAGGTCAGGCAGATTCAGCTGTTTATTTGTGTTTGAACCCCACATCAGCAGCACGAAAAAAGGAGAGGAGTGAGTGGAAGTAACCAGGGCACAGCTAATATCTGAGAGAGAGGGAGAGAGAAAGAGAGAAGTAGTCCTGACCCATTTTCACGCCTCGGAGCAGCCACTAATGGACAGCTATAACCATCCCCAGGTCTTTGGAGACCTGCTGGAGAACGGTCTCTGGACTCTGCTCGCTTAGAGCTCACCAAGAAAAGCAGAGGAGAGAGAGAGAGAGAGAGGTGAAGGGAGGACAGAGACAGAGAGAGAGAACAATGAGAAAGAGAAAGACATAGAGACATAGATAATGTGAGAGAGGAGAGGCAGAGAAAGAAAGACATACAGAGAGAGACATAAAGAGATGGAATGAAAGAAAGACAAAGAGAAACAGAAAGGGAGAAAGAGAGAGAGAGTGCAAGACATATAGAGAGAGAAAGACACAGATAATGAGAGAGGGACAGAGAAAGAATGTGAAAGAGACGAGATAGAGCATGACATACAGAGAGAGAGACAAAATGAGAGAAAGACAGAAGAAACTGAGAAAGAACACCGAGAGCACAGACAGAGAAAAACAAAGAGAAAGAGAGAGACAGTAAGAGAAAGACATACAGAAAGAGACAGAGAGAAATAATTAGAAAGAGAGACAGAGAGATAGTTATCTTATGTTCTATTATGTTAGGAAAATTTAAACACAGCTTTCGCAATACAAATGTGATATATTTGTCATGCTAATAAAACTTTAAATTGAAAAGAATGTGAGAGAGACAGAGAGAGAGTGAAACAGAGAGAGAGAGAGACAGACAGACAGACAGACAGAGATTGTTTCATTGATGTGAGAAATTAATAGATTTTTATTTAATCTATTAAATGACCAAGATTCCATTCTTCCAAGCTATGGCTGAATGAAGTGACTAATATAATGAATTTAAAAAAATGCAAGAAGTCATGGGACAGCAGTGTGTGAATTGATCATGAAGTGCTGACTATGGGAACAGCTTGAAAAAGTTGTGAGGTCCTATCTTGTGAGTGAGGTTGAACACTGGCCAACAAGGCAAGGCAATGTGAATATGAGTGAGGTCTAAAGGTACCAGTTTAATGGGACAATCCATTTTTGAATTTAAGCATTGGCATTTAACAATCCTCAATCCACAGTGTCACAGGTGTACAGGGAATGTATCATAGAGGGTATTCCCACCCACAGTGGACAGGTGGTAATGATCATGACCATCTTTATCTGACTAGAAATGTCCATGCAAACAAATAAGTCAGAGACTCTGTCAGACATCACATCCACGTTTAATGCAGGGGCCCCACACACATATCCCACAAGTCATATCCTGCAGTGTATCATTCTTTAGCTTGATCTGACATTGCAAAAATCATTGGACATGGATACTAGTTCCTCACCCATGACTTCAGGCATGTCGGTGTAAATCTAGAATTAAACGGTTGTTTACAGAGCCTGGGCCTTGTGCAGAGACAGCGAGTGAAGAGTGTTGGGAATGGGAGATGATTGTTGTCACACCTCAGTGTGTGTGCGCACAGGTGTCAGTTTCCTGCTAACGTTCTAATCAAAGCGGTCCCCAGGACTCCCATCCTCCCAGCATGCAGCATAATCTAATAAGCCTCGACTTTCAGAAGCACTTTGGGGGGGAAAAAGAAAGTGTGACAAACGCTAGCACATAGCAGTGAGCAGAACATTTTGATCCTCATTAAAACAAGACTCTGTAGGACAACAGGATCAACCTGTTGTCAGGGTTTAGTTACAGTAACATTAAATGATAACACTTTCTTTGCAGGATACCTACATATGAGATTTATAGCACATTTATAAGCATTGAATTCTGCTTTCATAAAGCAATAGTTAAATATTTATGAAGAGCTTATACTAGTATTTAATTTATTATATATGTTTGTAAATAAATGAGGCTGTATTAGAATAACATGCATGTGTGTAGAATCATATTAAATGTATTTAAATATTGACTTAAAACACTGTATATACTTTTAATGTCATAAGACATTTTTATTTAAATACCCACTGCAGTCAGCAATGTTGTTAGGATGAAACTTGGAGCTCTGTTTGTATATTAGTATTTTTGTGTTTGACACAAATACAGTTCTCATTTTTTTTCTTTATCCACTCATTTTAAATGTTACCTGTCCTTCAAAAGCTTTTTCGACACACTTTCAGGATGGAGAATTTGCTTGCGGTAAAACCTGTTATAGGCAGTTTTTGAGGAGACCGTCTGCTGGTTGACATATAACTGGGAGTTTTCCCAATGCTTAAAATGAGTCTGTTTACCAGCTTGCTGGTTATGCCACAAGAGATAGAGGGTCAAAGTGAGAAAAGGCTCCAAGAAAATAATTGTTGTTGGTGGAGCACCATGTCGACTGTGGTCAACTGTGGAGCTTCAAAAGTAGCAACAGTAATCAGAGAAACTGACAACTCGCTGGCTAATAGTTTTTTGGATGAGCAAATTGACTTAAATGTGAAAAACATTGAACATGATGAGACACCTAAAGAAAATTAAACAATGTAAAAATAAACCGGTTGACCACATCAGTACTAGATTAGTAAATTAGTGTATGTTGACTCACCATACGCCTTCAAAACCAGGATGGATATCAAAAAGGTCAGCTGAGTCTGTCACATCATGCCATTGCTAAACTTACTTACTTTTAAAGTATTTTAAAGTACATTTACAGAATATATGTTATTACTCAAGTACTAAAGTATGATTCATTACACTGGGTGAATAGCAGTAGAAAAAGTCCCAAATAAATACAACAGGAATGGTAAAAAAAAATAAAAATAAAATAGGACAGGATTTTCATTTTGAGACGGCTCTGGGATGATTATTAAAAAGTTAGTCTGGAGCCTTGGGGAACTTTATTTACAGCCATATGATTCTGATTTGTTGGACAGGGGTTTGACCAGGCTTTGCTAATGAACACGACAGTATTATTGACCTGCACACTTTACAGAATGTACTGTGGTAAATACTGTATTCCACCTCTCTCTCTCTGTAACACGTTGGTGTGTGTTTTCATGGACGGCTGCTGGATTAGTTTGCTGGCAGGGAAAGGCGCTCTGTGCTGTCGTGTTGCGGAGCTCCCGGCTGTGTTATTTTGCCTGTCTCAGAGTGTAGTGTGTCAGACCTGTTTTTTTTTTTTTTTTTTTTTTTTGACAGCAATGTGAATTCTGCCCCATTACACAAGTCCAGCGCTGAAGGCAGACAGCAGCTCCGCCACAGTGGCTGAAAATGGTTGTATTGCTGCACAAACAGGAGCTGTATGTCTCTATGGCAACGCTCATCCTGGCCCCTAACCCCACCCGCTCAACAGCTGTACTACTGAGAGAAAAAGTAGACCACCAAACAGAGACAGCCCAGCAATGACACAGCCTGATGTAAACACTGGGGAACCCTTTGCCAACCCCTTGTAAAATGAGAAAAATAAAAGTCCCTAAACAAACATTAAAGCTTACTCAGAATAATGTGCCTTTTGTTCACATTTGACTATTCACTATATTTGTAAGACTTCAGACTACAAAGTTGGGGTGGGCGATATGGTCATAAAATATTATCACGATATTTCATGGTATTTTCACGATAATGATACTCTTGGCGATATGACAAAACACTGTATTAAAAAATATATATATATTACAAGAATACACTTCTGCAACAAAATGATTTTTTTAGAATTTCATTATTGCATCTGATAAGGCATGATATGGCACACCTAGGGCTGGGCGATATGGAAAAAAATCTTATCATGATATAGTTTTCCATATCAGCCGAAATCGATATGTATCACGATATAAATCAAATCACTTTCTGTTACACTTAAAGGTTTCTTTTTGCTCATAAATGACAGAATAAGGGAGTTATGGCCAAAATCACTAGCAGGCTTAGGGCCTTGTGGACAGCAGACACTAGGATCTCCACATCTTGCCAGGTGGGTACCCCCCCCCCCCCCTTAAACATCGCTAACTCTGAACCGGAGACGATTAGACGAGCTAACCTAACCTGGCAGACGAGGTAGCGGACCAGCGATACCTGCCTTCAGAAATCTGAACAAGCGTACCTCTTTAAATATATTGGTGAGGAGACTCCATGCCACATATTTAGAACTGCTCAGATGAACTTATCGTATAAATGCTGTTTATCCAGTAAATGGGAGAGAAGTAGCCGCTGTGTGGATCAGCTGTGTGAGGTTCAGAGTGAGGGGATTGGGGGATGGGGGGAGGGGTTGTTCTGGGCTGAGCAGAGGCAGTTCGGCGCGCTGCCTGATCGCGTGCTGCGCCTGTTCACAGCACTACTTAAACGGGAAATAGAAAATAAAGTTTATCGAATCCTATCGTCCCGGCTTATCATAGTTATCGCGATATATATTTTCCTTGATAACTATCGATATCGTTTTATCGCCCAGCACTAGGCACACCCCTAAAGTCAAAGTCAAAAGTCAAAGTCAAAGTCAAAGTTAAGATAATTAAGATATTAAAAAACACAACCATTTTATCAGATTTATAACAGAAGTCAATGATTCAGAATGTCACAATACTAATAATGCACTCCAAATATTTCCATATATCCAGGATTAAAGTAAAATAAATTATACTGGACAGATTAGTCTTTAGTAGATATATAATAGGAAATGAGAACAGTGTGAATTTTTCTTTTGCTAAAAACAGCAAAAAGTAGTACTCTGATGTGATAATTATAGGTGGGTGATCTGGCACGATATTTCAGGTTATAATATCCTTCACGATATTTAAAAACTATTGACGATATTGTCGTGTACGATACGATATGGCACACCCCTACTACAAAGAATTCATATTTCCATCTTAATTACTTTTTATTTCTACTTTTTGTGGACACATGTGGACACATTTAAATAGCTCGATATTTTTTCTCTCTTTTTCTATCTGTCTCTCTTTGTGGCTCTCTCAAATTCTTTCTTTGTCTTACTCTCTGTATGTATTTCTCTCTTTTTCTATCTGTCTCTCTTTGTCTCTCTCTGTGGCTCTCTCAAATTCTTTCTCTGTCTTTCTCTCTCTGTATGAAATTTACCAGAACACACCTCATTTCCAGATCACCACGATCATCAGTGTAAATGTATTTACAACACCGTTGCTGTTTAAAAGACACAGGCAGAAGGCATGAAAATAGACTGTTGGCATGGTGTAAGATAGCAATAAACATCACAATGTGCCTTTTAAGATAGAGCTCAAACATTATTCTCCCTGTTTCACCCCTTTTACAACATTGGATTTTGTCTTCCTGATGTTAGTGGTTAAATAAGTCAGGAGTCAGTTATTTAAATAAGGGAGTTGTTTCAGTCATGTGGGGACTGATGTCAGTAATTCAGCAGTTTGTTAATGGCTTCTGTTATTTTTAATGCTCAGTCATTGAGCAGTAAAAATAACATGAGTAAAAATAAAGCACAGTGCTGTTCGTACAGACACAGTTACCATGTTTACAGTTTAGTCCATATACTGAGTATACAGTTACAGTGTAATCCATATCTTTCTGCCACACAACAAATGGAAAGAGAGACCACTACAAAATGGAAAATTTTCAACATTTGCAACAGTAACGCAAATGTGGTGGTAGTATGTTATTTTTCATGTCACATGTCACAAATCTTTACTAAAAGGTAATAAATGGATATGTAGGTCTTATGAATTGGTCAGTGAGTGATCACAGCCTTGAAAAAAAATAATAGCAATTTTGAAAATACTCTCACACATAAATATTGTCTAACAATAAGCAGCCATAGCCCACAAAGCAGCAGAAGACTATCAGACAATAGCAGAATGATTTCACAAAGCCATTTTCAACTTCTAATGTAGATACAAAAAAGTATCCGCACCACTAAATGTAGCATATAAAATGCAGCATATGGAAAGTCCAGTTTACTGATACCATTTTAATAGAAACATATGGCTGCATTGAGCAAATTAATTGAACAAAAAAAAGTGGAGCATTTGTAAGAAAAGATTAAATGTTTAGAACACGGTTGAATCAATCATGAGTTGGATTTGTGCCACAGTCATTAAAACGTGAAACGTTCTTGAGTAGAGAGAAGAAAAGTTTTGCCCTGGCCCTTACAGTCCCCTATACATCATCAGACCTCTGTGGATAGACCTCAACAGAGCAGCACAGATAAGATGGCCCAAGAAGTTCACAGAACAAGGAGCCTTTTACAAGCATGAATGTGAGAAAACCTCCCAAACAAATTAAATTAATCCAAATCTGGCTCTTAGCTGGCTACAAAAAGCATTTATACATTTATAAGCTTGGATTCTTGACAAAAGTGATGATAAGTACTGAACATACAGGGTTCCTTTGGGCTCTTTTCCTTTTTTATTTTTTCATTTATTTTGAAACTACGAAACTTGCATGCCTCTGTGGAAATGTAGAATTCTGTGTAATATATTTAAGCAATAATACACAAGAGGGAGTGCTATAACTTCAGCACAGCAGTGCCAATATTACATGTTACAGCATGAACCTTAAGTGTATTATTGCGATTATACCACAGTTCCATTATCACTGTTTACTAAAAGATTTTAAGTTAAAGAGGATGAAAACAAATGATCTGTTTGGTAAAAAAAAAAAAGGTTAAAATTGTTTCATCGCTGCTCTGTTTGTAGCTGCGCTGTTTGGTTTGTAAGCGCTGCATCATTGCTAGGCTACCTGTACGTGGCAGAGTAAGACATGAAGAGCTTCGGTTACAGTGCATTACCGGCTGATAAGGGCACTCATAAAACGCCTCTCAGCCAATCACATTGCAGTGTCGGAACTAACTGTGGTATAATATGTAACAACCAATAACCTAAATTCTAGAAAATTAACCCCTTAACAAACCTTAGCCTGTATGCTCTACATGTGCAAGTGATACAAACCCATTTTTTCTGCAGTAAAATAAGTTATTTACATTTTAAAAACTTTAAGGACTTTGTCCACTGCCTGTCCACTGTCTTCTTCACTTAATAATTTCAGAAATCAACAACAAATTCTTAAAAAAAAAAAAAAAAAGACATTAAATACCAGACAACTGTTACAAAACAGAAGGTTTGGAGGACATTAAATATTTCATTTGTATTCACAAATATATCTACTTTTTTCTTTTGTTTTATTGTTTTTATTCATTATATTTGAACAGTTGCAGATTTACAATTACACTTAAGATTTTCAGTAACGTTTCTTACCAAACATTGCACCCTTGAATAGAAATCCTCAAAATTTAAGTGTGTAATATTAGGCAGAACATTTTTTTTTAATACTGGCCTGTTAAAGGGTTAATAAGTTATACAAGATTTTTCTTTACAAACTGCCTGGTTTGAATGCGGCCGAGAGAGATACCTAAAAGGAAAGAGACTAAAACAGGTAAAAAGGGTTAAAAAAGGAAATATGAAGAGCAGGTAAGCTCAGAGACAGTAATGAGAGGTATTATTATTAATCTGTAGAGACCCAAAATGGGGTGGGGGGTTATAGGAGACTAAAAGCAGAATAAATATGGCTTTTTATTGCTAGACAGCAGAAAGGCGAGACAGATGGAGGGGTGTGTTTGTACGCAGACATGGAAGCAGAACAGCTTGTGACTCGAGCAGGCCCGGCCGCATTTGGTCCTATTCCCAGAAACAGAGCGAGAGACTGGCAGACGCTTCACAAGGTTTACATAGATCCCGGGTCCTGTCGCTAAAGCCCCCAGCGCCAGGCCGACCATGCTCTCGGCCTGTTTGATGTGAGCCGCTCGGCCGGTCAGCATTAATAATGCACACGGGCCGCCTGCCTCTTCACGCCAGGGGAAACCATTGTCACTCGATAGAAACCAGAGGAGCCCAAACAAACCCCCTGTGGCAGAGATGTTCGGCATGCCAGCAGTGGGTACAGGGAGCGGCTGTGGAAATCTCACTCTCCTGAACTGGCGCTTCGGCAAAGGAAGCACCGGATCTCTTTAATTGATGCCTTAGCTCAAGCACTGGTATTTGATTGCAAAGGGAACAGGGAAATGACAGAGGCCTCCAAAGTGCAATGTTCCTCTGCTGCTCTTTTCTACTCACAGCCGAACCCACTCTTTAATAGTACCTCCAGTCTTCTGTTTGGACAGCTTCAGACAGTGCCAGGTCCATAGAGCAGGATTTTTATGAGTGTTTTCTACCTGCATGTTAAATAAGAAGTGCAGCAAATGACAAACAGAAAGCTTAGGCTGTTTAATTAAAGTAAACAAGGGCCTTCTCCGCATAAATAGCTTCGCAGTGTGCTCTATTGCTTGCCAGTGCCGCTTATTTACATAGCAATACCCATCAAAGTGGCAGGACTTGAAGTTGTGTTTGATGCTTGTGCTTCTCCTAACGACTTCACTTCGTTAAAAGTTGAGTTATTACTTTTGTTGTAATATTAAATACTGATGTGTAGATTTAACTAAATAATTTACATTAAGTTATACTAATAATTGTACTATTTACACTGCATTTACCTACTTTAGTAGCAGTTTTTTTTCTGTTTGTTTCATTGTCCACACAAAATATTACTCAATGTCATCAGCTGTGTTTTGTCACTAGTCTGCCTTTACACACTTTACCTGCTGTTGTGTATCAGTACTCTCAGTCTGCAACAGTAAATAATAATGTTGTCATTGTTTCCAGATTTTATGAAATGTCATGAAATCATAAAATTCTGCAGAGGGCTTTTAAGTTAAAAACTACAGATTCAGGAGGAAGACAGGGAGGTGAGAGAAGAGAGGAGTGAGAGATGTAGATTTAACTAGCTAATGTTAAGTTCTTGTAGTAAAAAAAAAAATCATAATGTAATACAATATTTCAGTAATACAATTAATTTTAGTGCTGGGAATTGTTCTGTGGTAGAGCCTGTAAAACTGACACTAAGAATAATAGTATTTATGGGAGTGAAGAACTAAAATGTTGATTAACATACATGGTCTATCAGATTAGGAATTACACCTCTTGAGACCTGGGCATCTTATTTTTGTCTAGCTCTTTGGGATTAGAAGGACACAACAAGTATAAAAACTAAACTTTGCCTTTGTACAGGAAGTCACTCATATTAGGCCAGTAGTTTTTTAACATAAACAGTTTATGAACATTTAAAATTTATCGTTGGCATTTAGAATCAGAAGGACACAATTATCCAAAAATCAACTTTTAATTTCTACAGAATTTTTCGTCTTTTAATTTGGTGCGCCTTATGTATAAAATGTACTGGTCAGGTTGTAAGGAGCGGTAAATATACAGGAGTTTCAGTGAAGTTTCTCCAGCACCAAGACTAGAGCAGCATAAGCATTAGCCTAACCAATATGACCACTACCACTAGGACAAACTGCTAGCTGATCATGCCCTGGCTTACTGAAACACTCAGGGTTCATCAGTGTATTGCTTTCGGGCAGCATTTACTAGTGCTAAATGCTGTTAACCACGGTTAGCGCTGCTGTTAACCACACTAAAATATAGGAAATCTAAGCGTATTGTAAATAAACTGAAGTGCTTTACTCACCCAAATAAACAGTTTTCAGGAGGGAAATCTGTGTAGATTACCATCCAGCGCTTGTTTGACTTTGAAAATGTTTTTTTTTTTTTTTTTTTTTTTTTTAGAAATTATAGTTTAGTTTACTTAGGCTCTTCCCCAGTAAAGGGGAAACATGGCAACGCCCTTGTTCCTAACTATTGTCACTTAAAATGCATCTTATAATCTGATTCACCCTATGTATGAAACTAGATAAAAAAATGACATTCATTGACATTCAGTGCGTCTTGTGCACCTTATAATCAGTTTTTGGCTGGCTCATTTTTCTGTCTGGACTGGGATTCCCGCTCTCTTGTTTTCAATCAATTAAGCTTAGTGTTGTCTCATGACCAGTAGATGGTACAGGCATGGTCTCCATATAAGGCCAAAGGGTGAATGTTAAAACATCTAATTATCATGGTGTAGAGAATATGCAGAGAATGTAATGTCCCCATATAAAGTCGCAGGGTCTCAAGAGATTTAGCACAAACAAATATAAAGTTCCAAAAATTATGGGTTAAATTTTATGCTTGCAGTACCATATTGAGATGCTTTGCGTACCAGTAGTGGTCATGTACCACAGTTTGAGAACCACTAGTATAGTTTATGCCGATTATGCTTACTGTGACGTAAATCGGCGATTTCTTGCAGAAGTGCCTCTGCTAAAGCATCAGTTGAAACAAATACCGCAGATTAATTAACACATCATGGTCGTCAGGAAAAGCCGTTCCTTATGTCTTAGAATTAGGACGGATGTTGAAGGTCATTTTTTTTTCCCTCTCAAAGTGCTTTAAGAGAGTTGAGGATTGGATCTGAGTCTGGTTTGTTGACAGATGACAAGTCTTTTGAGGGAAGACATATTTAACATCCCCTGCTCAAGAGGGACTGGAAACTAGACTGTGTCACGCTTTCATCTCTCAAGGTCACTTGAGGTGAGCCAGTTAATTTGGTTCACCTTGGCCACCATGCTGCACCCCACTGAGTCTGCTTCAGCGCTGGCCTTTTTTTTCCACTTCTTTCTTTTTACACGTCCTGTAGTTTAGCTGCTGCTGCTGGTGTAATGGTGTAATGCTCTGATGTGAAGAGGTTATCTTTTGATGCTGTCATGTGACCAAAGGCAGCAAGTTTTTGAACGCAGCAAGTTCTGAACAGCGCTTTGCTTTACATTTCATTTAGCTTGTGGCCTTAACCTGGCATGATCTGTAAATACTGAGCAGGTGGCCTGTCGGTTTCTTGTTTACATAATGACTGCATGGATACGTGGGTAAGCGAACTACTTGCTGCATTTTCAGCTTGAATAACTGTCTGAGCCAAGGCTGAGCAGCTACATCCAAGCCTTACATCATGAAACTCAATGCAAAACGTAGGATAAAGTGCTCACCAAACGCAAGGTAATCTGATGGATAAATCTGGGTTTGCATTGTGTCAAGCATAAAGTTTGGTAGGGATTATGGGATTATGGTGTGAGTTTTTTTTTTAATTAGGCTGGGCCCCTTATTTTCATTGAAAGGAAATTTTAATGCTTCAGCATACAAAGAGATTTGCAGTCAACTGCATTTCCTTTGTTAATATACATGCATTCATGCATGTCAGGCCTGCAAAACAATCCAAAAAAGTTGGAATGAGGGAAATTAAGTAAAAACAATTAAATTATGTGATTTAAAACGTGATGATAAAGGTATCTTTGGTGTAGTGGAAACTTGCATTGTGATCAGACATATCAGTATTTCAGATATTTTATACATCCCTAATTCATACCAGACTGTGCCGAAGACGAATGTGTGTATTTTAAAATTAAAACTTTTAATTAAAAACATAATATGAGAAAAATGTGGATTATGGGCCCTTCAAAAAGTACAGTGAATAGATGAAAACTTGTAAACCATGAAACGCTTGATATAAAAGGTTTCTCAAAGCTCAAAGGGAACTGAAAAGCTGAATGTGTTAAAAAGAGAGAGTGACAAGAGCGCAAGAGCGCGGGAGTGAGTGATAGAGTGAGACAAGGCGCTAGCCATAGTCGCATTTTCAACATAACCTGCTCTCACCCACGCGAGCTTCCAACGCGACTGTGCTGCTTTCGTCTTCTCCACGACTTTTAATTACCTCTGCTGTCACACTCGCCCCCCAGGTGATAAAGAGGTGGCATGTGCACACTCATTGCGCACACACACACACACACACACACACACACACATCCTGCTGCAAACAGCGAGGCCCGCGGGTGAGACGGCTTACCGTCAAAAGCAGTTGACGCCCTGGCGAACAGTTGCTTCGGCCTGGTTGGCCAGCCGTACACACACTCACCTCTCACACACACACTCACGTGCTGAGGAGTGGGTATCGGAGGCAAGATGGCACTTTTAATCCAAAGGCCTTTGTGTCCAGGCCGGCAGGGGGACAGCAGATGTCCTAGCCCTATGTAGGTCACGCTTTGTGCTGGGCGGCCGCGTCTTTTGCCATCTGGCCACCCTGTGTCTTTGTCAGCTGCGTGAAAATATGAATTGCTGCAAGGTGACCTCTGAGACAGAGGCACCTCAAATCAAATCAAATCAAATTTATTTGTATAGCGCTTTTTACAACTGGTGTTGGCACAAAGCAGCTTTACAGAAACATGATTACAGGACAAAGAATCAGGCAAAACATTAAACATAGAAAATACAGAATACAGAACCCCCAGTGAGCGCGGAGGCAAGGAAAAACTCCCTCAGAGCCGCAGGAGGAGGAAGAAACCTTGGGAGGACCAAGACTCACATTAAAGGGGGGACCATCCTACCACTGGTCAAATGGCTTTTAAATTAATTTTTAAAAAGTCTTTCATACATCCACATAGGTTTTATATATTCAGGTGTATAGCAGCTCCACTAATGGCTTATAGAGTAAGATGGATGATGAGCAGCTGATCTGTGGTGGTGGATGGAGAAGAGCTGACTTCAGAAACTTCCAGTCTGGCCAGACAGAGGACATGAGAGCCTGAGGGTCCAACATCCCTCGGTATCGGGTCAGACAGGTGGGCAGTCAGTAACTCGGAGGAAGGCAGAGAGATGGAATTAGTTTTGACTGGATTTATGTAAAACAGAGAATATAAAACATTATCAGAGTGTGGCAAATGACTCCGGCAGATCTAAATAAAACAGCCTAACTAAAGCCAGAGAGCCAGAAGGTAACATAGACATGAAGGCTCCCTGAAACACTGGCATCCACCCACTCCACCGTCCACAAACCTGAGTGACCGTGTGCAGTGGGAGAACAGCAGCACCAGCATCTCAGTTTACCACAATTCCCTCTGTCCATGAACCCCTGAATCTGCAGCCTTATCTAAAGGGAAAAACATTAATTACCAAAAGCTAAACTAAACAAGTAAGTTTTCAGTCTAGACTTAAAGATTGAGACTGTGTCTGAGTCCCGAACATATTCGGGGAGATTATTCCAGAGTTGAGGCGCTTTATAAGAGAAAGCTCTTCCTCCTGCAGAGCTCCTCTGAATTTTAGGAACTACTAATAAACCAGCACCCTGAGATCTAAGTAATCGCGGTGGTTCATAACAGGAGATGAGGTCTTGTAAATACTCAGGAGCGAGCCCGTGTAGGGCTTTATACGTTAACAGGAGAATTTTATAGTCTATGCGGAATTTGACTGGAAGCCAGTGCAGTGCTGATAGTACTGGACTAATATGGTTAAATTTTCTCGTTTTAGTAAGGACCCTGGCTGCAGCATTTTGAACTAGCTGAAGTTTATTTAAGTTATTGCCGGAACATCCAGACAGTAGCGCATTACAATAATCTAGCCTTGAGGTAATAAAGGCATGTACTAATTTTTCTGTGTCATGCAGTGATAGGGCATTTCTTAGCTTGGCAATATTACGGAGGTGTAGAAAAGCTGTTCTAGTAACATTAGATTAGATGTGTTTATCGAATGCTAGATCTGAATCTATGATAACTCCAAGGTTTTTAGCTGCTGAACCAGGGGTGGCTGAGAAGTCAGCCAGATTTAGCATTAAGTCTGATAATTTATTTCTAGCAGCTTTGGGGCCTAAAAGGAGAACTTCTGTTTTATCACTATTTAATAGGAGGAAGTTGTGCGACATCCATGATTTTACATCTTCTACACAATCCTCGATTTTCTTTAATCTCACTCTGTCATCAGGTTTGGCTGATATGAAGAGCTGCTTGTCATCCGCATAACAATGAAAATTCACATCATGTTTTCTAATAACCAGTGGGAGCATATATAATGTAAATAATAACGGTCCTAATATAGAGCCTTGTGGAATTCTGTATCTTACCTTTGTATAACTGGAAGACATATCATTTAACCTCACAAACTGATAGCGATCGGTTAAGTACGATTTAAACCATGCTAAGGCAGTTCCGGTTACACCGACCATGTTCTCTAATCTTTCTAAAAGGATAGTATGATCTATTGTATCAAAGGCTGCGCTCAGATCCAGAAGTACGAGTAGGGAAACACAGCCTTGGTCGGCGGCTATAAGTAGACCGTTTGTTATTCTAACTAAAGCTGTCTCAGTGCTATGATAAGGCCTAAATCCAGATTGAAATTTTTCATAGATCTGGTTTCTTTGCAGGTAAGAGCAAAGTTGTTGGGCTACAGCTTTTTCTAAAATCTTAGAAATAAAGGGTAAGTTTGAAATAGGTCTATAGTTAGACAGTACACTAGGATCAAGATTTGGTTTCTTGATCAGAGGTTTAATTACAGCTGTTTTAAAGGCTTTGGGTACATGGCCCAGGGTGAGTGATGAGTTTACTATCATTAACAGAGGTTTAATTATATCTGGTAGTACCTGCTTTAATAATTTTGTGGGAACAGCATCAAGTGTGCAGGTTGTGCTGTTTGAAGAGGAGATAATTTTCTCTAGTTCTAGTTGTGGAAGTGGGTTAAAGACTTCCAACCTAACTTCTGTAACAGGGTTTTGTTCTAGATCAGCCAGACCAGATGACAGAGAGGATGTAATATTTATCTGTTTAATTTTATCCCGAATGTTTTCAATTTTACTATTGAAGAAGTCCATAAAATCGTTGCTGGTGTGAATGGCTGGAATCTGAGGTTCAGTACCTGCCTGGTTTTTAGTTAATTTGGAAATAACACTAAAGAGAACTCTAGGATTATTTTTATTTATCTCGATCTGTGAGGCCAGATACGCTGAGCGGGCTTTATTTAGTTCTTTTCTATATTTTACAAGACTGTCTTTCCACGCAGAGTGAAACACTTCCAGTTTAGTTGATCGATATTTACGCTCTACATTTCGTACTAACTGCTTTAAGGTACGAGTTTGATCATTGTACCACGGTGCGAGCTTTTTCTGTCTCTCTATTTTGTGTTTAAGGGGTGCTACAACATCTAAGGTAGAGCGAAAGGTATTTTCTAAACCTTCGGTTAGTTTGTCTAGTTCTACTGGGTCTATAGGAGAATATATTAGAGTTGATAAGTCTGGAAGCTTATCTGTAAATTGTTGGGCTGTAAAAGGCGTAATTGAACGTTTTACAGAGTAGCTGGGGGATGTACGTATATTATGACTAAGATGTAAATTAAGTGAAATAAGGTAATGATCTGAAATTGCGGAGGTTTGAGAACGAATATTCGGGTTATCTATGCTCACACCCAGGGTCAAAACTAAATCCAGAGTATGATTACAGTAATGAGTAGGTCCTGTTATATTTTGAATAATACCAACTGAGTCTAAAATCGATGTGAATGCCTTTTTTAATGGATCATCCAATTTTTCGAAATGAATGTTGAAGTCTCCAACTATAATCACTTTATCATTACTTACTGCTAAGTCTGTGACAAAATCACTAAATTCTTTAAAAAATTCTAAATAGGGCCCTGGTGGTCTGTAGATGTTAATTAAAGAAAATGCATTCTTTTTTGTAACTGGATTAATTATACTGGTGTAAAGAAGCTCAAAAGAAGTAAAATTTTCATAGTGTTTCTGATTGCTAACTAAGGTACTTTGGAAAAATATGCAGACCCCACCTCCTCTACCGGACAATCTCGGATTGTGTATATAATTATAGCCTGCAGGGGTGGCTTCATTTAATGCTACATATTCATTTGGCCTAATCCAGGTTTCTGTCAGACACAGAACATCGAATTTCTGATCAGTTATCATTTCATTCACAAGAACTGCTTTTGAATTTAGAGATCTAATATTAAGTAAACCAATCTTTAGGCTTGAAATGTTAGTACTACAGTCTGGATATGATTGTTTAATATAAGTTAAGTTATTTAGATTTACTGTTTTAGTTTTTTGATGTTTTTGTTTGACTCGGGGGACAGACACAGTCTGAATACATTGGTATCTAGGTAACGTCTCTTTGCAGCTCGCAGACGGTCGGTTGAGCCTCTCTGTCTGCGGCCTGGTCCCGGTTGTGGATTGTCGGCAGCTTCTAATACTACTCTGCCGACTAGCTAAAAGACTATGAGCTATGCTGCATGAAAGTAAGGCAGCACCCTCCCGCGTGGGGTGGACACCATCCCTACCTAAAAGACCAGGCTTGCCCTCAAACTGTAGCCAGTTATCTATAAAGCCCACATGATTTTCTGCACACCACTTGGACATCCAGCGGTTCAGCGAAGAAAGCCTGCTGTAAGCTTCATCACCACGCCTCATTGGGATGGGGCCAGAGCAGATTACCTCCTCGGACAGCGTCTGGGCCTGTTTAATCACCTCTTTAATATTAGCCTTAGTTACTTCAGACTGCTGCAGACGAATATCATTGGCCCCTACATGAATTACTACCCTCGAATATCTCCTATTCCCTAACCTGAGGTTGCCACTAATGTCCGGTGCTCTGGCTCCCGGTAAACAAGTAACTGTTGCCGCTGGTGCCCCTAAAGGAGTAGCTAATTTCACGTGCCGGAAGATAGAGTCTCCTATCACCAGAGTACCTTTAACAGGCTCCTCAGTTGGTGCTTCACTGAGTGGGGCAAACCTGTTTGACATGTGAACTGGGGGAGCGTGGTGTTTAGGTGGGCTGGCTGTGGCCTTTGCGGTAGCATTAGCCTTAGCCTTTCGACTATGCCGCCGAGACGTTACCCATTCCCCCCCGCTGCGAGGGCTCTAAGGCCGGAGTCGAGGGGGTACTAACTCTCCCTGAGACACCCGGGGCTGCTAACAGTGAATCCTGCTGTCTATCCCTTATTAAACCCCGGACGTGCAGCTCTAACTTATTCACCTTATCCACCAAGGTGCTAACTATCTCACACTTAGTACAAATACCACTATTGTTACCAGTATCGGTGGATAAGGGATCTAAGCTATACATGCCACACTCTAAACAGGTGTAAACATGAGCAGAAGCCATGGAGAAAAAAGCACTCACCTTGTTTCAGTTGAAATTAGAAACTTACACAAACAAACTGCAGCAGCAAACAGCTAATCCAGCAAACCTGAGGAAAAAGTCTATAAAAGTAGACTGAGAGTGGATTAATAGGTGTGTAGAGCAAAGAGGAAGCAGACTAAAAGTGGATTAGTAAGTGTGAAGAGAGTAAAAGAGAAGAAAACAGAGAAAAGTGTAGAAGCTGAAGTGTAGAGTGTGGTCTCTCTAGCACCTGTGGGCTAGAGAGACCACACGCTGCCACTATGAGCAGGAGGTCACAGGTTCGACACCCCACTCATGCAGCTTTGCCATGGCCCTGCTCCCTATGGGTGGGTAGATGGCACTCTCTCCCCACATCACTCCTACAGTGATGTCTGTAGCACAGGGCGTCTGTGAGCTGAGGTACCGGAGCCGAGCCGCTGCGCTGTCCTCCAAGCGTGGTAACTGCTCGGCAATGCTGCATCAGCAGCAGCTCGAAAAAAAGCGGTGGCTGACTTCACATGTTTCGGAGGAAACTTCACCCACCTGGTGTGTTGGGGCATTACTAGTGATAGAGGGAGTCCTAATGAGTGGGTTGGGTAATTGGCCGTGTAAATTGGGGAGAAAATGGGAAAAATTAGAAATACAATTTTGAGGAAAGAAAAAAAAAATGACATTTGATGAAGCTGTGTATTCCAGGGTCTTGTTTCACGAAAGCAGTTTTCCCTTGCAGTTGGAAGATTTTGCAGGATGCACGTTTCACAAATATGTGTATATATATATATATATATATATAAAGGAAATTGTGCAGTGGAGGGTTGCAAAAACTCATGATATGCAAATTAAATGCATTGTATTTATAGGAAGTTATATTGGAAGGGGGAGGTGCCTCAAGCCTGATCCTCCTCACAAAATGTTGTTTTTACATAACAACACTAAACATCAAGTAAATGAAAAAATGATCAGGATGTATCATTGACTATTATGGAAACATACTAAGTTTAAGCACTGCCAGCTCTTGTCAGCAGCACTTCAGCCTGTGTGTTCCGTCACGGTATCTGTGTTTGTTTTGGCCTCTGACTCCTCCTGCTGCTCATTCTCCAACACTAACTCCACCCCGAGGTTGCCAATACACAACAATGAGTGAGCGGTGCTGCAGCATGGAAGCTCACAAGTGGGCTGGTTTAAGCTAATACAGCTAGTGGTGCATAAAGTTAGCTAACTATGGATAAAGTTCACACGATCCAGTTTACAATGTGACTCGTCGTTGCTTGCCATGGTAGAAGTTACTGAACTCATCTTGCACTGGATTGTGTAGATTTAGTTTCCTCAACTTGGCAACCCAAGGGAGCTTCACGTCTGGGTAGGGGTGGGCGGAGCTGACAAATCTCTGTGGTGTTTTGAAATTGGACTGCTAGCTGTAGCTATTTCACACACTCGCTCTCACTTCCTACTGAATGCTCCTTTAATTAATTAAATAATTTAATATATACACAATATAGTTGCGCTGGAGGGGTTAAGAAAGGGACGATTTTTTTACATAAAGATTTAATAAGGGTTAAGCACAATCCATGACTGCAGTGCTGCTATAAATATATAAATTGAATTAAATCTGAGTATTTTCTAAATGTAATGCACCCAAAACCAAAACAGGAGATGATCTGAGGCGTTTAGAAGCTGGAACAGAAATGAACAGTCAGTGTGTTTCTCAACCGTTGCTTCTGACACAATTCGTCTTTGGTGCTTTTCTTTAATTACAAAGCTCCCAGAAGACTGAGCGGGGTAGTTAACTAGTGAAATAAGCATTAAAGCAATTATTGGGTCAGAATGAATACAATTCTGTCATCTTTAATCATTAGGGGAGTCTGTGCCTGGAAGAAAAACATATTCTACACTGCTGAATCAAGAGAGCCGGGAGAGGCAGGAGAGATGAGTTGAGACAGTGATCTTTCTGTGGAAATTGATTTTTATTGCTTTCTCAGTGTATAGCAGCTATATGGCAGTACTCACAGTGCAGAACCCAGCATCCTCTCTTGTGGTTTAAGCCAGAACTGCTGAATCACCCAGACGCTGCTGTTAGACATGATTTAAACACGATTTAATCTTTAAACTTTTTTATTAATGCTGTGGTTAACTCTCTGGAGACGACTGACTTAAAAACAGAGGTTAACCTCATAAGCTGGGTAATAGAAAAGAGAGTTGTTTTCTCCAAATGTTTGTAGACACTAGTTATTCAACATTTCTTCTAAAAAGAACAGAGTTACAGTGAGTTTGTCCGGCTTCTGCAGTAACATCCTCCCGTACAAAAAAGAAATTTAAACAAGTATCCTATTAGTATATTTAATTTAAACTAAAATCAATAAGTATCATTTTAGTTTTCTTTTATGTTCTTTTTAGCTATGTACTAACCAAAATGATTAGGGGTGCAATGAAAATTATACTACTTAAATTGAATAAGTGAAATAAGTGAAAAGAAAACAAATCATTTTCAATACCAGGGTTGTGGGTTCAATACCCAGATTTGGGGAGCTCCCACTTTGGACCACTGAGCAAAGGCTGCAACCGTCACTGATTTCTGGGTGCAGCAGCTCCGGGCACACATTCATACAATGTCACACACACACCCACACCCGCAGCCACACACACACACCCACACCCACACACAGTGATATTGTATGAATATGGGTATTGAACCCACAACCCTGGTATCGATAGGCTAGAATTTTTGAACTGCTTGAATTATTGCACCAGGAGTGACAAAGTTATCCAAAAGCAGTGTGTAAGACTGGTGAAGGAGAACATGGCAAGATGCATGAAAACTGTGATTTAAAACCAGGTTTATTTCACCAAATATTGATTTCTGAACTCTTAAAACTTTGTGAATATGCATTGCATTATTTGAGGTCTCAAAGCTCTGCATCTTTTTTTGTTATTTCAGCCATTTCTCTTTTTCTGCAAATAAATGCTCTGAAAGAAATGCTATCTTAATTTTTTACAGAGCTATATATATATATATATATATACAGAGAGAGAGAGAGAGAGAGAGAGAGAGAGTACTTAATAGCAGTATTAAAAGTTTAGTTAAATTTAGTTTTAGAACTCTTCTGTGATGCCTTACACTGAATATTGGAAATGTTTATGAAATAATTTTAGAAACACTTAAGAGGCAGGACTAAGACCATCATGCTCAAACTTCTCAAACATTCTACTACCCCAAAGAAAGAGTGTGATAATTCACACTAGATTTCTACAAATGCATAATTTTTCCCTGCTATATGTGGCCCAGCATTTTCTGCTTAGATCTACTCGATACTATCAATACTGATATGACATCTCTGGTTAAAAAATATCATTATTCAGGGTCAGTGATGTTGGATGATTGGTTTTGGAACAAGCTCATCCCAAAGCTATTGGGAGCTATTTCAGGGAATATAGTTCATATCCGAATGCTACAAAACATCCAATAGTTTTGGCAAAGCTTTTCAATGGATATTAGACAGTGGCTGTGTCTCAAACTTAGGGAATGCTGCCTACATATACAGGATTCTAAAGCAGAAAAACACCCAGTCATGTCTTATTTGAAGTTTATTGATCTAGCCTTCTGTTTTATTGGGACGAAAATGGTAATAACAAAAGACAACACTGCTAAACACTCATACAGTATCTATCAGTAAATTGTCCATATCTTGTCAACATCAGGACATATTGCTGCCATTTTGATTTGGTTTTAGGGACCTTCTAAAACATAGAGTAAAGCATCAAGTCAGCTTCCTCCAGTTTCATACACAGCTAAATATTTTTGCGTCCTTAAGAGTGGTAAAAGTTTACTGTATAATACTTAAAAAAAAAAAAAAAAGAAGCCTAGCTTCCTTTAAGCTGAAATCTTGCTCTGGTTGTTTCTGCAGCTTCAAAGCGAGCTGGACCAGGAATATCAGGACAAGTTCCGGCGGCTCCCGGTGGAGATCCAGGAGTTCGTACAGGAAAGCGCTAAAGGCAAGCCGAGCAATGAGTGTGAACAGAGCTGCCTCAGCGGCTCAGTCACAGAGAAGCTAAACCACAGAGCGGCCCAGTCTGAGGAGGACCTGGAGGAGGCCTCGTCAGAGAAGGTGTACGACACGCCGCTCTGAGTTAACCTCTGGCTTTCACCTTTTAACTGTAGCGAATCTGAATATGTACATAAGTTTTGTAATATCAATGTGTTCCTGGTTGTTGTCTCTAATTTAAAGTGCACCTTTTACGACTGCGTCTGTAGAATCTGTTGACGAAACATTGGCACGTACTAAGATGACGTACTCGAACAACGGCGAGAATACTGACGATTTATTTACATCCCTTTGTCCTTCCCTGGAAAGCTGTTATAGAGCTCACTTCAAACTGACAGATTTGATAATGATGCTTGTGTGTAGATAACCACTAGAGAGAATTGTTTATGTACTCATTGTTTAAGAGCAGATTTAGCCTGGGCAGAGACTCTAAAAATAATTTGAAAGTAAGCCTGTAAATAGCTGTATATTTTGGAAGTGGATACGTTCCATGTGCTAGCAGTGAAGCGTTTCTGTTCACACGTGGCTTACAGGGTTCAGCCCATCACTTACAAACCTGTCATTGTCTCTTTTAAATGACCACAGCTTTTGTGTTGGTTATAAAACTTGTTTTTAACATTTTATAGATACATTTTTTTGTTGTTTGTTTGTTTCTGTGTTGGTTTTCATTTTTATATTTGGCTAAATGTAATTAAATGTACACTTAGTTGTAATGTTACCTTTAAAAAAAAATTATAGAATGAATGACTGATTCAAAAGCATGTTTTTGTACACATGTAAATGTTGCCTATGTAGCAGAGAGGGCGCAAAAGATCATATGCACTCTTATAAATGTAAATAATTTATGTTGTCAGAGAAAAACATTCATTATATACAGTACCAGTCAAAACAGACACCTCTTTCCATTCAGTGTGGAATACAAACTTTAATACGGACATTAAAGCTACACGGGAACACATTTATGTGAAATTAATTAATTTAAAAAGTGTTAAACAAATCAGAATATGATTTATATTTTAGATTCTTCTAATTAGCCACATTTAGCTTTGAGGACAGATCTGCACACTCTTGGTTTTTATAGCAAGTAATAGTAATAGTTTTCTCAGCGTCTTGAAGAAGTTCCAAATCACACACCTCAATTCATCAGGTTAATGTCAGGGGATTGTGGAGGACTAACACTTTTTATACTGTTTACTATGTAATTCCATATAGTTTTGATATATTTAACATTAATCTAAAATGTAGAAAAAGAAAGAAAGAAAGCAAGAAAGACATTGAATGAAAAGGTGTGTCCAAACTTTTGACCGGTACTGTACATTTATATATACGTCATGCAAAAAAAAAACATATCTTTTTCATTATTTTTACATAACTTAAATTTGGCATTGTATCACAATTTCATGGTGTATGAATCAAAAGAATTACTCTGAAATTACTTGAAATAAACTACTTTACTTTGACTTCAGTTATACAGCCACCACAGATGCTTTATCTTGATTTTTTATTGATTGTTTTAACAGAAACTTTATTTCAAATGTTTTGCCAATTTTAGAACACTGGCGTCTGGATAATACATTTTTTTTGACAGTCAGAATGATGTCTGTCCGACACACACATGCCTCCACTGGCCGCCCTGTTGACTCATTAGGCCATAGTAAACATTTGTTGTTACCAAAATGTGATGAAGAAAAATATTCATTAGTAAAATATATATTCATCAACATTGTCAACATTCAGATTATTGAACTAGAAAAGAAAATATGACTGGTCTTTCGTAGCAAAATTTAGCACGTGCCAAACATAGGTCAAAATATTTGTACAATATTGCAGCCCTGGTTTAATCAATGCGCCACTGTAATAGCAGCTATTGCTAACATTTACATGGTTAATAAATGGTGAAGTATCTCTTTAGCATTTCTCCTTTTTTTGCCTATTTTTTAAAAAAGCAGCTTTTTCACCAGGTTACAAGAATGCAACAGTGGCTCTCACAGGTGGTTTACTTTTCAAATTATAGGATTATTAGGATTATGTAAAATTACTGTACTTTGTGTTTGCCAGGTACATATACGACTTTAACCCTTTCTCAGTAAAAAAAATACAGTGTATAATTTGGCAAGACATTTGTATAAAAACAAACTGACAAATCAGTTAAAAAATGTTTTAAACATAACAAAATAGGATATGATTTGTAGCACTTTGATCATGTTCTTCCTTTTTTTTTTTTACCATGACTGATTTTTTCATTTTGTTTCTACTGTGAACCACTACTGCATTTTTTCCATGACTGAAAAGAAAATGAACCTGAAAATAAATTGTCCATGTGCATCAGTTTATAAACTGTGTACAAATTTAAACAAAGGAAGTCCTGATTATTTGCTTAGAATAAACTCCAACAGTTACAAGCTATCGTGCCATAAATTACGGCTACATTCACATTACCTGCCTGCTATAGATGAAGTGATTCAACTTCGATTTTTGCCTTAATGTGACACATCTAATTTACAGGGTTGTGTGGACATAAAAATTGGATTTGGGTCATTTTATACTATTTAGGCCTGGAATGTTAATATAGCCTGAAATCTACATTCTTTAAATAGTCTGTGTACAGTAACACAAACTAGTCTTTCATTTACAGAAGTGATTGCCATCCTGTGAGTCTTGTGTTTTAATCTGTTTGCCTTGTGGAATGTGTGTAAAATCATCAGTGTGTGTAACTTTTGTTGTAACATAAAGAATGTGTTTAGTTCTATGTCTGTATGTCTTTTTAGATGGTGTGCACTTTTAGTACATTAACACTACTGAGTAAAGTGTGATTAGCAGTATTTCAGGAAGAGAACTGTTTTCTATATTCTGTAGTGAAGATCTTCATTTTCTCTATGCTACTTGTTTCTCTTTATATGTAAAGGTACTGGATATATGCATTCTTAAGAGAAGCTTAGAGTAAATGTAAGAAATAAAAAGTGAGGAAAGGGAAAATGCTTGTGAATGAAATAAATGTTGATTCTCTATGTAGTTTGTGATTTTGGTGTTCTGTGTTTCTTCATAACTAATCAGGTCTCTGTGACTGTGCACTTTTGAAAGTCCAGTACTGCAGATGCAGAGACCCTCAGTATCTCAGGAGGACCTTGTTTGCTCAGATCATTTTGCAGGTTGTGCTTGGCTGGACACTTATGTGGACTGTAAATCAGAGAAAGAGATGGGCCATAGCTAATGACGTTGTTTGGGAATCAGATATATACCAGCTTTTAATAAGAAGCTGCTGGAGTCCCTCCAACTGACCTTGATAACTTAGTGAGGCTGAAGGAGGACTTCCCATTAGCAGTAAATAACACGGCCATATTTCACGCTGCTCTATCAGCTTTAGAGTAAGAAAAGATTGTCTTTGTGTGTGTGTGTGTGTGTGTGTGTGTGTGTGTGTGTGTGTGTGTGTGTCAAACACACTCTGCATGACTACTTTCTTTATAGTTTTGTAATAAATACAGCCAGAAGTTTGATGACAGCTACCAAAAAAGCCTGGCCAGGGCACAACTTGCCCAGGGACAATTAGTAGTTGTGTTTAGATCCTTATACTTATAAAACAGTGTTTCTTACGTTTCCAGTACAGTTGCATTTTTTTTGGTTGCAGACAGTATAAACCCAAGATTTTGTCTTTTTCTTTTTTTGAATATGTAACATTTCTGGAATGCAGATGTATGTAAATGAAATGTATTATAGTTGAGCAAACAAATCATGAAATATCTTGTGTTCACTCTGTCTGCAATCAATGTAAAAGTAAGAATCTCTGTTTTATTATTTGCATGTTTCATACCGTCCTAACTGTTTTCTGATTTGTGGTAACAGTAAAAAAAATATAATAATAAAAAAATATGATTGTCTTTTTAGTGATATAAAGTTTATATATAAAACTGCACTGTATTTATATATTTTATACACACACACACTGGTGACAAATTAAAGGAATATTTTTTGTCTCTCCCCATTGATCCAAAATTAAGATCAACTGGATCTGCTTAGTGTTTTAATACATTATAGAGAGCAGGATGATTATTGTTTAATTAGATCATGTGGTTAGGGACATCAGTACTGTCTCTTCTGATCTATATGAGGTTTTCTTTTATATGTTATCTATTCATCTATCTACATGTGTGTTTGCATGTCTGTGAAGGTTTAAGGCCACAAACTTTGCCCAGCAATTAGACACGTGTAATTGGCTGCATTGAGGCTTTTATGTAATATGGAATTATAATCACATCCTGAACTACTAATCCAAGAGCCTGACACTGATTATTTAAGAGGAAGAGACACAGAGAAAGAGAAAGCAAGAAGACATGATGGCTGGAAAGAGGGGCGACAATCTAGATCAGCGAATATGGGGAGCAAATGGATGTGGAGAGACACAGCACACATGAAAGAGAATTATTCAAAGCAAAAGGCGCTGTGATCGCTGTACAACTCTAGCCCTTTGCTCTGGTATCTATCAAAGCTGGAACCACATGTGCTCATCCACAAGGGCGGGAGGGTTCTATAGCCTACTTCCTGTCATCTCCGTGGCAACACTTGGCCCTGTCTGTTTTCATGTAAGAATAATCAGGATGCTTTGGGCAGGACAGAGCATATGGTTAATCCGTTTTCTCTCACGATGACCTATGATTTCTCGGAAAATGACTGAAGACACTGTGGTTCCGTGCAGGGTGTCATAGTGGGGTGGAAGACATTTAAAGGGACCATATGACACAAATTCTTTTAGAAATGACAAGGCCTGATGTCATGCTATGCTGTGCATTTTTATACAATGCCAGATCTTCTTTTGTCTTCATAACAGGCAATTTGACATGACAAAGTTATGTTAATGAGGTCCTACAACCAGAGCCCTGCCTTTTCTTAACTAAAAACACCAGTGTGCTTTTACAACAGGACAATGTCTTTATACATACTTCTACCAGCTCAACTTTGCCTTGAAGACACAGATGCTATGCCACGGCCAGCCCCATTGGTGTGTAGGATGCTATTGGACGCACTTCAGCACTTCACACCTATCACAGGTGTGCCTTTGAAATCTCTTTCATTTTTGCACAGTCTCTTACTTATTATTGAATATTGAAGAGTAACTGTTTATTATACTTTGGGTGTATTGACAAATATCTTTCAGTTATGATTACTTATCTTAGTATCTATAATTACATAATCATTGTGTGAAACCTTGTATTTTATATGCATTAACCAATACTCACCTTACATTTGATCATTTTTACTCACAGTGTATTTTACACGCATTTATATAGAAGATTAACCAATAATCACAATATATTCTTTACATATATAGTAAAACATTGTTTGATCAGGCATGTGACTAACACCGACTCTATTGTGACAAATTAACCCACACGATACATAAGGCGTTTACTAACACATAGGGTCTATTGTATGGCGGTCTAACCACACGCCACTAACACATTAACATATAACATATGAAATCTATTGTGAGACTTGCGTAGCTCATGCTTGAAGCATTTCGTTTGCTGCATGTCTTTGACTAACGACCATCAATCATCAGCTAGTGCACTCTGGATGAACTAAGTTGATACAAAGGAGGCTTCGTGACGAACAGTGCGGCCTTTCTCTCTGTGCGTGCACAGTTCTTCACCTATCAAAGCGGGAGGACGCGCGCACATAGGGAGGGCGGCACTGTCTAATTACTGGAACAATATCACGCTGTCTGACTGGACCCAGTCAACTCTTAAAACAATACCACACTGTCCGGCTGGACACAATCAAGGCCAAACATTAGTGGTCCGGTCAGACCTGTGAAACGTGAACACTAACACGTGAGAATATGCCTACTAACATGAGATGATTTTAGCAACGCCTCATCAGCAGGTTTCACGTCATTTGGGGTATAAACATGGAGTCAGAACAGAGGGGGGTCAGAACTTCTACTGGGACGGCTGTTAACTGTCTTGTATGTATTGGTTCTCCTGAATTCAGTAATAAATAGTTGGTTTGCTTTCAACTTCACTCCACCTGTCTACGACTCACTATCAAACGAACACGTAGGGGAGTTGTACCCCGGACGAGAGGTGGGGGTAGCCCACCTTTCATTTTCTTTTCTACAACAATATATAACCCTAATTTTAACTGAGGCAGTTCTTTACATGTTGTTCTAGGTTATTGTTCTAGGTTGTCCATGCCCTTTTGCAGTAATTTCGATAGGCCAGTCACTCCTATGATATGGAAGGTAAATCCTGCCAAAAATAAAACTGGAAAAAAAAAAACACTAAAATGAAAATGCAAATACGTACTGTTTTGCACTTTCTTTTGTCAAACAAGTGTGAAAATATAATGACAAAATTAATAAAAAAATTAAATCACTTCATTTGCAATTTAATTGTTTTACTTAAGCACGAGTCATCTGACAAAAAATAAAAAATTTAATTAAAAAGGCTTTTTGCCATTTCATTTTCATTAACATACAGGTATTTTACAGTCAAATCTAAAATGAAAAAGCTAATTGTGAAAAGAAAAATAAAAGCTAGATTTTGGTCTTGCAATTTTTTGATGAACTGCATAGTAAATGTCAAAAATAAAATCAAAATGATAACGTTTTTATTTATTAGTCCTTGCAATGGGCTGCATCTTTGACAGAATCGAAAACCCAAAATGGAACAATCAAAAGCAAAGTGACAGTTTGTGATTCAGTGTTTGGCGTGGACGGTGCAAAAATTAAAATGCAAACGCAAAGGAAGATTAGCGCTCTCTGCTGGTGATTTACTTTTCTTTTTTCCGTTTTGCATTTTCATTTTCAACCTCACCAGCATGCAAAAACATGTAAATTAAGAGTAGGCGGGACTACAACTACTGACCCTCCCTCGAGCGAGGCTCTGGGCTACAGCGAGCAGCGCCACAGATTAAACTGAGCCCCAGCCGCGTTCGGGAGCCTCGCGGCTTCAAGAATCTCCGAACCGCGGGTACTTGACTCTGGTGCTCGGCACTAGGATACAGCAGTGAACCGCAGCCGCTTCGGTGGCGAGAGAGTCCGTTCAGAGAGTAGGTGGCTAGTTAGCTAAGATAGCTAGCACTGGCTTACTAACAGGCGAGCTACTCTGAACTGTCTCTGGCTACGGAAGCGGCTGCGGTTCACTGCTGAAACCCCAGCGCCTGGCACCGGAGTTAAGTATCCGCGGCTCGGAGATTCAAGGTCAGTAGTACATTATCTAGTTGATATAATGCCATAACATCCCACCAGTGTTTAAACAGAGTAAAGGTGATACACACCGAACGCGTGCTGCCGCTCTGCTGAACGCTGCCCGTCACTTGTGGGTGCGTTGTGCTGCTGCTGCTGACGCGGAGCGTCGCCTGCCGAGAACAGGAGGGGTCACGTCCGCGACCGGTGTTTGTAGTTTTGAGTCTCTACAGCTTCTGTAGATCTGTATCTGTCTCTCAGCCTCAGTCCAAATTGTTGTTTGGACTACAGTTTTTCTCAGGTCGCGGGAGTCACGTCATGCGTTTTTCTGCTGCAGTATCGCTTGCCGCGAGTTCAAACTTGAACTTTGACCGCGGTAAAGCGGCAGCGCGGTAGAGGCGTGGTTATGGGCGGGGAGACGCGCCGCTTACCGCGCTAGAAACAATTGAATCTAATGGGGGGTCAGCGTACCGCCCCGCACCTACCGCGTTTAGCACGTTAACGGTGCATTTACACTGATGGGTCGCGTCAACGCACATGATCGCACTGCCCCCCTCCACAACTGGTCGCATGTTGGCGTTACAAAGGCGTTCCCTGCATCATCCAATTAAATCTTTTTAATAAATGGGAAATGCTTTTATACAAGCTATTATTTTTTCCTTAAAATTACTAAATATAAATCCGTATTTATAGATAAAAATGTTTGATTGAGCTCCATTACACTCTCTAGTGAGAAGTATATAAGCTAACTTTTCCAATTAAATTACATATTTATATTTTTAAAAACCCACCAGAGTCCCTGTAAATCAACAGGGATTTAACAAAGAACAGGGAAGCCTGAAACTTCTTTTCCAGGCTTCTCTGAACGCTTGATGTTTTAATACGCTGCGCTGAGGACGCGTATCAGGCAAAAACCTGGTCTCTGATTGGATAGACGCATCGCTTTGGACGGATTCATTTGCATAAAGTTCAGCTCGGCTCAACTTTTCATTGCATCGCATCGCATCCCCCGCTCTCGACGCATTGGAGCCATGATGCACCGCGCGACTGGAGGCTGTGCTTCCCATTAAAAAAAGAATGGGATATTTTTTGCACTTGACTCCGGCGCACTTCACTAGGCTATAGCAGTGAACCTCAGCTGCTTCCGTGGTGAGAGAGACCGTTCAGAGTAGACCGCCTGTTAGTTAGCCAGTGCTAGCTATCATAGCTAACTAACAACAAGTCCCATACTCAAACGGTCTCTCTCACCAGCGAAGCGGCTGCGGGCTGCGGTTCACTGCTGTATTCTAGTACCCAGGGGTGGATCTAGCCATTTTGGGGCCCTAGGCAAAATATAAACAAGGGGCCCTCATTCTTGAAACACACACATAAACCAAATAACTAGAGATGGAATGATCGATCGGCAGTGTATCGGTATCGGCCGATTTTCAGCCAAAATACGGTATCGGCGATCGGCAGATATTCTGATTTTAGCCGATCTGATTCAGGAATTTAGGGTTAAGCTGTGTGTGGATGAAACTGGTGAAACCGGTGAAACTGCTCGCTTACAGGAAGCTGCAGTTCCTCATCCAACCACTAGTCGGAGCTGCAGCAGCACAAGCCCCGCTGTCTTTACTCAGTCAGAGCTACAGCCCAGCCACGGGCTACAGAGCTCAGCTGAGCCAGTCTGGAGCGTTTTTTTACAGTTTCTAAAGTTCATCAAATAAAGGTTTTAACCCCACTAAACGTATAATACAGCTCTCTGCAGTTCATCTTTCAGCCCAAGCAGCTAACAGCAGCAGTTTAGAGCAGCTGTCATGGAGTCACTGCTCGGATTACATTATAAACAGGTCAGTTAGTGCTGCTAACCTCAGGATGTTTATAACTACGGAGTTTAGTGGACACACCACGGCTGCAAGGTTAGACTGTTAAAGGCTGCTGAAGACTATTAAAGGCTATTGGAGGTTATTGAAAGGGTTATTGGGGGCAGAAATCAGTAAAGGCTGGTTAGATAAGTGATTCGCGTCCTCGTCCTTTGCTGCAGTGATACTGTGACTAGCGCTGTCACAGTGATGTTTATTAACGTCATTAAAACAGATTTTGTCAGGTATTGTCTTATAAATATTTACACATAACTCATATCTCTCCTAAAAAGCGTTTATTTTTCATTTTGACTGTGACAGCTCTCACTCTAGTCGCGTACAGTTCCCGCTGTTTTGGTTTGAAGTCACGTTGTGTGGCACATTGCTACGTCATCATATTGTGGACTAGTTCAATGCAAGCAACGGAGGGGGGTATGTGTGTTTGGACAATTAGTATTTAGACATTAATTCGGTATTCTACTGATATTTCTGTTGTTTTTTAATAGAATTATGTTTTTTCTCTACTTTACATAAGTAACAAATTAACATTGTTTTTGGTGTATTTACTGTAGCTGGGATGGTCAGATTTGGGGGCCCCTATGGAGGACAGATTTGGTCGAGGCCCTAGGCAAATGCCTAGGTTTGCCTAATTAAAGAACCGCCTCTGCTAGTACCGTGCACCGGAGTCCAGTACCCGCGGTTCGGAGGCGCTGCTCGCTATAACCCAGAGCCTAGCTCTCGCTCGCTCGCGGGAGGGTTAGTAGTTGTAGTCCCGCCTACTGTTAATTTGTATGTTTTTGCATACTGATGAGGTTGAAAATAATAAAAGCAGAGTGGAAAAATAAAATTAAAACACCAGCAGAGAGCGCTAATCTTCCTTTGCGTTTGTATTTTAATTTTCGCCAAACACTGAATCAAACTGTCACTTTGCTTTTGATTTTTCCATTTTGTGTTTTTATTTTGATTTTGTCAGACATGCAGCCCATTGCAAGGACTAATAAATAAAAACGTTATCATTTCATTTTGATTTTATTTTTGACATTTAATAAACAGTTCATCAAGAAAATGCAAGACCGAAGTGAAGCTTTTATTTTTATTTTTACAATTAGCTTTTTCATTTTAGAAAAGAAAGTGCAAAACATTATTTGCATTTTCATTTTAGTGTTTTCTTTTCAGTTTTATTTTTGGCAGGGTTTACCTCCCATAGTGTACCTGCTGGTGTGCTTCAGATCATTGTCCTGTTGCAGAACCCAGGTACAGCTGAGCTTAAGGTCACAAACTGATGACCGAACATTCTCCTTCAAAATTTTCTGGTACAGAATTCATGGTTCCATTAATTACAGCAAGGCAGTCCCAGACCATCAAAATGTTTATTGGTAAATGTGAGACAGGCCACTGTGTTCTTTTTGGTCTGCAGTTATTTTGCCTTGGAACTCTCTATTTTTCTTTTTCTTATTATTGAGTAAATAACCCTGATTTGAATTGAGGCAGTTCTTTACATGTTGTTCTGGGTTCTTTTGTGACTTCCTGGATGAGTTGTCCATGTCCTTTTAAAGTAATTTTGGTAGGCTGGTCACTCATAGGAAGGTTCATCAGTTTTCCATATTTTTCCATTTGTTAATATTAGCTCTTACTGTGTTCCAAAGGCTTAGAAATTACTTTGTAACATTTTCCAACGATTTTCTTCAATCATCTGTTCTTGAAATTCTTCAGATTTGGGCAATAATGTGTTGCTTTTTGAGATCTTTGCTTCATGTTGTCAGACAGGTTCTAATGAGTTCTTGATTCTACAGGTCTGGCAGTAATCAGGCCTGGTTGTTTGTTAAAGTTTGTTTGTTAATCTGAAAAAATTTAAAAATTTAAACCAAAAAAAAATCTGTACTTTTCCTCTGCACTGTATATAGTAGTACACAATATATTATTTCAGCATTGCTAATGCAATGTACTTATCCAAAATAATCACACACAGAAAGACGTGTTTTGTTTTGCTTATTGATTAAACAGGATAATTCATACTTTTCACATTTTCCATGGCACATCATTTTAGGCATATCATATCTGCCCAATATAGTTTGCTTTATTACTGGATACACAGAGGGTATTTTTTCATCATGCCATATTGGATCATTGATCTGGTGAAAATTCCTGTATTTTTATTGCAGTATATATATATATATATATATATATAAAAGCCTTGTAGTTTTTTTTCTAATATTGTGCAGCCCTAATATCAATGAAAAGAAATGAAGGAGCACTTTACTCTATTAGTTAGTATCTTTTAGCCAGGCTGATCTCTCGGGCTGAGGCAGTTAGGAGGTCTTATCTGGCACTTCACTCAGTAGACTGTGGAAGAAGCTTAACAGTCCATTAACAGCGCTGAGGTTTAGTGTGCATGAGGAGCGATGTGTTTATTTATTGATTTTTCCGTATTTTCTTGGGTTTACACCTGCTTTGAGATCAACTGTTCTGCAATTGGGTTCAACAACCCTCTGGGCTGGAGAGCTACTAGTCTGTAGCACTCCATACCATTACACTTCATTTTCCAAACCTTTTTTTTGTGGCCCGCCATGTAATGGCTTGAAAAATATCTGGCCCGCGGCCAAACTTAATTGCCAGTCCCTGCTCTATGGCCACACAGATATCACTGCATTCATTTCAGTGCTTCCCCGGACAGAAGAAGCTATACGAGATGCAAATGAGCAGCAGCTTTTAGTTTCCTCTGACCAGGCTCAGTCCAAGCTCAGCTAAAGCCTTCCATTGCATTCCAGCATGCGAGAGGTCAGCAAATTAACCCTCAGCTGAGCTCACAGCCTGAGCAGACAGCAAGACTCCTTACAGAAAACATCAGGATTACACTGGCAAAAACTCCAACACCTGCTCAAAATATCTGTTACTGTGAATAGCTCAGTGCATAAAACATGACCTGATCTCCAATATCAAGGCTTGTAAATGCTCTTTGTAGACAGTCTTTTTTATTCTTATTTAGGTGGGTTTTTTTTTAAAGGCTTCTTGTTTTGTGAGATCATTGGGCTGCTTGTTGATTTCGTGAACTGCTCTGTTGAGGTCTATCCACGTATTTTGTAATGATGTTTAAGTTGGAAGTCTGTGAGGGCCATGGCAAGCTTTCAGACTGTGCCTCATGAGAAACTCCATGGTGAATTTTGGTGTGTGTTATCCTGCTGTAGGATAACTTTTTTTTTTTTTTACAGATTTTATCAGAATTTATTATTATATGATTGAATCCATTCTCTCTTTGAAAATCATGTTTCTTGTGTCATCAAAAATGTAAAACATAACTGATCCACAGTTTTTTCCCCATTCCATTAAATTATCCAACCTTTTCATAATTTCTATTTTTATGGCAATCCACAAACCCATATTTTAAAAACACATAAAGCTAGATATGTTTTTTTTTTACTTCTGATGCTGAATTCTGTGGTGAGGACTAAGGAATAGTTCGTTTTCTTGTGATAACCACTCACAAATGTGGTATTTGGTTCCGTGTAAAGAGGAAGAGTGCACTACCAACCCAGAGGTCTGGTAAATCTTCCTAAACCCTTTTACTGTCAAAACAGGGTTTTAATTAAGCTTTTAAACACAACTACAGGCAGCTCTTTCTTAAAATTTCCTTGTTCTCTCAGGCCTCAGGTTGATCACTCACATTTCTGTTACCTGAAATTTCTTAATTATATTATACATTGGGGTAATGGCTACATTTGCTATCTCCTTTTTACGTTCTAGAGTGTTAGGCAGCTGCCTAGAGGAATTTATGGTTGCTGATTGTTGGAACAATGCTTCAGAATTCAACAATAATTTCTAATAATGATTGTGAACAAGCAACAGCCCTAACAACTTTTTAAAGTACAGCTCTCAAAAAAAAAAAAAGAGACTCATCATTTTAAAGTGATCTCTTATTTTTTTTCTGTAAGAAATTTAGCTCAAATCTCATTCAGTACCCAAACATTTACACTGTGTTTGTTTCTTTCAACTTGAAAAGTACAGTACAAGTACAAAACTATAATAATTATTCAAATGGTAAAAAAAAAAATCTTTAACGTAATGCCTTTTGGGGTTCGGTTCATCTTCTACTCTCTTAATTATTCAGAGTAACAGAGGTTTTGACTAAGAGTTCACAAACCTTTACATGCCACTATGCTCCATTCCAAGTTCAGAAACCAGAGGAGGTGTCGGATAACCGCCCATTAATGAGGGCAGTCTTTAGGGGGTTGATGATGGGATTATGGGGTTATGATAGATAGATAGATACTTTATTGATCCCCGAGGGGAAATTCTTGTTAATATTTGCAAAGACCAAATCTACAAGTGGTCTCATTTTCCATATTGCTGGATAATAGCCAGCAAAAGACATCCCAGCCGGGTCTGAAAGGCCATTAATTAGGAGGCACATTTTAAACAGTGGAAGCTCCGACGGGTCTATATTTAGTCTCTGCTGGTGTAGGCTAAAGATTTCACTGCCCTGGTTATTACAGTGCAGAGGCATAGAACAATTTTATTTTTGTTTGTTTTCATTTGTTTGATTTCTCAGTTTGCCTACAACTAATTACATATTGGCACTTTTTATGCCCACCACGCTGTAGTCACATCTGCTGTGTTGGCCGCAGTCTCTCACTCAAGACAGAATGCATCCAAGACAGAACATTAATATTACACTGGCATGGATTAGGTAAGATAAATCTGTTAAGGTCACGGTAACATGCTCAGACACGTACAGCTCTGGATAAAAATTAAGAGACCACTTCAGTTTCTTAATCAGTTTTTCTGATTTTGCTATTTATAGGTATATGTTTGAGTAAAATGAACATTGCTATTTTATTCCATATACGGATATTTTTCCCAAATCTCAATTAATAATATTGTAATTTAAAGCATGTATTTGCAGAAATGAGAAATGTCTGAAATAACAAAAAAGATGCAGAGCTTTGAGATCTTAAATAATGCAAAGAAAACAAATTCTTATTCATAAAGTTTTAAGAGTTCAGAAATCAATATTTGGTGGAATAACCCTGGTTTTTAATCACAGTTTTCATGCATGTTGGCATGTTCTCCTCCACCAGTCTTACACACTGCTTTTTGATAACTTTATCCTACTTCTGGTGCAAAAACTCAAGCAGTTCAGTTTGGTTTGATGGCTTGTGATCATCCATCTTCCTCCTGATTATATTCCGGAGGTTTACAATTTGGTAAAATCAAAGAAACTCATCATTTTTAAGTGGTCTCTTTTTTATTTTTCTATGTTCTTTTTTGATAATACTCTGCCAGGCTTGTACTTCTTCTCCTGCTTAGTTTAGCGGCTTAGTTTTTTTCTTCAGCATAACAAAGAGAAGATGTCTAGTCTAAGTCCGACCAGCTTAAAAAATCCTCTTTAAAACCAATTTACTGCTTTGGCACTGTTTGGATTATTGTCTTGCTGTAGGACAAGGACTAGTGAGCCAGTACCTGTGGCTGCAATACAGCTTCCACCACCATGTTTCACAGGTGATGCAGTATGCTTTGGATCTTGGGTAGGTCTTTGTTTCCTCATCACTTTGATTTTGCTTTTATTCTAATAGATTTTAGTTAGTTGAATTGGTCTCATCTGTACACAAAACCCCTTTTCATCCAAAACACTGCATTCTCAGTTTTTAGCAAACTGTAAAATCGGCATGCTGTTTTAGATGGGATTTGCATCCTGCAGTGTTCCCTTTGTATTACTGTTCAGGAAGTTTCAGGAGCTTTTCTAAACTGCAGGGCAGATGTATGAGGATTTTCCTCATTATACTGTAGTAAGGATTGTCCATCAGTAATCATATGTAGTGGTCTTTCTTGGCCAACTGGTCCACTTATGGTTACAAAACTTACACATTCTCCTTTTCTTTTTAATAATTAAAGAATAGTACATTTCTCCAGTAAGTGGCCAGCACGCTAGCAAAGCTAAGCAAGGCTGGAGGCAATTGGCTAGCACACTGCTAATATGGCTGCTTGGTTTTTGCATACAGTAGAACAAGCAAACACAAGGAGTTGGCTGTAACTGCAGGGTTATTTATGGTGAAACGGCTTAAATCAGACATGAATGTGGAATACTATTACCTTATTTGTAAGAGTGTGTATTAAAAAAAATATTTAACACAGCTCAAACACCTCAAAAAACCACATGCATCTTGCTACGTCATAAACAATGCGGTGCCTACAAGTACTGGGTATTACAGTCTAAGAATGTGCACATTCTAAATTTGTCCTGAAGCAAACATGCCAAAAAAATTAGCCTCAGTCAAAAAGGTTTAAACTTCAACCTCATTACGAACATCAACAAAACACGCAGTTTGATCAGGAGTGTGTGGCTTTAAGAGCTGTGGGAAGCACTGTATAGGTCAGAGTTTGCATAGATTGCAGTACACCACAGGGCTTACCCCTACAACACACACACATACACACACTCTCTCCCTGTCTCTCTCCCTTCCTCACCACACACACAATCTCTCTCTGTCCCTTCCTTACCACACAAACACACACACACACACACACACACACATTGTATAAAGCAATGCATTTAAGCAATAAGTTATAATAACTTTTTTATGCCAGGCTTGACTGACCAGCCTCAGTGTTGATGGCTAAAAGAGCAAGTTACCATTTGCTGTATGAAAGAGTTTCCTTTGGGTGTAAAAAGTAATTGTCATACTTAACATTTCACTCACACTTAACATTTTTCTTACATATATAATTTGTTCATCTATATTAAATTCGATTTAATATTTGTATTTATTTTATCTATATTTTCTTTATTATTTTGTTCCCTTCTATTTAGATTTTTTTAAATAAATGTTTTTAATCCCTTTTAAACTGTAAATGCTCTGCTGCATTGTAAATGAGGGTCACCCTTGATGTATTCCCGGGTGGAAATAAAGGTTGATTGATTGATTGACAAATCTGTCTATAAATCTGCCTCTTCTAGGACTGGAATGGATAAACAACAAGTTAAACTAAATTACTGGAAGAAGTGAGGACCACTCATGTTAAGAAATGATCTGTATAGTAAACTTGAATTGCTAAGTTAAAACAACATGCATTATGTAGTAATTCTTATGTAATTTAACTTAAAACTTTAATTCAGTTTTTAGATGCTATTTTTATATTTTATTTTATTTTTCAGTGTACAAAATATCACACACTCCTCCTGGTCTTGGATCATTCAGCTCCAGTAGCTCCATCCAGAAGGTGGTTGGGGACTTCTTCTGGATGACTCACTGCCCCCCCTCCACACACACAAACACACACACTGCCAGCCAGTCAGCGCTGCTGCGGCACACACACACACACACATACACACACGGGCGCGCGCGCCGGCCCGGGGCCTTTCCGCGTGCGCACCACTGGAGGGCGAGGCGCGCGAGAGAGAAGCGGGGAGGAGAGCAGAGGGGGCAGCAGCAGCAGCAGCAGCTGGAAAACAAGCGAGAGAAAAAGAGGAAAATCCCGGTATCTCCCTCCACCCCCCCTAAACACACACAGACTGACCGACCGGAGGATCAACAGTACAACTACAGTACACAACAACGACGACGGCGCGGAACAGCTAGCGGCGGGGACTCTGCTGATCGGACGCCCTGCAGTTCTAGTGGAGGAGGAGAGGAGGAGGAGGAGGAGGAGGAGGAGAAGGAGGGGTGTGTGTGTGTGTCGCGCTTCACCACTCGGGAGGTCCGAAGACTGAAAGAGAGAGAGAGAGGGAAAGAGGGAGGACAGAGAGAGCAAATCGGCAGCGCGGACAGCGACTCGGACAAAGCGGCGGGAAATCTCCACCACCATCCCCATCATCATCCTCATCTACAACAGCAGAGGTCAGGCTATAAGCGCTTTACACGGCTCGGGTTGTTTTCAGCGCTGGGGATGGGGATAGGGACAGGGATGGGGTGGCTAGCAGCAGCAGCAGCAGCAGCACGCTGTGGTGTGTTAACGTTAGTTAGTTAGCCGGGCACACGCTGACACACACACACACACACACACACACACCCTGTATCTGAAACATCAGACCTGCTGACTACTGAGGCAGGAGGATTTTTAGGCAAAAAAACATCCAGTCCTGTCTAAATCTGAAGTTATAGACTGATTCAATATTATTGGGCAAATAAAATTGCTAACAGCTAATGACAGCACAGCTAAACACACATACAGGGACATAACTAGCAGAGAAGGGTCCATATCATATCTTAGCTAGTTTAACTAGTAGAGGCTGGTTTAGATACAGAAACCTTCATCATTACATTAAGGCTTGACATCTAACCTAGTTAAACTAGTGAGGTTAGTTAACCTGCTATCTGCAAAGTGAGACTATAACCTATAATATTGTGGGCAGCAAGGCACCCAGTCTCAAAACGAAATGCTGCCTATACTTGCAGGACTTTAAAGCGGGAATGTAACCAGTCATTTCTAAATATTAAGTTCAGTAATAAAAGTAGTCTGATTCTATTATATTGGGCAAAAAAGTGCTAACAGCTAATGACAACAAAGCTAATGACAACACACTTGCAGGATAATAGATGTGAACTGTCCACATCTTAGCTAGTAAAGGCTGGACAGAATACAGAGACCTTCATCACTAATCTAGCTAGAAAGCTTGCTAGTTATCCTACCTGGAATTGTGAAATTAGAACCTAGATTAATGTGGGCAGAAAGGTTTCCAAAAGGTAATAGAAATGCTGCCTATTTAGACAAGATTCTGAGGCAGAAAGGCACCAAATCATGTCATAATCTGAAGTTCAGTAATCTAGACTGATTCTATTTTACTGAGCAAATAAAATTGCTAACAGCCAATGACAACATACATGCATATTTATCAGTGAACTGTCCATATCTTAGCTGTTAAAGGCAGGACATGCTTTGTGTCTTTCTGATTTAAAGACAGAGACCTTCATCACTACACTAGCTAGCTAACCTACCTGAAAAAGTAAAATTAGCATCACATCACTATTTGGTTGTTGTCAAAATGTAAGAAATGCTGCCTATTCATGCAGGCAAGAAGACACCCAGTCATGTCTAAATTTGAAGTTCAGTAATGAAACTAGTCTAATTCCATTCTATTAGGCAAAATAAAAGAGCTAACAGCTAATGACAACACAAATGCAGGGGATATAGCAGTGAACTGTCCATATTTTAGCTAGTAAAGGCAGGACATACTTTGTTTCCTTCTGATTTAACGAGAAACAGAAACCTTTATTAATACACTACAATAGACTAGATTTAGCTAGTTAACCTACCTGCAAAGTGAAATTATAAGTAGGAAAGTGTGGTGACCAAAATCCAAAATTTACGAAATGCTGGTTATTCAGACATGATTTAAGACACGAAAAAACCAGTCATGTCTAAATCTGAAGTTCAGTAATCTAGTTAACTAGCTAGCATGAGTTTATTTAATGGTAACTTAGATATCACACATGCAGGGTAAACTGTTAATACCATAGCAAACTAGGTAGCTAGTAAAAGCTGATTTTAGATACAAAAACCTATTACACTAGCTAGCTACCTATTTAATCGAAGTAGTTAGGTTTGTTGATATACCCTACCTGCAACGTGAAATTATAGATAGGCATCCAACCACTCTTTGACTTTAAGGATATTTAAAAATATCCAGTCATAAATCTGAAGCTCAGCAATCTAACTAGTCTGATTTTGTATTACTGGGCAAAAAAATGCAAACAGCTAATTGCTAAAGGCTAATTTAGATACAGAGAGTTTCATCATTACACTAGAGTAACTTAAATTAGAGACTTAAATTAGGTAGGTAGTGTGGGCAGCAAGGCATCAAGTCACTATTAGGTTGTGTGCAAATGTTAGAAACTGCTGCCTATTTAGGTTCAGTTCAGGGATCTAGTCTGATTCAGTTTTATTGGGTAAATAACATTGCTAGCAGCTGATGACAACACAGTTTAACACACAAGCAGCGATATAACAGGCAGAGGAGGCTCCATATCTTAGCTAGTAAAGGCAGGACATACTTTTTGTCCTTCTGATTTAACTGGATACAGAGACCTTAATCACTACACTAGCTTAGATAGCCTACCTTTAAAGTGAGCCAGAGAACTGGGACAGTGTGGGCAGCAAGGCATCAAGTCACTGTTCCTTGCGTTGCGGACACACACACACACACACACGGAACTGTGGCGACGAGCCGTGCACGTTTTAGCAGTGTTTCTGTTTGCACTTATATCAGCTTTATTTGCACCGTATTTTCCTTGAACCGCTGCTGTTGTTATTATAATTCAGCTAGCCGGGTTTTACTGTACAGTGAATGAACTGGCCGCTAGCATGGGCGCTAGCAGCTCTTTAGCCTGCACTCATCACAGGATTAGCTATCAAAAATAAATAAATAAACAGGCAAAGGCAGCCCCTTGTGCAGAAAACACAAGATATAGAGCTAATATAAAGCATATAGACTACATTAAGAGAACAAATAACCACATAAACACTGTTTAGACTGCTGCAGCTGTGTTTTTTTATTGTTTGTAGTTATCTAAGCTTAACTGTACACGGCTGCTATACTGAGTAGTTTAGGCTCAAGGTATACAAATAAATGCAAATGTGCAGTGTGGCAGCTAACAAACATAACCTAGCTAACCTGCAGCTCATATGTGCTGAAGATGAATTTAGTTAGATAGCTACACAAACGCTTACTAGCTATAGCTTTGTGGAAATGTTCATTTATCTATTAGTGGCCTCACACCGCCAGTGCCTGACTGGGCAGCTGGACTAATCTAGCTAACCTAGCAGTGATGCTGCTGGAGCTCCCATGCAAAGTGTTAACTAGAGTTAAAAGCAGACAGTCAGTCAGTGTGTACATCTGCTAATGTCTTCATATAGCAGCTGAAAAGCCTGTGTTTGACTTTTGAACAGACACCAGTGTTAGTGTATGTGGTTGCACATGTGGGCAGTCAAGTGTGTTGTGTATTAAATCTTGTATTAAGGCACCTGCTTGTAGGGTATACTCTGCAAGAAACCCTTGCAAAATACAAATCTGGAAAAAATAAATTGATCACTTTAAAATGATAAGTTTCTTTAATTTTACCGTATGAAAACCTCTTTAATATAATCAAAATGAATCACAAGCCCTCAAACCAAGCTGAACTGCTTGAATATTTGCACCAGAAGTGTCATAAAGTTATCCAAAAGCAGTGTGAAAGACTGGTGGAGGAGAACATGCAAAGATACATGAAAAAAAAACACGTTTATTCCACCAAATACTGATTTCTGAACTCTTAAAACTTTATAAATATAAACTTATTTTCTTTGCATTATTTGAGTTCTGAAAGCTCTGCATCTTTTTTGTTATTTTAGCCATTTCTCATTTTCCAGAGCTGTATATGTGAATTAGGACCTATGTTGTTATATTATACAAAATTAATCTGTCAATGGGGTATGCAAAGTCTCAGTTCACAGTTCTGCAGTTTTGAAATTAGTAAAGTAATGTAAAATTAAGTCATGCAAATTACTGTTTTTATGGCTTAAATTTGGACACAAGAATCAGGTTATGCTGGGGTACTGCAGTAATATATCTGCAGATGTGTTACTCATACTTTCACAGCATTTATATTCCTCAGCATCAAGTGTTTCACTTTTCTGCAATGTGAAAAAAGGAAATCATAGTTTCTGCAGTTACAATATGAGTGAAGTAAGATTTAAATAATGCAAAAATCACTGTTTTTAATAACTTGCCTTTTTGTTTTACTTAAAATAAGATGAAAATGCGAAGTAAAACTGATTAAGATCATAATTACTAAAATGATTGAAATAATCATTCACTTATGATGTTTAGTAAAACCATTCTTATCAGAAAAAAAAGTTTTTTTTTGCCTTCAAATTAGTCAATTTTACTTGCTAAGATTTAGTTTTTTTGCAGTGTAGATGCAGGAGCTAATAAATACATAGCACAAAATGCCAGCACTTTTTTATCTGTTTAACTGCCCTGCTAGTGCTATATTTTTGCACTTTTTTTCTTCTTTTTCAGCCTGCTCTGTGTGTGCTGTGTGTACTGTAGCACTACGGGTAGCAGTGATCGCTGAGCATGTATTGTATAAAGCGTATATAAAGCTGGACTGTAAAGGATATGAGACATGTAATATTATGTTGTAGGGGTGTCACGATCTCGATATTTTATCGAAATCGAATCGAAATGAGGTCACGATCTCGAGTATCGAAGTCAAAAAGAGGATCGACGATCCCTCCCGCGCGCGCTACGCAAATAGCGCAGCGCGCTACGCAAATGGCGCGGCACCAACACAGCGCATCCTATTCATTTAAATAGAGATAGCCACTGCATGAGCGCAGTCGGCGGGAGTGTGATCACTGTTTTTATCTGTCCAACGGGGGAGGGGGGGGCGGGGGTTGGGCGCGCAGGTTTTGTATCTGTATCTAACGGAGGGGTGGGTGCGCGCAGGTGAGAGCGTGTGAACTCGCTGAAATGCGTGTGTCAGTGTGACTTGAGAACACTGACTATAGATCACAGTGAGGTGGATTAAAAATCTTAAACTTATAATTGACTACACCTGTTGCTTTCCATTGAATTAAAAAAACATCTTTCTCTCAGATAAAGTAAACACAAGCGTGTTTCTGACTAAAATAAAAGCTTTTCAGGAGAGATATAAGTTATGTGTAAATATTTATAAGACAATACCCACATCACTTATCTAACCAGCCTGTACTGATTTCTGCCCCCCAATAATGCTTTCAATAACCTCTTGTAACCCCTGGGAGCCAGGGGTTACACTCTAATAGCCTTTAATAGTCTTCAGTAGCCTTTAAAAGACTTACCTGGCGGCCGTGGTGTGTCCACTAAACTCCGTAGTTATAAACATCCTGAGGTTAGCAGCGCGCTAACTGACCTGTTTATAATGTATTCCGAGCAGTGCCTCCGTGTCGGCTGTTCTAACCTGCTGCTGTTAGCTGCTTGGGCTGAAAGATGAACTGTAGTGAGCTGTATTATCCGGTTAGTGGGGTTAAAACCTTTATTTGTTTACAGAAACAGTAAAAACGGACTGGCTGAGCTCTGTAGCCCGTGGCTGGGCTGTACTGAAGTAGTGACTGAGTGAAAAGAGCGGGGCTTGTGCTGCTGCTGCTAGTGGTTGGATGAAGAACTGCAGCTTCATGTAATGAGCAGTTTCACCAGCCATCCACACACAGCTCTGATAAACTGCTTATTTTAATAGTGCACACTGTTGCTACCAAAAAAAGTCACTAGATGGCATTACCATATATATCTTAATAAATAATAATAATAATATTTATAATATTTATAATAATAATAATAATAATAATAATAAATATATTATTTAAATTTTATGAGGCATAAAATAATAACAAGAAAAAAAAACAAGAAAATCGAGAATCGAATCGAATCGTGACCCTCAAATCGAAAATGAAATCGAATCGAGGATTTAGAGAATCGTGACACCCCTATTATGTTGCCTGAATACACTCTTGAGTTCACATTGAGTATCACAGTATGTGCTCTGAGGATTGTGGAACTGGAACAGGTTGCACCAGATAAAAAAAATGCTATAAAAAAAACCAAGTAGTTTTTTTTTATATTTAATATTGCACTTTCATGACATCTCAGAAACAGTATACTAACTACTTTATATATTAATAATATATACTTTTCTATTAGCTATAAAAGATACTGTTATATTATATACTGTAGACACTATTACAGAATGTCAGTACCTCTTTAGGGAAGAAGGTGAAAACACAGTGACACGTAGTTCTTTTGATTGTAATTGTTTGAGAGAAACAGGCTCAGTTTGCTTTTAAGGATACTGTAATATGCTTGTTGCCTGTTGCTGTACAGAGATTAAAACTTAACCCAGTCTGTGATGGTGAAGTGACTGGACTAAAGGAAAAGACCTTCAACTAGGGCTGGGCAACATTATTACTCACGATACTTGATAATGATTTCATACAAGATATACTGCTCTGGAAACAATTAAAAGGCCACTTCAGTTTCTAAATCAGTTTCTCTTATTGTGCTATATATGGGTATATGTTTGAGCTAAATTAACATTGTTGATTTTTTTTGTCATTTAGAGCATTTATTTGCAGAAAATGAGAAGTGGCTGAAATAACAAAAATATGCAGAGCTTTTAGACCTCAAATAATGCAAAGAAAACCAGTTCATATTTATAAAGTTTTAAGAGTTCAGAAATATTTGGTGAAATAAGTAGAATAAATAGTTTTCGTGCATCTTGGCATGTTCTCCTCCACCAGTCTTTTACACTGCTTTTGGATAACTTTATTCCACTCCTGGTACAAACATTCAAGCAGTTTAGCTTGGATTAATGACTTGTGATCATCTATCCTCCTTTTGATTGTGTTTCATATAATAAAATGTTATATTTTTCCCTTTTTGGTAAAATCAAGGAAAAAAAATTGTAACATTGAACCTGATACCCAAGGTTACCATATGTGTGTGATTTACAAAAAAAAAATGTGTGTGGGGCCGTTTGTGTTTAAATGGTTTGTTTTCTGGATAGATAACAACCAACAGTGTACAACTTCATCTAAACATTGTAATTAAAAGAGTAGCATGACAACTTTATTTTACTGTCTCAAACAACAGCATCTAGTGCAGTTTGTGGAGTCATATATATATGTAGAATTTTCAGCATATTGCCCAGTCCTACCTTTATCTTTGCCCTAATTTTATCCTCATGTTTCCCATGAATTCTTGCTTTATTTATAATCTTTTATGTTGCTGTTTTTGTTTACAGGAGAGGAGATGCTGTGCTCCCACTGAGACACTCAATGCAGCACTGGTGAGTGTGTGAGCTGTGCTGTTTTTTTTTTTTTGTTTCTCAACATTTCAACATCTCTTGAGGCCCTTGCTGTAACATTTGATGCGTTTTCGGTATCCTTCAAAAGACCAACAAAAATGGTTATGAAATGACTGTGAGTGCAAAGGTGGTGTGTGGAGGTGAATTAAGTCATAACTAATCAGTCAGGGAGGACTTCCAGGCTGTATGCCAGTCAGGGTTGTCTTTCTTAGACTTAGGAATCTTGGAAAGCAGATAAGAGAGAGTAAGATATAATATTATTTTTAATGATTTTTTTAACGTGCTTTCAGCTTTTATAGTATGAGATAAAGTGCAGCAGGTTCTGTGCTTATCTTGTGTGCTGATCAGCGTATGCAAAGCAAGGCATATTGTTATTATTGGGTGTTGGCAAGCTGATCTGTACTCCTGTCGACCATATGGATAGTGGATAGTTGTTTTTTGTTTGTTTGTTTTTTCAAATGCTTCTGGCTTCTTAATAGCTAGTTTGTGACTGATTGTATCTAGACATGCAGTTGATATCAGAATTGGTATCTTTACCAGCAAACAGCAAAAATTTGTTTAAAAAGCATCTTCAGATAGATATATTTAGACTTTGGAAAAGCAGAACATTTAGGAAATGCTGGGCTTCTACATTAACATATCTGCAGATGTGTTACTCATATTTTTACTGCGTTTTTATTCCTCAGTATCAAGTGTTACATTTCTTTGCAGTGCGAAAAATGGAAATCACAGTTTCTGCATATTATAAATGTCTGTGTCAATATCAGCATTGACAGATACATTCGTGAAAAATATTGGATATCGGTTCTGGCCCACGCTACTTTCCTAATTGTTTCCATCTGTCATGTTGATGAGCATCCTCTGTCTGTTTTTTTTCCTCAACCATTTCCAAGCCTAATTGCCTTTTCCAGTGGTTTGGGTCTTCTCATAGTGTGGTGTCCTTCTATGATGCAATGCTTAAAGGAGTGCAATTCTCCACAATGTCAGATTAAAATACCAGCTTTCTTCCGCCAGTAGCATAGACATCACTACAAGTACAACTGAGCAGCCATAGATCTAGCACCTGCACCTACACACCCCTAGAAGACGAGGACTTTATGATCCAGAGGGGCGTGGATTGCTGCCACTGTTGCATATGGACTGACTAAAAATAGAGCACACATAGGTGGTTGTCAAAGCAGCGTGAGGGATTTAATCCACAGTGTTACGCAAGGTGACACAGCTTTTAATCTGTCCAACATTTTTCCCCCCCTTCATCTGTTTTACTACTTTTACAGCAGCTCATTGTTGGTTTTATTTATAGCCTTTTTTGGGATTTGGTTAAGACTGTGGCACTAAAAAGCTGGCAGTAGATTGTGTACAGATGTCTGCTGCTCTGCTGCATCTCTCTGTAGGCCGAAGCAGAAGCCCTGTTCTAATGGCCATTGTAGACTCTGTATTGCATACCAATAGTGAGGTCTCTTGGATTTTTAAAATGCTGCTGTAAAATTTGTCAGCTGCAGCGATGCTGACTGTGATGTATGAGTTTTGCTGTCGTATGAGGCCTTGTTGGTCTCTAAGACAAATCGCCTCGTGTTTTACTACTAGAGATTTACAGTCGCACAAGGCTAAGTTGAAGGCCACTTCTGTTACTCTTCTGTAAGCCAAATGTATTACATTATGGCCGGCCATAGTGGATGATTTTACTCACCAATTGAAGTTACTTTAGAAAATCCCTGAGCAGTCATTTGCAGCAGATTTTCCTCTGAACTCTTTCCCCTCTTGGGACACCACAGCAACCCCTTAAGACTACCAGCGGGAGTAATTACTTAAATAAATGGTTTTAGGGATGGAGCATGTGACACTTACGAATAATAATTATTTCATTTATTTATTTAGCTTCATTTAATCAGATGTTTCTTAAAGGAAAACCAAAGGAAAGAAGATTTTACTTCAGTTTTACTATAAATTTGCACCTGTGTTGCTTCAGCTTCTGTAACATTCATATCTGCATATCCTGATTGTGGATTGCAGCATCATAACACAAATAAAGAGTTTTGATGCTTTCTGTTTAAAATTTTGACTTTGACAGGATAATGTTTATAGATACAGAGTGATCTGTAAATTTTATTCCTCAACAAGCATAAAATTCATTAATTAGTTTAATCCTTTGGTCCATCTTTCGCCTTTTTGCACTTTGACAGGATAATGTTTATAGATACTGAGTAATCTATAAGTATATCTCCTCAGCAAGCATCAAATTCTTCAATTAAATCATTTAGTCCATCTTTCTCATTATCTAACCAGATAACTTAGTTGATAGCACATTGTATAACAATGACCTGGAATATCCTCTGTATCACACCATCACGTGCCGTCCACGAGGCGTCTCTAGCTGAGCACCTAGAAATCTGCTAAATGAGTCCCGTTCCTGGACTGCATATGTGAGGCTAAAAATACTTAGGAACAGTGCAAACCAAAAGCTATTATCTGCACTTTCTAATTCCATCCCCCCCACTGGAAACACGTTCCCCGTTCACATTCACTCCACCCGTGCCTCAAACCACTGGTGGCAGTGCTACATGTGAACGTAATTTGCACTTCCAATTAAACTGTCGACCTCTGTTCCATAACGCATAACGTGACTCTGAACATCCTCACTCCTCGGCCTATTATTACCCATCCTGTTAGAGACAGACTCTTTTAGTGAGATTTTACAGTGTTGATGAAATTGCGATCGTTGTGACGCAGAGAAGGATTAACAAAGCGTATGTGGTAGACAAAAGCTCAGTGAAACAGGGGATTAATAACACATGGCTCTAGGTTGTCAGTATTCAAGGCGGTGCATTCTAACACAGCCTAAAAACCTTCCATCTATCCATCCATCTATCCATTCAACCATGTCTGCTTCTTCTTGGTTAGAGGCAGGAACACCCCCTGGACAGGGTGCCAGGCTATTGCTAGGTACAGCCTAAAAAACTGATACAACTTACATGAATGTCATGCCACTATTGGGCTTTCTGTTATTATCTGAACTGTTTTCTATGGTAAAATGAGTGACAGTGTACATCTTTAATAGAAAAAATATGTATTTCATGGTAGGGTTGTCACGATACCAACATTTTGACTTCGATACCGATACCAACTGTAGTATCACGATTCTCGATACCAAAACGATACTTGGAAGAAAAAAAAACAATAAAAATATCTGAACATAAAATGTTTATTTTTGACTGAACTGGATTGAACACTGAACAACTGGTGCAAACGTTTTTATTCTAAAATGAAACATTTGAACAAAAAACAAGTTTCGTTATTATAACCTTAACTATAACATAATTATCTAAACACTTCCTAAAAACTAAAACTAAAACCAGAGGTAATGGTAGACTGACTATGTGAACCTGACGGGCGGGCAGAAGTTAAGTTCTGAATAAGGAAAATAAAGAGACAGAAGAACATTACAATGTTATGTTCATTTTAATCAAGCAGGCTACGTGCCTGACCACAGATTTGCGATGGAAACGCGAAAACGTGAACATCTTGAGTTCATGTTTCACAGCCAATGGGATAATGGAGAAATAGAGAAAACCACGGGTCCAAAACAAAACTCCTGCACACTCCTCTCCGTGTTAACGTGAGTTACTAGCAGTCGCTAGTAAATCTTAGTAAAGCTACAGAGTGTATCTTGACAAACTCCACTAACCTGTCGACTTCTCAGCTCTTTGTAGAGATCAGGGTGCTTGTCTGCTAAATGAATGAGCGAAATATGATCAGAATTATGTTAATTAACACTGTAACATAGAAGCATAGAACTATTATTTAATTAAAATGATTTTTAAGCACAGCTAAACACAGTGCTGCAGGTCAAACGCGGAGGAGTTCACGTGCGAGAGAGAGACAGAAAGAGAGAGAGAGCGAGAGAGAGACACAGAGAAAGAGACACAGCGAGAGAGAGAGAGAGAGAGAGAGAGAGAGAGAGATTTGCGTGTTCTGATGTGAGCTACTCACAGGTAAAGGTTCTCTTTTATCTCCTCGTACTCATATTCTAGTCCCATGCATAATTCTGCAGCTCCCTCAGTGTTTTCTGTCGTATATGGCGGCTAGCGCGAGCGCTTACAACTAACACCGCGGACCGCGAGGTGCCGCCGCGCTTGTGCCGAATCCGCTACTGAATCCGACTCCCGCTTCGCGGACAGAATCGGCACAACACCCCCCGCTGTACAACTGCGGGAGTGAAAACAGCGCTAATAAAGTAGTTTAGTTTCACTTTCAGTTTTCGTTATTTTATTTAAAAATAAAAATATAAATAAAAAACAGACGCCTACATCTCAGACTATTTTCCCACACTTCACTCCTCGCGCCCGTTTTGGCCACAAGGCGCAGACGAGAGACATCTGTTATTTTAGCCGTCGCCATTCTACACTCGCTGCTGCTCTGCTGGCTTGCGCGTGAATCGATTCATTTGTTCAGAACACTACGTTTATCTGAATCCTTCCACACCGACTGCTGCGGTGTGAATCAGTTTTCTTATGAACTGAATCAAATTGCGCCTACTAATTTGACTCATTTGAAGCTAGTGACTGGGCTATATACAGTATCGAAAGCATCGAACGCTAAAGAACCGAATCGTTTGTGATGACGTAGTATCGAAAAAGAATCGAACTTTCGGTACGCCGTGCAACTCTATTTCATGGGGTACTGAAATCAAAAAGGGTCATACCGAATCCCAACCACTTCAGTGGGGCTGAAGTTTCAAAATTACAACCAATATCAAACAGTGTACAACAAAAATGATAGCTTTTTTGGTGTCTCTTTAACACACATGCACTTTCTTTGAAGTGTGGCATTATTCCAATGTTGAGAAATAGCCATAAACTGCTATGTTGCTTTGTTGCTTGTAAAATGTGTGAGTCAAACACAACATTGCTACACTAAAATCTTTTCAAACTCTACACTTAAATCTTTTCAAAACTTACAGAAAAATTCAAATATTGATATTTGACGCCACCTATCAATAATATGTCACAAACAAAAACAATACAACGCTGTATCAATATTTTGCCAAACTCTTACTAGGATAACCTCAAAGCACTAAGCTTCTGAGATGGGGCCCTATCTTTCCTGCCCAAGGCGCATCACAATGGTCACTGCCATCTTACACCCAGCCAGTGGTCTATTTCACGCCTTGCACCTACATTGTTTAAATAGCAAAGGCGCTTCTAAATGTATCTATGCCAGTGTGCATTTTGGTCTGAAAGTGAGGTGTGTTCAGGTAAATTTCTGCCGTATGGCTTGGCAATGGAAAAAACTGGTGGGCCACTCACTAAAACTAATCTAGGTAGACAAACTCATACAAACTTATAGCACATGCATAACACACATGGATATGCAGCTGTGCAAACTTTTACATTAACAATAAACAGAATGAACAAGCCTGAACAAGCAGGTAAGTTTTCTCTGCTAAGTTAGCTGCGTCCTGAAATAGCAATCCGCTATAGAGTGCACCTGGCTGGAAATGGCAAGTGAAACTCTGATTGGTTTATTCCAAGTTACGGCCAAAAAACACACTCGTGATTAATTAAAAGGGATTACTTTTCCTGTGGTTACGATAGCAAAGACACACTGACATGCCCTAAATGATAAGCTTAATTTATTTAAAATATCCCAGAAGCCATCATTATAGCTAATATTAGTATTAGCTGAACGTATGTACGTTTCAGCTCCATGTATAAAAACCAGCATATAAATAATTGAGTCCCAATATTGATATGTCATGCATGTTTATGATTTGTGTATGTTAATAGCTGACCACAGGTGTACGCTTGGGTGTGCACCACTTGTCCACTGGTCCTGCAGGTCCTGCAGTGTTTTCTATGCTGCAGAACACTTAATTCAATTCATTATCTAATTATCAAGCCCTTCATAAGTGGATTTTCTGCTGCATTGTTTCCAATGGAAACAACATTTTAGACAGACACTCCTGGATTTTATAATGAATGTTGTTATACTTTTTTTTTATATCATATGACTGTTTTTTTCTACTCATACACTTTTGTTTCACAATGTTTGACTGTAGGACACTTTTAGAATCATTTTCTTGTTATATGGAAATATGAACAAGGCAAACAACTAACTATTATTCATTTAAAAGAATTCTGTAGGTGGCCTATTTTCTATATGCAAGGGCTGTCTTTTTCCTGATTAATTTTGGTAGAAGCCCTTTTTGATACTGTAATTGATATGCAGAATTCATATATGCAGCTTTGGGATTCTAAGCTTACTGTGAATAAAAGGAAGTTCTTTTCTCACCCAAATACACAGTTTTCAGGAGAAAAAGCTGTGTAGATTAACATCCAGTGCTCGTTTGAGTTTTTTATTAGAGTTTTGTTTACTTAGCTTAGCTTTTCAAATAAAACATTGGGCATCCCTACAGTGCACAATCAACTCTGATTGTTAGATTATTCACTGATCTATAGGCTAATTAATACAGCTGGTACTGAAGAGGAGATATGTACCGTATTTTTCTATAAGACGCACTTAAAATCCTTTAATTTTCCCTGAAAATGTCAGTGCCCCTTATATTCCGGTCAAGTCAGCAGTAAAGACACTTTGCTAAAGTGCAGTGTTATACTGCTAACCCCGGCTAGCACTGCCTGAGCAGCATTAGCATTACTCGCTAGCGGTTAGCCGCTAATGCTAATGCTCAAGCCTAGTGCTGGAGAAATTCGGGATTCTAAGCTTACTGTGAATAAAAGGAAGCGCTTTTCTCACCAAAATACACAGTTTTCAGGAGAGAACTCTGTGTAGATTAACATCCAGCGCTCCTTTGACCTTTTTTTAAACAGTTTTGTTTACTTAGCTTAGCTTTACTTAACTTAGGTAACTAGCTACCCCCGCACCACCACCCAGCAGCGAGACCTGCTGAATAAGAAGTTCCTTATAGTGTCTCTTACAATACGCCTTATAATCCGGTGCGCCTTATGTGTGAAAATAGACCAGAAAATAGTGCCTTATAATGTGCCTTATAATGCCTTATAATACAGTGCGCCTTATAGTGTGAAAAATACAACATGTGCAGTGCAGGACCACTGTGTAGTTTAACATAGCATATAAAGGCAATCATGATGTTCTGGCAGTTGGTCTTCATTCAGAGCTGTTATTAATCATCCATCAGATGTATTATGAATTTTAATAATTATGTAAGATGGTTCTCCATCCAGTAATTTTGAAATGAGTTTGGTAGTAGGAGGATTTAGTAGATATAGTAGTACATCAATCATCAAACATTTTAACCTCACTTATTCTTTATTCTTCACTTATTCCTCACTTATTGAATGCAATCAAACCCTCACAGCAGTGTGCAAAAATATTAATACAAAGCCTTTCCTGGACAATGTAGATAGTTACTCCAATAAAAGCAGAATTGACTCTTTATTATTTCTTTGATGTCAGAAGAAACACTCAATTAGTAGGTGTTTAATAGTATAGTAGATCCATATAATGGAGTCCGGTGTAGAATGTGATCTCTGCAGATTAGAAAAAGGCACATAAAATGGTCATAAGGCCAACTGACATTGACACATTACCTGTAGGCTCATAACACTGCCTGTTAATTTAACTTCTGAACGATGGAAACCTCACAGCTCACTTCAAAGTCTAGGCTATTTTGGTAGCTCGCTATCACACTATTTAATATAGAGCAAGGCACTTGTGGCTGTGTTACAGCGTGAAGACAAGAGCTACCTGTCAAACAGCGGCGTGTGAAATAGAAACTTTTATAAACTTTAGCTAAGCCTCTGTCAGCATCACTGCTGGATAGAAAATGACTGGCTCTTTTTTTACCTAACTGTGAGTGTGTGGAGTCTTGTAACAGGCTTTTGTATAATCATTTATCAAGTGCAGTTTGGTTAAATATTTAACTAGAAAGAGTTCATATCTATACATAAAACAATTATTTTTGACCTTCCTTTGTTCTTTTAAATATACCACCATTCAAAAGTTTTAGAACATCCCTATTTCTTAGTAGTCTGATAACAGTGCTACATGACCCAGACTTTATTACTGCACTTCACCTGTCAGACCTCCAAGTCTTCTTCTCTTTACTACTGAAGCTGAGATGTAGTCCACTGTTAAACTGAGCTACAGGTGTTGCCATGTGGGTCAGCCAGACCTGACAGCAGTTTTCTCCATTTTCCAAGAATATTTTGAAGGTGTAGGAAACAGTACTCACTGCTTTCTGGCTTCATCTGTACTCTGTCTACAGAAAAAAATGTATACTTTGTTTTAATTGTTACAAATTTTAGGTCCTTTTTTTTGTTATTGTGATGAAAGTGTGTATATGCTCAGCTGTGCGTAAGGCTGCAGTAGAGAGAGCATCAACACTATCTGTTACAGCACTGCTTTGCTACAGACAAAATCTTTATAAATTTTCATTTTTTTTTGCATCCGTTTCCTAAACTCATTTTATTTCCATTGCTACAGACTAGCTGTAAGCTGTTAACATATGACTTTTTTCCTTAAAAGCACCACATGCCCCTTTTCAGTTTTATTTACAATATGCAATTTTTGTTATTTTTGAATTATACCTTTTTCATTTTTTTTTTTACAATATACAGTTAATTTCACATTTTTTTCCCTTCAAGCCATGGCAGTTTACTGATACATTTGTACCATTTAACTAACTGGATTTTGTAAACTTTTAGGTTATTCATTGAACCTAAAGAGTTTACATGTCAATACAAAATGCAGGAAAAACAGTAGTGTTGTAATGAACACCAGGGTAGACAGGCAGAAGGGACATAGACAAGAAAATAATCCAAAAAACAAGCAAGGTCGGCAACTAACAAACAAATAAATAATAACCTGAGCAAGGCAAAAGAAATGAGTCAAACGTAGAGAAGCAATAAACAGAAGAGAAATGCGTTGTAGAAGAGCTAGGAAACCTAGATTTAATACTCGGCAAATAGAGAGAGCAAACAGAGGGGTATATATACTAAAAGTCCAGGTGCAGTAATCAGTAGCTGGGCGAACCCGAACGCCGAAGTGTCATGTGATCCAATGAGTTATTGTAGTCCTGAGAGTGAGAATGCCGGAAAATGGAGTCTCAGAGTACATTAGAGTCCTGAGCAGGCAGACTGACAGTGTCAGGCATGACAAGTGTATATACACTCACTGACAAAAGAAATAACACACCAAGAAGTAGTTGTTGGAATGGATAAAAAGGTATATGTTTGAATGTAATGATGACATATGTAAGCGATTACAATTTATTAGAGTGAAAGGTTAAGCCTTTTTGGGAGGCTCTAATACTCCCACAGAGAACCTGGATTTGTCCGTAAAGACATGAATCCAGTCTGTAGTTGTCCTGGATGGATAGCTGGCTGATGAACACCGTAAATGAAGGGCAGTTTGTCAACAAGACCATCTTGCTTCTCTTAGTCCATTGATGCGCCTCCCTCTTAGAGGCATGGCTAGGAATCAACAAACTCTCACCAAGGGGTACACTACCAAAAAGTAGTTTCTGAGAGCCTTTTTATTTAGCAGGACCCAATGGAGTAAAGCATTTGCCACTTTGTAATATTGCCATTCCTTCTCACAATATTTAAATCATGTTTAGGCAAACATTCACTGTAGCATTGTTTCAATAAGCTCCTGCAACATCACAAGATTTATTTCAATCTAGTGATGCATTCATTTTTCACCAAGATCTTGCAGCATTTATGATGGAAGAGTCTGACCACTGCACAAAGCCTTCTCCAGCACATCCCAAAGATTCTCAATGAGGTTAAGATCTGGACTCTGTGGTGAACAATCCATGTGTGAAAATGATGATCTCATGCTCCCTGAATCACTCTTTCACAATTCCAGACCCATGAATCCTGACATTATCATCTATGCCCGTGTCATCAAGGAAGAAAATATCAATTGATGGAATAATCTGGTTTATATTCAGTATATTCAGATAGTCAGCTGACCTCTTTCTTTCAGCACATACTGTTGCTGAACCCAGACCTGACCAACTGCAGCACCAACCCCACATCATTTACTTACTTAAATCCAGGTGGCCACATTTATTTTTATATATTTTGCCAAATGCATGTTGAGTTTTCCAGCATTCCAGGGTGCATTTTTTATGTTATTGAATGTATATAAACATGTGAGAGATATAAAATAGATATTTTTAATGTGCACTCTTTCAAAACAGCTTTGCGTGTATGTTATTATAAGAATGTGATCAGAATGATCATGACATCATTATGATTCTGTGTGCAGGTAGAATGAACTCTCCTGTAGGAAAGTAGGGACTGTATCAGTCTGAAGTCTGCCTCACATTCTCGCCCCAGAATCCAGTATTCACACTCAACCTACATTTTAGGTGAAGCTGAGCTTCTCAGACTGTAAGTGTGTGGGTGACACAAAAAAAAATCCCCAACAGTTTCTTCGTCTTCTGTAATGGAAAGATATAACATTCAATTATAACGTTATTATGCTGTATCATAGTTATTAGACCCTGTTTTTAAATGTTAATTATTAGATTAGTCCTCAGTTACTACTTTTCCTACTAGTAATTATATTCTATAATAAGGCAATTATATAATCACATACCCAGATACAAAAAATACTGTTATAACCACACAGTAGAAAAAGTTGGACAGTATGGAAAATGCAGTAAATAAAAAACAGTGTTTTTTTTTTTTTTTTTTTGCAATTCCTTTGACTCTTTATTTGTTTGAAGACAGTATGAACCAAACATGTTTCATATTTTGTCAGCTCAACATCATTTTATTTGGTATTACACTTTCATTCCTGCATTTCACGCCTAAAATTATTTCTGAAAAAGGCTTAAAGAGTAAAGCATTTGCCACTTTGTAATATTGCCATTCCTTCTCACAATATTTAAATCATGTTTAGGCACAGAGAATACCAAGTGAAAAAGTGTGCCATTCTTTCTGCAAACACGTCTTAAGGTGTGCAACAGTGCAAGGTCATCCGTGTTACATTTTTCATTTTAGATCAGAACTGCATGCATATCAGTATTCGTGTCCGTATCCTCTTCTTCTGCAGCAATACCTGTAATATGGCTAATTAATTTTTCTGTTTTTATAGTAATTTCTGGTCATTTATGGTCATTTTTTTTAGTATAGTTGAGGGTGAGCTTTACACTCATGAAACTGCACTGCTGACTAAATATTAATTCATTTACTGCCATTATTAGAGATAGAAATTTGCACTTTTAATAATCTGCTTGTATTTAAACAGGGTTTCATTAACATGTATGTATAATATTGTAATGTAGTTTAAAAGGAAGGATACCTGTAAGTTATAAACCTTTTAGAAAGTTTAGAATCTGAACTTTTACCATGAATTCTCTGCTTGTTACAGTCGCTGGCGAGTTAGATGAATATAAAATTGTGCATTTATTTTGACTGTGACATTAAAGAGTTAAGCTTTTAAGCATTTATTCAAATTCACTGCACAGACATACAGACACACACACACACACAGACCTCAGCACTGGCCTCCACAGCCCAAGGGACATCAAATTAAACCTACAACTTCCGCAAAAATGGTTACCATAGCATCAGCACAAAGTAGATGCTAATTGGCTCTTTCTCAACTCCATCAGCTTGATTGGTTAAGAGGCCCGGAAAGAGAGACTCCACACGACCAATTGGATGTGCCAATCATCAAGCATTTGAATAATTGGGGTCTTTATGAATGTACAGTAGTCAGAAAAAGCAAGCATTGATTCATCTGATTAAATTCTGATGCAGCATGATAGTGATTTCAACATGAATAAAAATAAACAGGTTGATATAGTATGATACAATATATAATATATAAATATAAGTGTATGTAAATAGTGTAGGTAATATATAAGTGTAAGTGTACTTTTAGTTTATCTGCTGTATTTAGTGATATTAACTCATAATTAAGTAACTGAGCAGGAGTGTGCCATATCGTTTAATATGCAATATGTTGTGATATCCAGTATTATGTCTAGAAAGCAGTTTATTATTTACTGTGAGCTTTAAGTGTATTTGTTGTAGAACTGTTTATGTTTGCAGTTTATATGCATTCAATAAATATTCTGAACCGTATTTTTGGGAAGACTTTTTGCTACATTGGTACCACTTTAAAATAAGGAGTTTATAAATAGTTGATAGGAGTTTATTATTGGTTTTAATATGTTTTAAATACTTTAAAAACATTAGCATGCAACACATACATAGGAGGGCCAACAGTGACCTGTCATTTGCCATGATTATCTTACTTTATCTTACTATTATCTTACTTACCATCTTGTCAGCATTAAATATGATTTATTCAGTAATCATGTTGTGTAAATTAACATATTAATTTACTAAAATGTGTTTCTATATTATTTTATTAGATATGTTAATGCTGACTGATGGAAGAGACAAAGCAAGATAAGCATCCAGAATGATCTGAGATTTGACAGCATAAGTGAATGAAAAAGGGAATCACTTTTTGGCAAACGGCAGGTCATCGTTGACCTTTGTGTTTGTGTTTTTTTTTAAGCATTTCGATCCTATTTTATAACCAATAATTAACTTCTTTATGCATTTTTAAACTCATTATTTATATACACATTTATAAGCCTATTATAAAGGAGCCTTATTTTCAAGTGGCACCCATTAGTTGTTTGTTACATTAATTAAATCATACATTTTTTTTGTGTGTCTGCAGAATATTTAATCTGTAGTTATAGTTTGCATGAAGTAAAACTTTGACGTATAATGGATTAAATTGGTTAACTAATGTTAAATATTATTATTTTTTATTGTTAATTGTTTTCAGTATAATTATTAATATTTTTTTCCTATCACTAGGAATACTCTGAAATTGTGTGATATTATTTAGTGATATATATATATCGCCTCACTTACAGTTGCTCTACTATACCTATGCAAACAGACCCCCTGATACCCCCGTCCCCCTCGTCCACTCCTCACACACACACACACATGCAGAGTAATTGATGGCAGTCAGTCTGAGCTCAGTCACGTTTGAGCAGGCGGTGGTGTGTGTGAGCGGCAGGCAGGAACAGGTGCTCTGAAGCTGGCCCTGGACTCCCAGCTCCCACCTGGCTAATGGAATTTGCTAATTAGGTAGTGGGGGGAAGGAGGAGGAGGGTGGGGGGGTGTGGTGTGGTGAGACTGGAGAAGCATGGATGTGAAATTAAGCAGTGAGTGACAGGCCTCATTTCTGCTTCTCGAGGGACGGACAGTGTGCTCAGGGCATGGACAGTGTGACGCCAGGCCATGAAAGTCTCCACACACCCCCGCCTCCAAAACCAAACACGACACACTGCCTTTACACTTCTCCTTCTCCTTTACTCTCACTCTTTCGCTTAGTCTTAAAACAATGCAAGGATCATTTTCTCTGTACAGTGCAAGCTTCTCCTGCACCATCATCCTCATCCTCATCCTCATCTGCTAGACAGAGGCTTCTGTATTATTAATTAATAGAGTTTTAAATCTTAAAACGATATGATCTAATGTCATGTGCTTGTATTGGTCTGTCAAGACTTGTGTGATGTAGCCCTGATGTAAAATCACTTTGTTCTTATTGAACAGTTTATATAATGTAACCCTCCAAACTGATGTGCTTTGTTTGGTAATGGAATTCTAAAGTATAAGTATTTTGTGTAAGTATTTTATCCCTCTGGCAAGCAAGACTTAAAACTTGGTGGCAAAACATTTGTTAGCAAGCACAGATGTGCAGTCCGACATTTTTTTTTTGGTTGATGATGAGGTTTGTGCACATGTCAGGAGGAATTTTGGTCCACTCCTTTTTGCAGATCATCTCTAAATCATTAAGATTCTGAAGCTGTCGCTTGGCAACTCTGAGCTTCAGCTTCCTCCATAAGTTTTCAATAGGATTAAAGTCTGGAGACTGGCTAGGCCACTCCATGACCTTAATGTGCTTCTTTTTGTGCCACTTCTTTGTTGCCTTGTCTGTATGATTTGGGTCATTGTCATGTTGGAAGACCCAGCCACGACCCTTTTTAATGGCCTGGTGGAGGGAAGGAGGTTTTCACTCAGGATTTTACGGTACATGGCTCCATCGATTCTCCCATCAATGTGGTGAAGTAGTCCCTGTGCCTTCAGCAGAGAAACTCCCCAAAACATCATAATGTTCCCACCTCCATGCTTGATAGCGGGGACAATGTTCTTTGGGTCATAGTCAGCATTTCTTTACCTCCAAACACGACGAGTTAATGTCAAGTTAATGTCAAAGAACTCAATTTTTTTCTTGTCTGACCACAGCACCTTCTCCCAATCGCTCTTAGAATGTTTATTGGCAAATTTCAGACATTAATTAAGGATACCCCATGAGTCATTTTGTATTTTCTTACTATTGCACCAACAGTTGTCTCCTTCTCACCCGGCGTTTTAGTTATGGTTATGTAGCCCATTCCAGCCTTGTGCAGGTCTATGATCTTGTCCCTGACATCCTTAGAAAGCTCTTTGATCTTGCTCATGTTGTAGAGGTAAGAGTCTGACTAATTAATTGAGTCTGTTGACAGGAGTCTTTTATACAGGTGACAGTTTAAGACATCTGTCTTTATAATGCAGGTAACAAGTTAAAACGAGTAGGGTCTAACTGGTCTGTAGGAGCCAGAACTCTTAATGGTTGGTAGGGGATCACATACTTATTTCTCTCTGCAAAATGCTAATAAATGTGATTTTCTGAATTTTATTTTTAATATTCTATTTCTCATTTTTTAAATTAACATACCCTTAAAATTATAGACTGTTTATGTATTTGTCAGTGGGCAAACTTACAAAATCAGCAAGGAATCAAATAATTATTTCCTTTACTATAAGTCAGGTTGCACAGCCCCAGTCAATGAGATAGGACTTAGCCATGATTCAATATCAATATATATTGCAATAGACAATTATTAAATCTATTTATTTAAATAGTTCCAGTATTTCACTATACATTGCTTACAGCAGGGGTGTCAAACTCATTTTGGCCGAGGGCCACATTGGCATATTGGCTGTCCTCTGAGGGCCAGATGTAACTTATAAATATAAGAAAATGTAACCAAATGTAATATATGTAAATGAATGTAATTACTCCTTAATGTTAAATAACTCTCAATATATTATTTATTCAATCAAATATTACAGTTGCATGGAAAAAATGTTTCCTTGTTGCTCTATTAACATAAATCCTTTTAATTTGTCATGTTATGAAATCCAAAAACTCCATCAATCAAGAACCAAACTAGTCAAGTGAATAGAAATGACATAAAATACAAGTTATATTAACTTTGATCAAAACGTTTGATACTGAAATAAGGCTTAATAAATATAAAATCAAAAATTGTGAGCTGTTAAGAACATGTGACAGATTTAGCATTTCCTCAGATTTAGCAGTTCCTCATCCAACCACTAGTCGGAGCTGCAGCAGCAGCACAAGCCCGCAGTCTTTACTGAGTCAGAGCTACAGCCCAACCACGGGCTACAGAGCTCAGCTGAGCCAGTCTGGAGCGTTTTTAAAGTTTTTAAGTTCTTCTGTGTATGAAATAAAGGTTTTAACCCCACTAAACGTATAATACAGCTCTCTACAGTTCATCTTTCAGCCCGAGCAGCTAACAGCAGCAGTTTAGAGCAGCCGACACGGAGTCACTGCTGGGATTACATTATAAACAGGTCAGTTAGCGCTGCTAACCTCAGCATGTTTATAACTACGGAGTTTAGTGGACACACCACGGCTGCAAGGTTAGACTGTTGAAGGCTACTGAAGACTATTAAAGCAGGCAACGCAGCGTAAGCAAAAAAAACAAAAAACACACACACCAAAATACAAGTTAAGATAAAATATGAAAACGAACATAATAAAGCATAAATAATTAAATTGAATTGCGGGCCAGATGTATGCTTATTTTGTTAACCCGTGAGGGGCCGTGGGCCGGTACTTTGAGACCCCTGGCTTACAGCATCTGTCAATGACTTTTATCACATTGCATGAATTCTTTTTTTTTTAGAAGTTTGTCGGTACATATACATGTTGGGGGTGTTTTTGACAATTGCTTGTGGCTTTTATATTGTTCACATCAATATCAGAATTATATCGTACAATCAAACAAAATAAGGAAATATATTGGGACATAAAGAATCGCGACATGAAGAGACATGAAGAAACCAGCTAATTGTCTGACCTAATAGAAACCCTCAATAGTTGCTGTATAGACAGTTTTTGATAACATTTTAAGAAATTGGAAACATTTAGTAGTTCTTGAGGGAGATATTCTTGCATGTTTGCTAATGTATCTGCTAGGTTGTCTCTCATGGGTCTGTTTTTTACTGTTATTGCACAGTTTGCAAGTTGATCTGATGGTTATTTTCTTACAGTATTCTTGTTTGCTAACTTTTGCTTTTGGTTAATTAGAGTGTAATTGTAGTTGTAGAAGTGACTGTTTATAGCTGACACTTCAGTGTTGGCCTCCAATATTAAATACCTTGTATTACCTTTTGTAGCTTGTACTTTTATTACGAGCGTAGAAGAAGGTCAGATTTCATGGGCATAATGAGTGAGTATGGTACCTGTGGCTGCGGATGCTCCAGAGATTGATCTGTTCTTCATCCCTCACACACCTCATCTCCTTTGATGACACCGTGTGAAGGTCAAACGCTAATTGCTCTCTGGACTTCAGAGGTGAATTATCAGAGGTGTCTTCAGAGGTACGCTCATCACAGGTAACGTGGATCAGTTGGCGGTACTAACGCGTGCTGAAGGACGATAAATGAGGCCCTGTCTGTAATCTCAGCAGAAGCCCCGTGAAGCAGCTGTGAGAAATATGAAGGCGGGCTGTCTGTGGTGTGTCAACACCTCTACTGTGTTCAGGAAACGCCATTCACTCTCTAATTACTCCCACCACTCCTTCTGTAATTACAGCATCTTAAAGCTGCCTTGTTCCTGCTGATTCCTGCGTCCCACACTATTTTAAGGGTTTGATATTTGTATGCAATACATCTTTCCGCAGCAGACGCTTTTATTGCTGTGGTAATGCCCGAAGTCTCTTTCAGTTAACTGATGCGCCAGTGCAGCAGATAAGGAGATAAAGGTGCTGTGTTTGTCTGGATGCCGTAGACAGTTGTGATTCTCCGCAGCTTTCGGGATTATAGCCATTTTATCGGCTGATCTAATCAAGTGAATATTTGTAGCGACACTTGACGTTACCTGACATAACAGCGTTTGCGTCTAAAAATACACGCCTCTCATTACAGGGATTTGCCTGCTATAAGGAGAGACGGGTTTTGAACAGGATTGCAGTAGCAAATTGGAAAGCCTGTGGTGATTGCTTACTGCTTGGTACATTGGGATTGTATGTATTTATAGCATGAGTCATTCTAGGTGATGTGTTCAGAAAAACACATAATCAAGCCCTTCGGTTCCCAGGCCAGAGCGGCACAAACAGAAATCCCTCCGGTGACACTAAAGAGATGAATATGATGGCATATTCCCACTATGTTTAATCTATCATGCCTACATCATACAGTAATGATTGTTGCCTTTTATGGCCTGAAACCTTTTTTTGGAGAGCTCTCACAGGACTACTTCACTCTGTGAAACCTCTTAATAGTCTGAAGTAAGCAAATTATAAAAAACACTGCTGTTCCTGTTGCTCTTCCTAAACCCTCTGCTGCCCATAGAGTAGAGAGGGATACGAGGTGAAGAGCAGGTGGTTAAGTGTGAGTGAGCCATTGACGTTTGCAGTATGCTTTTGGAGTATGGTATAAATTGCTAAGGGGTTCTGATATGTGAAAACAGACAGGTTTTTCATGTATTTTTCATGTTCACATCAATGATAATGCTGATGCTGACACATAAATGTTAATAATGTGTAGAAATGTAAAATGCACAGTGCTAAAAAAGTATTGTTCGGCTTGTTTGAACATTCTTTAAGAAGCCATAGGCCTCTGTTAGCTGATGTGTCGAAGCTGGTTCGCTGCACTTTCCCCCAAGTGTTTTGGCTGCTAGGGCTGCACGATATTGGAAAAAATGTACATTGCAAATGTTCTCTTTTCGGCAATATATATCACAATATTAAACAATTCGCTGTCTCGCGTCCGGACCGATCAAGACCTGAGTCAGCGCCGAGCACTCAAAACCAGAGAAATCATTAAAAGCGTTTAAAAGGATTAAAAGCGTGAATTCAGCTGTAACTGGAAATATCTGTGCAAAACTGTGCTGTTCTGAGGTGCATATCTTTCGACACGGGCGTTTACAAGCTCTAGCAGACACAGATACAGCGCTGTGTATCTACTGCTTGTGTCAAGAATCAAAATATTGCAACACGACGTATTTGATTTTATTGCCTTGTTTAACATTGGACATCCTAAGATGTGACTATTGCACATGCGCACGCCACAATGACGATACTTAAATGACATATCGTGCAGTACTATTGGCTGTCTAGTAGTGCTGCATTGGTGGTGGCTGACTTTACATGTATAAGAGGAGGCATGCATTTGTTTTCACCCTTCTAGTGTTGAAAAAATGCCAAGTGATGGGGGAGTCCTAGTGTGTGTGTGGGTTGGTGAGTTAATAAGCTCAGCTAAAATCTGGGAGGCAATTGGGTAAATATGTAAAAATATACATATATACATATATATTTTGATTGTTCTTCGTAGTAGAATGATATTGTCCACATCTTTGTGTTTCCTCTGTTCTAAGGTGATTAGTTGGCTCAGGTGGGAAAAGGAAAAACACTGTATGCTGGGCACTGACCCTCAAAACCAGGGTTGTGGACCACTGTCTTACATAATAACTAATTAACAGTGTTTTTTTTTTTTGTATTTGTGTTTGCAGAACCTCACCCATTGCTGACCTCAGCTGTCTAGCCGTCCCGGACTCAACTCTAACATCTGTCTGGTAAGACTAGAATTTGTCTGTTTGAATTACTACTGCTTTAATCTTGAGAAACCCACAATCAATGACGATTTTGCGCAACTGGACTGAAGTGTGTACAGTTCCTGGCATAAGTAACCTGTCCACCATTGCTAAATACAAGCTGGTGCCTGTTCAAAGTGAAGTTTGTCCATTAACCTTCAGACTAAGCTTGTCTGGAGATTTTTATAGAACAGTTTTATAGGATCACACAACTGACTATATATAGCATGTACAGCAACTCGATCTTCAAAATCTCCTTTGACTTGAATTTAGGAGAATAGACTGTACTTGGCACGCTGCTAACTGCACTATGTAACTCTGGTGAAACAGACAGGACAATACTGTTTTTTAATTGATTAAATGGAATCACTCTTCTTAACAACTTTTATTCCCAGTTCTAGTTACATATGTTTAAAATTGCAGTGTTTTTATCTAACATTTAGTGTTAGAAACTGATCCAGTATCTACTGTTGAGTTGAGCATTATTCTCCAGACCTGCTTCTGGAGATCTACCTTCCTGCAGATGTTATCTCCATCTGCACTCAACCCCACCTGATCATCTAATTACTGCTTTCAGAAGTGATTTAACTGAATTGGGAGTGTTAGAATGGAAGCTCAATATGCACAAAGGCTGATCTTCATACTGATGACTGAGCTAAGCGCTGCCACTATGTTCTGGAGATCGCTGGTTCAAATCCTGTTTATGCGGCTTGCCGTCAGCTGCCAGAGCCATGAGAGAGCACAATAGGCCTTGCTCTGGGTGGGTAGATGGTACTCTTTCCCCTTATCACTCCTAGGGTAATGTCAAACAGCACAAGACATCTGTTAGCTGATGTATCGTACCTGAGTCACTGTGCATCGGCGGCAGCAGCAGCAGCAGAAAAAGATTTGTCTTCTCATTTTTAATCCCTACTGATCTATACTGATGCAGTGTGCATAAATTTACCAATCTGTACATGCAATCCAGTTCAGGGACAGATTCAGGGATGGGGTGTAAGATAGCAATGAGCATCACAAGGTGCCTTGCGCAGGGTGCAAGATAGGGCCCATAAACAGACATCCTCTAAAGAAAATTACAGGCTGAATTACCTACTGTTTTTAACTGAGCTCTGTGGTCCTCCGGTAATTTTAGTCCTGTCCAGTCGCACATCTCTGAGTTTTGTCACCTCGCTTTTAATGAAATAGCTATTTGTCCACTGCCACACACTGTAATTATACTTTTGGCGTGATTTTCCACGGAGACCCACATAAACACAACAGCGAGTGGAAATGAAGGAGCTACTGAACGTGATGTCATGTGACAGAGAAAGACTAAAAACTCACTGATCTTCCTGTTTTATCAAGAGAAGTAGAAGCCAAAGTGTGAAATATTGTTCACTAGAGGTGTGCCAAAAAATCGATTCACATAAGAATCTTGATTCTCATTTACTACGATTCAGAATCGATTTAAAATGTCCCAAAATCGATTCTGAGGGGCGGGTTTTAGACTGATTTTGGGCTGTGTATTTTTGTTGGACCTGGCAACCCTGGGGATAGCGCTTGTCCCTTTGGAGATCTTCCAGACACACACAGAGCGTAGGTGTTTGAGAATCACCGGTAAGATGGCAGAACAAGCACTATATTACCTTAGATTAACGTGTAGTTTCAATGTTTTATGGCAGAATGCTTCATAACAAGCATAAAAAAGATCGCTAGTAGTTAGTTTCAGTAACTGTTAGCTAGCTAACTAGCTAACTTTCCAGTTCCACCTTAAATAACGCTACAGGTGGCAGCGGGCTGCAGCATTTAAGGCGGAACGGAAAAATAACAATAAGCTAATCAGAGCTAATTTCAGCTCCTCATCACAGAGGAATTAAGGAATGGACAATATGAATTAATTTCTCCACCTCCTGCCCCCTTTCTGAAGAAATACAACCACCTTAAATTAACTAGTTAATCAGCAGCTGCTCCTGAACTTTAGCGCTCCACTGCTATCATCACATCAGCCCAGCAGCGTCACCTACACACCACCGCTAGTAGCCTGGTAATAAAGCAGTGTTATTTATTTATGTATTTATTGTTCATTAACGTCATTGTGATATCCCAGTGATTCCTCTGTCACTGAGGACCCACATTCCTGCACATTTTATTGTTTTTGTAACACATTACCTGCTCCAGGACCAGTGTATATTATGGAGGTTTTTTTTTCAATACGATTCATAAGCCAGAAGCAGAAATATTTATAATTCAAATCGTTTTGAATCAAAAATCGATTTTGAATCGAATCGTGGCCCCCAAAATCGGAATCGAATCGAATCGTGAGATAGTAATCGATTCCCACCCCTATTGTTCACAGATATCCAACAGAGAAACTTATCCTGTCCAGAAAAGGCTTATGTGCCTTTTTGGGGGTTGTCTTGCTGGTACCTCTCCGGTGTACCTGTCGTCACTTTAAATTACGCCGAACCAGTGACTTTGTGTTATATTGTGATGATTAACTCTTTTTTACTTATTTTTTGAGCAGTGTACATAAGATTATTAAAGGCAAGAGAGCATTCGCTTTATTTGTATATTGGATTCATAGTAAACATTAGGGCTGGGGCGACGCGTCGACATAATCGACGTCATCGATTACAAAAATACATCGATTTGCATAACGTGCGTCGGCGCGTCGTAAACATGGCGGCGCCTGTGGAGAGCATTAGAGGTTAGATCGGGCCCAAAAATTCCAACTGGCTGTTTTCGGGCTGTTTTAATGAGCGAAATGTGATCAGAATTATGTTAATTAACACGGTAACATAGAAGCATAGAACTATTATTTAATTAAAATGATTTTTAATAACAGCTAAACACAGTTCTGCAAGTCAAACGCGGAGGAGTTCACGTGCGAGAGACACAGAGAGAGAGAGAGAGAGAGAGAGAGAGAGAGAGAGACACAGTGAGAGAGAGAGAGAGAGAGAGAGAGAGAGAGAGAGAGAGAGATTGTTCTGACTTGTTCTGGTGAGAGCTACTCACAGGTGAAGGTTCTCTTTGATCTCCTCGTGCTCATATTCTAGTCCCATTCATAATTCTGCAGCTCCCTCAGTGTTTTCTGCCGTATTTTGCGGCTAGCGCGAGCGCTTACAACTGACACCGCGGACCGCGAGGTGCCGCCGCGTTTGTGCCGAATCCGACTCTCTGCTGAATCTGACTCCCGCTTCGCGGACAGAATCGGCACAACACCCCCGCTGTAGAACTGCGGTAGTGAAAACAGCGCTTATAAATAAATTAGTTTAGTTTCACTTTCAGTTTTCGTTATTTTTTTTTTAAATAAAAACATAATTAAAAAACAGACGCCTACATCTCGGACTATTTTCTGGAGCCCGGGTAGGATTTACGGGCGGGCCTCGGGTCATGTCGGGTTCGGGCAGAGAATCTAAGCTCTAGAGAGCTTGGACTCCGGAGAGCAATCTCCAGCTACAAAAAAACGCCAGCGGGCATCTAAAGTTTGGGAGCATTTCACGCAAAAGGGCAACAATGTGGTCATCTGCCATACGTGCAAAAGGAGCACTTGAAGCGCAAACATCCAGGAGCACTATGTCAACAGGGTCACACAGTAAGTTACCGTTTACATCAGGGTCTCCGCGGGTGTCCTTAAAAAGACTTAAGGCTGTCTACCAAAGGTTTTAAACCTGCCACAGGCAGAAATTATACATTTTTGGTTTATATTTGTGCATGGCATTTCACAGTTTCCAGAAACAGTAGCATTATTCATAAGTTCAGGTGTTTAGCTAAGCTAGCTGCCTTAAGTTATTTTAGCTAGCGCCGTCGGCGCTGCGGTGTCACACCGTTTTCTGTCACCGTCGGAATTTTGTGACCAGTGCTCACGGTTATGAGCGTTCATTGGCAAAACGGAAGCTTTCAATACCTACACCTTACCCTCAGCCCTAAACTGAACCGTTTTGGCCAGTCGGGGTAAACATTAGAAACGAACACGTTTCGAATCGGCCAGTGCACCGGTCTGCTGAGAACTACTTGCCAGTGGTCACAAAATCTAGCGGTCACAGAAAACAGTGCAACACACGGTTGTGGTGTATGGGAGCTTATCCATTTTTAGCGTTAAAGATCTAAACAACGTGCTGTACATCTAAGTGATTATAAGTGTGGGGTTTGGTTTAGTAGGCTTGTGTTGTTGTTGTTGTTGTTATATATAAATATAGTAATTTATCGTTTGCTTTAAAACGTAAAATAATTATTTAAATATGTTTCTCAATGAATAGATTAGTCGACTAATCGAAAAAAATAATCGTTAGAATAATCGTTTAAAAAATAATCGTTAGGGACAGCCCTAGTAAACATTATCTTTTTTTTTTTTTTTTTTTGATGGTGTTCAGAAGTTATGTGTCAAACATGTGTCCACACTGATATGCAAAGTAGTGTCACGTTTGTGGTGCTGGTTGTGTGCTTGTTGTGTAAGCATGCTGATGTTGATATTGATGTTATTGAGGGGCACCTTTATTGTACGAGTGCATTTGCATGCAGTTATGAAACGCTTGCTTCTTCTTGCCTCTCAGGTATCAGAGCTGTACTGTGTTTTACTCAGTTGCTGGTGAATGAGGGGTATGAAATGTAGCTCCTGAGAGAGGTGCAGTGTTTTGGTATGTTTTTTTTTTCTTCTGGGAAGAAAAGGTTTCGAGTGAATAGGCTTCTATATACACTGGGATCCCATTCGGAGTGTAAAGTGCTACCAGTGCACAGTAAGTCATCCAGCCTCAGCGCAGCACAACACTGGCCATTATGGCCCGGCGGTCCCCGGGAATAAGGTTGCCATGGAGATGTATGGTGTCAGAGCAGAGCAACATCTGTGTGGTGTTTGTTTGTCAAGAAAGGTTTTCTCCCTCTAGTAAGATAAAAGGGAGCTGGAGGGGGGCAGCCAGTTGAATAGAAGGGACTGCAGCTCAGCTCTGATGTTCAATTCTCACATTTCCTTTTTTAAGTGTTGGAACAGTTGCATTTTTGTTACAAATTGTTGTTTGTTTTTGTTCACTTGAAATCGACACTGCCTGACCAAAACAAAAAGGGTCAGACACTTTAATTTTTGGTTTGATTAGCGTTGATTACACATTCACATTCACTGTGGCATCGTTTCCACAAGCTACTGCAATGTTACAAGATTTATTTCTGTCCAGAGTTGCAATATTTTTTCCCAAGATAGTTTACTGATGATGGGAGATTTCCAGCACACACTCTGTGGTGAACAATCCATGTGTGAAAATGATGATCTCATGCTCCCTGAATCACTCTTTCACAATTCCAGCCCCATGAAACCTGACATTGTCATCTTGGAAGAAAAAATCCATTGATGGAATAACCTGGTCTATATTCAGTATATTCAGGGAGTCAGCTGACCTCATTCTTTCAGCACATACTATTGCTGAACCCAGACCTGACCAACTGCAACAACTCCAGATCATAGCACTGCTTGTGCAATAGACACTAGGCATAATGGGTGCATTACCTGCATCATCGGCTGCCTCTCTACTTACACTTATGCAACCATTACTCAGAAACAGGGTAAATCTGGACCCCTTTCATTGCTACACTGCTATCTTTATGCTCCTTAGCAAACCGGAAGCTGTTTTGCTGGTTAGTCTCACTGATAAGTGATTTTTAAAAAGGCTACACAGCTGTTTTTTTTTTGTGACCAATTTTTTATTAGTTTTGATACCGTTATTAGTTTTACAATGAGTCAACAACACAAAAAAACAAACAGCAAACAAAACCACCCTCCCCGTCCCCCTCACCCTCCCCGTCCCCCTCACCTTCCCCGCCCCCCTCACCTTCCCCGCCCCCCTTCACTTTCCCCGCCCCCTTCACTCTTCCTTGCCCCTTACCGCCCCCTCCCCTTCCCTAGGTGTGTTGATGGATCATCATACAAACAGAGAAGATCAACCTATCGGACAGTACAATATAGAAAAAAAAAAACAAAATAAAACATATTCATATAAGCCATTAAGGGATTAATAAAGCCTCCATAGCTTGTAGTGCATCTTTCCAGGCAATAATAGTTCTTTGTTTGGCACCATGCATGCGGGCAACCGACAACTCCATTGAAATTATATCAAGCGCCGTCAAAATCCACTGATGGCGTGAGACATGATGTGGAGGGTTCCATCTATTTACCAGCACCTTTTTCGCTGCTGTTAGAGCACAAAGTAAAAGTCTCTTCTGTTGCACTGAAATGGTAAGTGAGGAAAAATCATTCAAAAGAAAAACAAGTGCGGAGCATGGAACATTATGGTTCAATAGATCTGTGAGATCCATGGAGATCTGACGCCAGAATTTATTAACTTTATCACAAAACCAAAAATAATGCAAAAAAGTACCAAGCTCCCCTGAAGAGCATAAATTACAAATTGGAGACCGCGATAAATGCATATGAAATCGTCTTTTTGGTGTAAGGTAAAATCTATGTAGAAATTTCCAGTGTATTATTTGGTGATCAGGATAATACACTGGAAATCTAGAACCTTTGCCCAAATAGCAGCCAGCCCAAGCTGCTTATATGAGGCTCTGATTAAAAAGGTATAAATATTTGAAGCAGAGGAAGATTGGCTACTGGGATAGATCACTTCAAGCATTGTGTGGGGCTTTAGTACACAGTTTAGAGAGGTTCTGTGTGGCCAAAGAGCCGATTTAAGTTGCAGATACCTAAAGAAAGTGGATCTAGGTAGATTAAATTGCTCACTGATGTCTTGGAAAGACCTTAAGCCATTTTCATCACAGATATCACCAAGCGTAGAAACTCCCCTGCTCTCCCATTGGGGACAAACAAAGGGAGCATTTCCTATTAACAAATTGTGAATATGAAAGAGTGGAGAGTGCTTGTGCCATTTCACATGCGAGTTTGATTGCCTAACAGTTGTTCGCCAGGTTAATATAAGGTGAGAGGTTACCGGTCCAAAATATAATCTACAATGTCTAGTTGGAATTTCACAGAATATAAGATCCTGTAACTTATAGGGAGCTATGAGAGCCTCTTCTACCGAGCGCCAAGAACTCTGTGCTTGCGGGTTCAACCATGTTGACAAAGGTTTTAGCAAAGTAAAGGCTTGAGCATATTTCTTGAAATCCGGAAAAGCAAGACCACCATCTGCCTTACATCTCTGTAAAGTGGACAGCTTTATTCGAGGTCTTTTGCCATTCCAAATATAAGTAGACAATATCTTTGAGAGTGTATCCCAATAGTTTATGGGGGCGGGCAGAGGCAGCATATAACTGAAGAAATTTAATCTAGGTAAAATATTCATTTTTACCACTGCAATCCTGGCATGCAAAGAGGTAGGCAAATGTGCCCAATTAAGTGTATCTATCTTAATTTGTTTAAGTATCTTGCTAAAATTTTTAAGGACAATCTTATTAACACAGGGATATATGTCTACCCCCAAATACCTAAAATGTTTCACCACAGGAATGTGAGTTGGTAGTGAACTAGGTTCGAGATCAAAGTTCAAGAGAAGGAGCGAAGATTTATCCCAATTTATTTTGTAGCCTGAAATCTTTCCGAAATCATTAAACAAATCAAGCAGGGCTGGAATTGACAAATAGGCCTGTCCAAAAATAACAAAATATCGTCAGCATAAAGGGAAATATAATGATGGGAATCCTTTACTGTAATAGGTGAGCTAGGCATCAATTTGCGCACTGCTTGAGCGAGGGGTTCTAGTGATATTGTAAAGAGAAGGGCTGACAAAGGGCACCCTTGACGAGTGCCCCTCCCTAAAGAGAACGGAGAAGAACATTTATTACCTGTAAGGACCATTGCAGAAGGGTTTGCATATAATATTTTGATCATAGAGATAAAGCGCGCCCCAAAGCCAAAGTGCTCCAATGCAGACCACAAATAAGGCCATTCCAGCCTGTCAAAGGCCTTCATAGCATCAAGTGATAATATGGCCCAATCCGTCATCGACGTGTCTGCAGCGTGAATAATGTGCAGAAGGCGTCTAATATTGTCAGCCGCTGAGCGTGACTTTATAAAGCCTGTCTGATCACAGTTAATTATTACGGGCATAAGAGATTCTAAACGACTGGCCAATATCTTTGCAAATAACTTGATGTCTACGTTTATAAGAGAACGTTATCCTAAATTGAGAGCAAAAATCCTCATCATATAACAAATTTGTATTAAAGCGCCATCTAGCCGCTCGACCATGAAATGTAGGACTACGTAGCCTAGCAAAAACACTATTATGATCAGAGAGAGACATTGGCCAGATACATATAGTACTAATCTCTGAGACGAGGGTGCTGGATATGAACAAAAAATCGATTCTAGAATAGGATTTGTGTCTTGCAGAAAAAAACGGATATTGCCTAGCAGTCGAATTAAAATGTCGCCAGCAATCGAGCAGAGATAGAGTGGATATACAATGCTTAAGTTCTAAACTAGAAGCTAACTGATTATGAGAGAGGTCGCTCCTTGATCTATCTAATTGATAATCAATCACTGCATTCATGTCAGCTCCCACCACAAGCTCAAAGTCAACTAGGTTATTTAGAAAATTTAACAGAAAAGGAAAAAAACTGGGATCTCTAGGAGTGGGAGCATAAACTGATACAAAGGCTATTATCGGTAACATATCAGCGCACACAGCTGTTGATAACTGGGTACCAGCCTGATTCAAGAAGATGCAGGGGCAGCCGGCAGGAATCGCTGGGCTTCCTCAGGAGTCTGTAATAAATGTGATTCTCCGTTTTGAATCACCTTCAGAACCGCTGGGTAAAGGAGGAAAAACTGAACTCCTGCCTCCCTCAGAGCCTTCCTCACTGTGGTGAAAGCGCTGCGTTTCTTGGCCGTCGCCGGAGAGAAATCCGGGAAAAAACTCAGATGCGCGCCCTTCCAGGTCGGACGACCCGCGCTCCTACTTTCTTTAAGTATGAGGTCTCGGTCGTTATACCTGAGCAGGCGGAATATGAAGGCGTGGGGTCTTCCGCGATCCATCGAGACACTGGAGTAGATACGGTGGGCACGCTCAACTTCAAACTCCCGGCCGGACAACCCTGGGAGCCAGACCTGGAGATGTTTTTTGACGAAGCCGATAGGGTCGTCCTTCTCCGCTCCCTCCGGTAGACCGAAAATGCGCAGGTTGTTCCGGCGGCTCCGGTCCTGCAGATCAACCACCATCCGTTCGAGGGTGACTAGACGCTCAGAGTGCTCCAACAGAAGTTTCTTCTGCTCTCTTTGCTTGCCCATGAGGTAGTCTAACTTTGAACACACACTTTGAAAAGTAGTCATGTGCGTAGAGAATTCTTCCCGCATAGCAGAAAACTCCTCCATTATCGTCTGCTCCAGCCGCACGAGGGGATCCGCCATGTTGTACTGAGGCGATGGTGAGTTAGATTTCACCTTCTTTTTTGTCGGCGATGAATTCGGGGAAAAAGGCAGCTGTTTTCTGCGCAAAGACATAATTAGCTCTGCTGGTGGCTTAAACACGGCAACAAAATCAGGATCCAACTCGATAAATCATAAAAATGAGGGATGTCGCACCGAGAGCTCTAGCTAGCTACGACCGAGTCCATGTACGTCGTCACGTGACTCGCTACACAGCTGTTTAGTTCCAATCTCTCCTTTGCATTTTGCTAGTGGAAATGCTCTTACTTTCACTATTAAACATAGCCCTGAAATCTAGTGTTGTTTTTCAATGATTTGATTTTACCAAACATTAATGTCGTCTCAGATCACAATCATTCAATATGTTTTTTCAGTACGATTTCCTTCCTCAAAGATGATGTTTCCTACTGTCCTTCCACTTTTTATTAATACATTGGACAGCTTCATGCATGCCAATAATTTGACCCTTCAGAAATAGATGAATATATTACATATATACACAGTTGAGAGGTCCATTGGGAGACCCTTACCTATTTACTCCATGGAAGTAACTTTTTTGGCCAGGCAGTGTAAATCATATCATATACCATATCATATGTTGTACCATATATTAATGGCAAAAATATCCATATTGTGATATATATATATTTTTGTTTTACTGTGTAACTTTGATTGTTTATGTTTGCAGTTTAATATCCCGAACTGTAGTTTTTTGGTGTATTTATTCTTACATTATTTATGTTACAGAATTTTTTTTTATTATTATTTTATACAAAATCAAACAACAAAGACGAAAGTTTTTTGTTTCTAATGATATGACAGTATTTTCCGTATCATAATACATTTGTTATTGTAATACATGATACGCATCTTTGCAGCACATTTTGAAAAAAAAAAATCACTCTATTTAAATAATTGTATTATTAAATTAGTGTTTTTTTAGAACATGCCACTTCTAATGTGTTTTGTATGCATGTGAAAACATGATCATAAATATTTGTGTGTTGTGAACATATTTCACCATATTGCCCAGCCGTACTTTAACATGTCTTTAGTAGAGGCCGACCGATCGATCGGCCAGCCGATTTAATCGGCCGATTTTTGTTATTTTTTTATCAATCGGCATCGGCCGATTTTCTTATTTGGCCGCGCCGATTTTAATCCGGCACATCTGCGGGCAGCTACTTGGAACGCAGCGCAAGGTTTCAAGAGTGAGCAAGACTTTCAACGGGTAAGGCATCCATTTTTACAATCCAGTGTCCCAAAGTCTATATTTTCTCTCATGATTAGTAATCTGTGATGTTGCTTCATTTACTGAAAAAGAATAGAATTTCAACTGCATCGGTGTTGTAGCATTTCTCTCCAAACGAAACTATGCTTAGCGTTGATGGCAGGAGTGCATTTGGAATGCGCCCTGACTATGCAAGGCAAGCCCTATCTATAAGCTCTAGTATAAAATAACTGACGTCTCTTCTTCAGAAACGAAAATCTAAGTAAATAAAATCAAATTAACACTTGATATTTTCAGTATTTAAATTATTTTTAGACGAAATGAAAAAGGGCAGGACTAAAACTGTTTAAGGATATTCGCAGCATCAGCTGCGCTGAAATAATAATTACTGGTTAGTCAGGATTATTAGAGGACTGTACTTCTCCTTATATATAAATAAGCTTAATTGTAAACGAATTAATAAAACAAATAGTTTCTAAAATAATGGAGTTAAAATAAAACATCTCTTTTTCCTTCACTACAAACAGACATTAAATCATGCCGCCTCCTGCTGTTCTGCTGTAAAACTCACCCGTTTAAAGCGGTTTGCGCTGTTAGATATTAAATGAAACGATGAGCAGAATTTTCTGTTTTGTCGGGTTCTACTTTAGAACCCCCTCCAGACTTTTCTGATAAAAGCTCATTTTATCCTGAACCTATAAAGTCCGCGCTCTTCAGCTTTCTCAACTCATTTTCCGCTCACGCACCGAACCTCCAGTACAGCTGATGAGACGCGTTTCTCTGGCTAAGGAGCTCATTTGAAGAAGAAAAAAAACAGATAAAGCTATATTTAAATTACAGCACCTGTCTGTTTTTGCATTATTTATAATTTTATTCTTAATTTAAACGTCACCCATTTTTGTAAAATAATAGCTGCAGCCCTAATGTGAACATTTTATAACATTGTCCTCCCATGTCCATTCGTTTTCAACTGCATGGAGTTGAAGAAGAAATGAGCTTTGCCGTTTTGGAGTAACTATCTAAAGTTGTCACATTATGGAAGTCTTCTTGCACTCTGTTAAACATATTAAAATGAATAATTAATAGACTAACAGACTGCAACAAGTCATACATTTGTTAATTAGTAGGCCCCAACAGTAAATTTTATATAATAGCCAACATAATATTTCTACTATAAACATGAATATATAGTGTATATAGAACATATGTTATATAATGAATAAAATAAAATGTTATGGATAATACAATCTAAATAAAATTAATATTTTTTTTATTAACATATAGTGATATAGTAACATTAAAGTCACTATAAAATGCTAACCTTATTTTCAATAAATTGTGTGAAGTTTACAACTGTTGTTCCTCCTCTTACTAGTATGATTTTAAGCATGCCAAATAAGTATAATACGATAGCATATCGGCCCTAAAAATCGGCAGGTCACATCGGCCATCGGCTGACTCTGACCACTAATGATCGGTATCGGCATCGGCCTTAGAAAAACCCATATCGGTCGGTCTCTAGTCTTTAGTTACAGCAATATATTTTTTTATATAGTTACAGTATTATGTTTTTGGAAATGAATTAAATGTTTGTCAGTGTTTTGTCATATCACCAATAATATAAGTATTGCAAAAATACCTTAAAATATTGTGATATTATTTTAGGGCCATTTTGCTCACCCCTAATTGCACTCTTTCGCTTGTAAGTAGTTCAGTGCCGGCGCTTAGCCCTGACTAATCATCTGTCTCTGTAACGCTTTACTTAGTCCCGTCTCATCTGATGGACGAAGTCACAGCAGTCATATCCCCAGATACCTGCGGCCGTCACCTTTCTGAGAGCATTATGTAATCTTTTTTCAAGCGGTGTTTTAGCCAAGCATGTTATTGTGCGTCATATCGGTGCACGGCGAGTGTGCTCTGTGGACAGTTTGGGGAATTATTTAACCCCTGCTGCCCTCTCCTGCCTGCCTGCCTCTGTATAAGGCAGTGTTCTATTTTGGTGAATCCTGAAAATATGCTCTCGATTTCTCCCGTTGCCTTATCTGTAGAGGAGGTTAAAGGGGCAGAAGCCATAATTTGGTGAAGCATTCCATATAGGTACATATTTGGGCAGAGAGATAATTCAGGGGATTGTGGAGCTTTCCCTTAAGACTTGGTCTCGCTTGTGCCTCTCTCTCTCTCTCTCTCTCTCTCTCTCTCTCTCTTGCTTTTTTTCTCTCACTTTCTCTCTCTCTCTCTGCTTCTCTCCATCTATCTATCTGCCTATCCATCTAGTCTCCATCTTCTTCATAAACACTCATTCAATCCGGAAGCGGCGGAAAGAAATAGGATAAACCTGCAACAGACTGTAACATTCCAAACTATTATTAGCTGCCACAATAATATTTGCTCCCAATATTGCAGTCGCCTCATGCCGTAGCCAAAGGGCAGCGGGTCCGGAGACTATTTCTCCCGTAATTAATCCCCTCAGCTGGAATTCTTATTTTGCTGGGCTGTATCTGCAAAGTTTTGGGGGCGAGCAGGGAGCTCTGACAGTTGTCCCTGTTCTCTTGCTTTCATGTTTTGACCATGTTTGGGCAAACCTGACTGGGCAGAATCCAAGAACCCGAGGGGTTGTGAATTGGGCCGAGGTGATCTTTTGCCCTGCTAATCTACAGCAGTGCACACTGTCTGCCGACTGCTTTAGCAGATATACCCCTCAACCAAGCTTAGTCCCTCACAGGTATTCAAGCAGTGCTGGGGGTCATTAACTATAGATATATTGGGCTGTATCTTACACCCTGCTCAAGACACGTCTTGATGTGAACTGTTAAAATAGCAACGAAGATTAGGAATATATCTATGGTGTTGGTTGTGGTGGTCTGAAAGTGAGATGTGTTCAGGTAAATGTTTGGCTTATTGCTATTTTGGCAGCAGAAAACACAAGCGCACCACTGACTAATTTAAACCCTGACAACAGTCAACTGTCAACAGTAAGACGCTCATTCCCATCTTGGTTACAAAGGGATATGCGTTCCGTGCGCTCACGGCAAATTCACCCCACTCTTAATGCACACACAAGGCAGCAGTGCTCAAACCAACTATTACATCTGCTTGTGCTCCTTCACAGTATGAACGTGCAGGTTTGTCTCCTCTGCTGAGAAGCACAGAAGCGCTGCGCCTTTAAAATAGTAATTTGTCCATTGATTGGTTTATTTCACATTACGTGCAAAACACACCCATAAATATTTAAGAGAGTTTCTTTTCATCCTCATGATACCAAAGACACACTGATACGCCCTAAATCAAGCTTCACTGTTGACGGTTCCCCTATAGATTGCAAAAAAAAGGGCCCATTGTCATTATCATTTTTATTATGATAGCTATGCTGCGTTCCGTTTACCTCAACTGTGAGATGTTGGGTCTGGAAATGACTTCACACCCATTGTAAGCATTGTGCTAGGTTTGTAGCTTTTCTGGGCATTACTCATTATTTTGTGCATCTAAACATCATGAGAATATGTCCACTCATAATAGAAGTTGGACAGTACTGTGAGTGATTTAATTAGACACAAACAGATAGAGGTGATAATAAACTTTATAATGCCACTGCTGCTTTTACTACTGTCGAGGTGCAGTGCTGCCAACTCTCAACTCCTAATAGGAAATCTGACCTGTAGGAGTGTTACATTTATATTTCCGTACTTAGAGCTAGGAAATTCTAGCATCAGAGCATGGGCGATTATAGGAGCAGAGTTTTAGGGGTGCTGAGCTTCCAACAAATACAGCCACACTGCCCTCCCTTAAAAAAACAAACAAAATAAAAACTGATTCAAATCAGACACACAAACTATTATATACAGGAGAAAAGTGTGTTACTTACTTCAGCAGATAAGAAGATAAAACTGTTGTGCACATTTTAGTTGCTTTATCCATTATTTGGTCTAATTAAAATAGTTGTAAGTGGAAAGCTACTGCATCTGCTCACACTGAGCAATGAAATCCCATTATTTATTTTCACCTTATTTTTTCACCTGAAATTAAACTTGCTCTTTACTTTGAAAAAACAACTGAATATTCATGGCTGACTGGCTGGCCACACACACACACACACACACACACCTATAAGAAGTTGGCCATCACAGCATAAAGAGTGCTGTTTAATTTTGTGTGTGTAGAAAAAAAGTAGATCACCATTCGTAAGGTGTATGTTTTTTCATTGTTAAAATTCTGTTTAATGATCTATTTTCTCAGATAGGTATATTTCTTTGCTTATCAGAAACAAACTGTCAGTTTAAAAAACAACATAAACACAACTTTTTGCTTTTACGTTTAGGGGTGTTTGAGCCATTCTAAAAAAAGGTCTAATAGCGCCCCTACATCTGAGCACATTTGAGACATTTCACGATAACCACTTTTTCTTGGACGATATATTGTCCACAACATTACTGCAATATACTATATTAATATCATTTTAGGACCACAATTATGCCACCAATAAAATGACAATATAGTAGGCATAGTAATGAAGTTACACCCTTTTAAAGATCATTAAGCTTTTAATTATTAAAGATTTTCAGTCAGAGATATTGGAATTCCATCATTTATGGTAATGGACTCACCTTGCTAAACAAACACTATGGGTAATATCTATGTCATGTCCATATATTGAGCAGTAACTCAATAGTGTAATTTTCATAACAGGCATAATAGTGATACCTGATCCTGGATTTCCCTTTATGGCATATATTGTATATTTTGGTGTTTTCTCTGTTAAAATAAATTAGCGAATTAACCCCTTAAGCCCTTTCTAAATTAAAATGGGTTTGTAAGGGCAAGAAATGCAGTAAGGGCAAAAGGTATCTTGCAGGGTACTACTGAAGCAGGAATGAGGATAAATAAAATAATATAAAAGAATAGATAACATAGCTAATTAATTAATTAATTTTGGTTTTAAATGCAATGGTTTTGCAAATGGTTTTAAAGCAATGGCATCTAACTTACATACAAAAGGAGTCAGGCTTGTCCTTTAAAACTTTCCTGTCTGTGGTTTCATAACAGGTTACCAAAGGTTCTACAAAAGTAATCCTTCAAAAATTTGCCCTGACCTCCATGTCATCTGCAGCAGGAGCTGCCTTCCCCGCTGCCTGCTCGCTGGTGTGCTTCCTAAATACTACAGATTACATGTCTGATAGGGCTATACCCACCCCCCTCCTTACTGCTTCCTCTCTCTTTCTCTCTCTCTCTGTTTGATGGTAGACTACAGACAGAGGAGCCAAGAAGGTGAAGCTTTAACCCTAATGGTTAATCCTCACACTGAGAAATCAGCTGATCAGTGTGTCACTAGCAGCTACAACGGCATCAGTAGTTTGTTTTCTTTTGTTTGTTTTTTTTAACAAATAATCTTTGATTTTCTCTGTTTAGATAATAAACGTTTTTAATGGTGCACCTGTCAAACAGAAGAATCAGAGCCACTTCATCAAAGGCCAGTTTGTGATGGCTAGATGCCATGAGTCAGAGCATCACCAAAACATCAGGCATTAGGTCCTATTCGGTGTTCTCAGTGTGCAATGATTAATTACCTTCCAAAAGTGCTGCAAGGAAGGACAACCGGTGAACCAGCAACAGGGTCATGGGTGCCCGAGGCTTAGGATTATTGATGCGATCAATAGAGGCCCCACTTCACCTTCAGAGGAAGGAGTTCATACCTCGATGAGTCAGAGCTGTGTAGGGAACCTACACAATACATTTTTAGTGCATTATGCAGTTTGGACACACTCTAAATTCTGTTGTTTTTTTTTTTAACATTTAAACATTTTCTGCATTGTAGATTAATACTAAATTCATTCTAACTATTAAGAAAAACATACGTTATCATTTAGTAAACAAAACTTGTGCTTAAAAATAAATGAAGGTCAGTCAATCTGAAAAAATAGAAGAACTTTGAAAGTATCCTCAAATGCAGTCCTTGTAAAGACAATCAAAAACGTAATGATGAAAGTGGCCCTCATTAGAACTGCCCCAGGAAAGGAAGATCAAGATTTACCTCTGTTGCGCAGGATTAGTTCAGAAACTGGAAGTTAACAGCATCTAAGATAAGAGCACCTTAATGCTACAGAGAGTATTTTGGTTTGTTTAACACTTTAAATTCACTACATGTTTCTCTATGTGTTCCTTCATAGTCAAAATGACTGAATGAGGTATTTATTTACAATGTAGGGAAAATAAACATATAAAACAATGAATGAGAATCTGTGTCCAAACTTTTGACTGGTAATGTACATTTATTTTGGGTGTAATCAGTAATCAGCATAATCAGATCAGAGTAGCAGCAATAAAGATTTTATACTCTGTTTTCTAAGTTAGTGGAGCATCACAATGATGTTGTTGAAGCATTCGTTTAAATGCAATTATGCTCTTAAATATGATACCACTATAATGATATATTGGACCAGTACTGTGCAGAACTATTAGTTACTGACACAGAAAACATGTTTATTTGTAATAAAACTCTTTTTTATTTATTTAACCCGAGGTTTATTATTTAGTTATTAATCCTAGTTCAGAATCTTTTTAGATTTTTTTTTTTTTTTGGGGGGGGGGGACTATTTTCATTTAACATATCTTTAGTGGAGTCTCACAGGGTTCTGCAATAGGGCCTATGAACCACATTATGTAAGTGTTTAATATGCTAGTCCTGCAGTTGTAAGATTAAATTGAAATTTGCCATTTAATGAAGTTACAAGCAAGATCTTAAGCAAGGATTAAGAACGTGTTTCTAGACTTTTGACACACAGTATAAACACTAATCTAAGTATAAGACGTAAAAAAGACAGCTTTCTAAGGACACATGACTGACATCTCAGAACAGTGGAATGAGGCGGTGTATAGCACATGAATTACTGTGTTCAGCATACATTAGCACTGTTTACACAGCCCATCTCCACTGTAATTCCCATCCCTATCGCTCTGCTCTCTGCAGCACGTTCCGTCTGAAGACACCCCCCTCTAGGTAATGAGAGAACGTGTTAGCCTGAGGGATGACTGAAGCCTCACATGACAAAGTTAAACAGTGGACAGCTGGAATGAGGACTAATGGATGAAGAGGGGATTTTGACCGCTCCCTTCCCTTCTGTTTGATTTGCAGAAGCGTTTTGTGTACTTGCCGGCTCCTGGCTTTCCTCACACGCTTCTCGGGGCTGTAAGACTGGCTTAGCTCGCTCGGCTGCTCGATGCCAGCGCTGATGACTGTGACACACATGGTTTGTGGAAGCTCCGAATCTGATACAGTAGAGCCCGGATCTCCAACCATGTAAAACAGTGTTTACTCTGGAGCTGCTACCGCAGGGCTACAGGCGGCCATCTTTCATCTGATACTCTCTTGCTCTCTCTCTCACTCACTCACTCACTGTCTTTCTCTCGCTCGCTCACTCGCTCTCTTTGATTGAGCAGGAGCCAGTAATTGGGGCATTGATTGGAGAGACATTTATGCAGGCCATGCTAAAGGCTCTTTCTGAGTTTGAAGTGTGAAACGTTTTGAACGCGACTGTCCTGCTTTCCTCCCTGACTGGTTTACTTTAATAGCGGCGCCACCGGTCACAGGTTTCATGATATCATGCCGCGTTTCTTTGTTTTTCCCCACAGGGAAAAACGCCACTGTGATATTCTAGGAAAACATTAACCTTAAGTTAATGTGGTTGAAGCTAATGCAATTTAGCTCTAATGTCATTTAACAATGTAATTTCAAACAGTGGTCTAACTGAATTAATGCATCATACTGTGCATCTTGCTGCATGACTCATTACTGCTTTGTTTCACTTCAAACACAGGGGGTTGGGGTGGGAGGGGGGGTTGTGTTTGCCTGGGTTTGCCTGGCTTTGTGTACACAAGTACGTCCTACTTAGATCACAGAGCCACAAAGAACACAGCACAAGGTCATTTTGCGCACTATAAGGCGCACCAGATTGTACAGCACACTATCAATGAATGTCTGTTTTCTGGTCTATTTTCATACATAAGACAAACTGGATTATAAGGCGCATTTTAAGAAACAAAGTCAAACGAGCGCTGGATGTTAATCTACACAGATTTCTCTCCGGAAAACTGTTTATTTACACGAAGCTTAGATTCCTAAATTTCTACAGCACTAAGGCTGGAGCGTTAGTATTAGTGACTAACTGTTATACACTGAAATACACTGGGAACCATTGAGTGTTCTGGTAAACAAGGGCGATCTTAGCTAGCAGTTCGTCCTATGTAGCTAGTTTTATCACGATAAACGTGAAGGCTACAGTCCAATGTACTTACCTCTGAATGACAAAGGAGCTAGTGCTTAGCGCGATTAGTGGGTAATGCTAATGCTGCTCCAGCAGTGCTAGCTGGGGCTAGCAGAAGGCTACAGGCTGATAATAGTCACCTCTGAATGGGGAAATAGCGGTTAGCGGCTAATGCTAATGCTACTCCAGCCCCGGTGCTGGAGAACTAATTGAAACTCCTGTATTAAGCTGTACTTCAGCAGAGTGGCTTTACTGCTCCTTAAAACCTGACTGGTAAAATTCATACAAAAGATGCACTGACGATTTTTTGGGAAAATCTAAGAATTTTAAGTGCACCTCATAATGTAAAAATATGGTATGTGGTGTGGAAGTTATGGGTATTAATGCAGCTTATTTCAGAGTGAGCAAAGTAATCCCTAATACAATTACATTATCATACAATATGTGTGCCTTTTTACACCTTCTAGCCATTTTCACTATGTACCTACTCTGTTGAGGCATGTGCCTGTGTATTTTAGGTGTTTTTGTGTGTTTAAGAACAGGTACAGCTGCAAGAGCAAGGATGTTTAACCTTGCAGACAAGGAAGCTGGAGGTGTGTTATGTTTACAGTTGTTTGCAGAGGCTCATGCACACACACACGCACACATGCACGTAGCTGTCAGTGTGCCTAACTGACCCCTCCTGAATGGAGAGCCGAGGGAACACTGGCACTGTTGACTTGTGCTCTGCAGCTCGAAGCAACGCCACAGAGTCAAGCACAGCACGCCTCGCTTTCCGCCTGGAGACTCCGCTCAGCAGAGAGATTAAGGTGCTCTTGCGCTACAGCTGAGTGTCTTGCAGGAGCACAGATCTGTTGAATAGCTTCTTTGATGTGAAGGGGCCACGAGGACAGTTTACAAGGATGGTGTTAAAAAACTTCAGAAGCCTCCATGATGTCTGTGCATGTGTATTTCCTTCACCAGAGAAGTGACAGTTTAGAGCTGGGCTTTGGTGCCAGTCAAAATATCCAGTGATGATTTGTAGACTTTCTCAATAGACAGGTACAGTTCTGGACATAGTCTATTAATACTGTATTTTTCTCATTTTTTATTGACCAATTATTCCCAATTCCACTCCTAGTTATGACTCTTGTAACCACAGCTACGTAGAAAGCTAGACATTAGGATCCAGCAACCATAACTTTTCGAACTGTCGCTAATGCCAACATTATTAAAATAGACAGCTGAACATGGTTGGAGGAGAACACCAATTGCCAACTCTATGACATCAGTTTGCAGACACTTGCACTGACCAGCATCTAGGGCTGCAACTAATGATTATTTTGGTAGTCGACTTCTCTAACAATTATTTTTCTGATTAGTCGATTAATAGGCGATTATTTCTGACATACTTCCATCTCTGCTTGCTGTGGGTACGGCTTCAAATTAGTTTCTATCGCTTCTAAACAATAGAAACAGCTGAACGTGGGATTTAAATGCCGTACAAATGTTTAGACAATCACCTTTTAAATGTGGAGTAGTGGTGCTTTTTTGTGAGTAAATAATTTAATCTGTTTGGCACATTTTTGGAGATGCAGACTGAGTTGAGTGTAAACTGTGTGAGTGAACCCAGTTCCCTTTTCCTCACACTCTTGGTGGACACCCCTTCTAATGAATGCTTTCAGCTACTTTAAATCACACCCAGTGCTGACACATATGGGCAAATTCACAGATACAGTTTGTTTAGTCCCTGTAGAGAATAACCTACAATATAGTAGGGCTCTCTGTTTCTCTCTCTTTTCATAAAATTTAACCCCTTCCCTACACAAGGCCTTCGAGGCAGATTTATATTTCTAACAAAAATCAGTACAGAGTATTGTGAAGCTGTGCAAGTGGCCTGTGCCATTGTGAATGTTTATACTTGTGCTTGTGTGTGTCTCCATCACTCTGTAGTTACACTACACAGGCAGAAATATGATGCTCAGTGGTCTATGATGCATAGTTACATTTCTGAGGAAGTGCGTGTAAGGCTATGGCAAAGGGTACGTGTAGAGTACCCATGTGTAGAGTAGGATTCACATTGGCTACGGCATGAATTGGTCTATAAGCCTCACTGCTCCATGAGCACCTCAGCGATTGCTTCCCATTGCTTCATTGTTTAGCCGTTTTTCCCCAACTGTGTCCCAACTCACTAGCCGGGCAGCAATAGTGGATTGGACCGTGACCCTGACGACACGGGTTGGATCCCACGTGAGGAGCGGTGTGTTTATTTATTTAATTTTTCCCTTCTTTTTGGGTTTACCTGCTTTAAGATCAACTGTTCTGCAATTGGGTTCAACGACCCTCTGGGCTGGAGAGCTACTAATCTGTAGCACTTCATCCCACTACACTTCATTTTCCAAAACACCATTTTTGAATAGCTTAGAAATATCTTAATTGTAGAGCTTGGATTGGGCCCAAAAATTCAGCCTGATCCTACCTAGGTCTGTGCATGTTCTGTATGAGCCTGATCCAGCCAGCCCCATGTACTGTCATTGTAAGCCCAGGCCCCATTTAAACCCGTTAAAACTGACATTTTAACAAGTGTAGTCTGAGTTGTAGGTGCCTGTATTTCTTTATTTCTGCCCCCAAAAGTTTTCAATGTCTTGCCTGGTGGCTTGGCAGAGAAACTAAACTTTACTAATGTCCATATTTGTTCTCACAGCATGGATGGGTTAATAGCAGAGGCTTCATTCCATCTGTGTCGCCTTTATCAATATTAGCTCTTTTGTAACATACAGAAATCCATGCATAAATGGCTTCACCCATCTGTTTATGTTTTGTGTGACATTTTTGCCACAGTAGGAAGCAGAAACCCATTTCATTTCCTCCAGGATATGAGGATGTAATCCTCCAGTGTTTCAGGCATGCTAGTTATGGAGTAGAGCTGAATATTTGCCTGTGAGGATCTGGTCTGGAGTCCCTGGGCACCTCCTCTGCAGCTGAGCCTTTCACTCATTCGTTTGAGAGACATGAGGATGAAGCATTGGAGGAATGGCTGTTACCCCAGTGGTAACTCTGCTTATAAATGCTGAATATCAGGGGACCGCTCAGCTCTTACATTAGAGGAAATTATATCCTACAAACAAAAACATTTGTCTGTAGTCCTCGAATCCTAGACTCTGCTCGGGTTTCATCCTACATCTGAAACGCCTTGTTTTATTTGACATTATCGTGTTAGGCTGAGAGATTAGATTACTTGCATAGCGGAAGCTTCCCCCAAGCCTTTTTTTTTTTTTAATATTGAGCAGAATATATGGAACGTGTCATCGTAAGTGTTCTGCTTGCTCAGAACAATAACTGTCTTCTACCGAATATCATCTGAGCTGAGGGGAATATTCAGTATGTTCTGTGGAACATTTGGTTGCTGCTTTCCTGTCTGTCTGAGAGCCGCGAGAAGCTTTTCCCAGTGTTCCCCTGTGGGGTGCCGCACATACTAATGGCAAAGTGTGGTAAAGGCCATCCTGCAGCTCTTTCTCTCATTCTTTCTCTCACTCTCTCCTAAAGGCCAATCGCTCGCTTTCTTTCTCCCTCACTCTCTCACTCCCTCACTCTCATTTCTCGCACTTTCTCTCTTTCTCACTTACTTTTTCTCTCACATTCTCTTCTCTCTCTCAATCTTTCCCTCACACTCTTGGTGGACACTCCTTCTAATGAATGCTTTCAGCTACTTTAAGTTGCACCCAGAGTTGACACATATGTGCAAATTCACAGATACAGTTTGTTTAGTCCCTGTAGAGATGAATCGCCATTATGTATAGTAGGGCTCTCTGTTCCTCTCTCTATTCCTATAGCCGACAGGTTGCCTAATCTTCAAGCTTGTTTAGGTGTTTTTTAACCCAAAAGAACCCATGGTGACATATGCAGCACAGAGCCTTTAAAGCTGAGTAAGGTTTCTTACAGCACCCTAGCCGTCACTTTAACTCATGCAGTCCTTAAAGTGACATATTCCGTTTTACGTTTATAATTTTATTTCAAATTTGTATCCCATTTTCTCCCCAATTTACTAGGGCTGGACCCGAATATTCGGGTATTCGGATATTCGTTCGTTGAGTAGGTATTCGGTTTTTAATTTTGGTATTCGGATATTCGTTTTTTTTCTCCTTTCCAGAGTTCCACCTCACTCTAACCACTTCTGTTCTCGCGGGTCCCGTCAGAATATCTTGCGCGCGGGACAGAACTGAACTGTTATTGGCTGGAGCGGGAGTTTAATCCAGACGATGCGGGAGCAAATTAATAAATAGTTAAGAAAACTGTAATAATTGTAAAAAAAAAACCTAAAGAAAACTCTCAACGCGCAGGATGGACCGACACACACACGCACACACCGATGGTGTTTGGACTGGGGTAAGGAAAGGGACCACACTATTCAGCGCTGCTGTTTTAATAAATATATAAGTAAATTTGAAGCATTAAATGTAGTTTATTTAATTTATATTAGGAACGTGGGGCGGGAGCGGCAGAAATGTGTATGTGGCGGGCGGGCGCGGGATTAAAAGAAGCAATTTTTTTGCGGCGCGGTAACGAGACAGAAACGCGGGAGCGTGGAAGAGTGGGTTTAAAAATCAGTCTCGCGCAGACCTCTATTATACATGATAAAAAAAAATGCAGGCTCTTCGAAACTGATTTATATAATAAAACGTAAGGGGTAATGTGGCAACAGTAGGGGCTAAATCGGTTACAAAAGCCTGGCCTACAAAAATGATGTCTGAACGAATTTCCTCTTATCTAATATAATTTAACATGGTTTAAAAATATAAAATAATTTCTAAGCAAACGAAATATTTAATATTGAGCTTATAGCCCAAGTGCAAAAATACAAAATCAGTAATACGGCTATGCCCTGCACAAAACCTTTAACCGAAATAGACCAAGTACAGTTTACAATGACTGTCCTCTAATATAATCAACAATGTTTAAGAATATAAAATACTTCCTGAACAAACGTTTTTTGTTTGTTTTTTTAAGCAAATAGCCTAAGTGTGAAAACACAAACAGCAATTTACTGGGCTGGCTTGCGCAGCGGAGAAACCGTGCAGCAGCAGCCTCGGTGTGGAGCAGCAGAAATTCCGGGATGAAAACACAAAGAAATCTGGGCTAAAAACACAGAAAAAATATGGGGTGAAAACACAAAAATCCGGGATAAAAACACCAAAAATCCGGGGTGAATATGTCTCGTCGGTCAGAGCAAATTGAACATTTTTCAGTGGATTAAAGGGGCCGTGATTTGCTTTTTTTTTTTTACCTCTTTTTTTAAAAACGAATATTCGAATATTCGCTTCGAATCAGTGCCGAATATCCGGAGCTCAAAAAACGCTATTCGGGCCAGCCCTACAATTTACACGGCCAATTACCCAACCCACACATTAGGACTATGAATAGTGAAACCACAACATCAGGAGGGTGAGGACTAGCACATGCCTCCTCCAATACATGTGAAGTCAGCTACCACTTCTTTTCGAACTGCTGCTGTTGCAGCATTGCTGAGTAGCCAGGCGCTCGGAGGAAAGCGCAGCGACTCGGTGGCTGATGGCAAGCTCCATGAAAAGGAAATCTCCTGATCATAGTGGCAGCCTAAGTGACATAAGCTAAACATCCAGAGAGCACCACTACAGGACATTCTGTGAATGTGTGTTTGTTCATCTGATCTTATTTACAGAATGCTGTAGATAAAACTACCTCATTTTAACAGTGTGTTTTTGCTTCTACAGCTCTGTTTCAACAATTTTAACAATTTAAATGCTTTATTAGGATATTTAACTTTCCTTGTAACTAGTCCTGACAAAATTTCAAGAACAAAGTTATGAGTTGTCCAACCATTTATGCTATATTGAACAGTCGTGTGCACGCTTATTATATTGTATATGAGAAACAACAAGAATGAGCTATTTAATTAATTTAACAGACTTATTTTTAGCACTGACACTGAATTTTGTCATGACTGATTCAACCACCAAGGTCATATTTGTACAGGTAAAATGCACCACCACTCCAGACTCTTGCTGAATCTTCCAGAATGAGTTTAACAGTTAAACAGGAGTTTTAATTTCCCTTTCTAACAATCCTACAAGTCTTCTGTATGTCTTCACCTTTTCTGTTAAATGCAGTTTCTCAATTATTATTATGCACTGAATGCACTTTGTCTTCTTCTTCTTCTTTATGAGCGTCAGTTATGTATTTGTCAGAGTGCTCCATAGCTGTTTAGAGGAGCTCATGGCTGCTTAATGTCCGGACATTAAACTAAAAGATATCACAATATTAATAAAGCTTTGCAATTTAAATCACCTGTCATGTTCTAATGATAAGTGTGAACAAGCCATAACCTTAACAAGTTAATTAAGAACTGAGACCTTTGTCAGTTTTCTAGCTTAGAATGCTTGGGTTACCAAAATATTCACATGCACTGAAAAAAATGATGAGTAAAATTTACTTTTAAAAAGTTGCGCAACTTTCTGCATTTGCTTTTTTTCAGTACATTTAATTTTAACTTCAACTCGGTTTCAAGACTTAAATGTTACATAGAGTAAATAAGTGAACTGAACTTTTAGTAAACTTTACTTAATTTATTTTTGCTGAATCAATCCTTTCTTTTAGTAACTTTACTTAATTTCTGCTTATATTACCTAATTACTTCATTTATACAATATTACTCAAATAATTTAAGATACATAATTTATGTTACAAAATATTGAAATATTTTTAGTTAAAACACACATAATACTTTAAAAAGAATGTATTACGTGTTGAGACAGTGTAATAAATGTGTTTTAACTAAAAATATATTATGTATCATAAATAATTTTATATTGTATAAATTAAGTAATCGTAATTAGGTAATATTGTATGCAGAAATTAACTAAGGGTTATTAAAATTAGTTTCTTAAATTTATCTGAAATTAGATATACTTAAAAAAAGGAAATTGCAAAAAATTGCGAAAGAAAAATGCAAGTAAATTTTACTCATAATTTTTTTCAGTGTGGTGCTCCCTTCTTTTGCATTTTTTCTAGTCTTAAATAGTATAAAACTGTAAATAATTCCATAAATTCTTTTAAATAAAATCTTTTACTGCATGCATTTTGAACGTCAGCTAATAACAGACATTTTGGCCAAGTGTATCCAAATATTCTATATTGTTATCTCTCTCTCTCTCTCTCTCTCTCTCTCTCTCTCTCTCTCGGGTTGTTGTGTGTGTGGGTGAGATCTGTGTGAGGATTCTCTTCAGTCTGCTTGTATTGTGCTCGTCAATGAGCAGCTATTGATCGAAATCAAGCCCCCCTTGTGCTAAGCTCTAAATCAGATGCGATATGCATCACAGTCGTCCCTGTGCGTCAGATCTACCTGTTCTGTCTTGCCATCCATTAAAGCAGAGGCTGTTTTGCTGTGTAATACCCAACGGTAACCTGTTGAAGGAGCCAAGAGCCTGTTTTGGCATCTGTGATGATTATGAGACTCAAGGAAGCAAATGAAAATTTTGCAGTAGGGAATTTCTAACACAGAGGAACATCTGCTGCCAGAACTTACGGAACTGAAATCTGCCATGGTCTTCCTTATGTAAGTTAGCGACGTTTCTGCTACAGAGCTTTCTAGCAAGGTGCTTATAAGGATGTGTTTGGTTCTGAGTTCTGCACAGGCCCAGTATTCAAGGTGTTGCAGTGAAGAGAGTGATTAAATAAATGAAAACGACCTGACCTGAAAGTGGGAAATTCTGTTAATCACTTCTTTCTGATTTATCAACAAACTCTGTAACTCAAACATGCCTAATAATGGCAGTCTTTCAGCAGTAAAAAATGTAAAAATGTTGTGGATTGTGGAGTGCCAGCAGTCTACCAGTATGAGAGTCATCCCATTTTGTTCATTGTTTGAATACTTCTAACCATTGTCTGTTTGGCTAAGTGTATAACTTTATGATTAATTGTGTTTTTGTATTGTTTTTACTGGAGGTAAGTTACTGCAGTAAACACAGGATTAAGAGCTGCAGGGAAATAAAGATTATATGAGACAGTGCAGTATAAGGGGGACGTTAGTATATTAGCAGTATGTTACATTAGATGCTTTATGTGCTTCCTGATGCTGGGGTTGAATGCTACTATTCCTCATGATGAACATTAAATTTTAAAACACGCTAAAAAATGATATTCTGTCATTCTGCTTAGCATCTGTCAGTACATATGCAGTACCAGTCAAAAATGTTGGACCTTGTTGGATTTCCTATTTAATGTTTTATTTATTTATTTATTTTCATTCATTAAACTGGGAAAGGACACATTTGAGATGCAATCTCAATCTGACACTATTTTTTTATTACACAAACCCAAATCAGAAAATGTTAAGTCAATGTTAAGTCCAATGGAAGTCAATGTAAAAAGAGTTATTTTAGGTCCGTTCTTTAAGAAAATTGACACAGTCTAAAGGGATAGTTTGTTCAAATTTTGTAGTAAACTAAAAATCAACAAAAATGAAGATACGTGTTTTTCATTGGATTTCAGTGATGTTGCTTTAATGTTTCTGTATTAATTCTGCATCATAGTTTTTGTAATGTCTAAAAATAAAACCAACTTGCATTTGCATCCTGCCTTCAATGTGTTACAAATTAAGCTTTCTTTATATTTCATGGCAAATAGCAACAAACATGGACACAATGTTAGTTCCTGTACAATAAAATGATGCATGTTAGTTTAATTACCATAAAAGCACTTGTATATTATAGTATATAAAATTTGAACATGTTTTTTTTTTACTCTCTTTAACCAAGTTAGGTTTGCATTTTCTAATGAAACTGTCTTTGTGCTCCACAGGTCTGCGAGCAGCCATGACAAAGTCGTATGAATTCAACTGGCAGAAGCATGTTCCTGACTTCCTGCAGGAAGGTGCAGTCTTTGACAGGCTCGATGAGGTAAATATGCAGCCATAAGCTCACCGCTGCTTAATCTCTCCTTTTTTACAGCAGTTACTTTACTTCTTTACTTATTTCCTGATGTGAAACAACAACTTTATTTGGAGTGCCTGAATGTCAGTCAGCCTAAACCACACATTCTAAAAACCTTCCTCAAATCTTGTTATTTTTGAAGCATAAACTGAAGCTGCACTGTTAGTTATTATGGAGTGAAAGGCTCTGCATTGATCATTTGCACTCTGGGGCATTAAAAGCCTCATCGAACGTCTCTGTCACTCTTAGAAGCATCCAGACGTGAGGCGAGCATCCCCAGGGATGAGTGCCGCTCATGTCCTCCCCCCCACCATTCTCTGGTCTTTCTTTATTTCCCTGTGTAACTCAATCAGACCACGTAAATGAGCTGAAATGGGAAAGGGCGGAGCCTTTGCTACCCGAAGGATGAGCGCAGTGTAAACATCCAGAGGGACATTCTTGTGATGAGCGAGAGCTTCCACCTCAACCTTTTCATGTCCTCCTTATATCTAAGAATGCCTCCTCTCTTGGATAATAATGTAATCAAAGCAGGCAGGCCTTTGGCTGGGGCATTATTATCAAAGTGAATTTTCGATTTAGCTTCAAGAGTCTATTCAAGAGATTATGTCTCTTGTTGCATGTCGGTAAAAACAAAAATTAGAGGGCTTATTGAGCAACACCTGAGACAGCACGGCACACACATTCCAAAATGTTGCTCACTTTTAAATGGCGTACAGCATTAAAACTATCATTAACCCTGTGCAGAGGGGTTATTATAACATGCAGTATATAACACCACTTATACTCGGGGGGCAGCCAACACATGCTCCAAACCAGGTCTGTTAGCATATAAGCTCAGACATCCGTCATTCACAGGTGCATAATTACATGCTGCGTTAAGTGGCACCTTCAGCAGAGCCGGCACACCGATCAGAGGCTGTGGGCTTCAATTGCAGTATGATCATGGAGTCAGGACACCAACCCCGCTGAACAGAGCTTAATAACATACTGCTATTAGAAAACTTTGCAGCTCTCTAAATGCTAACTTTATCATTATTTTTTTCTAAAGTTTGTAGCAGGAAAACACACAGGAGCATCTGTCATTTACTGTTACACTACTTCACCCTTGCTTCCCATCCAATCAGAGAAAAGTGGATCAGTGTGTAGAATAGGGGTGGACATAATGACCCTAAAATAATAGCACAATAATTCATAGTATATTTCACAACATTTCATCAGTACAACACAATCTTATAATAAATGAAAATAATGCCCTAAATATGACCCTGAGGACTGAGATATTTTAAATAGTATCACTTATATACACAATTAGATATAACTATTTAAATATACAGCATGGTGTGTTTAAAAAAAAATACTTTTTAAAAAATATTTCTTTAGAGTTTTTTTTATCTTGTCATATCGCTCAGCCTTATGTAAAGTTAAAAAGCAGGGTCACTAATGACTCAGTGATTGTTGTGTTAGCATTGCAACTGTTCCTGGCTTTCAGTTTCAGAAAATTATTCATTATGGTACTTTCTCTTGATAGATATAAATACATAGGCCAAATAGAAATGTTTTATCTTGTAACAGGACTGGAGGATGATTACAGATCACTGTTTTAAAATAATAGTGTGTTTTCATGTTTAACTAGATTTTTCATTTTCATTCATTTTAGCCATTTGTTTATTTGTTAGAACAGTGTTGTTGCTGACTTTGTGGTGCTCTTATCTCACTTATACCCTGTGTTAACTCTTTTAGTTCCAGTTCAGGGGTGTGTTTTCTGAAAGCGATCAATCTTTGCAAATAAGAAGTGAACTAATGCATAACAGCTCTACAGGTGTTTCCCAGAGAGCTTTGCAGAATGAAATTTAACAAGCTCAGTCGAACCACAAACGTCGACTCAACACTGCCAAATATACAATATTTATTCACTATTACACCCGAAACAAACGGAAATATGTCCGGCCTATATCATGTCTATTTCAACAGCCTGCAATCATTAAATAACACTCCATCTTAAGTCTTATAAAGCTTTTAGGAAACGCACCCCAGTTCAGTAAAGTCAAGGACGGCTAAAGTGTTTTTATATTGGTAAAAAAAAAAAAAAAGTAGAAGCAGCGTTTCTTATGACAGGGACGATATCTTGAAATGAATGAAATCTCAGTGAATTGTAGGAGAATAATGAGCGTTGTGTGCAATCTCATTAAGCGGATTGCCCTGCAGGGTACGAGTTTCTTGATTAACCTCACAGATGCCTAACCCAGGAACGAGGGTGTAAATAAGAAGAGGGCCTCGTGGAGAACAGTTACGTCTCTTCCTGTCCCCACAGAGCAGCAGACGGTGGAGCCGGACTCCATCTTGGCTCTGGCCGCTGCCTTAAAGGCCATTCGCAGCGTGCTCATTATCCCTGCTCATGGGTGGCCACTCGCATTAACGACACTCGAGTTTATTAGCGCCTCGGCCATTAACATTTTCGAGTAATCCTCGTGAGTTACACAGGCTGCCCGTTTTTATCTGCGGAGCGAACGAGTTCTCCCGGAGCCGTGACACAGACGCTGCCTGGTGTCCTCAGAGCGCCGCCAGCGCTAGCAGGAGTGGAATCACAAAGAGGCTCGGAGCCTGTGAAGTGGCTGGGCTCTGAGGGAGGAGGACGGGAACAGAGCATCGGATTCATTTTCTCTCCAGTTCACTCCAGTAGCAGAAGACCACTGCTGGCACAGGCTCATCTAATTGGCTTTACTTCTGGAGGAATATTCCAGAGCGTGGGCGCAGGGGGGCCATCCATGTTTTCTTTCCCTCTCTCTCTCTCTCTGACTCACTCACCATATACCTCAGAGAGAAGGAAAAGAAACACCCCCTCCTCCATCCCTCTCCCTCATTCTGCTCTTTTTTACTGAAGTAATTAAAAGGGTAATATCTGTCAGCTGCACAATCCATCCTTCCTCGCTGGCGCCATCTCCAGAAAAATAAAAAAGCACTCACTCGCTCCTTCTCGGGGGATCCCGTGCACTGCGGCCAGTCTGAGGTGTTAAGTGCAATCGCACATACAGCCCTCAGTCAGTGCTCGGTATGTTTGGCAGTCCCAGAGGCCTTTTTAACTGCTTGACCACCCAGTAAATGCCCTTTTTGGACAGAGCCCCTGATGGACAGAGCTCTGTGAAGATGAACTGCTAAAATGCTCCATAAGACATAGATTCTCTCTGTCTCTCTCTCTCTCTCCCAAGGAGAGACTAAACTTAGTTAGGGCTGGGCGATACGGTAAAAATATTGTATTGCATGGGACTACTATCATTCAGGATACTAATTAAGCACTACAGTAATTGAAATACGGTGATTCGTATTCAAAAAAGGTTCTGCAATCTGTAATGAAATGTGCAGTTGATTAATGCATTTGATCAACTAATAATATATTCAGAGATGTATATTATGTATTAAAATAAGAAATTTACAATTATTGATAAAATATTGTCAGATTGGGATGCTGCCACTATGATCAGGAGATTGCCATTAGCTGCCGGAGTCCTGAGAGAGCACAATTGGCCTTTGCTCTCTCTCTGGGTGGATAGATAGATGGCGCTCTCTCCCCATATCTCTAAACTCTAAAGGGTGATGTCAATCAGCACAAGGCATCTGTGAGCTACTGTATCAGAACTGAGTCTCTGCGCTTTCCTCCGAGTGTGCTGTGATTGTCCATTCAAAAGACTGGATAGTCCAAGGCTAGGCTTAATCCCGGTCAAGGAAACTGACCATCAAAGTCCTAGTTGTTCAATAAATTTTAGGGCATATACTACGTATACTACAAGACAAAAGGTTGTGTTGACATGATATTACTTTTTAAAACATAGGACTGTAGTCTTCAGGGAAACCCCTCCTATAGATTTGACTTAATTGTGTTTGGCCACAGGATCATTAGTGAGGTCAGGTATTGATGTTGGATGATTAGTTCTGGATTACAAATGCTTTAACGTCATTCTTTTGTTACGTTCATTATGCATGTTGACCTTATGCTAATGTGCTGCTACTCCGACGCGTCACATTTTATAGACAGTGCTCTGCTATGGATATTATATGATACAGCAATGGATGCACTTTAAAGAAGCTGAATTCATTTATAAGAAGCGTTTTTTTTTTTATAACTGATACCATTTAAAATGACTTCTATTTATGGCAAAACCTCCTGTTAATTCTTCAAATAACACAGTACTCTGTTTTCTACAACATATTTATACAAATTAGGGGTGGGTAATGGGACCCTAATATAGTATCAGGACATTTTCACAGTAGTTTTGCAATAAAGATATTCTTTTTGATTTGAAAATATTTAATTCATGTAAGTATAACAGTTTCAAACATTCAGCTGGAACCAAAAAAATCTGTTAACATAACAGTATTAAAAATGATACAAAATAAATAACGTAAATGTACTTAACATTGAATATAATCACATAACATAAAAATATTGTAATTATACAAAGATATCTTTGAAACTTTACAATAAATAACTGACAGCTTTTAAGACTGCTGCTATTATCACAATATGGATTAATTAAATCACAATAATACTGTCACAATGTATTGTGTACAAAACAATATGGAACACTACTAATTACAATCTTTTCAGATTGAAGTATTTTTAATATAAATGTGGCTTTTAGTTTGGGATTTATAGGTTTTTCTTTCTTATCTCCTGCATTCAAGGGCATAGGAAACTTGGGGCCAGTTTCTCAAAACACTATCACATCTTCTGAGGTTTGCTCATAACTGACAACATTTTAAGCATCAAATTGCAATCATATCAAATTGCAGCACAAGCAAGTCATTAATGCATTTAGGAGCATGTCTGAAGAGAAAAAAACAATAAATCTTTTAATGTAAAGATATAAGAATACCCCACTTCCTATGAACTTCACTGAAATCTAAAACAAGTTTGAGTGTAGCTGTCAGAAGAACCAGAAGGCAAAGTTGTAATTATTTTTTTTGCTTTTTAAAGGGGCTCAGTTAATGAAGGCTATTACATAAGACTGATTAAAAGAACAGATTGTAATAAACTGATGGGGTACATTTAAATTTTAATTAATTCATTCCACTTTTCTGATCATTGTGATTTAACTGTACCCCTCAGACGTTCACACTTTATGCAGTATTATAAACAGTCAGGCATTAATGTTCACTCGTGCATACTTATAAAACAACTAATAAAGTGAAACAAATGTCTGTTCTTAGCATTGTTTACACAGGTCCAAGGGCAGTAACATACCGTGCATTGCATTCTCACTTAGCTCTCTCCGGCTGTGTATATATTAAGAACCTGTTCGAGAAAAACAGATAACATACAGTCTTCTCTTTATGTTTTAATAATGACAGGATTAATAATGACTACATTAGGATTCCAAATCCATTTTTTGAGAGTGATGCACTGGGAAGGTCACTAACCAGTCAAAGATCAGCACTAGGTTAATAGGGCCAAAAGACTGTTAGTCATTAGTATCAGTCATTAAAGCTCTATAAAGCTTTAGGAATCTGGATCTTAGCCAAAGTTCACTATTTAACAGGTGAAATGCCAAAGTAGACACACATACACTGAAATATATATACAGGTTTTGTTTAAAAAATGGGTTTATATTTGTAAAAAAGAATATAACATTAGAATAAATACAAAATATTAACCCAGTACAAAAATAAGAATTTGTTCTTTCCAAATTTAATGAACCACTGATTAGTCAGACCAGGTTTTAGATGATAATTACAGTTAGTGCTTGTATTAAATTAGAGATTTGGGAAACAGCTAAGCAAACACTGGCACACATAAAATCACAATTTACTATATATGCATTTTATGTTTTCCGACCTAGTAAACTCCTACTGCACAGTTAATGCTTTTGTAGATGCTTTTGCATGTATGTTACACTGACATGCAACATATCATGGGACAGGATCTAGTATCATATTTCATGACGTTTGCCTTGCTCCACAGAAGCTAAAGAATGCTGCACTGATAAGTGGAGTCTTCTGCACTGTATATACAGTAGATGTGATTCCCTTGCATGGACAATTCTAGACGCCACTGGCCACAGTCATTACTCCTCACTGCTCAGCTCATTGTGGGTGGAAATGCCTTCTTTAACGTATTCCTCGTACACATGTGACACTGTGGATTGAGGAATGTTAAATGCCCACATAACTTCAGAAATGGAAAGTCCCATCACTCTGGCACTCACCATCAGGCCTCATTTGAACTCCGCCTTGTCATGAACACATTGGCCAGTGTTCAACCTCACTCACAAGATAACAACTTACAACTTACACATGCCTGGGCTATCCAGTGCCATCCCCAGATGTAACATGTCATGATCAGTTCACATACTGCCATCCCATCACTTTTGGCAAGTCAGTGTATCATGCTTAAATACACAGCACTGGTAATAATTAAGAGACCACTTCAGTTTTCTGAACAGTTTAAAGACATTTTAAACATTTAGCATCATGGATGGTAAAATTATTTAATTACATTTTCCAATATTCAATGTAAAGTACCACAGAAGAGTATTAAAAGTTAATAAAAAACTAAATAAACTTTAAGTATTTTTCATTTTATGTAATACTGCTATTAAGTACTATACATATACAGCTCTGGTAAAAAAAAAACAAGAGACCACTTCAGTTTCAGAATCAGTTTCTCTGATTTTGCTATTTATAGGTATATGTAAGCTCCAAGCCTATTTTTACCATTTTCCGCCTGAAATTACATACTCACATTTGAAGGCTTATCACTCCAATATTAAATTATTTAGAGTCAATTCTATGAATTAATATTACTTAGAAGCCTTTACACAATTCATTTAAGGCATTTTAATTATTCAATTGAACATTGGCCAATATATGGTAAAAACTAGGAAATTTTTTAGGCGCTTTTCAGATTTTCTATTATTTTTTTTTTATTTTCAGACACATAAAATGAACTATTTATATGGAACAAGGGTTTTGACAACTCTATATTTTACTATAATGTGTTTACAATCATCATATAACATTTTAAACTGCTACCTATTACTGGTTAGAAGTTATAGTGATTTGAACCAGTAATGGTCTTTTCTTTCTCCAAAGGACTGGAAACTTTAGAATAATAAAAAAGACCACTTTTATAACTCATTTTGCAGTAAACTCTGGGTTTTTGTGTGGTCTACTCATATACAAACAGAAATCCGCACTGTCTCTTTAAGAGCGGTTGTTCTGCAGAGTGGAAAGTCTATTAGACTCAGTATCTATGGCCAAGCATCTCTCTTCCTTAGCCTTTCAGCTGGCCGAGCTCGCCACCTGATTGGCTGAGAGACCTCATTCTCATACCGTCATGTCCAGTAGGCTCCGCCCTGTCTGGCTGTGGGGTGGATATAACTGTGGATTATAGGAGACTGGATTGATGGATTTTCTTGAATCTGGGCTCTTTTTGAAGGTAAGAGAGTGGGGGACGCGCTGATGGGTGTTGAGGGGGGGTGGGGGAGTGACTTTAGGTAACTACAGGACCAAACCTGTGCATTTTTCAACTCTGAACACGCGCTGCAACACGCTCTTTCAGCTCTAATTCAGGGACCGTACATCCTACACTAAAACGGAGCACAGTTTCGGAATCCGGAGAGCCAGACGGTTCGAATGGTGTATAACATGTCCGCATTCGATCAAATATGGAAGTCCGATAAACGGAAATATGAAAATTATGATTTAATATTTTCATAACCAAGGCATATTTCGCCCTAAATGTTTATTTTCTGAAAGGAGATACAGCTAAATAGGCTATATAACTGAAAAGCAGAGATTCTAAGCTTTAAAATGGTATATTGGGTGTCTATATTGAACCTATAACTATTCATAAACACAGCCAGATATTAAATATCATATTTTTCTGGCCCGCCGGCGGGCCAGGGCGTGTTAAGAGGTTAAGTAAAATTGTATATAAACTGCGAGCATTTAGAGCATTTATTTGCAGAAAATGAGAAATGGCTGAAATGACAAAAAAAGATGCAGAGCTTTCAGACCTCAAATAACGTAAAGTAACCAAGTTCATATTCATAAATGCATCTTGGCATGTTCTCCACCACCAGTCTTACACACTGCTTTTGGATAACTTTATGCCACTCCTGGTGCAAAAATTCAAGCAGTTCAACTTGGTTTGATGACTTGTGATCATCCATCTTGTGATCTTCCTCTTGATTATATTCCAGAGGTTTTTAATTTGGTAAAATCAAAGAAACTTGTAAATTTTAAGTGGTCTCTTATTTTGTACCAGATCTGTATATTATAACTATGTCTCAGACAAGCAGATTCTTTAGCGAAGTTAAACTTTTTAAAACAAATTAGCACTGCACAAGAAATAGTTTTCAGTGGAGAATTGACACTAAATGGATAATGCAGTCCATGACGAGGCTAGATCCTTATCTAAACTGGCCCTGCAATTGCAAATTTGATGAATTTAATGTGCTCTGCATGATTGTGCTCTCTTGGGTCATGTTAATTTACTATGCATTAAATCCTTATCTGCTTCCAAATGGCAGTTCTAGATCAGACAGAGTGAAATGTGCAGTATGAGGATGTAGAAAGCATCAACTTGGGCAATGTTCTCTCTCTAATGGCAAATCTAGGACTTTTTTTCCATCTCTGCTTCTGTCTCAGTCACCCCTGAAGCCTTTGGCGTTCATGTGCAGAGTTCACCTGCCGTGACATGTTCCCGTATCACCTGACTCGCTCTCATAAGAAGTGAAACCTAAAACTTTGTGTTTTTTGTGGACGTTTTTACAGAGATTGGAAAGCAACTTCAAGAAACACTAGAACGTGTTTATGTGCTGAGTGAAGTACTAATTTTGCTAATGGCTTTTGAAGATCAAGCCTTGCTTTGACCATTTAATTTAATCAGATCAATCACTGTCGTTGTTAAACCTCATCGACAAGTTTACCGTAAATGAAACTACTGATTAGATCCAGTTTTTCATCAGCCTCTTAAACAGTTTCAGCAACTGTGTCAGTGTTCTGTTTCAGTCTCAACAAAGAAAAACTCTTCATCATCTCTAACTGTGAGGACAAAGAGGGGATCATAATGTCAGTGAGGATGTTGTGCTTCATTAAAATAGAGAGAGAGAGGGAGACTTAGAGAGAGTCCCAGTACTGTTTTTAACTTTCTATTGTCTTATTAACTTTAAAGTGTGAAGGGATGAGCAAGAGACTGAGGCAGATTAAGGTGGAGTTATGTACTTAACAAAAATGGTGAAAATAAAATATATAAAACTTTTCTTTAACTCAAATGTCATAAATATGTTCATGTGTTATTTATACTATGATTGTTTTTCTGGATTTAAGCAATCGAAGTATATCGCCTTGCTTAGAGTATCACAATATATCGCAATACATCTTAACCTTAAGTCTTAACCTCCCTGTACTGTAATTAGTATACACAGCCTAAATTCTTTATAATTAAAATACTGTGCTATTATGAAACTGCTTCATGTCTGCTGACTTGCTTAAGTAGTAGTCAAAAAAAAACACCTACTGCATAAAAACAAGGAAACTTTACCATAAGCCCTATTTGGAAAGGATTAGTGTATCAGGGGGTCCTGGGGTAAGTTTCTCTTTTATGGGGGGTCCCACACAGACAAAATGGTATGGCTGGTTGATCGAACAGATATAAGGGTGAAAGAACAGATGGATGGGGGCAGAGGAGAGACAGAAAGATGTGGTAGCTTGACTGCTTTTAGCTATGGTGGTTTGAAGCTATGTTCTTACTTAGCTTTAGTTCACTGGTTTTCCTTTTCTCAGTGGTCTTTTACAATTTGATTTGTAGATGATGCCAAGGCATAACATAACATAGCGTTGTTTTAGTTTTGAGCACTGTAACAAGAATGTTAAGGGTGCACAAAAAATGCTTTTTTGCAAATCTTTAATCATTTTCGACCTTCTTTTACCATTGCTGCATTTGTAAAGATTAACTCATTCCACACTGGTTGCAGATTGATGATGTCATTAAAACTGTAGTTGTTTTTTAGAATTTTTTCAGCTGAGCCATTATTATCTGCCAATAACTTTGGGACATGAATAAAATAATTCAAGACAGTTTCGCAACAGTTTTGGGGGTGAAATGATGAAAACACATTGGCTATTTATTAGTTATTTGCAATGTTATTTGTGGGAAATGCTTTCTACATGTACTGTATTTTGTTTGGACTATAAGATGCACCGGATTATAAGGTGCACTATCGATGAACATCTCTTTTTCTGGTCTATTTTTATTCATAAGGCACATGAGTATTGAACAGAGGTATTGCCATATTTCCTTCTAATTCAGCAGTGTAAAGCTATGCTAAGCTAACTAAACAACATTTTAATTCTTAAAAAAGAATTCAGACAAAAGAGCACTTGATGACAGATTTCTCTACTGAAAACTTATTATTTGGGTGAGTAAAGCACTTTTGTTTATTTACAGGAAGATTCCCACTGCAGCTGAAGCAAGCATTAGCGGCTAACCGCTAGCGCTGCCCGACAGCACTACACTGAGAAACCCTGAATGTTTTTTGAACCCAGGGTGATATTAGCTAGCGGTTTGTTACACGTAGCTTGTTTTAAGACGGTAACTGTGCAGGGCAGTCCGATATACTCACCCCTGAACAACAGAAGAGCTAGCACTTAGCACGATTAGCAGTTAATGCTAACACTGCTCCAGCAGTGCGAGCTGGGGTTAGCAGCTGGCTACAGGCAGATAATTCATCACATATTCATCTCTGAACTGCAAAAGAGCTAGCATTAAGTGCAGTTAGTGGCTTATGCTAATACTGCTGGAGAAACTTCACTGAAACTCCTGTATAACGCTGTACTTCAGTGGAGTGGCTTTACTGCTCCTTACAGCCTGACTAGTAAAATTCATACATTAGGCGCACCAGATTAAATGGGCACTAACAATTATTGGGAAATTAAAGGATTTTAAGTGCACCTTATAGTGTAAAACAATATGTTTTCTTTTTGCTCATTGTAATTGAAATATCTGCTTCTCCTTGTCCTCTTTCATTCAGAGAGCAGCTACTCTTTATTTCTTAGTGTGAAGCTGGAGAATAGATGCTGCATGTAGATCATTGCATGTCCGCTGCTTTTAAATAGTAATACATTCATCAACTCAAGCCCAGCTAAAATCAAAGGTGGCCCACTTCTGCAGCCCCAAAAACCGAATGTGCACAGAGCCACTGGGATAAGAGACAGCCTACAGTAGGTCACAGTGGCGCACAGAGTGATGAACACAGCCACCCTCGGAGTCTGAGCTCCTGAGCGCTTGCGTTTATAGGCCAGGAGAGTGGCGTCAGACCCTGCTGGATGTTTTTTAAGAGGTATCTGCTAGGTCGACACAGCCTGGGTTCTGTTACACTAATCACACAGACACACAAACTTATCTATTTATCTTCTCTGCAACTGCCACACAGCCAAAAGCTCTACCCATTCTGCGAGAATTAAGGAAGTAACGGTTCCTGTATTGATGTGGAAATCTTGGACCAGAGACTGCATAAGAAAGAAATTGTTAAAAATTATATACATATATATACATATATATATATATATATTTTTTTTTAACAACTATGCTTTTGTTTGTATGAACTTTGACATCTTTTTAAAGCAAAATATTCTAAATATACATTAGTTTAAGTTGATCCTGAATAATAGTAATAATTCAATTCAATTCAGTTTATTGTCATTATCCTGAAACAGGGTTGTACAGTAAAACGAAAAACTATTAGGCTAGATCTCCAGTGCAGACAAAAAAAAAGTGTAGGACAGAGTAAATAGTGCACAGATGATAGGTACAGAGTAGTGCAAAACAAAACACATAGTAGGGGCAAAAAGTACAGGGGACACAAAACACACTTTTAGGGCAAAACTACAGGGGACACAGACAATAGTTACAATTTGATTATTTTAGTATGTTTATGTTAATAATAATAATAATAATAATAATAATAATAATAATAATAGATTATAGATTCTATATAATTTAGATGAACTAAATTAATAATACTAAATAATTAGTAGCAAGTTAAGAAGTTGGTAGCTGATACTGAAGGTCTTAATAGTTACTGAATTGGTAAAAGGGGATATTAAATAATTTCATAGTAATTACTAATGAAATATTTATTAGTTAATAAATAGGTCATAGTAATTACTGAGTAAATCATGGCACACTGTACGTTTTAACAAGGACTTAAACTGGGTTCATTCAACTCATTAATGGAAATGACTAAATAGATCATAGCATTTACTTAATTATTTATAGTAGTTACTGGACAGTTCATACAATTTACAGGGTAGTTCATAGCATAAAATAAATAATTTGCTGTGATAATGAATATTTAATTGTAGTTACCGATTATGTCAGAGGTAACATAATTATTTATAATATTTACAAAGCAGAACATACTGATGACTAAAAAGGTTGTAATAGTTCTTGAATACTTAATTGACATTACTGAATAACAGACAGTAGTTACAAAATATTGTATAATACGTTATGAATGCTTCTAGTATTTACTGAAAATGCCATAATAGCTCAAAAATCACATATACCATAGACGTTCCTGAGTAAGTACTGAATAGACTGTAGTTTTTAAAATTTGATTGGTCAGAGTAGTTATTAAATGTGTTAATAAATAATAAAAAAATAAAAAAACATGTAAATAAGGCATAGTAGTATGAATTATTCACATAATAAGTTATGCTAACTACAAAAAATATATGTGCAGACACTTTGATTTTGTATGTACCTCACTGATCTGCAGAACTGATACTAATGGACATGCAGCTGTGTGAGCATTATGAACATACAACATATGGTGTCAACAAAATATAAATGTAATGATCAAAACAATCACTTATATATATTTCAGGTTGATTCGAAAACAAAGTGCCTTTGTGTTCATCTTGTATTATGTATTAATGTGTGTTACAACCTTCCTGTACATTTTTTTTTGTTTTGTTTTGTTTTATTTCGGTTTGTGTGGAAATCAAACATCTGGGGAAACAACTTGCTGGAAGTTACGATCCTGCTGTAGCTTGAGCTTCTGTACAGACACAAACAACATCAAGACATGACCTTCTTCAAGAAAACAACAGATTGTCAGAAGCACTCTAATCAAATCACTAGTTCTGATTATTATTGAGTTTGCGGCAGCATTGGTTCCAGTGCTACTGCAGAAATGTTATGGCAGTGTGCCCAGATATGAGGTGATAGGAGGCTTGACTGTAATCACTAAGGAACCAGTGTTTGCATCCAGAAGCTGATTCTGTTCACTTTATCTTTGTGTTAGAGTGTGTGCTCCTGTTTGCTTCTGTTTCCCCAGGGCTATTTGTGTGATTAACTATTGGACTGTGTTTTGGGTGCTTAAACTGTTATGAGAGAAATGTTACTACTGTTGAAATTCTAGTGCACAGATCCTGCTCTGTTGTTCGTGGGTTGTGTATGTGTGTGTGTGAGTGTGGATGTGTGGGTGGGAGGGTGTGTGCCATGTAAATGTGCCATATAACTGATGGGCATCCTGCCATTTAAAACATCTCTGTTGTTCCGCAGGATCCATTTGTCTTTGAATCCAGTTGCCTTTTCAAAGTCGACGAGTTTGGCTTCTTTCTCACATGGAAAAGTGAAGGAAAGGTAAAAAAAAAAAAAAATCACTTACATTAAAATCATGAAACTTTTTTGCGTCATTAATCTTAATTTTACCCTTAGAAATTGCACATCATCAGCAGCCAGAGTCTGAGAGAGCACAACTGGCCTTGCTCTCTCTTAGATGGGTAGTTTACGCTCTCTCCCCTCATCACTCTTAGGGTAATGTTGGTCAGCACAGGCGTCTGTTAGCTGATGTATCGGAGCTGGGGAGCTGTGCTTTCCTCTGAGTTCACTGACTACCCAGTAATGCTACGTCACAGCAGCAGTTCAATAAGTAGTTGTGGTGGACTTTACATGTATTGGAGGAGGCATGTGCTATTTTTCACCTTCCTACTTTTGGGGGGATTTGGAGGTGGTGTGGGGAGACCTGGTGAGTATAGCTTAACAAATTGGGGAGACAGTAGGATAACACAGCAGTAAATGCTATAGTCCTCTTATAAAAGCAAGCCATACATATTATTAATAAAGCTGTTTACTGTGAACATACTAATACAATGTTTATGAAATCCCATGTTATAAAACTGTATGATTTATGATGTATTGTTTACTATAAAGTAATACAAATGATGTATAAAGCAAATGTTAATTTACTGCCTGTTTGTGTACAAAGGTTTATCTTAATATACAAGTCTAAATATAAATGAGAATGAGCGAGATGTTTGTAAATTTGTTGTCCAAAAAGTTAGAAAAGAGATTAAAAGGAGATGTATATCTGTTGTTGTAGTTAAACATTTCTTTTTTCTTTTTTTCTTTCTTTTTTTATATATAAGAATTCTGAAGGGTAGCTTAATTTGTTATGTTAGACAGGCATAATTATAAGCATAATGCTTCTGCCTGTGCCTTTTCAGTCACTATTTTGCTGTCAATGTTTGTAGTGTTCTTGTATTATGTGATGACGAACTGGCTGAATAAAGAATTATCATCATGATCATTGACATTAGAAATAAATGAGTAAAAAAATAAATAGTTAATTACTGCTGTCACGTTACTACAACGTTTACATTCAGATTGATCCTTCTTGTAGTATATTAAGCTTTCTACAGCATTTCTTTGTTTCTTTCATTGGGTTTCAAGTGAGCGATAATTCATGTAAAATTACACAGCATGTTTTGTTATTGCTTGAGATAACTGCCATTTGTACAGCTAAATATTCAGAAACTACAGCATGTAATTCAAGCGCAAATTGTTTAGAAACAACACAACACTCCTCACACTGCAATATGTGTGGCCACAAGAGACGCAATCTACGGTCACAACTGGCACCATAATTACAATCTTGAGTAATCTATCTAATGTGTAACAGGATATAGCCTTCCACTAATCAGATTCCCCCTCTCTCTTAGCTGTACCACAGCGTCTTGAAATGTGATGCAGAGGTTGTGCTCTTCATTTGTCTTTTTCTTGCAGGAGGGTCAAGTCCTTGAATGTTCCCTGATAAACAGTGTCCGTGTTGGAGCAGTGCCAAAGGTAAGGCCTGAACCAAGTCATTTCATTGTGGATCTTTCCCACACACTTCCTCTCAGCCTTCTCAAACATGCCTTTTTTTTACTAGAGGGAATGTATGTACTGTATTTTTTTGCACTATAAGGCGCACTTAAAATCATTGAATTTTCCCAAAAATCTTCAGTGCTCCTTTTGTATGAATTTTACCAGTCAGATTGTAAGGAGCAGTAAAACCACTCCGCTGAAGTGCAGAGTTATACAGGAGTTTCAGTTTAGTTCTCCAGCACCAGGGCTGGAGTAGGATTAGCATTAGCCGCTAAACACGCTAGCTATTTCCACCTTTTAGAGGTGAGTATTATCAGCATGTAGTCTGTTCCTTACCCTGGGTAGCACTGCTGGAGTAGCTTTAGCATTATACGCTAACTGTGCTCGCTATTTCCCTGTTCAGAGGTGAGTATTATCAACTTTTAGCCTGCTCATATTCCCGGCTAGCACTGCTGGCGTAGCGCTAATGCTAATGATCCAGCCTAGTGCTGGAGAAATTCAGTAATCTAAGCTTACTGTTAATAAACGAAAGTGCTTTACTCACCCAAATGAACAGTTTTCAGGAGAGGAACCTGTGTAGATTATTATTGTGTAAGATATTATTGTTATTTATTACAGTTTTGTTTACTTAGCTTAGCTTTATTTAACTTAGTTAGCTACCCTCCCCCACCACCACCCAGCGGCGAGACCTGCTGAAATAGAAGTTCTTTATAGTGTCTCTTAAAATGCGCCTTATAATCCAGTGTGACATATGTATTAAAATAGACCAGAAAATAAACGTTAATTGATTCTGCACCCTATATCCAGTGCGAAAAATGCGGTAACACCTTTTCATTAAGCCTCATATTGGCTGCTTAACACAGGCAGTTCTGAATGAACGTGTGCTGAATGATGATGGATTCAATTCAATGAGGACTCTTTGACCCTCAGTTCTGCTGTTATGGATTGTAGAAAGAGACAGCGCAGATTTTGTTACCAGATATCGGTACTGGATTGATATCAGCAGTAGATAATGCTGGATTGGATATCAAGAAAAGTGCACGAATCTGATCCAACCCTGTTGCAAATATAACCCTGAAATAGCAAACGCTCACACTGTGTGAGCTCTACAGATTGCATGATACCGTGCCGTGCTTTTTGGTCCAAGGCTGATGTTGGCATGTTGTTAATCAAAGAAATTCACTTGAGCATCTAAATGAGTATATCAATCTACTTAAACACTCTGAGGCTCTACAGCAAGAAACATACTACTAAAAACATGAGTTGCTTCAGACTAGACTGGCTAAGCGCTGCCACTATAATCAGGAGATCGCTGGTTCGAATCCTGTTCATGTAGCTTGCCATCAGGTATTGGAGCCCTGAGAGAGCACAGTTGGCTTTGCTCTCTCTGGGTGGGTAGATGGCGCAACGAAAAAACTGAACATTTGTTGCATGAAAATAATTTTAAACCCCTAACAGGGCAGGATTTTTGTTAGTTTTCTGCCTGATATTACACATATTACACATATCTTGAAGGTTTATATTGAAGCATCACATAAAAAAGATTTCATGTTTGATAATAAGCATTACTACAAATTCTAACTGTAGTTGTAATATAAATTATTTTATAAATGTAATTACATCTGCAAGTTTAAAAATATAACGAATAACAATCATAAAATTGGCTCTTTCCTAAACATTTTAAAATCAATATTTTTCTGAATACAAATCAAACAGTTCATGTCCTCCAAACATTTAGTTTTGTTATGTTTGCTAGTTTTATGTCTGTTTCCAAACCTGCAGAATTTGGGTTGATTTCTGTTACTGGTCTGGTATTATTAAGTGGAGTAGAGAGTGGACAGGCAGTTTCTTTAAGTGTCCTCAAAGTTTTCAGAATGTGAATAATCTATTTTACTGCAGAGGAAAGTTTTGTATCATCTGCACCTGTAGCCTGTATACATTCCAAGGCCTTTAAATGGGTTAAAAAGAAGTTTAAATAAGTTAATGTAAGGTTCTTCTTTTATGTAAAGATATGATACAACTACATCTCTTTTACATAATGTTTTTTTTTCACTGAACTTAATAGAAATGATTCCTCTGTGGCATCTCTTAAAGAAATCTGCAGATCTTTAGATTTGCTTTTGTTATTGTATAAGTAGTTCCTTTGTTTAAGTAAGGAGAAAGACGTATTCTCAGATTAATGTTTATTAATATTAAAGAATATTGAAAAACGTGTGATTTGAGTCTGAGTATTAATATCAGAAGGAGGAAGGAGTAATATTGATATGAAATTGCAGAAATTGTTGCTGCATTAGTGAACATTTCCTTTTCAAAGGAAAATGGGAGCGACACAAATGTCTCTCTTGCGCTCTCGTTGTAATTGTCTCTAAATCTGCCACTTCCATCTTATGTTATCAACCATCAAAGATGGTTTATTGTAATGCTCTGAACCTCCCATATTGACCCAGCCCGGTCGTTGGTACTTCCTGCTCCTTTTTCACTTTATTTGCTTTCCTTTAGAATCTCTTAAATAATGCATAAAGTCTCACTCTACAGAAAAAAAGTGTCAGACAGACGCTTACCATAGAAATAGTGTTTCAGGTGTGGGTGTATATGTGTGTATATTTGTGTGTATGTGTGTACTCTGGGAGGAGGGGTTGGGGGATGCAGGAATAGATCCGGAGGTGGTGTTTGTGGTGTTTGCTGAGGGAGATGTTCAGTTGTGCTGTCACTCTGCCAGCGAGCTCTCCACAAACTGCAGAACAAAGGCCGATCATGAGCCATTGTCTGTCACTGTTCATGACTAACGCGTGTGGCACATCTCTATTGTTGTCCTAAAGAGATTACATAATTATGGAGGACTATTGTTTTGCTATTTCAATAACAAAGCGTTAAAAGACATTTAATTTAGTGGATCCCTCCAGTTTTTCAGATTTCACATTCCTGCGCGCTGAACAGATTGAAAGTTCACGCTGTTTAGTTGACAGTTGAATCCTGCGAGTATTCAAACATGCAATTAAATGAATTTGACACCAGTAAGTTACTTCATTATGTGAGAACACAGCGTCTCTGGAGATGCTGTGCTGTGATAGCAGACGGGGGAATAAGAGTCGCTGTTGATTGAGTGAACCTGATGATTCAGTAAAGCAGGTTCATGCCCAGTTAGACTGTAACTTTAAAGGAACTGCTAATGTTAAGCTAAGTGTAGACCTTTGCTTCTATTGGGTTTCATTTTAAGAGGTCCTTTTTATCCTACATTTTTCTTTTCTTATATTTTCATAGGATTAACTAATGACATTTTTGTGGATGTATGTAATAACTCACTTTTATAAGATTTAAACAAAGCAGGCATGTTATGGTAAGATCATTTTAGCTGGTATAGAGAGAGGCTGTGGCCGAAATGACTCCCTATTTATTATTTAGGGCACTGTTTAGTACATCAGACATTTTTTTTTCAGTGTCCAAATCGTAAAGTGGAATTTGAACGTTATTTCAAGGACACTATAAACTCCCGCAATGCATCGAGATTTATAGTAAGTAACGCTGCATACTACATGAGCTAAATGTGTCCCAAAATGCATTGCAAGTCTCGCTACTAAGCAGCAGACAGCTGAACAAACAGAGCGGAGAGAAAGCCATCAGGGTTGCCAGATTGGTACATTGGCGTCCAGGTAAAATCAAGTTACTGGAGACTTCCGGTTTAGGCAATGTAGGGGGAAGTTCGTTTGAGGATCTGCTCCGTTTGATTTATTTTAAAACGCTGTTTTACCGAGTCTGATCAATTTTTATTTGACCGTCATCGGTTCTCCTGAACTCAGACCATAATTTGGTACAAATGTCACGGCAAACCAGGCAGGGAAAGGGAGAAACTTTCAACCCTCCGACGTCCACAGCAGCAGCGACAGCTAAAACAACCTCGACTAGCATGGCGGACGCTAACGCTCCTATTACTATTGCAACCCTGGTCGCTGAGCTGGAGAAACACCGCAGTAGCCTGACTGTGGACCTCACCGCTTCAATGGAGAGGTCGTTGGAAAACTCTCTAAGCACTATTCAAGTGTCATTGGACTCTATTAGGGCTGCAGTGGAATCTCACAGTCAGAAATTCTCTGTCATAGAGAGCACACTTTCTGAACACAGTGACGAGCTAGCAAGTATGGAGTCGAAGCTAACGGAGCTACTGAAAGAGAATGTCACACTGACTTCCAAGGTAGACGACCTCGAGAACCGCTCCAGACGTCAGAACCTGAGAATTATCGGCTTGCCTGAAGGATCCGAAGGTCAGTCACCATCTACTTTCATCTCTCAGCTACTTGTTGAGATTATGGGAGAGGAGATCTTCCCACAACCACCGGAGCTGGACAGAGCGCACCGAGCATTGGTCGCTAAGCCGGCGCAAGGAGAGCGACCTCGGGCTGTGATTGTCCGTTTTCACCGATTCCAAGAGAAGGAGCGCGCTCTCCGCTGGGCGAGAGAGCATCCAAGCACCATGTATCAGGGCAAGAAGATTTTGTTTTTTCCTGATATGAGCTCCAGTCTGGCTCGGAGGCGTGCAGCTTTCAAGGGGATCAAGGCTAAAATGTACAAGGATGGTGTAGCTTTTGCATTACTCTACCCCGCTCGCCTTCGGATCACCCTTGGTGGTAAGCACAGCTTCTTTGAAACGCCAGCTGAGGCTGAAGCTTTCTATCTACAGCAGGCTAAGCAGACATGACTGATCAGTGTTTAAATCGACATGATGCTTTGGAGCTCCTGGTGTAAACAAAACAGGAACAAAGTATAAGTAGTTCTGAATCTGATGACTGAAGTTGTGACTTTTTTTCAGACTCGGACAATAGCAGTTTCGTAACCTTTTATAGGAGCTCGTCCCAGTTAGTTAGTTAAGGTAGTTTAGTTGTATCGGAAGCACATTTCGTTGGGACCTGCGGCACGCTTCTTCGGAAGGACGAGCATAGGTTTTTGTTTTTGTTTGTTTGTTTGTTTGTTTGTTTTTTCTTCTTTTGGTGCAGCTTCTAATGCTGCTTTGTATATTGTTCTGCCGTTTTCATCGTGTGTTATTTTGGGGATGTTTATGTAAGTTGGTCTGCGTGGAATTTATTTATTTTTGTAATTACAAAAGGCACATAACAAACGTACAAGAAAACGGTGGTGTACTATTTAAAGTTCCATTGATCATATGATGGTACATGTCAGGAAACTACAGTAATACTGGAACTACAGAGCTCTCTGTTAGATTAGTCACATGGAATGTTCGAGGCTTAAATGGCCCAGTGAAACGATCTAGAGTTTTCCAACATCTGAAGATGTTAAGGACAGACATAGCATTCCTTCAAGAAACGCATCTGTGTTTAAAAGATCATATTAGACTTCGTAAACCATGGATAGGACAGGTGTTCCACTCGTCTTTCGACTCAAAATCTAGGGGTACTGCGATTTTAATTTCTAAAAAAATAAATTTTTTATTGGAAAAAACAATATCAGACAAAGGGGGACGTTACATAATTGTCCTGGGAAAACTTTCTCAAATACCTGTTATATTGGTTAATGTATATGCCCCAAACTGGGATGATGCTCAGTTTATGACTAAACTTCTGTCTTCCATTCCTAATTTGGATACCCATCACCTTATTTTTGGAGGTGATTTAAATTGTACTATGAGTCCATATCTCGATCGGTCTAACCCCATTTCTATTAATCTCTCTAAAATGGCCAAAATAGTCAAATCGTTTATGAGCGACTGTGGTTGTGTGGATCCATGGCGTTTCTTTAACCCAAGCTCTAAAATTTACTCTTATTTCTCTCATGTCCATCAAGTGTTTTCAAGAATTGATTATTTTTTCTTAGATAAAGTATTGCTATCTAGCGTAAAGGCCTCAGAGTATTCCGCCATAGTTATCTCAGACCATTCACCCCTATCTCTCGATCTCTCTTTCCCTGTAAAACGGCTAAATAATCGGACATGGAAATTTAATACATTACTTCTTTCAGATAAAAAATTTTGTGAATCTATTACTACATCCATTAACGACTTTATGCAAACAAACCAATCTAACTCAGTTACCCCATCTTTGCTCTGGGAAACACTTAAAGCAGTTCTTAGAGGAAATATAATTTCTTACAGTACTTTTCATAATAAACAGCGTATAAACTCGCAGCAAGAATTAGTTAATGAAATGCAAGATATTGACAAGAAACGGGCAGTTCAAGATACCCCAGAACTTCGTAAGGAAAGGATTAAAGTTCAATCTCAGTTTGATCTACTTACAACTAACAAAGCTGAGCATAATATACTACGCTCAAAAACTACTTTTTATGAACACGGAGATAAAGCAGGCCGTCTTCTTGCTAATCAACTTAAACGTCAGGCAGCCTCAAGGCTGATTCCACAAATTCTCATACAGTCAGGTCAGCTTACAACTTGTCCTTTAGAAATAAATGATGCGTTCGTAGCTTATTATCGCAAACTTTATACTTCCGAACAACCCCAGAATTTGATTGAAATGGAGAAGTTCCTGGGAACATTAGAAATTCCAAAAATTGAACAGGATGTGTTAGCAAATCTTGAGTTGCCATTAACAATTGAAGAAATAGTAGAAAGTATTAATTCAATGTCTAAAGGCAAAGCACCTGGGCCAGATGGTTTCAGTATTGAATTTTACCAAAAATTTGTGAAACAATTAGCCCCCCTTCTTCTTGAAATGTTTAACGCGTCTTTTTTAACCGGAACTCTCCCTCCTACACTAACGCAAGCATCGATTTCTCTTATTTTAAAGAAAGACAAAGACCCGTCGGAGTGTGGGAGTTACCGTCCAATTTCCCTTTTGAATGTCGACGTTAAAATTTTAGCTAAAATACTTAGTAAGCGTCTTGAATCGGTCATGCCATCTATAATAGCTGAGGATCAAACCGGTTTTATTAGGGGACGTCAGTTATTCTCTAATATACGCCGTCTGCTTAATATTGTACTTTCCCAGTCTTCCTCTTTACTTCCAGAAGTGGTGATTTCATTGGATGCTGAGAAAGCTTTCGACAGAGTTGAGTGGAATTATTTATTCGCAACTTTAGAGAAATTTGGTTTTGGTGGAAATTTTGTTTCCTGGATTCGTCTTTTGTATAAGGCCCCTCAGGCTAGAGTACATACTAATAGCTGCTATTCAGAATATTTTCCTCTTTCACGAGGAACGCGCCAAGGTTGCCCTCTTTCACCCCTTTTATTTGCATTGGTTATTGAACCTCTCTCTATAGCTTTAAAATCGTCAAGGAATTTGCGAGGAGTAGTTCGGGCGGGGGCTGAGCACAGAGTCTCCTTGTACGCTGATGATCTTCTATTATATATCACAGATCCTGTGGGCTCTTCTGATCATTTATTAGAGATTTTAAACAAATTTGGTTCTTTTTCAGGTTACAGACTTAACCTCAACAAAAGTGAGTGCTTTCCACTCAACTCTGCCGCTAAAAACATCCAACAGGGAGCGCTACCCTTCCACCTATCTCCTGGAAGCTTTAGGTATCTAGGAATAAATATCAGTCACTCTCTGTTAGCACTTCGTAAGAATAATTTTGATAAGCTAGTAGATCAAATTAAGGCAGATTTACAAAGATGGTCTCAGCTCCCACTCTCTGTTGCGGGTCGAATTCAGTCTGTTAATATGAATGTATTACCCAGATTTCTATTTCTTTTTCAGTGCCTCCCTATTTTTTTAACAAAGGCCTTTTTTACCATGGTGGACAAGATAATACTGTCCTTTATCTGGGCAGGCAAAACTCCTAAGGTTAAAACAAGTGTACTTAAGGCACCTCGACTTAATGGAGGATTGGGCCTTTTTAACTTAAAATATTATTACTGGGTGGCAAATATACAAAAGGTTTTATTTTGGATTCATAAACCGGAACAAGATTGGTGCGAAATGGAAGCATATTGCAGTCAAAGCACATCCCTTTCAGCTCTTATATGCTCACATCTTCCGATAGCAGTTACACAATATTCATCAAACCCAGTGGTTGTCTCCACAGTCAAAATTTGGACACAATTCCGACAACATTTTAAACTCAGTAATATGTCTTTATATGGTCCTTTACTTAATAATCATCTGTTTATCCCTTCTAGAATTGACTCTGTCTTTAACCTTTGGAATAGATTAGGCATCTCTCAGTTTAAAGATATGTTTTTTGGGGGGGAGTTTGCCAGCTTTGAACAATTATCTGTCAAATTTGGTTTGCCCCGTAATCATTTGTTTCGATACTTTCAGGTTCGTAGCTTTGTCAAAAAATATTGCCCAACATTCCCTTATTTGCCTCCTCAAGATTTATTGGATGATGTCTTAAAAAATCCGTATAATTTTACAGGTATTATCTCCAGGTTATACAAACATTTACTACTGCAGGGGGATTGTCCCACAACCAGAGTTAGATCTGCATGGGAAAGGGAGCTGGGAAAAACGTTTCAGGATGCTTGGTGGGAAAAAGCTGTATACGAAGTTAATTATCTTTCGTCTTGTGCTTATCTTAATTTTATACAGTTCAAAGTTTTGCACAGAATGCATTTATGTAAAACAAGATTATCTAAGTATACCCCAGGAATGGATCCTAAGTGTGACAGATGTTCAGTGGCATTAGCTGACCTTACTCACATGTTCTGGTCTTGCTCAAAACTTCAAAATTATTGGTCCAGTTTTTTTAAAGTGATGTCTGAATCTTTGGACGTTTGCATAGACCCCTGCCCTTCAATAGCCCTATTTGGCGTCCCACTAAATTACTTAGACTTATCTAACTATAAATTAAATGTTTTGTCTTTTTCATCTTTAATAGCTCGGAGACGTTTACTGTTACACTGGAAGTCTCCATTGCCACCTTCAGACCTCATGTGGTTATCTGATTTAATGTCCTTTCTGAAATTGGAAAAAATCAAATTTACCCTAAAAGGTTCAACTCACAAATTTTACCGAACTTGGCGACCTCTTCTTCATTATTTTGACCAATTACCACATCTGTCTATAAACTGACTGATTCTTGAGAGTCTCTATCTATTTTACTATTATTATTATTATTACTTTTTATATAAATCTATTCGATCACATTGTGTGCCTACTATATTCATTGTTACTTTTTCTTTCATTAATATAATTGTTATTTTAAATATTATATAGTTTTTATTCACATTTGTATGTTTTATATTGTATTTCATTGTTTAGTCTAAAAACGCTGCTTATCTTTTTTTTTTTTTTTTTTGTATTGTCTTAGACCAACATAGGGGGAGGGGGGGGGGAGGTGTGTGTGAAAATGTGAAAATGTTGTGTAGAAGAAAACGGATGTTATCATTGTTTTTGTTATTATTTGCACTGTGACTTAATATAATGTCCCATAAAAACATATAATAAAAAAAAAAAAAAAAAAAAAAAAAAATCAAGTTACTGACTAAAATGTGTTTCAGATCCTCCAAAATGCAAAGATAACAGTCCAAAAAGAAAACAGCTGATGTTCAGCATTCCACCTCGGATTAGATCCATTAGATCCAACCTGTGCATGTTCTGCCTGAGCCCGACCCAATCTGCCCCATAAAGCGTCATTATGAGCCAGAGCCCGATTTAAACCCCACATTTTTTTAGTAAGTAGAGTGTTAAAACGGAGCTTTTTAAAACATTTAAGGGCTTTTTTTTAATTAACATTGCAACACTGAAGAAGCATAGGCTTATTATTTAATAAAAATGTTTATCAAGAACAGCTACACACAGCGTTGCAAGTCAAATGCGGACAAGAGGAGGAGCAGGATTATAACATTCAAACTTGTGCAACTTTTATTTAAAAAAACAGTTTGATTAGGTACTTTGCTAAATTTGTGATTATCACACCATAGTTTAATATAAAATAAATATAGCATTAAAAAACAGCCAAGCATTAAAGTCACAGACCAACTTCTTAAGCATGACCCGACCCAGCCCAAGGAAAGTGGTGGATCTAAGCTCTACCTCTGATAAAGACATTAAAGGGTTAAATGAGCTCCTGTAACAATCATACAGGTCCAGCTGATCACAGAAGAACCCTCACTGTAAGCGTTAAGCTGAGAATTCTGTCCTGCTTTAAAAACAAGGCTAAATGTGAGCTTCAGTGATAACCTGTGGCATGTTATTAGAGAGATAAATGTCTGAGAGGCAGCATGTCTGGCGTAGTCAGGATGGACACGCAGGCAGACTCATGAGTTTTATTGCGTTTGAACTTGAGGTCATCACAGGGTATTTCTGAACCTCTCAATAGAGGTGTGCAGTGGATTAAAACCAAAACAGTGAGACCCGTATCTGGAGACAGAAGATGTTGGCTTGCATTGTGCTGAATTCTTCAAACATCTCTCCTGATCTTCGTCTCTTTTGATCTCTGCTTCTTGTTCTATTTTTATCTCTCTCTGGTGGTTCAGGACCCAAAGATCCTGTCGTCTCTGGAGGCGGCGGGGAAGAACGAGGCGGATCTGGAGGGCTGCATCATCTGCGTGTGCAGCGGCCCTGACCTGGTCAACCTCAGCTTCATGTACATGGTGGCCGACAATGCCGACACTGCCAAGGTAACCGTTACCACAGGATATCGCTATGGAAATCTCTGCTTTGACTAGCCAGCAGTGACAGGTGTGTAAACAGAGGGAGATTTAGAAGGAGAGTTAGAGTCAGTAATAAAACAATGCTAATGTAACTGCTGCCTTTCATCCTAATAGCTGATGCTGAGTCTGTGCCCGAATGATGTCTAACTAGATGCGCTACATAGACAATGAGCCCTTGAATCAGATTCGACCCTGAAGAGAAGCACACTCCTTACAAACACACTGCAAATACACACAGCACAGGACAAAAGCAATAATACATAAAATTATAATATCACCACCGATAGCTCATTGTGAACTGTTGTGGAGTTGTAATTAAGATATGTTTTTATTCTAGCATCAGATGCTTCTGAAGGCTTTACTAACTAAAGAATTATAAAATGTGCAGCGTAAGGTCATTTTAATTAGGTTTCTAAGATATAAACTACATATGAGAATACATTGGTGCTTTGTGGTGGTCCTGTGTGGTCCTGACCCCCCTCCCCAACAATCTATTTTCATGCCTTCCGTCTGCGTCGTTTAAATAGCAAAGACGCTTGCTTACATATCTACGCTGATGGGCGTGGTGGTGAGGAAGTGAGGTGTGTTCAGGTAAATTTCTGCCATATTGCTATCTTGGCACTGGAAAACACAGGTGCGCAACTGATTGAAATTAACGTAGGCAACAGTCAACCATCAGACGTTCATTGCTATTTTGGCTACGCAGGTATGCCGTGCGCACCTAAAACATGTACGTCTAGTTGTTACACACACTGGGACACGCAGCAGCGCACAAACCCAACTTTTACATTAACAATAAACAGAATTCAGAATAAAATACCACTACTACATAACATAACTATTACCCTAATGACCTGCTCCCACATCTCATAGCTTGAACGAGCAGCTCAGTTTCCTCTGCTGAGAAGCAAAGAAGCACTGTACTGTTAAAATAGCAATCCGCCAAAGTTGGAGCGCACCTGGCTCTTAATGGGAATAGTCAGTGAAAAGCTAAGTTAATCACCCATGATTAAATAAGAGACTTAGTACATAACTTTTGCTTGTTTCATGCTGCACAAGGCATACTTTTCATGTCGTTATGATAACAAAGACACACTTAACACAATCTAAATCAACCTGCATGGTGCACAGTTGACACCTTACTTGTAGATCTCTAAAACAGGGCCCTTTTTCTCCAAAATTATAACTCTGCAAGAGAAGGAAAAACTTCACTTTCAATCATAGTTAATATAAAATATTTTTAGACATTTTTCTTATAGTTAATTTATTGGCCCATATTGATATTTTGACGCAATGTAAAGAATAACTGCTAGATTTACATCTTTGCATAGTAAAAAAAAATCAAAAATTGACAAACTAGGTGTTTGTGTGGCAGCGACAAAATATGAATGTGTAGGCAATTTGTAAATATTGTATATGATGAGTAAGATCAGTAAGTAACATTTTACTCAGATGAGTAAAAGTTTGAAAGAAATAAACAACTAAAAATATAGACACATTGAACTAAAATAGTTTTTAACTTCCTGTTTTGGAAATGATTTAAAATAAGCATAATAAAGTTTAAAGTATTTTGTAATTTTGTAATAAGGGAAAGCGAATAAAGCAAATAAAATTACTTTGAACAGTTTTCACTAAATATAGACTTATTTAAATGAAAAAATTATAAATTACAGAACACATAGACATCCTCAGAAACTGTGCAAACTGAGTGTATGTGCCAGCAGTCAGTGTCTGTTTGTGTTGCTGAATTGCTGTTTTCAGCCAGAATGTTTCTCAGACAAAATTTCAGAGCAGCCCTACTTGCTTATACATTCTTTAGACTGTATTGTACAAAGACACACTCACACACACACATAATCACACACATACAATCATATACTCACACACACACTCTCACATACACACTCACAGACACACTCACACAAACAGACAGACAGAAAGACACATGCACAGTAGCTGTCTGTCTGGAAGGGTTCTGGCAGGGCCGTTTTGTTTGTGCAGTTTGCTCATATATTGTGCTCTGGCTGCAGGAATCTGTGTGGAGCAGCAGCCAGAGGCTTACACTGACATGCCTGGTTCAGAGCCATGGGCAGTGTGTGAGCGCAGAGAGGGGCTTTTACCAAATGCAGCCAGGGGTTAGCACAGCTCACGCAGGAGGAATACCTCTTTCTGTGTAATCCCACTCTGCTTATGGCCCACCGATTGATGTCTGCAGGATCTGCATTTTGAAGTACAGCGCCATCTGGTGGACGAAGGTGAAGACTAGACTAGTTGGACGTAGACTGACAGATGTTTGAACTATAACTTTGCAGTTTGAATTTAATGAATTATACATTATAATAAGCACATCTCTATTGTTTGCAGCTAGTTAGCCAGGCAGAGGAAATGTCACATGACATGTTACATTTCAAGGAGCAATAATAGTTTTATTCTGCAAAACAAAACATGCATATCCTGGGGTCAAAAGCAAGCTGTAAAGGACACTGACAGCTCATCTCTATTGAAAATAATATGATTCATTTGTCTTCATAAATAATACAGCTTGTGTCATTCATCACAGCCTTGTGCTCCGATTGTATTAGAAGAACGAGTGCTGTTCAGTGCTCAGTGTTGTATATTATTCAGTATTGAACGGCTCTATTATTAGGAGATAGGAACACGTTAACCACATCATCACTTGCTTTCAAGTGGTTTAACACACAACAACACTGTTGGCTGCTGTGCTGCTCCAGAGGCATGAACCTTTCTCAAGGACATTCAGCCGTCCTTCACACATAACGCCGCCACGAGCTCTGCCTGCGGACGCCTTCTGTAAACACCAACACCACCCCCATGCTTCTCGTTTATTTTCCCTCTTCCTCGCAGATCATCCCATCGTGCACTGTTTGTTTTTTTAGCGTCGGCGACTGCTAAGCAGTGTTTACAGCTCATCTGCAGTGGTCTTGCCTAATTCGCGCTTGTGTTTGTTTGCTCACAGAAATGGCTGGAGGGCTTGAAATCAGTCATTCACAACTTCAAGGCGAACAACGTGTGTCCGATGACCTGCCTGAAGAAGCAGTAAGTAATCAATTATGTCCGAGTCTCTGCTCACGGATTGAAAATGTTGACCTAGTACAGCCTGTACAGCTTTTCTAAAAGATCACACATCATACAATTAAGCAATAATATGCAAGAGAAAGAGCTATAACAGGAACCTCAAGTGTATTCTTGCAATTATACCATGGTTCCATTATCGCTGTTTATTGAAAGATTTTAAGTTAAAAAGAAGAAAATATGATCTGTTTGGTTATAAAACACTCCTCGAGTTAAAATAGTTAAATTGCTGCCCTGTTTGTTGCTGTGCTGTTTGGTTTGTTACACTAACAATTACACTATTATATGATGTTCCTGTTTGCTTAATTCTAAGTAGGTATCGTTTTTGGCTAGTGCAAAAATAAATGTTATGCTTTGTTACAAACTGTGATACTGTCTGCAGAAATATCCATAAAATCTGAAAAATAAAAACCTTCAGAAGTGACAGGAAGAATCTTGGATTTTTTTTTTTTTCTCATTTTCTCCACAATTTACACGGTCAATTACCCAACACACTCATTAGGACTCCCCCCATCACTAGTGATGCCCCAACACCAGGAGGGTAAAGACTTACACATGCCTCCTCCGATACATGTAAAGTCAGCCACCGCTTCTTTTCGAACTGCTGCTGATGCAGTATTGCCAAGTAGCATCACAGCGTGCTCGGAGGAAAGCACAGTGACTCGGTTCTGATCCATCAGCTCACAGACGCCTCGTGCTGCGGATATCACCCTTTGGAGTGATGTGGGGAGAGAGCATCATCTACCCACCCAAAGACAGCAAGGCCTTGTGCTCTCTCAGGACTCCAGTAGCCGATGGCAAGCTACATGAACAGGATTTGAATCAGCGATCTCCTGATCATAGTGACAGCGCTTAACCCACTGGACCACTCTTTGATACAGTATTTAAATCGTTACAGTCATTGCACCCTTACAAAGACAGTTACTTATATTACTTTACACAGCATGTGTGCATTTTAGCGAAAAGTAAACGCAAAAACAAGAGGAACAAGAAGAACGCCACCCTCTCTCTCAAACACTGCTTAAGTTTATTTGTGCTGCACTTTACTGTACAGAAATTATTCAGTGCATGCAAGTTAAGTTTATGTTTACCTGATTTATATATATGAGGAATAAAAAATCTCATTAAATAGATCGCTCCAACTCAGGCTGCATACTTTCAGCCACTTGTTTTTGCCCCCTCACCTCTATTAACATTTAACAAGTGTCTACGCTATAAACTGATTAAAGTTAACCTTTAATTTGCACATTCAGTTCATTTAATAAGTTTGGGATCTATGAAGACTAATTCTTAGTGTATGACTTCTACCTGTAAACTGGTAACACAGTCCTGGATAGAAATGTATTCTTGACCTTTCCCTGACTGCACTGGAAAGGCAGACCAGCTGTCCTCAGCCTCCAGACACACTCTAATCTGATCTAGTCCTCTAAAAGATGAGACAAATGTGAAAACCATTATTCCTTTGTAAGTCAGATAGCAGGTCATAATGAAAGCTTTTAGGTTTCAGATGACAACCTAAATGCACAGGAGACACAAGACATGCCCACTGAACTGTGACACTGTTTTTTTTTTTCCTCAACCTTTTTTTACAGCTGGATGAGGCTCTCCTTTCTGACCAATGTCAATGGAAAAATCCCAGTCAGAGGGTGAGTTCTACACAGACATCTGTTAGTTCCAGGCCGCCTCGTTCAGCTCGGCTGATCTTGTGTCATAAGAGCTTTAGTGAGGTCACTGAAATTATCAGACAAATTGAATGAAGCAGGTCTGTATTAAAGATGATCTGATGGAACACGTGTTCTTCTTCTTCGCTGCAGCATCACAAGGACTTTTGGCTCAGGCAAAACGGAGAAGGGGATATTTCAGGCCCTGAAAGAGCTCGGCCTGCCCAGCGGGAAGGTGAGAGGACTCCCTGATTCATGAAGAGTGATGCGTTAAAATGACTTGATTCCAATTGTGTCTATCTTTCCACAGTACATAACATAATACAATATATTATGTAACAGCGCCAAACTGTACAAATTTAATATCACAGCATTTTAGAAAAGGTCACAATATCCCTGTATTAAAGGTTGCATAAACAAGGTTAGCAAACTTATGTTTGCCGTTGTTGTTCTAAATCTTTTGTTGTATAAGCATTTCTTTTATGAATGCACCAATCATATTTTTTGTGACTGATTCCAGGCCTATTTTTGTATTATTAGGATGTGTATATATATATATAACCAATGCACTCATTGTGGACTAAAAGGTCTTTATATTAACCCTCTATATCATAGTGTTACCCTCAGGCAACAAATGTTACCAAACGTATTTCATACAGCCAATACATAGAGAAATACAAGTAAATGATAATATCAATGAAAATATATAACCTATATATGCAATAATATGTAAAGAAGTATATGTGGCTGTTTATATTCTTACTATAGTTTATATTAATCTGAATCTAAAAGGTCAAATCTAAGTCAAAATCAAAAAATTAAGTTTGCATTATCCACAGGGACTCCCAAACCTCTTAAAATTATCTTTTTCTCCTAAAAAATATATAAAAAGCTAATTCATGCCGTATAGGGTTAATTGTTATTTGTGTGGTCCCACTTTATATTTATTGTCTGTAAGAACTATTTAATTATAAGTTAACAGTGTAACTACTAATGGTGCACTCACTTGGACATTTATTATAGTAGTACGGTTTATGTAAATACACGTGTATTAACATATAAAATTTTACTAATGTAAGAATGGTGGTTACTGTATTGAGATAAACATATTAAGCTGTAATAGGGAATACAGCATCAGTAATCATAATGTTATTGTTGTGTTTGATGAGGCTGGTAAAGTGTGACTAAACTAAAAGTTTTAGGCACAGATGATGTAAAGTGGGACTTCCCTTAGCAGTGGAAACCTTTGCTATTTAAAAAAAAAATCCAGTGTGATTTACTTTTATAACATGAAATCAAATAAAGCGCTGATATATGTGGCAGCTGTGTCTTACATTATTCTAAATTTCCTTCGGGATAAATAAAGTATCTGTCTACTATCTATCTATCTATCTGATTGTCGATTAATGTGAGAACTAGTCTGCCTCTGATACTGGCCAATTCGGGTTCTGTTTAACACTGAAAATCTATAATCACACTGTCATGTCGGACCTTTCATAACAATTACGTTTTGTTTACTTAGAAAAATTAGCTCATTAACATAAATTAGCAACAATCTGAAGTTTTATTTTATTCATGTTTTATTTTTTCATTTTAAACATTTTTATGTTCCATCAAACTCAATTCATTTGGAAATAGTTATGCTATAGTTTTTCATTATATTATTGGCATAGTAAAATTACAATGATATTGTTTATTGCAGTTATCTCTGGAACAACATATATAGTATATGTAGAACATCAGTACAGGCAGCGTGTCTTTTGGCACTATTACATCTACAACAGTTTCTTCTTTGTTTTTTGTTCTTTGTATTCATGGAACATATAATAAATAAATAAATAAAGAATTTCATTGTAGATTTTAGATCCTTTCTGTTGATCATTTATCTTAATATTGTTAATTAGTTTTAATACCGTATGAAGAACAATAATTGCCAGATTTAAGTACAGAAAATATCTGGCAGTTTGTATGAAGGCAATGATATTAATGTGCAAATTATGAAAAAACATTTGAATTAAGTCATTTCAGTGCATCACTACTTTTCAGTGCATTCAGTGTTTTATTATTATACAGTACAGTAACACATTAATCACCTCTATAGGTCACACTGTGATAGATGGTGACGAGATCTCATATTTGTTATTTTTTCTTCCCCAGAATGATGAAATCGATCATTCCATGTTTACCTTCGATGTCTTCTACGCTCTCACTCAGAAAATCTGCCCACGCACGGATATTGAGGAACTCTTCAAAAAGATGTATGTCTTAAAACAGAGCACTTGTGCTGATTTGTGAAGAATCCTTTCCTGCTCTGTGATGCTTTACAGTGATGTTACACATTTATCAGATTTATTTTAAGATTCAGCTTGTTGTGTTGATGCTTGCGAGGTTGAATTCTGATTGCAGATCTCTTTATTGATCTCTTTATTTAGCATTAAACGGCTATGCTAACTCCCTTAAAGGAACCTAACCTGCTTCAACTGTTCAACATTAACCTTTAATGTTTCGACTAACATTTAAAAAGAGAAGAGGTTGAAGAACATGTTAGCACTCAGTACAAGGAGATGCTTTGTAATGTCTAATCCGCTCTTCATTCTTTAGCATTAATTATTTTTGTGCGTTTTAATGTAACAGATTTCTTCTAATTAATTTCTTTGCAGCAATGGGGACAAAACTGATTATTTAACAGTAGACCAGTTAGTCAGCTTTCTGAATGAAGTAAGCTCTTTATCATTCATTAACTTCTCTGTGTGACTGCTTACCCAGCTTCCCCTGCGCCTGCATGCCCTGCGCCTTCATTACCTCCCAGCCAATCCCGTTGTCCTGTCTTCTTATGTAACCATGGCTACCGCTAGGGCCGTGCTGGCCCATTGTTCCAGATGCTGCCCGGCTCCTCCTGTGTTGTGTGAATGTGTGTTTGCTTACGCCGGGGCCGTGTGCGCATGTGCTTCTGCGTGTTCGTGTCACTGCACATGCACTAGTCCTTTTACCCCTGAGTGTGGCTGAAATGAGTTACCCTACATACAGGTCACTGGCAGTGTGTGTGTGTGTGTGTCGACTTTGCTCCGTGTCTCTGAGCAGCTCCAGCTCACTCTCCTGCTTCCCCTCCGTCAGTTCACTGTGTGTGTTAAAGCTGTAGTTTGGACAGAAATCCCATTCACACACTTTTCCCTCAACCCAAATGCAGCCGGTCAGCCACGACGTGTTCAGTGTCCCAAGTTTGCTTCTTTAGTTTTGCTCAGCAGCTCTGATGCTAATGTAACTAATGTGTAATGATTAGCAATCTGTAAGCCTGCATACTTGCCTCAAACCATTCTGACACTATAAAACACACAGGGATCTACACAAATGGACCAAAGTTCAAACCACACTCATATTTTTAATATGAATGTACAATTAATATTTTTTATGTAGCAAATAAAATATTGTGTACAATAATTTAGATCTCTGCCACATCAGTGGGATAACCAATAATATTAAATAGTCCTAAAATAATAAGTCTATAATAATAATATTACTGTAATATAATGTATTTAGTAAACCATTATTAATGATGTATATGAACATAAATTTAAGTGCATGTTTCCTGCTCCCTTACTTAAAATTTTAGTTTCAGGGTATCAGGGTTTAAGCAGACTTGCATTATATATTTTAAAGTTCGTTTAGAATAAAAAAAAATCCTGGTGTGTCAAATTTGATCCAAAATAAAAGTTATATAAGCAAGTAGTGTCATTGCAGTACCAAAATTATTACTTTTAATACAATTCCTGTCTAAATAACTCAATACCGATACTGAAATGATACCACAGCAAAAACCCAAAAAGTCAGACATTAATAAAAAAATAATGGATCAAACATTAAAACTAAAAAATGTGTTTTTATTAATATGAAAAGAAAAAAAATATGAACAGTGTGCTTATGTATATTCTTATATCAACATCAACATAATACGTGTATGGAATTTCTTTGATAGTTAATGTTATATGTGAGTTGTCTGAGTGGAGAGCCTATCTCCAAATCTCCCAATAATCTCCCAAGACATTGTTCTGAGTTTTGATTCACTCAATCGCTGAAAAGAAAAGAAAACCCGAAAATAAGGCATTTAAAAGCTGGAAGACATTTAAATGTTAAAATCTGCTGATATTTTGTGAATTATCGTGTAATCTGTGTGGTGTTTGGATGCTTTGAGGAACTTACGCGATGGGTTAGGTGTAGAGTCGACTCATTGAGTGAATCACTTCACGAGTCAAGTGCAAATTCAAATCAGTGATTTGATGATACAGAGCTCACCTCAAGACACTGGATTATAATTTAGAAGGAGTGATTTGTGCCGAAAACTTAGAAATAAGCAGTAAATGAGTCACAGAATGGTAGCTTGAAAGAAACTTTGAAGGTACACTTATTATTATTATTATTATTATTATTATTATGATTAATGAGTTAATGAGTGTTTAATACTATATTAGTATTAGTGTTTTATACAATAAATTAATCACTGATCCTCACTGAAGATTTCGTGTTGTTTTGTGTCAGGGTGTTGTTTTGTCTCAATTTTCTTTAAAATTGAAAAGGTCATACAAACTATTTGGATTCATATGATTAGAAATGAGGAATTCCTGGCATCTATTTGATGCATCAGTCATTAACATGGTCTGAGGCAAATCTGTGATGATATATTAAATAGTATCCACCATGCTAACTCCTTTAAACTCATTTTACTTGTTAGTTCTGGTTCACAATTAGCAAGGAGTAAAAAACTTTGGGCACCAAACATGTCTTATGGGCTAAATAAATTGTTCTTAAAATGTTTCTTTAAATTATGGCTGGAAGTGTTGGGTTTGCTTTCTCCTGTCAATCACCACCCAGCTAGCTGTGTCTGTGTGCACTGGCAAGTCCACCTGGCCTGGCATTTTGGTTTAGAAAACAGCTAACCAATGCAGCTCTTCACTTACTGTAGCTGTAGAATATTTATGCAGTTCATGCTGTACCTTCATAAGGTGATAGATGTGCTTAATGATACGTGAAGGCAGGTGATGATGATGTTCTGTCTTTTAGTTCATGCTTGAGAGAGCCACACTAATAAGAGTATGCTGTGTGTGTGTGTGTGTGTGTGTGTGTATATAGAATCAGCGGGATCCCCGGCTGAATGAGATCCTTTTTCCTTTCTACGACCCCAAACGAGTCATGCAGATCATCGAGAAGTACGAGAGAGATGAGGACCTGAAGAAAAAAGGTGAAATCTTTCAGAAAAGCTGCATGAAGCCTTTTCTATAAAGGAATGCTTCATCACACTCACTCAACTTTTCACTTACCTTAATCATAGCCTCCTAGTGAAGGCATGTTTACTGTCTGAAGGGTAATATGGCAAACAGGTAACAGAAGTCTCTACAAGCAAATTTCAGGTTTTCTTCAGACATAGAAGCAAATGCTTTGGCCAATAAACTATTTAGGATAAGATGGGGACATTTATTTTACTTATATTATAATTAAATGTTGCTTTAATTGGCCTAAATGAAATTAATTTAGTTTTTAGGTTAAAAGGAAAATGTGGCCTTACATTTATGATGATTTACACACATTCTCAGTGACTGGGATCCGTGATGATATGCTGCCATCTTGTGGCTGAACTCCAGTAATGCAAACTCTTAAAAGGGAACTCCATCAAAATTTCAAGTAGTATAGTGTATTTCATCAGTCATTCATGAATGATTTATTTCCAAAATAAAGTTAATCAGAAGTCCAATGCCTTGTTCTAGAGCAGGGTTTCCCAAACAAAGTCTATACTTAATTTAAAACCAAATACAGCACAACCGTCAACTTTGTTGTTTTTGGTTCATGTGCACATAAAGCCTACTATGTACTAACTACTGTATTTATTGTGTTTGGATGTATGCTTGTATTTCTCTGTTCTGTCAGTCATTGGCTGCTTAACTTGTGGAGGATATTTGGGTTTGGGTTGAAGACCACTGTGGTAAAGAAATGGGCTAAAATTGTTTACAGTGGTGGCAGTAATAGGAACCTGATGTCTAAGTTGTTTATTGACTATAAAGGCTACACCACAGACAGATAAATTTCAGGAGATATTTACACTTATGCTCTCTGATGCTTAGGACATTTTTGTTTGTTTTACAGTAAGGTAATTCCCTGATTTTAAAAATGCATTCATGTATAGAACGGTTAAGTTTTTCTGTAATATTTGCTTTAGGTTGTATTCAGTACAAAACTATGACTATTGAGTGCCTTAATTTCAAACTTCAGTTTACCAACTTAATGGCTTTGTTTACTTATGGACAATTGAATTATGGTGATCAGTGAGGCTCTACTTCAAAGCACGTATAAGGAGTTACCAGTGAGCACATGTTTAGTTAATATCTGAAACTTCAGTGTCACTGATCATTTCTTGCTTTTTACTCAGTGTTGTAACTCAAGAACAACGGAGTTACTTTGCATTGTGTTATTGTAGTTACCATTTAGTAATCCCTAGGGTTAATAAAGTCAGGCAGCATTTGTTTTATAGAGCTAGTAATGTAAAGGCAATGTAGGTAATAAATATAAACAGATACTTTTTCTTTAAAAATCAATGCTTGTATTAGATCAGTTTAATACAGAGTATTTATTATTTTGTGTATGTATGAGTGTGAGTTATGGGTGGGTAATATGGATCAAAACTAATATTGCAATTTATATTTGGTTAATGGTGATATTCAACATAAATTTCAATATTTTTCATCCCATAAGAAGACAGTTCTAAGATAAAGCTAAGCTAAGTCCCAAATTTTATATATAATTTTTTATTAATATTCAGCTGTAAATAAGCATGAAATATATTCTAGAGAGGAAAGATCAATCAGCTATGTATTTAAAGCCCCACTAGGTAGGATTGAGTTTTGGTGCTGGTGGGCTCCCCCTACAGTTGCAGAGTGTAATAAATGTATACAGCACTGTCGTAACAAAAAACAGCGTGACACCACGAAACAAGCACAGCATGAGAAAATATTAAAACAAAAGCACAGTATCAGTATAAGCTTTTACAAGACCCAGACTAAAATGAATATTTCAGTTTGGGGCAATTTACTGCAAGCTAAGCTTACAAACAGCCATATTTTACACTTAACATGATATATTTACACATTTAACCCGATCGCTAATGCTAATCGCAAATGCTAATCGCTGCTAGCTTCCGCCTGCTAGCCTACAGCTTTAGCGGTTAAAACAAACACTTTAACTCAACTTATACCTCACATATTTACACTCTGGTTGTTTTAATAACCTTTTAACTCACTTATTAACATTTTAAGCTTCTCACAAAACAGAAATACCCACTGATTTACCTGTAATCTGTCTTTATCTGGAGCTTCTCTGGTACAGCACAGCCAAACAGCACAGATTCCTTCGAATGAACGAATCTTTTTAGTGAACGGATTTTAATGATTCAGTTCATCTAAAAGAGCTGCTGTGCCCATCACTATTAGTTAGCTTCTGTAAATAATTAAGCCAACTCCAAATAGCGGGTTTTTTGTAGTCCTTGTAGAACTGTTAGAACCACAAACAGGTCAGAAAGCAGGTCGCAGTGCTAGAAAGAGGCGCAGTTCTCGCGAGCGTTGGTCGCGGCGGCCTAGGAAAACTGATACAGAGTCTGGTTTGAGCTCAGAGGAGCTCCGGCACAGACACGAGAGCACCGCTATTCCTCCTATTACACCTCAATGGAGCGCTGCAGTGAGTTTCAAGCTGTAATTTCAATAATCAAGGAAATCCTACCTGGTGTGCCTTTAAGGGGCAAGGTGAAGTTATGCAGAGACAAACTAGGGAAAGAGAAACGCAAACTGTCTGAGATAATTGGAACGCAACATAGTCTATATCGATATAGACTTTCAATATATTTCATGAATCAATATTTTCTTTAAATCTTGATATATTGTTTGTGCACACAGGGCCACAGTAACACTTTAATACTTTCTCATTAATATTATCCTCTGGTGCCTATACTCTTTCAGGCCGCATGTCGAGTGACGGTTTCTGCCGGTACCTGATGTCAGATGAGAATGCACCTGTGTTTCTGGATCGTCTGGACATGTGCCAGGATATGGATCAACCCCTAGCTCACTACTTCATCAGCTCATCACACAACACGTACCTGACCGGCAGACAGTTTGGGGGGAAATCTTCTGTGGAAATGTATCGACAGGTGCTGCTGTCTGGATGCAGGTAAGCCCTGTGCTGTTTTTACAATCTTAAGACTAACCCAAAGAACTGAAGCAGTAAAAGACAGTTTTGTCTACTTGGGTGCCCCTAGTGGCGAGACCGGAAACATGACTACGCTCCTGTTCATTTCAAGTATGCACTTAATACGTCTTATAATCTGCTGCCCCTTATAGTTCAATCATACTGAAGAGACCTATCTGGCACAACAGTCAGTCAGTTTAGACAGTTTGGATATTGACTCTGATGAAGGCTTTCAGTAGAACCACCCTGAGAGAAAGACTGGGCCTGGGGGTTACTGAGGATCTGAGTGTACCTTCATGGTAAATAGCTTGTGTATAAGTGGATGTTTAAGTGTATAAGTGTTGTTTTTGCAGTTGGAATTTACAGTGTTTGGTTTTAAGGCAAAAATTATATACATTATATATTCTAAGAATTTGTGTGTGCGTGTGTGTGTGTACACACATGGATGTGTTCAGGTGTGTGGAGCTGGACTGTTGGGATGGAAAGGGAGAGGACCAGGAGCCCATTATTACCCATGGGAAGGCCATGTGCACAGACATCCTCTTCAAAGTGAGCATACACTACACTGCACTCTCACACTCCACAGCTCACACACACACAACAACTTCTACATCTTACCTTCCTCACAGGACTGTGCACAGTATGAGATATCTGTATTCAAACTCAGAAAGAGAGAAATCACATTCTGCTTAAGTATACAAAGGATAATGAAAAATGGGGTAATTAATCCACTGCTTGTCTTTATATGTTTTTGCAGGATGTAATTCAAGCTATTAAAGAGACAGCTTTCGTTACGTCAGAATATCCTGTTATTCTCTCATTTGAAAACCACTGCAGGTAAGCTCAGCTCAGCAGCTGCAGCCAGAACAAACAAACTTTTCACTTTTTTATCCCGCCATATTTTTATTAATCAAGGCTGGCTGTTTTTGTTGCGCAGTTTTCACATTCTGCAAAGTCTGGCTATTACTGGAAACATTATACAAGCTAAAAGTATGGGTTTAAATTTTTTTTCTTGAGCTGCTTTAATGCCATTCGAAGAACCATTTTGTTCTACTGATCCAATCGTTTCTGTAATAAAAATGTGTGAATGTGAAGAACCTTAAAAAGGCTTATAAATGTACATGTTTGATGTGCATTGACAGTATAATCAAAGTATATGTATGTTTATATAAAAAAACAATATCACACCTATGCTTCTGTTGACAGAATTGGTTCTTCAGGGTGTCATAAGTTACTCATTTTGGGATTTGTCTGTGTAGCGCCATTTTTAAGGAGTATATACTTGCTGTCATGCAAAATCCTTGTATCTCAAAAAGGAACATTTATAGTATAAGAAAACCCCCTCTTACATTTAAGTGGAAGAAATAAAGTAATTTTGAAGTAATTTTGTAGCAAATCTATTGGTCCATTCCCAATAAAACTTTGGGTAACACTTTAAAATAAGGTTACAATAAGGAACAGTACTTATGATTGAATGTATGTACTAATTATTAATTGACACTAGTTAAGACATTATTAATCACTACAAACAATTAATAATGTCTTAATTAGTTTAACTAAATAATTACTAGAGACATAACTGTTACCAAATGTTTCCACAATGTAAATAACGACTGCCAGATTCACATTACATCAAAATACAAAAAACAAAAATGGTCAGCTATGGTATATAGGTCACGTGTTTGTTTTTGATTGAATTCATGTTGCTTTTTTATGCTCATCTTAATAAAACATGTCCTGTTGTTTCAGTAAACCTCAGCAGTATAAGATGGCTAAGTATTGTGAGGACATTTTCGGAGAGCTGTTACTGAAACAGCCACTGGAGGGCTTCCCAGTACGTGATCTTCTGACTCTGCCTTCACACACTGTATTTTTCCAAAACCAGGTTTATATAATAGAACATTTAAAGAATTTTTAATTATGTTACCATGTCAGATTTACACCATTTACACCAGTCTGTCTCGTAAACTCCACCCATTTGTTCTCTGTACAATATAGAAGAATTATACAAGCTGGCTATCAGAAAATAACAAGGTCAGATCAGGTCAGGTCCATGTTAAAATGACTTCTCTTTTTTCTGTGTTTTAGATTGAGCCTGCTCGCCCCCTGCCTTCTCCAAATGACCTGAAAAGGAAAATCCTCATAAAAAACAAACGTTTAAAACCTGAGGTTGAGCAGAGTACGTTCCACCTTTACTTTTAACTTGGACTTTTGATTGTTGAAGCTTATAAAGCTGATCCTTCCGTTCTGATTGCATTAGCAGCTCTGGCTTTTGGCTAAAGCCTCTGGTCATCTGTGCTCTTGGACACATTTGAATCACTCTGATGTGTCGAGTAAAAATACTCCCACGTTCAGTATCCTAGCATATGTGTGTATCAATGTTATTGCTAATAGCAAAAAATTGTTTTTGCTTGTGACTGACCTTGTTGTACTGTGTGTGTCTCTGTGTCTGTGTGTGTGTGTGTGTGTGTGTGTGTGTGAGCAGAGCAACTGGAGTCGTTTAAGAGACACATGGAGGCGGGAGAGATGAGTGTACAGGGAGGAGATGATGAGAATGAAGAAGACATGGAGAACGGTCAGCTACTGCTTCTTTAATTCAGCTGTAGATCTCTCTTAACCACGTAACTGGACTCTATTAGATCACCTTTACACATATTCTTTGTCTTTATGCTCACAATCTTTTATTAACCCTCCTGTTATGTTCCGGGTCAAATTGACCAGTTTTAAAGTTTGAAGATCTAGGATAGAATAGTATAAAACTTTTTCTGCTTGCCTTAATAACTGTAATCAACAAATAATATGAAAGTGGTTCATCTCAAATATTTGCAACCACCCCCTGCAAAAACAAAAACTAAAACAAAATTGCAATGTTATGTTTCGATGTTATGTAAAACTACTGTTTTATATGTTGGTCTTTTAAAAGTATTAAAGTAATGAAACATTAAAAAAGTTGGAACATGTATTTTTTATGAAAAATGAGTGAATTATCCTAATTGAACCACTACCTGTTAGAGGTAAGGAACACCATTGCACTAAATATTGATAAAATAATGGATGTTTTGGGTTTCAGACATCTTTTGGATAGTTTTTTGGACATTTTTTTACAGTGAATAGCCCTGTTTGAGTCATGTTCTAGTTCATATTATGGCAATAATTACTTAATAAAAGACCATCAAAATGTTATGGTGAAACTGGCTCTCATCAGGACCACCCCAGAAAAGAAAGAACAAGAGTTACCTCTGTTGCAAAGGATAAGTTTATCAGAGTTACCAGCCTCAGAAGCCGCAAGTTAACAGCACCACAGATAAGAGCACCTAAATGTTTCACAGAGTATTTTTTTTTTTTTTAAGTTACTACATGATTCCTTATGTGTTCCTTCATAATCTGGATGACTTCAGTATTCATTTACACAATGTAGGAAAAAAAAAATGTGCAGTAATGTTGTTACATTGCTGATGAATGTTACTATTAAATGTTTATTTATCCTTGTTTCTATATTTTAAATAAAATATTGTATATATATATATATCTGTTAGAACTGGCAGAAATGTAAATGTAATATATTGAATATCAGCAATTATCTTTAATTTTCATAATGATCTGTTCCAAATTTTTGGGCCTTGTAAAAATGTTGAATTAAATTAGTTCAACAGAAAATATAAGCTTAAAGGGCAAGTTTGATGAAAAACTCAAAATCTGCAGTAAGCCCAGTTTATACTGCCTTACCTGGAAACTAATTTGCAGAAACATCCCTTTAGAAAGGGATGTTGGGACATTTATTCTGATATGGTTTTACTTCTACCGTTCTAGTGATGTTGTTTTCAATGCCATAGACTGCTGAGTCTTGGTTAATGTTCAGTGTGGGCGCTCTGCTTGTTTAACAGCTGACAGCAAGGAGGTCAACTCAGATATGAAAACCCGCAACACGTCAGAAGAGCCCAGTGAACAAGACACACAAGAAAACAGCGTCAAGAAAGACAAGGTGGGCTGCTTTTCAGTATCCTCAACCTACAGCAGCTCAGTTTAGTTGTGTTCTAATGTCATAATGTGACCTATTTAAATCCTGTCTTTGTTTTTTAACTTTCTCTTAGATTCCTGATGATGAAATCACAGAGATTTCTGAGGCTACAGAAGCAGACGTGACTGATTTGTCAGAGGCTTCGGATCTTGATAACAAAAAGAAGGTGCAGTATTTGGTCCATTTAAGAAATAAGAAAAATGTGTAAAAGACTGAATAGTGAGGCTTGGAGCTAAATATCTGTAATGCTGCTCTGTGACAACATTTGTTGTGAAATGTGCTTTATGAATACATTTTAATTCAAATTGATTTAAATGGATTCACACACACACAAACAGAGTGAGCAGCGAATTATATATTATTGCTATACATACAGCTCTGAAAAAAATTAAGAGACCACTTTAGTTTCTGAATCAGTTTCTATGATTTTGCTATTTATAGGTTTATGTTTGAATAAAATTAACATTGTTGTTTTATTCTATAAACTACAGACATTTCTACAAAAAATGACATTTACAGCATTTATTTGAAGAAAATGACAAAAGACGCAGAGCTTTCAGTCCTCAAATAATGCAAAGAAAACAAGTTCATAAATGTTTAAGTTTAAGAGTTCAGAAATCAATATTTGGTGGAATAACCCTGGTTTTTAATCACAGTTTTCATGCATCTTGGCATGTTCTCCTCCACCAGTCTTACACACTGCTTTTGGATAACTTTATGTCACTCCTGGTGCAAAAATTCAAGCAGTTCAGCTTGGTTTGATGGCTTGTGATCATTCATCTTCCTCTTGATTATATTCCAGAGGCTTACAATTTCATAAAATCAAAGAAACTCATCATTTTGCAGTGGTCTCTTATTTTTTCCAGAATTTTTCCTAGTGGCCTCTTGTTTTGAAGTGACAGTGTGTAAGTTGTGCCACAGACCCATTTTCCATGATTGCTTAGGTAACCGAAGACTGTGTATGTGAAAAAGTACATAAGGACATGTGATGTAACTAGAAAAACTCCTGCCATAATCTACAAGGCCACTGTATTTGGACACACCTTCCGAGATGCCCTATTATAATATTTTTATAGTTTTACCGTATTCTGCACTACTAGCTTATTTATTGTCCACTGTTTACATTCTTACAAATTTGCACTACTAAATCATTATTATATAACTGTGTTATTGCACTTTCTGTATGGCTGACATCAGGTATTTTCTCAGTATGCACAACAACTGGGGTTTATTGTTGTTTACTTTGTTTAACTACACTATGCCTATTACATACACACTAAAAAAGACTCTTATTTTTATACTTGATATAAATAATTAACATAATTGAACACTGGTTGGCTGCTTTATACTACTTCTTGCTATGGTTAAATACATTTTGCTCTGATGTCCTTCTTTAGGGTGGGGATGCACCTGAGGATGCAGATGCTGAGCAACAACTTATTGCCTCATATAAGTATGAAGGAGCCACAACCAACATCCACCCTTACCTCTCTGCCATGGTCAACTACGCCCAGCCAGTCAAGTTCCAGAGCTTTGAAATAGCAGAAGGTACACAGTTTAATATCAATTAATCAAAGGCTTTTCAAAGATTTGAATACTGATTAATTTCAATAATGATTATCCTAAATGCTTTTTCTCTGCTGTTTCCTTTCAGAGAAAAATATCCATCACAACATGTCCTCCTTCAATGAGTCTGTTGGCTTAGGCTACCTGAAAACCAACGCTATTGAGTTTGTAAAGTATCCTTTTGCATTGATGAACAGAAACATATAGAGATACAGTATCATAATATTTCTCATTTCTAATAATGCTATACATCCAATTCGAATGAGCCAATATTGGGGTGGTGGGCTGATGCAAATATCTTTTTTAAATAATTTTCATATAGGTCAATTTCAGTACTGATATCAATATATGAGTATGAATAAGATGTAAAAATTATAAACAACATTTACTTGGACACATTACTTCACATTATGGAAAACGTGAAATGACAAATACTGGCAACAATGGTGGAAAGAACACATAATGCCAAATGCTTTAAGTAGTATTAATGTTTTTTTAAGTATTAGGTAGGTCATAGTGCATAAGTCATAAGCATAAGTAAAGTTATAAGCAAGGTCCAAGAGGTGCTTCAAAACGAGAAATTAGACCATTTAACTTAACATTTGGACTAAAATTAATCCTAGATCATGTAGCAAACTGTAGTAGTGCTCCTTCACCAACATGAGTGACCAATTTTAACTTAAATAACATGTAGACAAATGTGTTTTTTTCAGGTTTTGCACCATATACAGCTTGTGCTGATCTACTACAGTACATGAATATTGTTTATGTGCGTGATAATTGACACTCAAATAGGTTTGGATGTGTATTGAAACTCATGTTCTCATGAAACTACAGATGTGCTAAAAAGGCATAAGTTTTAGGGCAGTGGCACATTGTTGCCTAAAGCTCTTTTAGAGTATGACAACTATTATGAAATATTTGATTTAAATCTAATAATTTGTCTCTTAATATCTGTATTTATCTGTGTTATCTCATTTATCTATTGTGATATAGTTTCACTATTTCTTTACATCTCTAAATGTAAGAATTAGGTGTTTAATGGACCAACTGGCAGAATTTTTAGGATAGCCTTTACTTTTTAAGCTGCAGACTCTGAAACAGACATATACATTTTATGACCAGGTGGTGGCAGTATTGTGAAATCTGGTATTACCCACACTGTCATTGTATTAACTGCAAAGTCGGTATAAAGGGGTGGACAACAATATAGAGAGATGCATTGCACCCATTTATATGATCAGTTCTTCATCATGGAGGCCATTAAAGTCTTGCAAGTCCTGCTTCACCTTTAAGCAAAGTCAGATCGGCTATTTCATTCCCACTTTTAAAAAAGTGCCTTTGCTCTTTATAAGGGGACTCGTGTAGCTTTGTCATCTCTGCATGTCCATCTCTTGGGAATGCAGCTTAGACCCCTGCTGTTACAAGTTATAAATAACTATGCTGCCCATTTGCATGCCCCTCCCTGTGTGCATTTTCCTCATCGGCCAACGCACAGCTACAACAAGCGGCAGATGAGCCGGATCTACCCCAAAGGAGGCCGCGTGGACTCCAGTAATTACATGCCTCAGATCTTCTGGAACGCTGGCTGCCAGATGGTGTCTCTGAACTTCCAGACCCCAGGTACAGCTCTGCCCTGGGGCAGCGCCTGAGCCTCAGCAACCCCACCACTAAACAAGCACGCGATGAACATGTACATGTATGAACAGACACATGGGGAACACATGTCCAATGAATGTGCACCATACTGCACACAAACACATACAGTATGCATTAGAGAAGTGAAGAGACAAAGCACCACTGAATTTACTATGACTTTTAGAGGAAAAAGCATCACAGTAACACTAGCTGTGTAATAATTAAGCAATAATACACTCACGGTTCGTGCTATAACATGTAATATTGGCACTGCTGTTCTGCAGTCATAGGCCGAGTAATGTAGATCAGCACAGCAGTGCCAATATTATAGCACGAACCTCAAGTGTATTATTGTGATTATACCTCAGTTCCATTATCACTGTTTATTGAAAGATTTAAGATCTCTTTGGTTGTAAAAACTCTGCGAGTTAAAATAGTTCCATTGCTGCTCTGTTTGTAGCTGCACTGTTTGGCTTGTAAGCGCTGCATTGTTGCTAGATTACCTGTATGTGGCGGAGTATTACATGGAGAGCTTCAGTTACAGTGCATTACCATCTGATAACGGCACTCATAGAACGCCTCTCAGCCAATCACATTGCAGGGTCGGAACTAACTGTGGTATAATATAGGATTAGTATCCTTGGTGACACAACCAAGTTCTTAGTAATTAATACATATAATAAGAGGCTGATTTTGAGTTGTCGGGATTGAGCATTATGGCAAATATCACACCTGCTGTTGAGGTTAACTTGACTCCTTCATGAAAAGACATCAGAGTGCATTAATTTGTAGAATTCAGCAGATAAAGGGTTCAGAACGATGATTTAAAAATTATTTAAGCCATCAACTCAAAACATTTCAGATTTTTGTTTATAAAAAAACTGCCTTACAGGACCTCTAGTTCAAGTTAATCTAGCTTAAATCTACCTAATCTATCTAAAATTGAATGTCGCTGTCAAATTTTATTTTAATATCCCACCAAGATACAGACTCTTATTTTGTACTAAAAGACCTCACAAACAATTTTTCAGCTGATAGTTTTGGAATAAATTGTAGTCGTACGCAATAATGTCTCAAAATATATACACAATAAAAATATATATATATATAGTAATATTGCAATATTATATTTGTTTTTGTTTTGTAAATTACAGTATTTACTTTAATTTGTTTATATGTATGCACTTTATTTTGTTACTTTTTTTGTTATATATTTATATAACATACATATAATATAATATAATATTATATTATGGCCATATTGCCCACCCCTGCTGGAAGGACTTTTTATGCAGTAGTGGAATATAAAAAAATATATAATAAAATATATAAAATATATAATAAAATAAGATCACACAAACCTACATTTAATTTTAAGAAAAATGCATACTATAATATTAATTTAATATTATTAAATTCCTTAAAAATTCCTGAAAAATAAATGCTGGTTATTTGTCACCTTCAGATCAATGAAACCAAGTCTTTTACACATTTACTCAAATCTCTTTCCCCTGCAATACTGAAGATGGGCCAAAAGTGTGCTCACTTTGCTTACTTAGTCGTTTGCATGTGTAAAGGCTGTACACACACACACACACTCACCCATATACAAAGAAGCATGTTGTTTAACAGATGCTGCCCTGTGGCTCCCGGCGGTGGGCTCAGAACATATGGCTCTTGTGAAACTACTGAGTGCTGAACTGGCAGGAGAGTCAGGGAAAGTAAGGGTTCATGAGAAAAACAGGAATTTGTATTTAATTAAAGAGCTTGAACACCCTTTGTTTAACCTCCAGAGAGAAGGTGAACCTGTTTACACAACCACAATTATACTTAATCAAGATGCTATTGTTGCATTACTCACTGATGCCTTTGTAATCTTATTAATTTATTTGAAATCAGTATGAGCCAATAAATGGAAAGGTGCTTTTTTTCTAGAAGTGTATTTAACATTGCAAAACAGAAGCCACCAATCAATACGTTTGTATAACTCTACTAGACTACTGTATATGTCTTGATTTGAAAGTAAAATTAGCCTGTCTTATCTGAACTGCACTAAAACCCTGTTTAAGCTGGATTTGTTTCATCAGACAAGGTTTTAAATTGTAGTTTGTAGAACTAGAAAGCTTATTACAGTTCTCTCATCTCTCTGTGTCTGCAGACTTGGCCATGCAGCTGAACCAGGGGAAGTTTGAGTATAACGGCGCGTGTGGGTGAGTGTGGGATCCTCGTCATGGCAAAACTCATCAATTAAAGTGTCACATCTCATTAGATATAGCCAGGGGCGGCTCATATCCACGATCTGCATTAGCACAAATGAGCACTCGCTAAATATCGGCCCACACACACATATATACACACACACACGGCTGTCCGCTGCATGGAGATCACCCATCTAAAGGCTCTGCCTGAGGGAATAAACTCTGTGAGCATTACAGCCCCCCGTGTGTGTCAGAGTTATACTCTCTGCCTTTCTACTGAGTCCCACTGCACTCTGCACTGGAGAAATACACAGGAGTGGAGGCCCATCATTAGAAAGCAGGCACTGTCAACTTGATTGCTGTGTGTGTGTGTGTGTGTGTGTGTGTGTGTGTGTGTGTGTGTGTACCCGTGTTTGACGATTCGTGGGTTTTTTGTAATGGGAAAAGCTCAGGTCATTAATCTTCTTCCGAACAATTAATCAGAAAAATAATTAACACCTGCCTTAAAGGCACAGCACTGCCTGATGCCACTGTAAACATGTTAGGATTGATTTCCACTCTCAACAGCTTTCAGAATAGTCCTTAACCGCAAGATCAACAACTATATTAATCTTCTATTTTTATATGCTGTTTTTATACTGGTTATTATTTCTTGACTTTGATTTTGATGAAGGTTGTTTTACGCTTTAAAAGTCAGAACCATCAAATAATAACAATTAAAAAAACGTTTTGCCAATATTTTATTTTCTATTAGATTTCATCAGGAATTTATTGCTCATGGCAAGGTTTTATATTTTTTAAAACTAAGACATAAAACACAAAGTGGTTTAACCCTTTTTGTCTCTCTCTCTATCTATCTATCTATCTATATATATATATATCTATCTATATATATATATATATATATATATATATATATATATATATATATATATATATATATATATATAATATTTTAGGATAGATGCAGCTCTGAAAGAAATTAAGAGGCCACTTAAAAAGGATGTGTTTCTTTGATTTTACAAATTGAAAACCTCTGGAATATAATAAAAAAAGGGATGGATGATCACAAGCCATCAAACCAAACTGAACACCAGGAGTGGCGTAAAGTTATCCAAAAGCAGTGTGTAAGACTGGTGGAGGAGAACATGCCAAGATGCATGAAAACTGTGATTAAAAACCAGTGTGATTCCACCAAATATTGATTTCTGAACTCTTAAATCTTTATGAATATGAACTTGTTTTCTTTACATTATTTGAGGTCTAAAAGCTCTGCTTCTTTTTTGTTATTTCAGCCATTTCTCATTTTCTGCAAATAAATGCTCTAAATGACAAAATTTTTATTTGGAGTTTGGAAGAAATGTCATCTATATTTCAAAGAATAAAACAACAATGTTCTTTTTACTCTTTTTAATTTATACCTATAAATAGCAAAATCAGAGAACTGATTCAGTATCTACCCCATCGTCCTTTTCAGAACTTCTAGAATAAAACAAACTTTTAGAGAGCTGCTGTTGCAGCTGATGTGTGCAGTGCAGAAACGAAACCAGTGCAGAAACATGGATTTGCTCTCTGCATGACCTCCAGGTACCTGCAGAAGCCAGACTTCATGCGACGCTCAGACAGGATGTTTGACCCGTTCTCTGAGACGCCGGTGGACGGGGTCATTGCTGCTACCTGCAGTGTTCAGGTTAGAGATTCTAAATTAACTGCCTGTGTTACTTTTCTTCAGTTGTATCAAAATTGTCAGGCAAAACAAAAACCCTTAGATTTTGGCCTAATTTGAACCTGGCATTGTCTTCCAGTTGATCTGTAGTGAGATGAATTACTTATATCTGACGTATATCTGTCAATCTCAGGTATTCTCAGGTCAGTTTTTATCAGATAAGAAGATTGGCACGTACGTGGAGGTGGATATGTATGGCCTTCCCACCGACACCATCCGCAAAGAGTTCCGCACCCGCATGGTGATGAACAACGGACTGAACCCTGCCTACAACGAGGAGCCGTTCGTCTTTAGAAAGGTGAGCACAGTGATGAGTAATGATATGGAAATTCAGTTAGTGTCTCCTGATCTTATTTAGCTGCATGAAGCTCTACTGGGAAATATCACCTTTCAGCATCTCTTATAGGATATATGGCAGTGCAGAGCTGGAGCTTAATGACCGTGACTGAGTCACGTTTATCATTTCCTCTTTTACTTACAAAGAGAAACGCAGTAGTGCTAGAAAAACTAGAATCCACACTTCCTCAGAATCTTTTTCTTGAGAAACAATTGATAAATAATTGCATCCTGAAACTAGTAAATGTTCATATATAAATCTCTGGGAAAAAATGATGAGTTTCTTTGAATTTCCAAATAAAAAACCTCTGGAATATACTCAAGAGGAAGATGTATGATCAAAAGCCATCAAACCAAACTGAACTGCTTGAATTTTTGCATCAGGAGTGGCATAAAGTTATCCAAAAGCAGTGTGTAAGACTGGTGGAGGAGAACATCCCAAGTTCAGTCATCCAAAATATAAAGAGAAAAATATGGTGTTAAACAAGCCAGTTTGATAGCTTTGTTTTTAGATTTCTTTAATTTTAGATTTTTAGTAGGCATCTCTTGCTTAGATGATGGTTTTACACAGCTTGGCTGGATTTTCTTAGTCAGCTTTATGATGTAGCGGAATTACTTTCAGTTAACAGTTGAGCTGAACTTTTCAAGAGTTCGTTACTTGAATTTCTTGTTCTCTTAATGTGTTTAACAGCATCAGCTTTAAAGTTGTGAAGAGGTAGAGTTAGAGGTATACATTGAATAGCTCTATTTGAATAACGTTCTAATCCATATTATGGCAAGAACTACTCAAATAAGTAAAGAAAAAAAGAATTTAAGAAATGAAGGTCAGTCAATCTGAAAAAAAATCCAAAACTTTAAAAGTACCCCCAGTGCAGTTGCAGAGACCATTAAAAACGTTATGATGAAACTGTCTCTCATCAGAACCTCCCCTTGGGGAAAAAAACAAGAGCTACCTCTGTTGTACAGGATACGTTTATCAACTTTTTTATACTTTTTAAAGGAGTGCTCTTCAAAGAAACCTTTTACCTTTTAAACAAACCCCTTTTTCAGGTGAATCTGATCCATGATGCCACAATATTTATACTAGGCTTTTGTTGTCTTTTAATGTCACAGTGAATTATTCTTATTTAAAAACTTCAGACTGCTGCTGCTTCATCAGCTGCCATCCCACCATGTGTTCCTCACATTCCAAACACTTCCGCAGTGCACACCGTACGCTACGCCACTTCTTAGAGTGCAGCACAGATGCATCTTATGACACCCCTGAAGATGTGTATGATTGTATAAGTATTGAGAAGATGTGTATGAGTATTGAAGTGTATGTATGATAAGTACATGTATAATTAGTATATTGTGAACAGCATACTAAATCTATTTTGTCTGTTAAGTCAAGAAAATAAACATGTCGTAAAAAAAAACTAGTTCAACTGCACATAATGTCAGAACTTGCACACGCTGGTTTTGCAGAAGCTTCAGATCTGCACCGTGTTGTATTAACAGGAAATCGAGTTTCCTGACCTCTCATATGTTTGTAAAATGAGAACACGCTCAGCAGTGATGTTCACTTAACACAGCAGTCGTGTTTTCACTGTGCTGTGGTTGACACTAGCGCAGATTGTACTAAATGAATGGTCAGTGGCAATAATGCATAATAAGCTTTTTTTTTTGCTGGAGTTGTAGAGCGATTTGTGGAAACTGCTACACACACACACACAAACAAAGCTCGACGTACTACGATGAGAAAAGGAAATAAGAGCCAAATGAGAGAAAGGGAATGTCGCAGTCGCAGGGACAGAATGAAAGGAAGTGACAAGGAGGAGAGAGAGGCTTGTAGAGAGAATGGTAAGAGTGTGTGTGTGTGTGTGCACAGGGAGGTAGCAAGACCTCATAAAGGAGCGATGAAAGAAAGATGATGAGAAGAAAAGTGAGGTTTGTGGAGTTTGTGCCAATGAGCAAGATGAAGCAGATGAATTTGACGCTGCCATTTATCATAAGAGGAGTAAAGCCAGAGCCCTGCTAGAGAGAACAATAGAGAACAGACTTGAGACTCGGAAACAGAGGGGGGGGGGGGTCGGGGGTGCTGTCTGGGGAGAGTATTATCACATGCAACTCTATGCTACAGTCTATACTGTACATATTGGTTGTATTAGCTACTCTACACATTAGGGGTGTGCCACATCATATCATACTCAATAATATTGCAATAATATTTTTTAAACCAAAAAATATTTGTATTGTGATAATAACTGCATCATGATAACAGCATCTGTGTAGCTTAGTGGGAATAATTTTTTTGTTTTGTTTTTATATGTTTGCAGTTTATATGCTGGCACGAAATATTCTGCATTTTAGTATTATGGAAGATGTTTTTGTAGATTTTAGTTTCTAATGAATTTTCTAATGAATTACTGTATAAAATCTTTTTGTAGTTTTTTTTGTTGCAAAAGTATTTTCTTGAAACAAACTAAATATTAAAAAATACTCAAAAATAATTAATTTGAACTTGTTTTCTTTGCATTATTTGAGGTCTGATAGCTCTATATATTTTTTTTTTTGTTATTTCAGCCATTTCCTGCGAATAAATTCTCTAAAAGATAATATTTTTATTTGGGAGAAATTTCGTCTGTATTTTATAGAATAAAACAACAATGTTCATTTTACTCAAACATCTACCTATAAATAGCAAAACCAGAGAAACTGATTCAAAAACTGAAGTGATCACTTTTTTTCCAGAGCTGTATCTATTCACTGCATTAAAAGTAATATTAAATCAAGTTAATCATCCTCATTTCTGTTAGGAAATTAAACAAAATATTATTTCCAGATATTTTTTATTGCTTTAAACATGTCTTGTTCTTCATAAGTTAATTTTGCTCATTTTAAGAAAATATGCAAATGTCTGACTGGAAAGAAATCAGATGGTTTATCATGTTAAAAATATTTAAAAAGTAAAAGTTAAAAAAATGTTTTAAATGAATAATTTTTTTTTTGTACAATAAATAAAGTCAACAAAACATCTCAAATATTGTATATAGATATAGATCTATGTCTAGATATGAGGTGACTAATAGTGCCAAAGTATTTTATTTGAATATTTTTAAAGACAAAAGCCAAAAAACTATTATCACTTTAATAGCGTTTTAAAGCTCAATAGCTGTATTTTAAGCTTTTTTATTGGCTAGAGGACAGAAAAAGAGAGAAAGAAGGAGAGAGAGAGAGAGAACACGGCTATTATGCTGAGGCCAGCAGAATGGTAGAGTCTCTCAGCCATGACACTGAGACTCCAGCACAGGCCATAAATCACAGCTGCCGCAGTGCTGCCCGCTCTCCACACACACACACACACACACACACACACACACACACACATTAACTGCTGTTAACCTCCATTCACACACACATACACACACATACACACCTATAGACACACATAGCACATGCTGTTATCCCCCACACTCCCAGTTTACACACACACACCGCTGACAAAGCTGCTGTAACCGCATCGCTTACACACACGCATACACAGCAGCACAGCCATTATCACTGCCTTTGTTCCCTCATTACACACACACAGTCTGCACTGCCATTACAAACACATACAAAGATGTTAAGCACAAACTGTATTTCAGATAAAGCCCTGCAAGATTTCTGCAGACATTAAGAATACTCTAAACACTATAAACACACACATTCTGATTAACTTATAGAAGATTATTATTGCCAGAGATAACGGAAGTGCGTATATCTGCATGAATCTGCATCTCTTAATTCTGACTGTTTAATATTGCTTTTAGATTTATATATATAATACTATCAGGTCTCATATCACTATATATATATATATATATATATATATATATATATATATATATATATATATATATATATATATATATATATATATATATATATATATAGTGATATGAGACCTGACATATTTCACAAATATAATATATATATAGTAATAACATAATAGTAAACAACATGAATAGATAATTTGCAGATTTGCAAATACTACTGCAAAAACACAGCCCTGTTACACTTAATTTTACCCGTAAATATAACTAGTATAATTTCCATGGTGCTGTGCATTCTCATTTATACTCACACACACACACACACACACACACACACACACATTCAAACAGGCATCAGTGTTGTTAAGCCCCCAGTGCTGCAGTAACCCTTTCACTGACACACAGGATCTCACACACCATCAGTTCTGCTGTTATCCAAGGTATTACAATGACATGAGCTAAAGCCTACAACATTTATACAGTATATCACAGGATATCCTCTACAAAGATATTTTTACATTCAGCCATACGCAAACATTAGGGCAGCCCTTCTCAAATTCAGTGTCCTGTGAAAATTAACAAACCTAAATGTGTCACTTTTCTACACCTATTAGAGCACAGATTATATTTGAGGGGTGGAGAGTTTTGTATGTGCTGTTACTGTGAGACTGCACTGGAAGGGGGGGAGGGAGGGCTCCACGCTGACAGTCACGCTGTCTACTGCTCTCTAGTCCAATGAAGGTAATTTAAAAACCAGGACATTTCCTCACTTTCTGAAAAAAAAAAACGGGACGCCCGGGACAGGACGTGAAATACGGACATGTCCCGGGAAATTCGTACGTTTGGTCACCCTATCCATGGTGGTGGAGTTAGTCTGGAGAGCGGGCAGTTAGAGAAACCTCTCAATGTTAAACTTACCCCGGCATCAAACCAGACAGGAGGGTGGTTCATTAAAAAAAAAATAATGTCTGAAATAAGTTTACATAAAATATGAAATTAATTAAAACTTTGTATTTTATCTTATCTTATTCTTGCATTCATAAAAGAGGCATACTTACTTACTTAGAATACGTTTGGCTAATAATCAAGCACTAAGATTTTATATTGGATTTTTTAATATAAGATCAATATCTCTGAGCACCAGATCATTAAAATAGGCCTATTGATTACGTTGTGTAATACACATTGTGTACATTTCTAAAATACTCTTTCTTTATCCCATGAAAGTAAAAGTATGCTGCACTGACCTGTGAGATATGCATGTAAGGTCTCTTGTGGATGTGGATGGTAGTGAGTTGCTTCTCTGTCCGCATGGACAATTCTCGCCAAATGCCACCAGTCACAGTCCACTGCAGATGGTAATGCTTTCTTATGACATGTTCCCAGTACACACATGTCACAGTGGATCAAGAAATGTTACATGCCCAAACAGCTTCAGTAATGCAATACCCCATCCACCTGGTACACACAATTACGTCAGTATCAGCAAAATTACATCTAACTTCTTTTGGCACAAAGACGTGGCACAAAAGTATATTGCTTCTAAACACCACCTTAAAGTTCCATATTGTTGCATATAATAGGACTGTGGTATTTATTTCTGGTCTGTTCTTGGTTCATCTTGCTGCACAGCTTGTTTAAGCTAAAATTACCTATTTTTCTTTGAAGATTAGGTCAGTGGGCGTGGTGTTTTTTGAAATATCTTGTTGTATAGGCATTTTTTTTCTCAGTTTTCAGCTGAGATTTGACTCCATTATTTGCTGATAGATCCACCCCCCATTAATCACAGTTGGCAAGGTGTAATTTTCATAAGAGGCAGTTCCTTGTTTCTCCAAACCTGCTTTTGCTGACTGTGGCCAAAGACTTCTTTAGTAAACAGAACTCATCTTGTTGTTGTTGTTTTTTTTTTGTAAACAGCTTTGGGAAAAAATAAGAGGCCACTTAATGACTATATTTTTCCTTAATTTTACTAAATTGAAAACCTCTAGAATATAATCAAGATGAAGATAGATGATCACAAGCCATCAAACCAAACTGAACTGCTTGAATTTTGCACCATTAGTGGCATTAAGTTATCCAAAATCAGTGTGTAAGACTGGTGGAGGAGAACATGTCAAGATGCATGAAAACTGTGATTAAAAATCAGGGTTATTCCACCAAATATTGATTTCTGAACTTTTTTTTAAATATGAGTTTGTTTTCTTTGCATTATTTGATGTCTGAAAGGACAATATTTTTATTTGGAATTTTGGAGAAATGTTGTCCGTAGTTTATAGAATAAAATGACAATGTTCATTTTACTCAAACATTTACCTATAAATCAGAAACTGAAGTGGTCTCTTAATTTTTTCCAGAGATGTATATTGACTTATGAAGTGTATGTTAAAGGAAGAAACACTGCATATTGGAGTAGTGTGCTGGGAAATATTCACTTTGTTACTGATCTTTTTGCTTAGAACTTTTGAGAGGCTGATTCCAGGTTGGTTACTAGTAATTACTGTAGTAATTTAAAGTCAAAAACAGTGTAAAAGACATTTGACCTAAAATCTGCAAGCCTTGCTCAGATCTAGAGTCTAGAACTTGTAGAGTTCAATTCAGTTGGTCTTCATCAATTGGTGGTGTAACAGTTGTTGTAGCTGTATAGACAGGTGAGTGGGTTCATGATAGTAGAATACCAGTGCCAGAAAACAAAGCAGTTTGGCCAGGGCTAGACTAGGTTAGGTTTTGCCAGTGTGTTTTTCATCTGTCCACTGCTAGCTTACTAGTACAGACAATTTATAGTTTATTGCTTATTTTGACATTCTTTGAAATTTCCAGATTAAACCAGTATCCCTTTTTCTCTATCTACATCAATCTATCTGCTTCTCTTAACTCTTCCCTCCACCCCTCCTTCCATCTTGCTCTTATCTGCTGTTGAGTTGTAGTGTGTATCTGCAGTGCTGGGTTCACTGCATGTGTCCTTGTCCTGCAGGTTAAAGGTCATGAGGAGGAGTGTTCATTCAACAGTGCATGCTCAGATAGAGGTGCATGATCTATAGTGCTGTAACCATTACTGTCTAGACCAGCGTTTCTCAACCTTTGTTCTATCACGACACCCTTTAAATATATGCGAGATGTCATTTTTTTTTATGAAATAAAATAGCGCGTCACAATTAGCGCGAAACCTGCTGACTTTTCAAACAAGTGAAATACTCTGCTACACTCACTGCTGAACTACCACTGGATGAAGAAGTTAATGGCTCTGATTCAGAGTTATCTGAATCTGCAATCTTCTTTTTAAAAAACGTTCCATGCTAGCCTGAGTGCTTCACACAACTCTCGCAGTGCATCGCGTGGGGGACAAAAACTTTACAGTGTGTCCCAATTTAGGGGCCGCATCCTTCAGAGGCTGTATTCGAAGACAGATTGCGATTATTGACACTGTCACTGTATGATACATCAATAAATATACAAATGAAGAATGCTACTGCTATCACTGCCAGTTTAAGATATTCAAGTAAGCTGTTCAATTAATCTGCTATATACTGTATGTGGACTAAGTCAAGGAAATTAAATCAGAAATTAATTAGCTTAACTATTTCTTCAAATATTTAAATGAAAGAAAATGCCCCAAAACTGCAAACCCATAAGAATTATGTTACTGCCTGTAGCTACTAAATAATAGCTAAACAAATCCAGACAGAACAGATGTTTTTGGGGTTGTAAACCTTTATATGCAGTGATATCTGAGGCTGTAATGTTAGCTATGCTGCCTGCATTTCCTGGGGGTGCCATAATGACTAAATCAGTGCAGTGCCATGCTTCTCTTCTGCATCTTTAGTGCTATTTGAACTGATGGACACGTTTCATAACCTTTCACTCCACTGATGGCAGCTCTTGAGGGAACTAAAGCTCTCAAGAGAACATGACGGAGTGTGGGTGATGGAAACTTGATGTTTCAGTACAAGCATTAAAGCAGGTTTGCTAAACTGTTTTAGGGATGTCAGTAGTCCAATTGGGTTCATAATTGTGTGTTTTTGCTTGTGATTAGAATTGTAGATTTTGTGAATTTCTATTTTGTTGCTCTGGTGTTTTTTGTAAAATAATGTATTTGTTAAGATGTATTTGCCTGGATAGAACTGGTCTACAAAACAATATAATGCTTTTTTCAATCTATAAATACAAAATTTTGGTTAGAATTGGTTTAAAAATAAGCATGTTACTTGAATTGTACACTGGTTGGTCTTCATGTTTGTGCCAAAGTAAAATAGATAATAGATTAGATAATACTTTATTGTCAGATCCATGATCTGAAATTTGTTTTGCATAAAAACAGTAGCTCCGTTACAACATCATACATTAACAACACAATATATAAGGGCACAAACAAGCCATTATAAAAGGGAAAAAAAAAAAAAAAGAAAAGGGGGTACATTAAATACATAGTTCGCTCGCATCATCTCGCTTCATAAAGATCTTGTATGACTATAGATTAGGCTCCCGGTTCAATTTAAGGATTGACTGGTGCACGAAAGAGTGCTTCAGTCTGACTTTATTAAACCGCGGAACACTGTATCGTCGTCCCGATGGGAGAAGTACATATTCGCTGTTCAGAACATGATTAGCATCAGAAAGAATGTTTTTAGCTAACCGCATTGTGTTGTTATGAGAAGCGGTCTCATACTGACCTTCTAAACGCTGACCCACAATTTTTGAGCAAACTTTGATCAAGCGTTTCAGTCCAGACTTTTCAGATAAGGACAAGCAATTGTACCACACAGCATTACAGTACTGCAGAACACTCAAAATAACAGCAGTATAGAACAGTAGGTGTATCTGCCGAGTAGCTCCAAAAGATCGGAGACGACGAAGAAAATAAATTCTTTGTTTAGTTTTAGAAATAGAAATAGAAATAGAAAATATGAATACTTTTTCTGAATGTTGGATAGTAATATGAGTCTTATTTTGTAGTAGTTATATTAGTGGTGTCAATTGATTAAAAAATTTATTCGGATTAATCACAACAATATTTTGTGGTTAACTGCGATTAATCACACTAAGGCATGGAGCAGCAGAGACAGCGTTTGTTCATAGCAATATATTATCTGGCTAATATGTCAGATTACACTGTGCCTTCTAAGCAGTTTAGCTCAATTAAAAATAATTGTATTTGATAGCTGGGTCAAATCGAGACCAGACCAGATCACTTTTTCACCACAAGCGAACCGCTCCAAAAAGAAATCCGTGTTGTGTTGGGGCTGGGCAGATTACGGTGGAAGTTGGGGTCAAATTTGGTGGTGTAATTAATAAGAAAACTCCAAATTTATCATGTGCATTAACAATAAAATTTTAACATCCCTAATTTATATATATGATGTCAGTATAAGAGATTGAGGATAAAACAGTGTTAATGTATTTTTAAAGCATGTCTGCATGTCTGAATGTTGCTGATCCTTAGGGGTACACCAAATTTACAAATGTACTAAATGTGGGTTTATTCATAGCAATAAAGACACATTAAATTATAATGCAATTAGTACATTTAAATAACATTACAGAATTAGCATTACATTGAAGCAGTTTCCAAGATTCCATAAATGTTAATATTTTTTCCTCCCTACTTCCCTGCAGTTGTTAGATATTAACCCTTCCTTCTCTCCTCTCTCTGAGCACAGGTCATCCTCCCGGATCTGGCCGTATTGAGGATTGCTGTGTATGATGACAATAATAAGCTGATTGGTCAGAGGATCCTGCCACTGGACGGCCTGCAGGCCGGCTACAGACACATCTCTCTGAGGAATGAGGGAAACAAACCCCTGTCTCTCCCTACTGTCTTCTGCAACATCGTCCTCAAGACCTACGTTCCTGACGGATTCGGAGGTGAATGAGTTTACACAAAGCACATGATACATTTCATACAGCTCACTTACAACACAATCACTCCCACGCTGCCTCACACTGTCTCACACTGCCTTACGCTGCCGTGTGACCCTGCTTTTATGAATCTGCTTTTTGGACCTAACCTTATGGTGGTAGGTTGTGTGGGTGTCAGAGCTGACTAAAGCCTAGAAGTGAGTGCACCCACCTACAGCTCTCCGACCCGACCACACACATGCTGTAGACACACACTAAAATACATGCCAAAAAGCAGGAGGCTGTGTGAGGCTAAGTCAGTCGATTTAAATAAGCTCATTTGGGTTAGAGTGGGTAAAATGTTATTGTCATATACAGACTTTAGATAAGGGTTAAGAATTTCTTTGGACTGTGTATTGTCCCAGAAATAATTGCAATAAAAAATACTATTTGCATTTTATTTCATGCTATTTACACTATAAGAGATACTTTTAAATACAGGGTTCGTGCAATCATGAAAAACCTGGAAAAGTCATGAAATTTGAAAATAACAATTTTCAGACCTGGATAAGTTTTGAAAAAATAAAAATACCCAGAACATTTTGGTAAAGTCAATACATACAACGGAGCTCTCAGGATCTACACATATCCTATTATTACTAAAGATTGTGTCAGTCATTGTAGTTTTATTTGATTTTTGTTTTTTGTTGTCCATGTCTGCACTGATGGTTTAAAGATCACGTGGTCATGGAAATTTGCCTTGAGAACATTGAAAAGTCATGGAAATTATGGATGTCAATATTGGAAATGGAAATTGGAAAACAATTCTAAATAAGTAAGACATAAATAAGATAAAGACACATATACTATAAGTAGACATACTAGCCAAGTAAACACAATAGGCAGTTTTCTTTTTGTTTCTTAATTGTCTGTACTGTGTAAGTCTTAAAGACAATTTTCCGGTCAGGGATGTTCATTAAAATTGTTGTTTAGTCCAAGACTTTGCTTAATTTCTGTCTGTGAAACTCTCACTTAACCCTATATTGCATGGTGTTGCCCTCAAGCAACAAACCACTTTTTTGATTACTACACTATCCCTTCATTTTTTTCAATATGTAAAGAAGTGCACTTGAAAGCCTCTTTAAAGCCTATTTTCGCTCTTTTGTTTTCACTTACCTCCTAAAACAGGGATTTTTAATTTGTTGCCTCAGGGCAACAATATGCAGCTAGATCACAGTCATGCTTAAAGCAGTGATTCTTGATGTTTTTCAGTCATATATAAACAGGGATCCACAGGCTTCTGAAAAGTGGGCTGATTTTTTTCTTTAAAAAATAAAAATATAATGCTAAAGAGGGTAATATTCCATACTATTCTCTTTAAAAGTGCGAGAAAAATTCTACTTTTTAACGGCTAGAGATCATCTCTGGCACTGCAGCGTCCCATGTCCCCGGTCCCCCACTGTATTCAGAGCAGTCCTCCACTGATTTTAGAGCTGTCCCCCACTGCATTCAAAGCACATTTCTGCCCTTCAGCCATGCTCCAGATTTGTCCAGATGATGTGTATGTGTGTAGGTATGCTGGTGGCCTCTGCAGACTCCCTCTGACCCTCCAGTGCCCTTCTGTTCTTAAAGCAGCTACTCTGAGATGAGTTTTTGTAACAGAACAAACAGGCTGGATATGGTGAGCTGTGGATGTTATGGCAACTGCTAACTTTCAGAATGAAAGAAAGTGGGATATCCCAATCAGGTTATTTTGATCTGATCTGAACCGAGTATCAGCTGATACAGATCTGATACCTGATCTGATCTCTGGTGTTAGGAATTAATAATTTAGGTGCACACATTAGATAAGATGTGCTGCTGATTATTACTGAACACCAGATTATTTTGACACCAGATGGTGTCAAAACACTGTTCCTACAACCACAGAACAATGTGGTTAAAACACAGACCCCAGAACTGCATTAAGATTTATTTAAGCTTTTTTGTCCGAATTGTATAAAAAAAAATCCCCCAAATATTATTTTATTTATACATTTGTAACCAGTTTCTTTCTACAAAATAGAGAAGATGTAAATAATAACGCCTATAAACATTAATTATATATATTTGTTAGCAAAAAACACAAAATGGAAGTATACATTTATAATTATTTGTATTATTTGATTTATTTGATTGTCATTTTGCATTATTTAGTGGCTTTTACTGTTGTTTTAATTCCTAGTTCACCTTGCCTTCCACTCACACTACCTAAGGCATGATTAGCTATTAAACAATGATAAATGTGCTGTCATAAAAAATATAGCCAATAAAAATATATTTTATTTGGCTACTTATTCTGTGTATCCAACCTTATAGTGGTGTTTTTTAAATTCTGGCATTCAGTCTAATTAATCCAAATAAACTATAAGTAATTTGCTTTTGTTAATATAGTTAAGATAATTAAAATGGTCATCATTTAAGTTTAAAGTTAATTTTAATAATCACATTTATGCTAAAGTTATTGCAAAAGTTTGAATTTATTTATTAATATTTTGTATTATTTTTTTTTTGTACTGTGGGCTTCACTGTGTTGCACACTCAGATATAGATTATGATAACATGTACCAGAGGAGAGATATTAAAATAAACCATTGGAAGACCTTAAAGGTTGTAGGCTACTGTGTGCAGCCGGTACCCAGGTCAGCCTTTGTTCTGTTGGTTATGAGAGCAGAGCTGGCAGTAGGTTGGGTTTCTGGAGGTTCATAATCTCACCTTTCAGAGATTATAATAACCTGCATGAATATGTGGGTTTGATTAGCATGCACTGAATGGTGAGTGAGCTCTCTTTCAGTGCTGTGTGTGGTTAAGGGGCTGTTGAGAGTGGGTGGATGGAGTGTGTAGAACCACAGTCATTGTCTTGCATTCAGCTGGCCCCTTTGTACAGCTGCTCAGTCCGAAGCGCTGATCAGCGTCCAGCACGGTATATTCATGAAGGCTCTGCCTGAGGAGAGGAGTGGACACATCAATAACCATGAACCATTCAGTCTATTCAGGGTTTTTTTCATATTTTGCATTTTGTATTTAGAACCTTCCTTGTTGTTGTTATTATTGTTGTTATTTGTTTTCTGATTTTCAGCGGTTAATTACATTTCTCCTGTAAATTAATGTTTGCAGGATTTTCATTGCTTCTTGTCCTCTACTGGTGCCCATGCTCAATTTCTTGTGTTCTCTGTCTCTATCTGTTTTCTAGCCATCGTGGACGCTCTTTCTGACCCAAAGAAGTTCCTGTCCATAGCTGAGAAGAGAGCAGACCAAATGAGAGCACTTGGTATAGAAACGGTAAGCTCATTTTTACCAAAAGTTTGCCCAAAAGTTTTTATTTGTTGAGGTAGAGCTGCTCTTCATGCAGTGGGGCTAAAAACTGTTCTCAGCAAACATATTCTCTTGTTCTCTTTCTGTAGAGCGACATAGCAGATGTGCCAAACGAAAGCTCCAAGAATGATAAGAAGGGCAAGGTGAATCAGGTAAAGGCTAATGTGACTCCTCAGACCAGCTCAGACATGGGCCAGACCTCTACTGCCACTCAGAACAACAGCAGCGAAACCAAGAAAGGTGAGGAAAATCAGTGCACAGATTATTCTATTGTGGCTGAGGCTAAAATGTCAGCTTGTTAGCATGTTAGCTGTTGGCTAAAGCATCACATTGAGATACTATAAAGTTTTAATAAAGTATTGTGACCTAAGGAAGAGCACAGTAAATTTGCCAGTGTTCAGTCAAACACCTAAACTAACACATTGTGCTAATACACTCTGTGCAAGATACACACTCTATTTTCACACTTTGCTCCTGCATCGCTTAGATAGCAAAGATGCTTACAAATAAATCTATGTTGATTGGCGTTGAGGTGAATTTCTTGTGTATTGCTATCTTGGCCATGAAAAACACCGGTGCGCCACTAACAGATGTTCATTGCTGTCTTGGCAGTGAATGGTCACAATTGCATCCTCAACGCTTGTACACCCCCACTTGTAATGCACACATGAGCACACAGCAGTGCACAAATGCAAACTTATAGTTTATACTTCTGTGTTGAACCTACAACATAGCCACTTACCCTACACCATAGTCTAATGTGCACCTCCCCAGAAATGTAAATATGCATCACATGACACAGACAGCAGCAGCTGTGATTGGTCCAAATGCTATTGATAGTCTACGACTCATTTAATGACCCCAGGGGTGTCGATTTTACACTGGCAAATATACTGCACATTTACTTACTTAATTTTTTTTTTGCAATATGTAAGTATATTTATATTTTTGTTTGTTTTATTTTTTTTTCTGATTTGATACACCCCCATATTTATCACAAGAAACCCTCATAACCCCTTGTTAGATGTCACCTTAAAAATCTTTGCCCTGTAAAACTATATAACTATACAACTATATACTATAACTACTATAACTTAAAATAGTGCTTTATATATAAGGTTTTAATGAATTTATGCAAATCTCATGCATATAAAAAGTCGTACAGTGTGGGTAAAATGCCAAATGATCTTATCTTATTGCTGTTCATCTTCATAGATTCTGCCCTGGTTAACCAGGTGACCATTGAGGACTTAAAACAGATGAAGGTAAATCTTTCTGTTTGTCCTGATTGTTTTGTATGTGATTTTGTGATGCAGTTTTACAAAAACACTATTTTTAATTAACCATAATGCCATAAACCCTGTATTGAAGCAGTTCTAGCTTAAGTCACAGCTCACTAATCCCATAATCTTCTTTCTGTAGTCGTATGTGAAACTGATCAAGAAGCAGCAGAAAGAGCTGAATGCATTGAAGAAAAGACATGCAAAGGTTGGTATTCTTTAAGATGCAGTCTGTGATGAAGTGTTCTCTTGTTTTTTTTTTTTTTTCTTCTTTTTTTATCTCCTCTCTCCATGACGCCTGAATCTTAGTAAGTACATCTTCTCAGCTGATGTTATCAAAGGCCATTTTGCCCATCTTTGATCCTGGACCCAACAGCAGACGCTCATTAGAATTGCTAAGATGACTGGTTCCCTCAGTAAGAAGTTCACCTTCTTTGTGGTGTTAGAACGTTCTTTCTGATAAACAGAAAACTGGGCTTTGTTGTCGACCGAGAAAACAGAGGCAGAATCTCTTGTCTAAATTAGAAGCTGATAGTTTGTGCTGAATGTCTGTTTTTTAGGACCACAATGCCATGCAGAAATCTCATTGCACCCAAGTGGACAAGATGGTGGCTCAACATGACAAAGAGAAATTTACACTGGAGAAGCTTCTGGAGAAAGCAATCAAGAAGAGGGGGTAATTCAAGAAGCTAAATCAACAAACATTTAAGGAAAACATGCATGCGTGTTATCATAAATGCTTATTAATTATTCCTCATGGATTTTCTTCTCTGCAGAGAAAACAACTGTTCAGAGTTAAAGAAGGAGACTGCAATAAAAGTAGAGAACCTCACAACAGACCACAAAGCAAAGGTATCATTCCATAGCACTCACTCACCATGCTGCTGACCAGGGACCAGAATACCAGAAACACTAATGTACAGGCTTAGGGGGCCTAAAGATTCTTCCATATTTTAAACTTGTCATCAAATATCAAATACAAAGTAATTCTCAGTACTGCAACACTTACAAAATGGCTCTCTTGAATTATAAATCTTGTTAAAAGAAACAAGTGGACTTATGCCAACTCTGGCTTCTTGTGCTGGAGATCCTTTCTAGTTCTGTTTAGGTTGAAGGTTAAATGGTAAAATAAAACACTTACTGCACATGAATAGAGTTTACTTGCTCATGTCATTACATAAACCACTTGGTAAGGCACAATAAAGTGCTGTAAAACACACAGACAAATGGGACTTTATTATATATTAATATATATTATATATTAACAATATATTCTATGTAGTCAATATTTTTGGGCAGATCTGTCTTTAGTAGATACACTATATTGCCAAAATTATTCCCTCACCCATTTAACATCATTGAACTTCAGCCACAGTCACTTCCATGGTCACAAGTGCATAAAAGCAAGTAGCTAGGCACACAGAGAAAAATGGATTTCCTCGGTCGAGCAGCTTCATCCCAGCCTTACATCACATAACACAATGCAGTCGAGCAGATACTTTTAGCAATAAAGTGTAGGTGTCCATACTGATACTAAAACAGTAAATAGCTCTGGAAAAAATAAGAGATCACTTTGATTTTTCCAAATTGAAAACCTCTGGAGTATAATCAAGAGGAAGATGGATGATCACAAGCCATCAAACCACCAAACTGAACTGCTTGAATTTTTGCACCAGGGTGGCATAAAGTTTTTCTAAAGCAGTGTGTAAGACTGGTGGAGGAGAACAGGCCAATATTTATTCCACCAAATATTGATTTCTGATTGATTTTCTTCTTTGCATTATTTTAAAGCTCTGCATCTTTTTTTTATTTCAGTCATTTTTCATTTTCTGCAAATACATGCTCTAAATGACAATATTTTTATTTGGAATTTGGGAGAAATGTTGTCTGTAGTTTATAGAATAAAACAACAATGTTCATTTTACTCAAACATAAACCTATAAATAGCAATAGAAGCCTATAAATAGCAATAGCAGAAACGGACTAATGAACAACATATTGTTTATTCACACAAGGACACCAAAAGGACAGCAGCACTACCTGGTAGGAATTGGAAATAATAATTACTAAAAAATAATTTGTTCTTGTTGCAGAGCTGATCTTGGCCAGGCTAGGCTATTTTGTAAGGCTGAGCAACTCAGTGATTTAAATCAGCCAAATAAAAGCAGAGATTATGAGAGGCTTTCTGAGGCAAAATAAGAAGCTTGTAAACAGGCTTGTAAAATCATATCAGACCTCAAACAAATATCATGCAGCACTGGTCTATACATACTTTTATGACTAATGCATGTCCTGTAGCTTCTCAGTAGATTTATAAAGTTTCAGAAATCTCCTTAATAGAGCGACATTCTGCAATAAGTATATCTTCTTGCAGGTGAAGGATATTGTAGCGCAGCACACGAAGGAGTGGTCCGAGATGATTAACTCTCACAGCACAGAAGAGCAGGAGATGAAGGATGCCCATGTGACACAGCAGTGTGAGCATCTCAAGAAACTGCTGTCCAGCGTCCAGGAGCAGCAAACCATGCAGCTGAAACTCGTCCATGAGCGGTGAGTGGCTGAGTATTCTGAAGGCTTAATACAATTTTCCTTCAAATCATTTTCTGTACTTTCATAATCTCCTTACCACCTCTTACAGAAATTATCGTTGCCGTACATTAACACTGCATGAATCCTTTTAACAGTGGGTGGATGCCCACCGAGAAACATATTAAAGCTCTTACTGAAATCTGTTTTAAACCCCTGTGCCTTTGTTAACTGTGCTTCTGCTTCTCTGTAGGCTTAGCTATATTCATAGTAACACTGCCAGCAGCACCATGTATCTTTAGCTGCTGTAGAGCATTTCAAAGGATATAATGACCCTTGATTATATTAGCATCATTTATAAACGAAACACGATCGAGCACTACAAATTATGTGAAGTGAAGCAACTGGAGAGTTGTTAATTGAGTCGTGACATTTATTGTACATAATTTTTAGTAAACACAGAAAGAGCCACTTAACACACGTCTGGGATGAATGATTAGGTTCATATTTAACTCATTTCAACAGACAAAGCAAAGAAATGAAGGCTAACCAGGCCAAGACGTCCATGGAGAACAGCAAGGCCATCAGCCAGGACAAGAGCATCAAAAACAAGGCCGAAAGAGAGAGGTACCGAACATAGACACTTTCCAGACTGTGCTGTTGGGATGATTTTTTATTAATTTCTGTATGCATTTGCATTAACAGACTGTATGTAATCTATTTATTTGTTTTACAGGAGGGTGCGGGAGTTGAACAGCAGTAACACAAAAAAGTTCCTAGAGGAGCGAAAAAGGGTTTGTTTTTTTCTTGTTGGTTTAAATCCTAAAGAACGAACATCACATTCACAAAATATACATATAGTACAAAATATATTTATACAAAGTATAAAAACTTTACCCAATATTTAAGTCTTCAGATTTGCTGTATATTAAAATATGAAATATTACTGACTCCACAGTTGGCTATGAAGCACTCAAAAGAGCTGGAGCAGTTACAGAAATCCCAGCGCGAGCAGTTGGAAAAACTGGAGAAATTCAACGAGCAGGTATGTTCTCACCATGGTCACGTAGATGTTGATTCCAATGAGATCATCTACTGTATATAAACATAAACACTATATGCACAAATGGTTTGGGACCCCTATTAAAACTCTTTTTTTGTCTACATCTTCATAATTCATCTTAAAACTATTAAACATTGTGCCATCATTCCAAAGAATAAAGAAAGAACACATATGCATCTAGCCCACAACTGCACACTCCACTAGGCACAATGCCAACAGGTTCATAAAGTAGCTAATTAACTATGTTAGAAGTGGTGTCAAAAAAGGCAGCTTTACAGGAGAAAGCAATATATAAATAATAAAATGTAAATAAGAACTTCCAGATTCACATCTAGTCAAAGAGTAAATAACAGAAAAGTGGCGGGCAAGTTTTTTTTTATGTGGGATAGTATACCACAAGTAGAAATGAATTGCTCGCATTGTTTCATTTCTTTGGTTTCTGTTTGTCTTCCATTACTCTCATGTTGTACATGTTTTCATGGACCCATCTGTTTACATATGATTTGCTTTTTTTCGCACAGCTTTTGAAATCACATCATGCAAACTCTCAGAGTCAAGGTAGGCTCATTCATTCCCCATTCTGCTACAAAAACCCTTGTGCTTGTCTGTTCTCTCACTCTTCATTTACTTGCACAAATGCATATTTCATTTATTTGTTTCTAGAAATAATTCATTCAGTACCGTTGATTAAGCTCACATTGCATTTCAGTTTTTTTCCACATCGTTGTTTATGTTCAGACACGCATCTAGCATCTCTGAATAATCTATAATTAATATTAGCTAATAATTTGAAGCAGGTATGTTGCAGCAGGGTAAAGGTATGATGCATACGTCCCTGAAGACTGAGAAATCAAGCCACTGTACTGGACACTTGTACTACCATTGATCTTGCTATGTACAGTAAAGTACTTGTAAAGTACAAGTTACTTACTTTAGCAGAGTTGCATACAAGGTATGAAAATTCAACTGCAATAGTTATCTTAGTTATCTTTGTCACAACAGTGTTCTTTGCCAATAAAGCATTGGATGACTAAAGAAGTAAAACAAATGATTTTAAAAATGATAGATACTGTAAAACAAATCTAATTTTCAATTATTAAGTTATTGATATTATTAATTAGAGGAGCACAGTAAGAAGAGCAGAGTTTGGAGAACAGTCAGAAGAGTAAAGTTGAAAGAAGACAGCAAAGCACAGTTAGAATAGCACAATTAAAAGAGCACTGTAAGAAGAACACTGAAGATCACAGATCAAAGAACACTGTTATAAGGGCACAATCAGAAAAGCATAGTCAGGAGAACACAGTCATAGAGCACAGACATAAAAACACACTTAGACAAGCACAGACAAAAAAAAGGCTGCACAGTTATAGAACCAAGTTAGAAGAACGCAAACACATTTAGAAGAGCACAGTTAGAAAAGTACAGATGCAAGAGAGCGAAGTTAGGAAATAACAGCACAGTAATAGAACAACACAGTTAAAAAAATACTGTTAAAAAGTACAGGTACAAAAACACAGTTAAAAGCATGCAGGCTATGTTGCTGAATGTCTCTGTGAACTCCAGACACTGCATAGATTTGCTCAGTTTCTCCAGCAGATTACCTGATTCACATTAAAGAAGGACTGATTGGATGAACATGGAATATAAGGCATACTGTAAATTATGTCCTTCCTAGAGGGAAGGTCTGCCAGTAGCTAAGCTAACAAAAATAATTATAAAAGTATGATTTGTTTATTTATTTGTGTGTTTTCTTTGGAATTAATATGGGCATTTTGAAGGAAAAAATAGCTGGTCAGTCTGTGTTTGAGTGAAAGAGTTCTGTAACATTATGAAACAGGGTCAGTGGACTTCACATTGTCAGCGGTTTGGAGTGTCAGCAGTCCTGTTAAACAGTCATTCAGTACCCTGACTCATACACTATTACTAAGCAAAATACCTACAGAGCAGCAGCTGGCATTTCACAACAGAAAGCTCCTCAGCTTTGCCTGTAATGCAGATTCTTATGCAATATGACACAGTGCTATGAGTCACCTTGTTTTAGCACTAGGGCTATGAAGAGGTGTAACGAGTGCAGCTCCAGATACAGCACAGGCAGTTTCTCCTCCTAGACACAGACAATTCTCATTGTTACACTAATGATCAGGCGTAGTAGATATGTTAATGCAGGGAAACGCATGGCAATTATTACTGCATTTACTTACTTAGCCAGAAAAAATAGAATCTAAATGTGATTCTGGAATCAGCGACTTGTGTTGAACATCTGTCCTTGTAGAAACAAAACTGGAATATACAGTTGTGGTCAAAAGTTTACATACACTTGTAAAAAAACATAATGTTATGGCTGTCTTGAGTTTTCAATAAGTTCTACAACTCTTATTTTTCTGTGATAGAGTGATCGGAACACATACATGTTTGTCACAAAAAACAGTCATAAAATTTGGTTCTTTCATAAATTTATTATGGGTCTGCTGAAAATGTCACCAAATCTGCTGGGTCAAAAATATACATACAGCAACAAAATTTGTCAATTTTGGTGATGTAGCGAGTTGTGTCAATCAAATTAGCTTCATGTCATGGCCTCTTCACTTCTTGTAAGTGATTCTGATTGACTACAGCTGTTGACTTCTCATGAGCCCATTTAAATAGGGCTCATTTGACCCAGTGATTAGACTCAGCTACAAAAGCTACAATGGGAAAGTCAAAGGAACTCAGTGTGGATCTGAAAAAGCGAATTATTGACTTGAACAAGTCAGGGAAGTCACTTGGAGCCATTTCAAAGCAGCTACAGGTCCCAAGAGCAACTGTGCAGACAATTATACGCAAGTATAAAGTGCATGGAACAGTTGTGTCACTGCCACGATCAGGAAGAAAACGCAAGCTATCACATGCTGCCGAGAGGAGATTGGTCAGGATGGTCAAGAGTCAACCAAGAATCACCAAGAAGCAGGTCTGCAAGGATTTGGAAGCTGATGGAACACAGGTGTCAGTCTCCACAGTCAAGCGTGTTTTACATCGCCATGGACTGAGAGGCTGCCGTGCAAGAAAGAAGCCCTTGCTCCAGAAAAGGCACCTTAAGACTCGGCTGAAGTTTGCTGCTGATCACATGGACAAAGATAAAACCTTCTGGAGGAAAGTTCTCTGGTCAGACGAAACAAAAATTGAGCTGTTTGGCCACAACACCCAGCAATATGTTTGGAGGAGAAAAGGTGAGGCCTTTAATCCCAGGAACACCATGCCTACTGTCAAGCATGGTGGTGGTAGTATTATGCTCTGGGGATGTTTTGCTGCCAGTGGAACTGGTTCTTTGCAGAAAGTAAATGGGATAATGAAGAAGGAGGATTACCTCCAAATTCTGCAGGAAAACTTAAAACCATCAGCCCGAAGGTTGGGTCTTGGGCGCAGTTGGGTGTTCCAACAAGACAATGACCCAAAACACACATCAAAAGTGGTAAAGGAATGGCTAAACCAGGCTAGAATTAAGGTTTTAGAATGGCCTTCCCAAAGTCCTGACTTAAACCCCATTGAGAACATGTGGACAGTGCTAAAGAAACGGGTTCATGCAAGAAAACCATCACATTTAGCTGAACTGCACCAATTCTGTCAAGAAGAGTGGTCAAACATTCGACCTGAAGCTTGCCAGGAGCTTGTGGATGGCTACCAAAAGCACCTAGTTGCCGTGAAAATGGCCAAGGGACATGTAACCAAATACTAATGTTGCTGTATGTATATTTTTGACCCAGCAGATTTGGTGACATTTTCAGCAGACCCATAATAAATTTATGAAAGAACCAAATTTTATGACTGTTTTTTGTGACAAACATGTATGTGTTCCGATCACTCTATCACAGAAAAATAAGAGTTGTAGAACTTATTGAAAACTCAAGACAGCCATAACATTATGTTTTTTTACAAGTGTATGTAAACTTTTGACCACAACTGTATATAAGAGTATATTACTGTTGTACACTGCTTGGCCAAAACAAAGTTGCCACCAAAAAAACTTCTATGACATATTTTGTTACGGTACGGTACACATCTAACATTGTAGATCAAGCAATGTTAAAACCCTGAAACTTTTTTTATTTTTATTAAATGTATCATATTTTTGCACACTATAAGGCACACTGTAGGGGGTAAAAATAAATAAATTAAGCTAAATAACTTAAGTCAGAGGAGCGCTGGAAGTTAATCTACACAGTTTTCCCTTTTGAAAACTTTTGGGTGAGTAAAGTGCTTCCATTTATTTACAGTAAGCTTAGATTCCTGAATTTCTCCAGCACTAAGGCTGAAGTATTATCATTAACAGCTAACCGTTAGAGGGTAATGCTAATGCTGCTCCAGCAGTGCTATCTGGGGTTAGCAGCAGTCTACAGGCCGATAATACTTACCTCTGAACAGCGAAAGAGCTAGCGCGGTTAGCAGGGTAATGCTAATGCTGCTTCAGCAGTGCTAGCCTGGGTTAGCTGCAGGCTACAGGCCGATACCACTCACCTCTGACTGTGTCTGTGCTGGAGAACTAAACTCCTGTATAACGCTGTACTTCAGTGGAGTGGCTTTACTGCTTCTTAATACCTGACTGGTAAAATTAATGCACAAGGTGCACCAGTTTAAAAGGCACAGTGATGATTTTTGGGAAAATTAAAGGATTTTAAGTATGCTGTCCAGTGTTCAGCCTCACTCACAAGATAACACCTCACAAGATAACATTCCCAGGCTTTATCACATGACCTGTGGCATCTTCGTGTATTTACTCACGTGTTGTTGTGATTGTTTGTTTTGGATCTGCACTTTTGACAGATTTTTTAAAACTTGACATAAGAAGAATTGCTACAGGGAATCTGTAGATTTTATAGGGAGTAAACGTTAAAGTTGGGATTTAAAGCTGATGGTTTTCATGTGCTTATCTGATCGTTCCAGGCCAAGGACATGCAGCAGATGGTGAAGCTGGAGGCGGAGATGGACCGCAGACCAGCAACAGTAGTGTAACAACTCCATCTTCAAACTAAGAAACGAAGAGCAAAAGAGAGAGAGAAAGAGAGAGAGACTCCTTTCTGTAAGCCACCACTCCCACCTCCCCACCCAGAAACCCTCAGACGGCCCTCCTGCTCCTAACCACCACTCCCTTACCACTCTGAACCACCACGCCAACCCTTCTGTATTCCAAGTACAACTAATCTCAGACATCGGCCTCTGCAGTCTGCAGCCCCTCACTACTGAGATACAGAGCGGTCGTCTACAAAAGTGTGTCTTCTTAAAGCAGCCAGGCACTCGGTGGGACGGACATAACCCACCGCCGCTGCCACCTTTATTCTAATTCATGCCTTCAAACGTACCGCCGCCCACACTGATCATCAGATCAGCCCCTCTTCAGTCTCCCCGTCGTGGTGGCGCGAGATGAACGGAACCTGAAGTGTTCTTTGTAAACCTTTTAACTTCTGTCTCAATGGTACTAGTTCATAGTAGCAGCACCAGGCAAATAGAGGTACTCCTGAAAAAGAAATATTAGTTTGTTTTATGTGAGCACAACGTTGTTGATGAGGCGCTACACAAGAAGTCGAGTAAAATATCCTGAGCACTTTATACGTGGTAGGCCGTCAAAGGATTATTTTGGAATCTGTAGCAGTGCACTTGGTTTCCCCTGTGGTAAGAATGTACAGTCGAATGTCTGAACACTGTATTTTAGGTGGCAAAGGTCAGGTGTGAATGAAACCAAACGTAGTAGTCAGTATAGTTCTTACACTGTTGTTTTTTTTTTGTTTTTTTGTTGTTGTTTTGTTTTAAAAATGCATTTCTTTTTTATTTGGCTTTTTTTTTCAGATATAAAAAATGAACTGTTTTACCCAAATCTGTGATTTTAATTCCTCAATAAGCTTTTGTTTTTTGTTTCCTTCAGTAATGTATTTTTTTATTTAAATGCCACTATGATTTCTTTGCATATATTTACAGACACTGTACTGTACTTGCTGTTACACTGTTTAAACGTTACAACAGCTATGGTGTTGAAGACATTCCATGATGATAGACCCGAAAACAGATAGCCCTGAGACGAAAGCGTGAGAAGAAGTCTGCTAGGTTACGATGCCGGTGGAAATTATAGTAGAAACAATCACTGAAATGAGCTGAGTGCAATGAAGATTGAGGGGGTTAAAGAAACACAGGAATAGGTGCTTTAGTCTCACTCTCACATTAGTGCTCGAGGTTCATTGTATTTTTCTTTGTATTTTTTGCTCGAAGAACGAGGCAGTCAAACAGGCAGCTCCTCCTGTGGGTCTTAAAACAGACAACACACCTTCATTCACAGGACCATAAGAACCATAAGTTTGAGAACATTAAAGAACCACTTTGTTTTCCTCTCACTAAATGATGTCTCCTGTTGAAATCTACTAGAAACTGAGAAGAAGAGAGTATATTGTATATACTGGAATGTATGTAGTTCATTTAACCAAAAGGTTGAACCGTATGCTTATTCTAAGGGCTCTGGGATAGTGTGTACATGTTTGTAATGGGAAAGCCACCTATCAACCACTAAGTTATTTTATTTCCTCCTTGTTTCTTTTATTTTTCTTTCTTTCCTTTTCAATCCTTACCATCAGGAACTGGTACCTGTATTATGCTTTCACCACATATCTACTACAGAATAATAAGCAAAGTGCTTTTAAACTTTAATGCCACTCGATGTCTGGTAGGACGTTTAAATTATTTTACAAACGAAAAATGCCAAAATAAGGGTTTATTTATATACAGATATATATAAATATATAAATATATAAATATAAAAAAATATATTATTAAATATGGTGTGTAGTTTAAGACTATATTTCGTTAGTTAGAGGCTTTTTGCACTAGTTGAATGTTGCGCGACTTTCATGTAGATTTTTTGCTATATAGTTTGCAGAAAAAGCAGATTATTTTTGCAGAACAATTGTATGCTTTGAATTTCATCCATTTATATTGTTTTTCGTTTGTTTGTTTTTTCGGAGCTATCTGCAGCTAGTCAGTGGACCATTCTGTGAGTGTTTTTGTATTTATATTGTATTTGTCAAACTTCTAGCAAGGAAAAATACTAAAAATACTGTTGTTATCCTGCTACTTTAATACCGTTTTATAGTATGTGTACCAATAAACTATCCAGGTGTTAAATGAAACTTCTGTGTGGCAGACTGGTTTCTCTCGAGTGTTGCAACCACACGACAGTGAACTATATCGTATCATACATCATACCATGTTCATACGTGTCAGACATTATACTGAAAGGTATGTCTGTCTCTTTATGATTTCTAAGGGAAAACATGTTAAGTAACATTTAATTCCGCAATGTGATTGGCTGAGAGAATTCAAGGAACGCCAAGATTGCTGTGTTTTTGATTAGATTTACTTTAAAGAACATTCTTAACATTTAGCAGCTTTGGCAGTGTGGGAGCCATTGGATCAATTTAAACTGGTTTGGAAATTCCAAACTTGACTTCCAACTAATGTTGGAAGGAATTATTTTCTCTCAGTGTGACACTAAACAGTGATAATGAATATGTGATATAATTGTTGTTAGTGTTATTTAGATCAATACAGAAGTGCCAATATCTCACATTATAGCACATGTGTATTATTGCTTGAAAATGAATGGTACATTTGAGTTGGTCAGAAAGGTCAGAAATGGGTGTAGAGTTCAATATATAAAATAACTAATTAAAATCAGAAAGTATCAGTTTAAAAAAACTCTACTTTCAGCAGAGCTTCAGTAGATCTTAGTATCTCCAGAATCTCTCAGCATGGTAACTGAAGGTTTAGTTACTAGTTTTTGCAACGGTAAACCTATCCAGGTGCTAAAACAACAAAACTTAACAGAACCCAAACCCATCTCATTGAATGTTTTATTTTTTCCTACATTGTAAATTAAAAATGTAAGTCATCTAGATTATGAAGGAACACATAATGAATTATATAAAATACTCTGTAAAGTATTTGGGTGACTCTTATCTGGGGAGCTGTTAACTTGCGGTAACTCTTGCTCTTCCTTTCCTGGGGTGGTCCTAATGAGAGAAAGCCTTGAAAGGAACCGACTAAATGATACTTGGTACTACATAACATGACAGTGTGTAACTTTTTTCTATCCACCTCAGCATGAGCTAATTCTCCACTGTTTTTCTACACCTTTTTTATTTTTTTTTGCTAATAACCACATTCAGCAATTCCTATCATGCAGTCGGGGTCGTCTCTGAAGTACCTTTGATAATTACCCCATTAATGACTCCATTTACAAACATCAAAGTCTGCTAATCATGTTTAGGTTGTCGTGGCAACTCCAGAGCCACAGCATAAAACAGCCATGAGTGTGAGGTGAGGAGAGAGGATTCTCCTTGCTGCTCCTCGGCTTGGTGCGCTCCTTGTGCCTGCCTGTGTTTGCTGCAACTGTGTTTCCATCACTTCAGCATTATGCTGAAGCTCTCCGAGAAGACCGACTCTCAAACGGACACCAAGATCCTTTTAGATGCCATTTCCAAAGACAAGATCCACCTGGCCAGATTCATTCTGGATGCTCTGGATGGAAAGATCGTTGACTCGAAGGCTGATGGCGCTCGGACCCCTCTCATCTCCTCAGTGTTCCTTCTGGACTCCCACGCCAGGTCCAAATTTATGAACCTACTCTTGCAAAGGGGTGCCAATGTCAACCAACAGGACGAGAGTGGACGCACTGCGCTTAGCTACGCCTGTGAGAAAGGTTACCTGGACGCCGTTAAGATGCTGGTGAGGAACAATGCTGACCCTGAGATGGCAGATGTTTGGGGAAACACGGCATTGATGTATGCGGCCGTCGCTGGCCATTCTCTGGTTGTGGAGTTCTTGGTCAGGGCTTTCAAAAGGCTAGGCCTCCAAATCGACCGGCCCAACAAAGTGGGAAACTCTGCCGTGGTGGTTGCAAAGTACCTTGGCCATACAGAGTGTCTGACTGCACTTATGTGCCTCTCCAGAAAGATGTATGAACATGATGAGATCTTGTGTGAAAGATCTGAAAATACCAGTGATAGTGACGACAGTTATGAGACGCTAAAAGAGGAATTGTCTGAACAAAGGGACTGCGAACAAGCGACTCTGCACAGCAAAGGTTTTGCCCCAAACGGGATGCGACTACTTTTGGGCTCAGGTCCCAAAAGGTCCCTCGTTTTACAGGGCAAAATGAAATCAATGGACTCCATTAAGGAGATGGAAAGGGAAGGTGACACCTTGGCACCTTCCTCACGAGGCTTCTTTTCCAGTATCCTCACCCCGAAACCCCTTCAGAGGTCCCGAGTCGTCCTCACATCAAAGCAAGGAGTGGACACTTGCACCAGCGAGCACCTACCACCACTGTCAAGAGACGCAGAGCAGCATCACATGTTTCCATTCTATTCTCCAAGAGTGACCAAGGACGCATGCAGAAGCTCTGTATCCCAGAGCCTGTCCCCTGGTCCTCTCTCTGGTCCACTGGGGATTCTACTGACTCCAATCAGAAAAGCTAACAAAGAAGACTGTGAAGGAGATGGGTCTAAAAAAGCTCCTCATAATTTTGGCATGAGGCGCTTTGATGACAGTTACTACCGCAAGCGATGCAGCCTGCCTACGAGTGCTCTAGGACCAGCTCGACCAGAACATGCCCCTAAGCCCCTGCGCAACAGCAAGACCGGCCTGAAACCAACTGAGATTGAACTCCAGGACATCCCAGCAGTCCCGCAGGCAAGTACCCCTGCCTTCTCCGTCTTGGGCAGTAGACTGCTACGCCGCTTCACCTTTCCAGAGCTGAGAAAGAGTGGAAAAGACGGTCTGCTTGGATGCAACGGGCCGCAGGACCCACAAGGACACGGTGGGTGCGGGACAGGTGTGCGAGGACTGCCCAGGTCAGAGACTTTTCCCCTGGGACAGAAGCACCCCCAGGTGGGGAACAAGCCGAGCGTAGACAGCATCAGTGCGGTGAAATGCGAGTTTGACTTTCAGCCCAAAGTGGCAGCAGCTGCCACAACTCAGTGAGTACATGCTGTCGTTTTAAGACAAGAGCTGAAGAAGAAGGACTGAACAGGCAGGACAGGTATTTAGGCATATCTGCCTATAGGAGACCCAAAAAAAGTATATTTTTTCCAGTTCAATATTCATGATTAATATTAATGTATTATTTCAAAATAAAAGCAGTAGCTGAAAAAATAGTTGCATTTTAAAGCATCACAGTTTTTTTTACATAAATAAAAGTATAATATTTATTGACAATATAGACAATTACTATCAAATACTTTGATACTTAAATTGGTATAAACCTTTTTTAATAATTTTATGTCAAATGTAACCATTGTGACATGAATAGAGAAGCATATATATATATATATATATATATATATATATATATGTATATATATATATACATATATATACATATATATATATATGAAATAAAATCTGTGTACATAAACATTACTAGAGGGATTTTAACTTTAAAATGACGAACATTCATACTTTTACACGTCATGTTATAATTACTAGGTTATCATTATTATACATTATTATTTTACAGAATAGCAACTTTGTTAATAGGTGATAGTTTGATAGTTTCCTATATAAATGACCACTAATATGTTTTAGCTTTCATAACTTTTTTTACAACATGTAAAGTCATTCCTAACAATGTGCTGTCATATCTAAAGTGTGCAGTTATTATAGTTTCCTACTTTTTATGTTTTATTACTTTATGTCTGTTAACAATGATTAATAAAGAGAACTCTAAAAAGAACACTCCGTGAAAATGTGTGTAACCTGATAAAAAAGAGACAAAGAAACTTCTCCATTCAGTAAAACATCCAGAATATATCAGTGTAGAAGAAGTTTTGCACTGATCTCTAGTTTTGGGACCTGGTTTATGTGTTTTATATCTGTTGTAATAGATGCACTGCAACTGCTATACAACCTTGTACTTGTAAAGCAGTATGAATTGGTATGTTGGTGTCTTACAGCCTATAGTTTCTAAACACAGCTGATAATAGTGTTTTTGTGACCAACCCCTGTGAATGTTTAACATTTACTGTCAACTATCAATTAAAGGTAATTAGGCTAATGTCGACAGTAGTCACTCTTTTGTAGTTCGGCCAAGGCTTTCAAGCCACAACACATAAAACGTGTCTCACAAACTTCAAATTGTTTTTAGTTATGATCTAGAAGTGAAGGGCTGATGTTACATGGCAATTATGTTTAAGGATTGCACAATATTCTGAATGGAGATTCTCCAGAATAATTCTTAATTATTGTAGAACTCTAAATGTTCAATAGCTTGTATGCGTCTACTCACTTAATGTTTCTTCTTAAATCAAGAGTTTAAGAATCAGTCTCTACTCTTCTTTACAGTACTTCTTTACATATTGGAACACCTACAGAGGATTTGAATGTCTTTAGCTGTGAAAGCATCAGTGGAGTCCTCTGTTCATGTTGGCTGATTAGTTCTGGATCATAAACTGCACTCCCATTCATCCCAAAGTTATTGAATGGAGCTCAGTCACACCAGAAAACACATTCTCACTGCTGCACAGCCTAATGCTGTGGGGATTTATAATACATGTTTGCATTAGGATTAGGTGTCTTAATACATTTGAGTACAAAACAGAAATTATGGATATATAGTGGCAGAAAATATTGTGGCTTGTGTTTTAAAATGTGTTTCCAGGATGTATTTACTTATTTTAACCCCTTAACAGACCAGCATTTTTGTTAATTTTCTGCCTGATATTCTTGATATCTTAAATATTTCTATTCAAGCATTACATAAAAATGTTTCATGTTAAAAAAAAATACTACAGATTCTAATTGTTATTGTAATAGATTTTTTTTTTTTAAATTAAGTGAATCTGCAACATAAAAAATATAATAAACAACAATCATAAAATTGGCACATTCCTAAACTCCTGAATATAAATCAAACAGTTTATGTCCTCCAAACCTTTCGCTTCGTTATGTTTGTCTAGTTTTTACGTCTCAGAATTTGGGTTGATTCCTGTTACTGATCTGGTATTATTAAGTAGAGTATGGAGTGAACAGGCAGCTTCCCTAAGTGTCCTGTAGGAGTCTTCAAAGACCTCATATTTTCAGAATGTGAATAATCTATTTTACTGCAGAGAAAATGTTTTTGTATTATCTTCACCTGTAGCCTGTATACGGGACAAGGCATGTTAAGCTGATGTCTGTACATTTGGGGATTTGGAGGGATTAATGACCCTCTCTGGTAAGAATGGGTAAAAATCACTTTAAACTAGGTGGGCATAATGCGGTCTCCTTTTAGAGCAGATTAATCCGACTCCAGGTTATGTTCAGTCAGAGAGAGAGAGCCCTTTCAGCTCACGGAGCTCTCTCTGCCGTTCAAACGCCAATCCGATATTAATCCTGGTTTTAGACTCAATCGCATTCCTTTTCGGCTTCAGACCTTGATTCACTCCTTCGTTTCTTTGGTTTTACTATGAGTGAATAAGTTACTGAGGTCAGAGTTTCCCCTTCTGAAGTCTCCATTGCTCCACCAGCCGCTTGCGTTTAGTAAAACTGAGCCGGAACCTCTTTTAAAGGCTGTACGTGTGACGTAAGTACATAAAGACGCGTGACGTGGCCAGATGATATCCCGCGAAAAGCAAACCAGACACCCCAGTTTTTAGAATAAATATATTAGGCTTAGCAGGGATGGTCGTTCCAGCACACTGGTACCATTAAACACAATATTCTGTTCCTTCTCCACAAAATAGAAACAAAATAATACGGACTGCCACTTTACAATTTATAAACTGTGGAGCAGTAGAGCTGTGTTCTCTGTAATGATGGAGCTCCATCCAGTAACTTAAGGATGAATTAGAGTGGTGCTTGAAATCTAGAACTGATCGTCCAACCTCACTTACTAATGTTCTTGTGGCTTAATGCAATTAAATCCTCACAGCAATTTTATAGCATTCAGTACATTCAAAGTTATTTTCTGTTTGTGTAACTGAGTACATTTCCACCCCACTGACCCCACATCTTTCTAGACCTGTTTTAGGGACAGCTCTATATAAAAAAAATGTTTTTGTTCTTAATGTTCTTAGTAGTTTCTAATAATCTGAAAAAATAATAAAGCTATACAAAATATATAGCCCCCCCCCACCCCTTTCTTAAATGGTATGATCTACTTTCCCGCTCTTACTGAACCCTGCAGTAGCTAGCTGAGCTGAGCTGGCCTCACCCACACACTCGCTAATGCTAGTTAGCTAAGCTGCCGTTTGGCAGTCTGTGGTATGGTGGTTCCAGTAAGTACTGATAAAAAGGATTTATTTGCTTTATCTCTCAGATCTAAGACATTACACTCTTCATTGGGAGTCACACAGCACTCTTTTGGCTGTTATTTTTAGCTAAAAGTGGCTAACTGATGTTTTTAAGGTAATAAGCTAATCCTAGCTAGCTATAGCTACAGGTTGTCAATCAACTGAGCAAGAAAACAACTAGGTTAATGTTAGCTGTTGTGCTTACAGTCAGCCTATGTGATATCAAAGTCTGTAGCTATTCTGTATCAGATAATTATTAATATTATAACCTAGTATATAGATTTTCCCAACTCCTAACTTGTGTGTGTGTGTGTGTGGGGCGTCAGCTAGTTAGCCATGGACAAACAATATTTCTTGAACAATTCTCTCGAGTTGTCCTAAAATTCTTATTGTGAGCTGCCAAAATTAAACACTAGAAAATTATACTCATTATATTAAATGGAAAAAAAATCTAATAAAATTTTACACCTAAATTTCTGTTTTCGAATTTAGTCTAATTTATACAGATTGACATATTCTCAGTTTTTTGCTTGTTAAGGGGGGGTTATGGGTCCCTTAAATAATTTGAAGTGAATAGACAATAAAGTGTTTAGAGCACTGGAATGTCAGCAGCGAGCTTAAGGGTTTGGTGGGCTGCCACTGTAGAGCCATTCAGCAAAGCCTTTATCCCTCACTGCTCCAGATGGGTTAACATGGGTTTTACCCAAGTTTTTAGAAGGTGAACCCATTGTAGAGTACACTCACGGGCTTGCTGCAGTCATTGTTTGTGCAGCTATTTGTGGAGAAGCAAACATAAAAGAACAATGTTTTTGTAAAGTTGTGGGTTGGGAGATGTAAACAGCATGGTCTCTGTATATTACATAAAAAACAGGAGATCAGCAAAACATTTTGTGATTTTGTGTTTTAGTCAGGAGAACTAATATTATCAAGTTGAGTAAATTTACCGGCCAGTACAACTCAATAAAATGAGTTCAGAGAACTTTAATCTGAAAACTTGAAAATGCTTGTTAAGCCAATGAAAAAATGTGATTTAAACCAACTTTTAGTATACTACATGTGTCAATGCTCTTTCCACAGTGTTGGAACATACAGCTTTCCCATAGGCTTCTGGCACCATATATTTGCATATTGGTCGCCCTTACTTACCCTCTTTGTGTTGTCTATTGCCCAAAGCTACCATATTCTAGGCGTGCAGTGGTGTAATATATCTGTTGATTGCCAGGTCTCAGTGTTATAAGCTGTAAGAGCAAGACACCTTAATTTTGTTTTCCTAGTGCTCCCAGTATGTTGGTTTGGAGTGAAGGTGTGGTTATCTCCAATCACACCCTTCACTGGTAAATTACCCTACAGGAGTTACAGAGTTCACTCATGTGTTGCTGCAGTATTAAAAATATGCTACATATATTAAAAATCCCAATATGTATTTGAATAAATTAAATTCCTTAACAGTACTTGGAAAAAATGTTGATTTATTTAAACTGTTGTTGTGTGAACAGCTTTGATTGAATTAAGTTAAATTAATTTAAAATCTTATATATTTACAACTTAACTGAGTCAAATAAAAATGATGGCTTGACTGATTTAAGTTGAGCCAATAAATATGTTTTATGTTTTGTTCCATCATATATAATGTTAACACTTTTGCAGCAGCAGTAGTGATTCCAGCTGCTGCAAAAGTGTTAACATTATATATGATGGAACAAAACATAAGTATAATATTAGAAAAATTTAGGCTGTAATGATTTTTATGTGAGCCACTGTGTGGTATTTGTTCTGGCACACAAAAGAAAATTCATTGGCTTAATTCAAGTCATAATTTTGTTTTGACTCGGTTAATTAGTAAATATATAACATTTTAAGTTTATTCAATTTAACTGAGTGTTGACACAACAATAGTTTAATTAGCTCAACAGTTTTTTGTCAAGTATTGCAGGCTTAAATAATTTAGTTTATTAAATATATATATATGTATATGTGTATACGAACTCATTTTAATGAGTTGTTCTGGCCGGTATGTTCACTCAACTTGATAACATTAGTGCTGCTGACTAAAACACAAAATCGCTTTTTACAGTGTATTTAATTTTTTTGTTTCATGGGCTGCTGATGGAGTCGGTTTAGACGCGAGTTGGTAAAGAGCTTACAGTAAGAGATTCCGCGCAAAATCAGTCCAAAAAAATCATCCCTGACTGTCCCAGAGTCTGCAGACTAGAGCTAAATAGCACAGATTCGTCACACAAATGACCTAAAATTGCCTCCAGCTTTAGAAAGCCCTTAGGAAAACACTTAAAGCATTCTACAAAACACTTTTAGTGATAGTTTAAGAGATTGTTAAAGAGAATTTAAAGAGGAACATTAACTTGAGGTGTTTTATGCAACCTGGCATAGGGCCTAGAATCACCTCTGCTACAGCAGTCGTGTCCTCACACTGTGTTCAGGTGTCCCGGATAAACAGTGATGTTGAATCCCAGTGATGTTGAATGTTGTCCCACTCTGAACACTCTTCTTTACCTCTGCAGTTAAATCTGAACTTAGGCCATATCCAGATGGGATTCATTTCTCAGGGGGACGTCTGTGAAAAATATTGCACACTTCTACTCAGTAATAAAACTCTTGCATTCGGACTGCAAATGAAAAAACAGGAGGACCAGTGAGTTTTTAGGCTTTCTCGTTCCCATGACATTTCAGTGTTCAGTAGCTCCTCCTATATATATATATATATATATATATATATATATATATATATATATATATATATATATATATATATTTATGCTGTTGTGTTTACATGGATCTCTGCAGAAACGCGTATCCAAAGTGTATTTACGGTGCGTAGCAGTGCACAAATAGCTATTTTCTTATACCAGGGCTCAGAGATGTGCATCCGGACAGGACTAAAATCACCTTACGACCAGTTCAGCGAAAACAGTACGAAATTCAGCCTGTAGAACGTCTGAGAAAAACACATACATGGTCGTTCCGGACGAGAATAAAATCACAGAGGGCACCCCCATAAAAGAGAAAATTACCCCAGGACCCCCTGAGGAACTAATCCCGTCCTGATAGGGCTTTAGCGATAGTTTAAGGCAGTGTTAAAGAGAATCTAGATTTACTTGAGGTGTTTTATGCAATCTGGAATAGGTCCTAGAATCACCTCTGCTAAAGCAGTCCTGTCCAGTGATGTCCTGTCCCACTCTGTACACTCTTCTTTACATCTGCAGTTTAATCTGAATTTACACTCTGCATTAGTCTTTCTCTCGTTCAGGAGCTGTGTGTGTGTTAGAGTTGCAGTGTGTGTGTGTGTGTGTGTGTGTGTGTGTAGGTATAGGGTTATTAAGGACGCAGCTTCGTCCTCGCACGGCTGAGCTCACACGTTACTGCGCTGCAGCGGAGGCCACAAACGCGCGCGCGGGAGCAGCTGCAGCCTCGCGGGAGGAGGAGGAGGACGTTGGGGGCGGGTGAGCGCGCGTGTGTGTGCGTGTTGGAGAGGGGGGGTGCAGCTCTTCTCCTCACTGTCCCGTTCACAGTGCAGGTATGGGCAGAGCAGCAGTGGGGGACTCGAGCTGCGCGTGCTCACTGGAACATCTACTGGACAGCAGGACAGTGCCCTGCTGACCCTCCACCGGACCCTCTCTGACCCCCGCGCGCGCCCTTTACAGCGTTTCTTCATCCTTTAGAAAGCTCCACGGAGCTTCAGAGATCCTCACAGAGCTTCACAGATCTTCACACGGCTCCACAGAGCTCCACGCGACTCTGTACAGAAGCGTGGCAGCGCGCGGAGTGCCCGGATGTTGCCTCACCTGCACCTGCTGCGGCCGCGATGATCGGCTCGTGACGCGCTCCACAGCGCAGCAGAGCGCCGGTGCCGTCAGCGCGCGCGCACACACGCACCCATTTCTGCGCGTGAGCGTGTAGGCGCGCGTGTGTGTGAGCGCGTGAGGAAGAGTGAAAGAGGGGGAGAGCACCATGGACAGCGCGGTGGGCTTCTGCGTGCTGGGTGAGTAGAGCGCGCGCGCACACACATACACACACCGTAGAGAAGGACTGTTAACTTCAGTGTGTGTACTTTATAACGCATATACATGAATGAACAGAGTGAATATATAAATAAATTAAAAAGAAAAGGGAAATATACTGAAAGTAACTGCAGTAACTGATCAGCACAACAACCTGCACAAAAAAATGGAAAGAGAGAAAGTAGGTAACAAAAAGGTAGAGAGAGAAAGAAAATGGAAAAAAGGACATAAGTCAAACAATTGTAGACTAAAGAGGATGGAGAGATTGGGATGGAGACAAAGGAAATAAATAAATTATAATGAGGGAAAGGTGGAGACAATACATGGGAAGAAAAAAGAAAGAACCAAAAAAAAGAGGGAAAGATTTTTAAAAAATATATAATGTAAGACACAAAGGAAAGAGTAGAATAAATAAAAGTAGAAATAAATATAAATGTGATATAAAAAAATAAAATATAAAATAAAAATAAATGGGGGAGACAGCAAAAATAATCATGAGTTAAAGGAGGTGAGGAAAACTGAACAGAACACAAAAAGAAGAAGTGGAAGATTTTTATTACAAAAACAGAGAAAAAAACATGTACATGAGAGAGATATCGAGAGATAACAAAGAAAATAAAAAATAAGTGTTTTAAATCAAAAGTAAAGGAGAAAAGGAAAAGGAAGAAATAAAAAAAGAATCATAGGTTTAGGAAAAAAAATATTGATTGACAAAAGAGAGAGAGAGAAATGATAAGAAGATAAAGAAAGAGTGAATGATAAAACAAGAGGAGGGAGAAGTACTAGAAAAAAAGCTAAACCAAAAGAGAAAGAAAGAGAGATGTGATGAGAAAAAAAGTGAAGTAGAAATAAAAATGAAAATGAAATAGAAAGTAGATAAAAAAAGGAAGGTAAAACTGTACTGGCTGCCTGTTTCTAAACTCAAGTGTGTGTGTGTGTGTGCAGGATGTCTGCTCCTGTCTTCGGTTCTGCTGGCGGAGCAGGAGGTGGAGAACCTGTCCGGACTGTCCCCAAACCCGGACAAGGATATCTTTGTGGTCCGGGAGAATGGGACCACCTGTCTGATGGCTGAGTTCGCTGTCAGATTCCTCATCCCGTATGATGTGCTCGCGCTCAACGGAATTGATGTGAGTGTAGCCCAGTTTTACTCTTATACAGGTAGTTCAGCTGCACTTCATCCTCTGTCTGATTTGCTGAATCATCACACCTGCTCTGAGATTCAGACACACACACACACACACACACACACACAGTTTGGTAACACATCCTACACACATTTGCAAAACCCCTAGTATCGTACAATACTGTCTCGGGACTGACTGTGTGTGTGTGTGTGTGTGTGTGCATGCAGCTCATCACAGAGCAGGCATCTCTGGCCCTCCCCCGTGGCGCACACATCGAGGGCTCGTGCGGCAGCACTGAGGCCGAGCTCCACATCTCTTGGGTAAACAACGCCTACACACTCCGCATCTACTTTACCAAGGTGGGCGAACAGCACACTCACACATTACAGAGCAGATTATACATGCCCCCACACACACTGATTCATACGCACATGTGCCTGTGTGTGTGTGTGTGTGTTTAGGAGAAGCGCACTATGGGCAGTGATGGAAAAGCGAAGGAGACTGAGATTTGGAAGATGAGTAAAGTCCAGCTGGTGTACAACACCTCAGATACGACACACTTCATCAACGCTTACAACCGTACGTACTGGAGCCCTGAGCATTCCTAACTTCCCCCTGCCTTTCCACAGCGCACTCCGTTCATTCAAAGAGCAGTAAGAGTAGCTGTGTTAGTAGTGGTGTTGTAAAAAAAATACTGTAGTAAACGAAGGTACTGCTATAAAGAAACTTATAATAATAATAATATTAATAAATAATAATGAGAATAAGAAGTAGAGTTGAAAGTAGTGCTGCATTTTGCTGACTCTGCATGGATTGAACAGTTTGTACAGTTAAGAGGGTTGGTGTGCTATTCTGGGGGGTCCTCACTAGAAAAACAAAACTAGATAAACACGAATCAGTAAATCAAAATAATGTATTGTTCTTTATACATGCTTTATATAATCATGAAATGTAAATGTGCACAGTATTATTAACATAAATTATATCATCATGTGTTTTTGATACATGATTGTATTTGATTCATGTGTTGATACACATTTAGTGTTGATTAAGTTTAAGTTTAATGACTAATGTTTGTGAAGATATTCTTATTGTAATCTACTGTAAACATGTCACTGTAATATTTTACAAAGATTACCCAAATTACAAAGAATATGATGCTTATTTAAAAAAAAGCTGTATATAAAAAAGCTATATATAAAAGCTAAACTGATCTTACGAAAAAAATAAATAAATAACTGGGGGGGCAACGCTCCCCCCTACCTCTACTACAACTGCACCAACGCTTCATGAACAAGGGAATTGAGCAATACACTGCAGTGACCAAGCTTAATGTCACTGCCCGCACTGCAGTAACATTTATTATCATTATCATTATCGCTATTTTTATCATTACTTTCCTGTATTTGGGGGATTCTCATCCTCTCAGTTTCTCGCCCCACAAATCTTTTGTTCCTAATGGGGCTGCAGTGGTGCGTGCAGCCACATTCAATCCCTGCAAGGAAAACCGCAGTGTGGTGTCCAAAAACTTATGGGCAGAGCATGCCATTCCGTATTAGATGTAGCTAAACTGCCTTTTATTTTGTATAAATTACAGCATATTGATCTGAAATTTTAATTTTTTTGAATTTCAGTTATTTTTTTCTCAGCTGTTGAGATTTGGCTCTGTTGTTCTTGTATTCAGATAAAGAACTGTATGCAGACTCAGCAAAATCTAGTAAACATTTGATTAGCTCTCACCATAAGATAAGTCTGTTACGCTTTTTTAAATGATATTATTTGTTTGATGGTGCGTGATCACAACATTTAGAACCTATATGAAGCTCATTTTAACCTTATTTTCATGTAGGGGGTCTTTATGTATCTTTTTTACTCCTTTTGAGCATTAATTTGATAAACTGTATTTGTTAAATGGATGCTGAGAAGCAATAAGCAGTAGGGATTAAATGCATTTCCTCTCAGGTAATTTGTGTCTGTACCTCTACAGCGGGGAAACACACAGCCAGCACCCATCGTCTCTCAGCGTTGGTGACTCCAGGAGGCCGGTCGTATGTGTGTGCGGCTCAGCAGACCCTAACCCTCATCTCCAGTGACCACCAGAAGGGCATCACCATCTACATGTCCGACATCCAGATCCAGCCTTTCGACATCAAAAGCGACTTTGTGTTCAGTGAACGTAAGAAAGACAGCTGCACCCCCCCACCTCTCACATCCCAACCCCATAAACCCACCCCCCTTACCCCACTCCCCACCCACACCTGCCTCCACTGCAGATTCCCAGTTTTCCCAAGCATGCGCACTAACCAAAATCACACGGCTCAGCATGCCAGTCTGTACACACGCACAATAAGTGCACACAATACAGTCGATTTATACATAGATTGACAAATTTACAAAAAAGATAAAGATGGACAGATTTCATTCCAAATTCCATTTTTGGAATTTTTTGGCTATGTTCACATTACCAAGCTGAAGTGACTCAAATCTGTTTTTTTTTTGCTCAATGTGGCTTAGATCTGATTAATTTATGGCTATGTGACCGTGTCAAATCCAATTTTTTCAAATCAGATCTGAGCCACTTCCATATGTAGTCCTAAATAGGATACGTATCCGATTCATGGACTTACCACATGAATGTGAACGGTCAAATCGGAATTAATGCGTCTTTTTGCTAATGCATTTTTTTCCTTTGTAAAACTACGAGTCGTCTCTCAAATATGGAGTTTTTTGTTGTTGGTGAAGAAGACGATCTTAATACACGTATTAATGTGCGAATGTGAGGCGTTTCAGGGACAGGCTCATTCACATTACACACAAATACAGATCACTTACATTCGTGAATGAGAACCGTCAAAATGGCCAAATCCGATCTGAGCAAAAAATAGTTTTTGAGCAAAGTGGTACGGTGGCCGAGAAAGCCCAACGCAGTGCAAATTGAAAAGCGCTGCAAAAGCACAAAACACATCCATCAAAATTACAACACAGGCGCAGCAAATAGAAAAACGCGCTGCAAATAGAAAAACGCGTTGCAAATAGAAAAACGCGCTGCAAATAGAACCACAACACAACGGAAGTGAGTCACAACACAACGGAATTTTCCCGGGGGACCTTAAAAGATACTGTACCAGCTAAGCTGCGTCTTCAGTAACGTCTCGGACTTCACTATGTGTACAAAGGACAATAAGTGGCAAACAAGGCGTTTTGTGAAGCAGAACTTTTAATAAACATAACTTACTTTTCAGAAGCTTGTTTGCCACTTATTGTCCTTTGTATACAGCTGGTACAGCATCTTTTAAGGTCCCCCGGGAAAATTCCGTTGTGTTGTGACTCACTTCCGTTGTGTTGTGGTTCTATTTGCAGCGCGTTTTTCTATTTGCAGCGCGTTTTTCTATTTGCAGCGCGTTTTTCTATTTGCTGCGCCTGTGTTGTAATTTTGATGGATGTGTTTTGTGCTTTTGCAGCGCTTTTCCATTTGCACTGCGCTGGGCTTTCTCGGCCACCGTAAAGTGGCTTGTAATGTGAACATAGCCTTTGTAGGATATTATTGTCGCAGACCAAAATACCATGCATCTTCATTGTCGTTGTTTAGTGCCACAATATTAGTATTTTAATTGTTAATCCCATTATGTTTAATGTGGTCAGTAAAAATGATCCAAAATACTTCCACTGAAAAGTTAAGCAGGGTTTTTTTCAAGGAATACAAGGAATTTTCATGACAGTGATGAGATTTATATTAGTAGGTAATCCTCATAGTAAAAGCAATTTCTGAATTGAATTAAAATGCTTGCCTCATTATATCCACATGAATGGGCACAGTCTCACTGATTCAGTTCACATACATTTGTGGAAGTAATTTTCACATAATGTGGAAAGAAAGACATACACATAAAATATTGAATTTCTTCTGAAATTCTGTCTAAAGGACTGAAATGTAAAATTGAATATGTTTTTATAGTTTTTTGTGTCTGTTTTTTTTGTTACATTTTTTGGCATCCGGTTGTAGTCCCGACCTCTCGGTGAACTGGTGATCAGTAGTAGTCCTATTAAAGGCCCTTTCTTCAGCTAACAGTGTGGTGTGTGTGTGGAGAAGATTAGCGGTGTGTGAAGAGCAGGGGTCGCGACTCCTCCAGTTAATGAGGCCGTCGGCTTTGTCCCCTTTAAACCCGTGATTTACAAGCCTGTGTCGGACAGGACTACCAAGACGCCGCATCACAGCGGCACTTTCACCCCCCTCACCCCAACTCACCCCCCCAACCTCTCTCTCTCTCTGTGAGAAAGTCAGAAGTGCTGATAGTGCATGTTGGGAATGGCCAGGCTGTTGTGTGGTGTGGCACAGCTAATGAACGTCTCCTCCCCTGGTATTTCTGTAGCAGGCTGGCAGCGTGTGAGGGTGACACCTCTGACGCAGAGACACACGCATCCATTATTAATTCCCAGCTCAATGAGCCTTTTCAATTAGACGTCTAATTGTTTTCAGCGCTGGTGTGTAATCCTGTCAGTGTGCCGGTAGAGCTGAGCAAAGGTAATCCTCTTACTGCAGCTGTACGAGTGGTCTAACAGTGGGAGAATGTTCTGGAACTGGTCTCAAATGGTCGTGTGTGTGTGTGGGAATGGGTTGCTGAACTTCACTGGAGGATGAGGACGTGACAGATGATGTGAAGGCCTCGAGAAAGCAGTGTCTCCTAGAACATAAGGGCCATATGGAGGTTGCATGCTACAACAGAGAGTATAACATACGGGCAGAGGAGATGTTCATAAGAAGGCATTCTTACACAACAAAAAGGAACGATTCATATATGTAAAAATATATGTAAAATATATGTAGTTTACTTCTCCTCTTAGCTAGATTAACACATTAAAGTTTCCAAATTATCTGCGTACGGTAGCATGCATATGTGTGGATGAGTAAATGTGTATATTCTCTGGATATACCTCTGTCTTTAGCAGCGTCTTATCCCATCTTTTCTATAGTACCCTGTTCAATACTTTTTTCTCAGTAACCCTTTGTGCTGTCAGTGCTGCATGTTTATCCTGTGTTCTATGATAATATGTCAATAATAAGGAAGATTAACTGCAGAATTAACCAAAGTACTTACCATACTCTCCAAAATCTACCATTCAGATGCTCCTGAAAGCTTAATACAGCAGCATTATGTAGCATGCTATTTAAAAATATCATCATCCCTGTAAAAGGGAGAATAGCATCTCTATCACTCCTACTTCCTGCTCAGCACACCGGCATTATGTATTATGTATGTATCTCGCTGTCAGGAAAAACAATCACTTTAATAGTTACGATATCCCAGTTCCAACATCTGTCTTGTTCTACAATGAATACATCACTTATAAATGCACGAAACAAGCATGAAAGCCCCTTTTACACTAAGCAAAAAATAGTTTATATCCATCCATCCTTTTACTGAATAGAATTTTTTTTTAAATTTAAGTATATTTAAAAAAGCAATTCAAAAAGTGTTATCAAGCACCCCCAACATACAGCATGTTTCCGCTGTCCAATGAAAAACACATATCTCCAAAACAGCAACTTTACAGGAGAGAGAAAAAACCTTCTAAACATTTAATGAAAGTCGATGTAAAAACAGCAGGATTTGTACGGTCATGAAAAACCTGGAAAAGCCATGGAATTTGAAAATAGTCATTTCCAGGCCTGAATAAGTTTTGGAAAAATTTAAAATACCCTGAAGGTTTTGGAAAAGTCATGGAAATTTGGTCTACAAATCCTTGTGTTTCAGTTTATCGATGGAGAAAATCTATTTTGAGCTCAGAAAATACATCAGCTCATAACTGAGTAAATTTAGTTATTTAGCCCGACACAAAAGAGCTCTCAGGATCTGACACACATTGTATTACTGAGAGTGTGTCAGCATTTTATCTGATTCATTTTAGCCATCCTATAATTAATTTTGATTTTAGTTTTAGTTGATTTTTGGCTTTACTGGTCATGTCTGCACTGATGTTTTAAAAATCGTATAGTCATGAAAATTTGCCTTGAAAACATGGAAAAGTCATTAAAAAAACATAGAAATGTATTGGTTAAAAAGTGTATGAACCCCGAAAGAGTTTCTTTCAGGTCATTTTAAAGAGTTTTTATTGGTCTGTTTATCAAGAAAAGTTTTTTTTTTTTGCAAAGTGGAAGTGACGGTTTGTCTGTTCAAATGATGTAGTAAACTTAACATCGACAAAAATTGACATACTTGTTTTTCATTGGACAGTGACAATATAATTCACGAACATAACAAATTCTCCCAACCAGATAATTACCTGTCCAGGTGAAACATGGCAACCTTGGCATCACTTTCCAGGCTCTCAACTCCCCCAGGTTTTGCTGTTGTTGGAAAGTCACTATGATTTGACCCCTTAAGCTTTAATCAGCATTTTAAGTCTTTTCTACTGTTAGATTTTAGCAGTTTGTGTGCGCGTGTGTGTATTTATGCATATTTGTTTATTTTTGCCAATGAGCAAATAAGTACCCATGCAGAGAACACACACGTGTGGGCAGGTTGTGAGGTAGACCTTTACAGTGCTTTTTACTGTCCTGTGGCTTCCACAGATAAAATTATGGACATTATTTTTATTGTCAGAATATTTGATTATTGTTTGCTATCAGAATATCAAGTCAGTCAAGTCAAGTCAAGTAGTTTTATTGTCAATACTGCATATGTACAGGACATACAGAGAATTGAAATTACGTTACTCTCCTTCCCAATTTTACAGCAAGTACAGATAATAGATATAATAAAGGAGAATGGGAGACACTATGTGTACAATACAGCAGGGACACAAATAGACATAGTACATGAGACAAAAACAAGGTGTAGTGGTGTGGGGGAGGAATAGATATATAAATATAAGTAAATAAGTAAAAATAGATATATAATTATAATATAAAAGAGTTGGAGACACTATATGTTCAATACAGCAAGACACAACAAACATACGTAAGACAATAGTGCAATATTGATGGTGATTGAGATGGCATGACAGTAAAAATAGTAAATAACAGTAGTGCAAATACGGTATATGGTATATAGCTTAAGGCTGGTAAAGTGAATGGGTGCGTAAGTCCTCAAAGTTCACAGTTTAATTAAGTGGAATTAAAGTGCGTATTGACAGTGCAAGTATATCAGTAGTGCAGGTGTTGTGTAGTGCAAGTCCGTTTGGAAGGGACCAGTACTTTGTGCATTGTAGTGCAGAGTCTCAGTACTTTATTAGTGAGGGGGCAGGATGCTGAGTGAGTGTGTGCTGGGGGCAGGATTGGGATGCGGGGTAGAGCAGGAAGAGAGTTCAGCATCCTCACAGCCTGATGGATGGGGCTGTCTCGCAGTCTGCTGGTCCTCGCCCCGAGACTCCGCAGTCTCCTCCCTGATGGCAGCAGGATGAAGAAGCTGTGTAGTGGGTGAGAGGGATCTCCTGCCAGACGGAGGGCTTTCCGTGTGAGGCGGGAGCTGTACAAGTCCTGAAGGGAGGGGAGAGAGGTGCCAACAATCTTCTCAGCTGCTCTCACGATGCGCTGGAGGGTCCTGCGGCAGGATGCTGTGCAGGCCCCGTACCACACGGTGAAACAGCTGGTCAGTATGCTCTCGATGGCCCCTCTGTAGAAGGTGGTCATGATGGGGGTGGGGGCTCCAGCTCTTCTCAGCTTGCGGAGAAAGTAGAGACGCTGGTTTGCCTTCCTGGCCAGTGATGCTGAGTTGGTGCTCCAGGAGAGGTCCTCTGTGACGTGCACACACAGGAACTTGGTGCTGCTCACCCTCTCCACAGCAGTTCCGTTGATGAACAGAGGGGTGTGCAGTGTGTGAGTTCTCCTGAAGTCCACAACAATCTCCTTAGTCTTCTCTGTGTTCAGAGAGAGATTGTTGTGTTTGCACCAGGAGGCCAGGCGGCTCACCTCGCTCCTGTAGTGTGACTCATCGTTGTTGCTGATGAGACCCACCACCGTCGTGTCATCCGCAAACTTGACGAAGAGGTTGCAGGTGTGTGCTGGTGTGCAATCGTGGGTCAGCAGAGTGAACAGAAGGGGGCTCAGCACACATCCTTGGGGAGCCCCTGTGTTCAGTGTGGTGATGCTGGATGTGCTGCTGCCAACCCTCACTGCCTGTGGTCTTCCAGTCAGGAAGTCTAACAGCCAGTTGCACAGTGAAGTGCTAAGCTGGAAAACTCATGGAATTTAAAAATAGTAATTTCCAGGTCTGGATAAGTTTTGGAAAAATAAAAATAGCCAGAAAGTTTTGCTCTATAGATCTTTATATTTCCATCTATCGACAGAGAAAAGCTATTTTGAGCTAACAGATACATCAGCACAGAGTTAGTTCAGTAATTTAACCCGATACGATGGAAGATTTGACACATTTTACTATTGGAGATTGTGTGTCAACATTTCTTGAAGAATTTTTTCTAAAATCAATTTTTAGTTGATTATTAGTTTTATTGTCCATGTCTGCACTAATGTTTTAAAAATCAAATAGTCATACAAAAATTTCCTTGGAAAAGTCATGGAAATTCATTGGTGAAAAAGTGAATGAACCCTGATTACCATAGGTATAAACTAATACAAACTCTGCCGTTTATCCGTGATAAACTGCATTAAAATATGCACTGGTCTAGCACACAGGACCTTCTTCCTGTGTTTACCTACTTGTTCTTCTCCTGACAGCTCTGACCAATAAGCAGAGAACATGTTCTCACGATTTTTTGTGACGCATTTGGGGGAATTTTTTCCCTGTGTGAAAACAAACCAAACCAAGAGGAAAACACTTCAAGCTTCTAAACATGTTTAGATCTGAAAAATTGTTCTTTTTGTCAGCACACAAAAATAATTTTCCGATTATCAGCAGTACTGTAATTGTTTCTGTATGATGGCAGTGTATTAACAGTTCTCTCCTGTCCTGATACAGCATATAAGTGCATCACGGACCAGAGGGAGCGTCTGGAGGAGACTCTGCCACTGGTGTTGGGCCTCATCCTGGCTCTCATCATCGTCATCACCATCACCATCTACCACTTCCACCTCAAACTGACCGCGCAGCAGCCCCAGCTGCCCCGGGACCGCTCCCTCTACAAGAACATGTAAAGACTCTCTATGCACCGCGGCCGAGGCCAGCCATCAGGGGAACGAGCCAGTACCTGCAAACACTGCACCCTGCTGTCCAGGGACCTCACAAGCTTCCCCAGCTTATTCCTCCACTGCCTGACCTTCTGCTCCCTGCGTTATGATTTCGGGTCAATTCCTCTGTTTTTGTTTGTAGGTTCTTAATTGTTTTGCACATGTGTAAATGTAAAGGTGTGTAAACTACCAAACAGATCACTGCTATATTTGATGCATTTATTGAATATGTCATGGTGTGAGCCATACCAGTGTCACTCAGTGTAAAGTGTGCCAAACTAAAGCTATTCCAGTTGTATTGTAAAGGTACAGAGGCTGTACAATGAAGCTATTTTAAAGCTTATTGTGCCATATGGCTGATGCAATGAAACAAGAGATAAATCATGCAACATTTTGTGTGCAAAATTCTATTCAAAAATAAATTATTTTATGTCTGTCCATTTTTCTGCTTCTTGACTCACACGAGTGATATTAACAACACATAAATTTGCCAATGTTAAATCACTTTTAGTGTTAAATTAAGAAAGTCAGTGTTAAAATATAACAAATGTGTTATTTTAACACTGGTAAATGTACTGTATAACATAATATGCAATCTTTCCTGAAACCAGTGGAGTTTCTATCAGCATTATTTAATCATATAATGCTAAGGCATTCCTTGTAGTTATTTATGTACTCTGAAGAAGGAAAAAGGTCTCACAAAAAGCAAACAAATAAAAAAAATTATCAACACAGCTGTCAGTAAAACAACTACAGTAACTCACTATTAAATATATCCTGAACGCATCACGCAGAGCGCAAACAGTGGAAAACAAAATGACAATCAATACCAGGAGATGAGAGAAATGATGAATGCTGGAGCGCTGGGCTGTGTTTCTGAGGCTGGAGGAGATGGAGTATTGATCTGACTCTTTGTCTCCAAGCTTGTATTGGAAATGTGAGCCGAAGTGGCTTAACTGAAAACAGATGGCCAGCGATGCTTCTGTCGGCACCATGAACTCTGGCACTATCATTCATAACAGATCCCTACAGCAGCACCTGATCATTACCATTATAATCCACTATATAATGTACTGAGCAAAAGCCCTAGAAAACGCAGAGATTCTTCAAACTAACAAATGTGACACTGAATATTTCTGCCTGAAAGTGAGACTTTACAACAAAGAAGAATACAATAAAAAAAGTTGGAAGAAAACAGTTAAAAAAAGTAGTTATAAAACACAGAAGAAAAGAGACAGGAAAGCACAGTTAAAATACCACATACAGAAGAGCACTGTCAGAAAAGCACTTTTAGAAAACCACAGTTAGAAGAACACTTATAAAAGACCAAATATAGAAGAAAAAAAAAACTAGAAGAGCAGTTTTAAGAAAGGCACATTTAGAAGAGCAGAGTTAGATCAGTTTTAAAAAAGCAGTAAGGGATCTAAGGTAGAAGAGCACAAAAAACGTTTACAATTCTAAGAACATAGTTAGCACAGATCAGAAATAAATAAGCAGTTTTAGAATAGCACAGTTATAATTGCAATGTTAAAAGCGAAAAAGCACAGTAATAGAAGAGCACTGAGAGAAGTGCTCACTTACAAAAGCAATAATAGAAGAGCATCAAGAAAAAAGCACAGTTAAAAGAGCAGAAATAAAAGAGCATGGAGAGAAGAGCTCAATTAAAAGAGCAGTAATAGAAGAGTACAGATAAAAGAGCAGTAATAGAACAGCATCTAGAGACGAGCACAGTTAAAAGAGCAGTAATAGAACAGCATCTAGAGACGAGCACAGTTAAAAGAGCAGTAATAGAAGAGTACAGATAAAAGAGCAGTAATAGAACAGCATCTAGAGACGAGCACAGTTAAAAGAGCAGTAATAGAACAGCATCTAGAGACGAGCACAGTTAAAAGAGCAGTAATAGAAGAGTATCGAGAGAAGAGCAAAGTTAAAAGAGCAGTAATAGAAGAGTATCGAGAGAAGAGCAAAGTTAAAAGAGCAGAAATAGAAGAGCATTATGAGACAAGCACAGTTAGAAGCAGAAATAGAAAAGCATTAAGAGAAGAGCATAGTTAAAAGAACAGTAATAGAAGAGTATTGAGAGAAGAGCAAAGTTATAAGAGCAGAAATTTGAGCATTGAGAGAAGAGCACAATTGAAAGAGCAGAAATAAAAGAGCAGTAATAGAAGAACTGAAGGGTTGGCAGGTAGGTGTAATTAATGGTCTTCATCAATGAGAGCTGTGGGAATGTAATATATCACACATGAAATCACAGTGTTTTGTTTACTTGTTTATTTGTATTTATTGTGTAATGATAATGCTTCCAGATAAATAGATTTACACAATTTTATTAAAAAGACTTTTTGCAGTACCGGTACTGTATATCCTTTTTTTTGCCAAAAAAGAAAGAAAAAACAAACAAACAACAAGACAAACTTGAACTGTAATGCAAACCACATATAAATATAAAACGCAATGTTGAATAAAGCTTTATATATTGTTGTGTTAAATATTGTAAAAAAAAAAATAAAAAATGAACAGACTGCTGTAGGGACTGGATAGGTTCCACTTTTTTTCCAAAATGCTAATTTGAATGAGAATCATGTGCTGTTCCTTCAATCACACATAATTACATTTCCAATTGACACAGTGCAAAATTAAGGTGCTATTCTTAACCCATAAGCTCTGTGCATGTCAGAGATACACTCGCTGAACCTGCACTCGCATGAAATAACACGCTTCAAATGCAGACATTCGTGTTTCCTCTTTTTTTATTGAAACCAGGTTTACCGTTGACACATGCAAGATCACTGTACAAGCGACACTACAGTTAGGGTGTACTCATTCGAGCCGACCGTTCGCCGGGTTTTGCCAGAAGCAGACACTTTGATGTTGGTATTTACAGATCACAGTGACTAATGGAAGGAAAAACAGGGTCAGAGGCGGTCACACACGCGGTGCCACTTACAGACAGGGAGATCAGTACTGAAATGGAAATGCATCGTGTCAAATAGTCAATATTGCTAGGATTTCAGGTGAATCTTGAATGAGTAGTGAGTCTTAAAGGTAGTAGCCATGTGTCAGTGGTTTAACATGAAAGACCTTCTACATGTCTTCCCTTCAATCACCAAAAAAAACTGTGTACAAGCGTTTGATATCACGATAATAAACAGCTGTTGGATTATTGCTTGTTTGATACAGCCTTCTTGGATCTCGATCTCAGCCAACATCGCTTTTTAGTAGTTCTTTTTTTTGTTTTTTTTTAGGTATTTATAACGAACAAAAGAACAAAAAAAGAACAAAAATGAAAAAAGGCCACACTACTGAAAAATAATCCTTCAGTTCAAAAATAAACAATACTTTAAAACAGCATACAAAATTCTGGCAACACCGCTCTTCGCTCTCCAACTGGAAGTTCTATCTACAAATGTAGGATAAATAAATATATTCAGGTTTTTTTTTTTCAACAGTTAAGGGTGTGTTAAGTGAGGATATTCTTTTTTTTATCTCTTAGTCAAAAATGGATTATAAACAGTAGGAAAGATCTTTCGCAGAAACTCTTCGATTCTATGTAATACTGCCCATATCACAATGGTTACATCACAACAAAATACTGCCGATTATCAAAACTGTACAGAAAAAAACGTACAATTCCTCTAAAATACATTTTTTAATTGTTAGTGTGAGAAAAAAAAAAAAAACGTGAAAAAAGACGTCTGTCCCTCTGTAGTGTAACAGCCTAGCGACCTCTATCCAAAGTTAAATCTAGCGCACGGCCCTCCCCTCCATCTCCACCCTGTTATCTCTCTCTGAATACACCGTCTTCAGTGCTCCTCCGGCTCGGGCCAGCGGCCATCCATCACCTGCGGCCCGTGAGCTCCTCGGCCTGGCTGTCTGACCGCTGCGTCACACTGCCCTGCCCTAAGCTTTAGTCTGCAGCTACTACAGCACGACTCTAGATGGGAAACTGCACCAGACACATCACCCCCACAGAGTTTCACTAGCTGTCTAATAAAGACTCGGAGTCGAACACCAACCGCTGGAGCCAGCGGTGCTACTGGAGGCCGTAATATATCCACCTCGCTGTGGTGTTCTCGGTTTATTTACTGTTTTGTATTAATAGATGCTCTCGTTTGCTTTTGTTTTATCTAAACTACGTACGGTTACAGGTGCCAGTGTCTTTTTATCCACAAGTTAACACATGATCGATCGGGTATCTTGGTATGCTGTACTAGGTGGGGTTTAGACGCCGCCCTGTTGGCCAGAGCTCAGCGGTGCCGGTAGTGCCTCATCAGAGGCACTATGCAGGAGGGGGGGCCTGAGAGCTTGAGGAAGGGGTGCTGGAGGAGTTCTTGTGCCGTAGCGCGCTGTGAAGGTTCCCTCACCAACATCAGGTCCAAAAACGCCCGGAGCACTGACGATACCTGAGGAGCACAGAGAACAGAAACAGAGAGACATCAAAAACTCATGAAGATCCTTCTTATTTCAGTAACATCACAAGAACCAATTGATTTACAGATCTCTCAGTCTATTTAGCCAACCACAGTTTAGCCCCGCCCAGTCCGTTTTCTGGAGCCTCTTATGCTGCCTTCAAGTCATGTCACAGATATTGTATTTATGAGATGAGAGCACATGAACACCACCATAAACTCGTATTCAACTAGGAAACTAGGATTTTAAGATGAGCCCTGAGTTTTCCAGTTGGGGGCGTGTCAGTAACAAGAGGTCATAGCGGCTGCCAATATGGATCCTGCTCCTACAGTAAACCGTCAAGCTTTAAGCTGTACAGGTTGCTCTTAAGGTAAGTGTTGAGGATGACTTGCACTAATGTTATTAAGAAATAGCAACAAAGCTAATTAGAAGAAACGAAAAAATGTTGCCTCTTGCACATATATTGATTTTATGCGTGAAAATTATTAAACTGTTTTTAATAATATTAAAATATATGTCATGGTGTAGTACAGAATACAGACAAATATATTACAATATTATACAAACATATATAATTTTTATGCATAATAAAATATATAAAAAAAAAGATTTTCCGTCCATTTCCACCCAACCAAAAAACACTCAAACACATGTCAAATCGTAATTAAGTAAGTAGACATTTCAGAGGACAACTTGAAGGCAGCATTCACCCAGACTGTTTTTTGAATAAGACCCAGTGCTGAACAGCCAATCAGAACAATATTCCACTGCTCTAATATCAGTCTCAAAAACATAGCAACACAAACAGCTCGTTTCATTAAATGAGATGAACAGAGATTAGAAACTGACCATCTAAAAATGTATTATGACCATCTTAATATTTAAACCACACTATGCTCTAAATTATAAATGGACGACAAAAGAAAAAATAAAATAAAACACAAGAAATTACCTTGTGCGATTCTTTTAGCCGAGGAGGGAGGTTGTCCCGTATTCTCCTCATGGCCTGCAGTGGAGGCTCATTAAAATAGGGTGGCTCTCCGTCCACCATCTCTATTACCATGATCCCCAGAGACCAAATATCCACCTGTAGAACCACAGCAAACAACAAGAAAGACTGTGGTGAAATTGTATAAAATAATTCACATTTCAGGTCTACTTTACATTCAGATCTTTAGAAAAGAAGACATACAGCTTGGGAAACTCTGTGGCAGAAAGAAAATACAGGTGTAATACAAGCAGACCACACCCCTTCGTCTGAAAAGAAAGAAAAGAAGACATACCTCAGTGCCGTACGGCAATCTGGAGATGACCTCAGGTGCCATCCAGTACGGTGTGCCAACTAAGGATTTTCTCTTTGGAACTTCTTTTGAGACTTGGGCACAGAAGCCAAAGTCAGAGAGCTTTATCTAATCAAATAAAAAACAGGGGGAGAGAGAAAAAGAGACAAAGACAGATTTAAAACAAAAATCTACACGTAAAGAAAGAGACCATTTAAAAACTGATCTCTAAAATATCTAAAAAATAATCTGGCACCCTATTAAACAGTGCAGGTGGAAGTACAATAACGCTGTTCATTCAGAGATGGACGTGACGACACAGTGACTGAACAAAAGAGAAAAAGTGATAAATAAGCTAGGCTGGATGCTATGACACAAAATATATTAAATTAGTTGACACTCTTCTGATAGAAAATGTGCATCAACAGTAAGGTCTGACTTTGTATAATAAAATAATTGTTATATCTTGTACATCTTGATTGTGTGTTCTATAAGAACTTAAGTTTTCTGTACCATTACTGGTCTTTTTCAAATTTGTTCTAATGAAATATTGATGAAAATCAGTATAAACTCAGAAAATCATCTTAGGATTTATTACAATTACATGCTATTTTCATGTTAAGCACAAATATCAAAATTGTGGCGCAGTAAACGCCCCATAGACTCACCCTGCCATCACTAGTAAGAAGAATGGAGTCGCTCTTTATGTCTCTGTGGATGACGCCCTGCGTGTGGAGGTACGAGAGGGCTTTTAACACAGACAGACACACCGTGGCAATCTGCTCCTCGTTCATCCTGCCAGAAACACAACAACATGATGAGCCGCCATATGGGAGCCTGGACATCAGCTTCACAGAAGCTAATACCAACCAGATTGAAATTAACATATCACTTCAAACTATCTTAGATCCTGATTTAACTTGTGTAACTCTTTAGTTCATCTCTTGGGATAATATGCAGTTGTACGGGTGATTCAGTGACAGTCTACTGTCAGTAAAGAAGAGCTGCTCAGATGTAGCCGTGTCACACACTTATGTTTCACTGTTTTTGATGTGTGAAGGAACTTCTCATAATTTTTAAAACAATGACTCCAAACATCACAATTGTGAATGACCCTGGCAGCACAACACAGTCCCTGAATTTAAACAGTGCTGAGATTTTTTGAGCTGTTTTTCGAAGTACTAGATACATAGCAGAAAATCTGTATTACTTTATTTAGATGGTCCATTAGAGATGCCTCATAAATGCTCATCTAACATTTACTTAATATTCATTTCAATGTCAATATAACCTTTTCTGAAACCTTAAATCTAACCCTAAAACTAGCCTTAAACCCTAACCTCATCCATGAATCAATCCTACAACCTAACACTAACCTAAGCTAAATATTTAATCTAACTCTAAACCTAGCCTTAAACCCTAACCTCAACCATGAATCAATTCTAAAACCTAACCCTGATCAAAACCTTAACCTAAACTAATCCTTTAATCTAACCCTAAACCTAGCCTTAAACCCTAACCTCAACCATGAATCAACTCTAAAACCAAACACTAACCCTAACCTAAACTAAATATTTAATCTAACCCTAAAACTTGCCTTAACCTCAACCATGAATCAACTATAAAACTAAACCCCAACCCAAACCCAAACCTTAAATTTTACTCTAAACCTAGCCTTAAATCCTAATTTCAACCATGAATCAACCCTAAAAGTGAAGTAACCTTAATCTAAACCCTACATTTTACCCTAACCCTAGCCTTAAATCCTAACCTCAACCATAAATCAACAGTAGATTAAGCCTAACTTTAATCTAAACCTTAAATCTAACCCTAAACCCTAACCTCAACCATGAATCAACCCTTAAACCAAAGTCTAACCCAAACCCTAACCTAAACCTTAAAGCTAACCCTAAACCAAGCCTTAAACCTTAACCTTAACCAAGATTCAACCATAAAACCGAACCCTTAGCTAAACCTTAAATCTAACCCTTAATCTGGTTTTAAACCCTAACCTGAACTTTGAATCAACCCTAAAACCAAACCATAACCCAAATCTAAACCTTAAATCGAACCCAAACCTATCCTTAAATTCTAACCTTAACTATAAAACTGAACCCTAACCTTAACCTAAACCTTAAATCTAACCCTAAACCTAGCCTTAAATTCTAATCTCAACCATGAATCAACCATAAAACTGAACCTTAAATCTAACCCTAAACCCTAATCTCAACCATGAATCAACCATAAAAACCTAACCCTAATTCAAAAACTTAACCTAAACCTTAAATCTATTTCTAAACTTAATCCTAACCTCAACCATTAATCAACCCTAAAACAGAACCCTAATCTAAACCTTAAATCTAACCCTACACCTAACCCTAAATCTAATATCAACAATGAATCAACCCCTAAAACCAAACACTAACCCTAACTTTAATATAACCTTAAATCTGATCCTAAACCTAAAAATGTTACGATTAGAGTTTGAGTTACAGTTGGATGTAGGGATCCATTTAATAGAGAATCATTTACTTTAACCTTAGAGCTCAGTTGCATTTAACAGACATGCAGTTGAATATTAGTTGAGCATCTATGAGACGTCTCTAATGAACCATCCAAGTAAAGTGTAGCTGAATTCTCTAACTACAGTGGCAGGTCTGTGGACAGCAGTAGAGGAATGTGTGTGGGCGGCGGTTCACTTGATTGACAGTTTAGTATAAAACTACAGGACCTTTGAGGGTTAAATCACTCCCCTCACCCACACATGCACACTAATCAACGCATTACACCAACCCAATCATTACCACAACTCGTACAGCAGCAGAACAATAGCAGCAGAAGAATGGCTGGCCGTGTTTGTTCAGGCAGCAGAAAATGCAGCACGACTGAATGAGCAGACCAGTGTGTGTAGAGCGTGAACATGATGGCCAGCTGTCGAGGCAGCTCTCCACCACTCGTTCCCTCTCTCCCTCTCTCTCTTTTTCTTTTTCTATCCCTCTCTGCCTGGCCCGCGGGCCTGCCGCTGCACTCGAGAGTAACTCATTGTTGTAGCATTTGTTTGTGGACGCCCCCACATTTCAGAGAAACCCACCAACCCTACTGATGAGCGCTTTAATGGCTACAGAAACACTATATGTGCCCATAATTACAATATCTGCATCAACACTGGCTGTGTGGATATATATGTAGGTGTATTGTGTGATGGGCATGATTTAATCATTATCTTCATAGAAAAAAAAAACTATTTATAAGAACTGAGTAAGAAAATATGTCTGATGAATATTACCCATTTCATATCTCTTCTAATTAAAAGCACACACACACACACACACACACACACATATACAGTCAAACACACACACACAAGACATTTAACTGTTTTACAAAAACAAGAACTCCCCATGAAAACCTTATTTCTCCATATTTTAAACATATGTACAATCAATTTATATGTATAAAAATGTGTATTTATTTCTACTGAACATCAGGTGCAGTACATCACCTGCAGATGATTTGGTCATGGTTGAAGAGTATGTGAGAGGAGTTTGTCTTATTTAAACCTCAGACATTACTTTGCTTTGATCTTAATCAGGCCCAATCAGGCCATCCTAACAAGTTCTAGTTCTAGCCCAAGATCAGAGCACAAGATGTATAAAGAAGCAGGTTTTGTGATCAAATATCATCAAAAAACCTGCAGATAGCCCTAGCCACAACTAATGTAACAGTAAATGAATCTACCACCAGAAAGAGACCAAACTAATTTGAAAAATCAGTCATCTGGCAAACTTTTAGCTATAATACCATACCTATATCAGTTCCAAAGTGTTATTATATAAAAAATAGGTTATTTTATTACCTATAACTTATCTATAACATGCCTTAAGCTCCTCCCCTTTCCAATCAAAAATTCTATAAATCCCCTGCACTTCTCTTACGTGTCATAATGAGTTTTCGTAACTTTCCACTGCTCCATCTCCTCTTTATCACTTTGTTATCTCTTCTTCCTGACTCTACTCTATGAGAAGAAAGACTCAGAAGTGGCCAGAACTCCAGCCCAAACTCCGGCCCAATAGCCATAACCCGATAATAGTTTGAACAAACAAATATTATTTATTAGGTGTCCTAGTTTTTTACACGACTGCTAGTCTACAAATTGTAGAGATACAAGAATTTAAACTGGACTATAGTTTGAGTTTGGGTAAAATGAGGCATGTAATGTTTTGTGGGGTAAATCTACCAAATGTAACAGTCTTTTTAGGCACTTAAATAGGATTCTTCAGAATTTGCTTTTGGAAATCTTTTCCATGTTAATATCTTTTGGGATTGTACTCCATCATTTCAGTTAAGTACAGTTTCTTAAGTATGTTACCAACAGTAAAAATGCTTTGCCTTCTTGTATTCTTCTCCTTCATCTTCTTCTTTGTGGGCATAAATTATTTACATTTTTATAGTTTATAGCAGCTGTTTTGTGGAGCCCACAGTTGGTGACTGGTGGGATAAGATTTGAGATATCTACATACCGTATTTCCTATAGATCAGATCATAGCCTTTACAAACTTATTAAGGTATTGAAGGACTCAAAACCATTGGACTGACTTAATTTATAGATAGTGTTTTTTCTTCTAAATCCTTATAAAACACAAAATGATCATATTAATTTATGTTAAAATTAGTACGCATCCTTACTAGGGCTGTGTATTTGGAACAACACATGTACAGGGGTTAGGATTCAATATAACTCAATGCTGTAAGCAAGGCGATATGTTAAATTTTTTTTATAAAATATTTGTAAAATCTGTGTAAATGAAAGATTTACTTTTTATCTAGTTGGAAAAGTGCAATTTGAAGACAGAGAACAAAATTGCTATCTAGTGGTCTGAGATTAAACACAACACAAAATAAACTACTGTGTGTCACCAGTATTTAGAGCAATATTTACATGTAAACTAATCATTAAAATTTGACAGTATTACTATTACTATCATTGTATTTCTTACAAACCTATCATGTATTTTCTACCATTTTCTACAGTTGGTCTTTACAAAGAACTAAAACAAACATGTAAACATGCATGCAAGTTCCCTGCATCCATATCTATTACAATTGATTGTCCATCTGTGCAAAACAAATGTTCTGCTGTCATGGGTTTTCTTTCAGCCTGGTTTTAATTGATATCTGCGCACTGTTTGAACATCTTACACACTGTATCACAGCCTGGCACTGTGTATAGCTCTCTCTTGGCAATAGTCTAGTAATAAACAGCTGGAGAGAGCACACCTTCAACTGGGGGCAAAGATATAGCATCTCTAGTTACTCTGTGATCACAGTCACACAGTCATCATCAGCTAAATCTGCTCCTATTTAAGTTAACTTCAGAATGCCACTCTCCTCCAATAGATCTGTAATACTATGTAGTAGAGTTGTGAACTCCCAGTGGAATCACCTCACTCTTGACCATATTTAATGCCCTCACCAGTACAAAAAAACAATTTAATATTTCTTAGGGGAATATAATAACAGTTGTTTTTCGTTTAAAAAACCCTTCAGTTTTTTAAATATAAATCTTTTTCAAAAATAGGAATTTTTTTGTAAAAACAGAACACAAACCACAAATAGAGAATAATACAATCTGTTGTACAAAAGTAAATAATTTCATTCCTCAAAATCTCTTAAAATATAATATTCTGTAAATTGTTTGCCTACCTATCAAAATTTAACCAAAACAACCAATATGTGTAAAGTGATTAACAGATGAGAACTAAAAAAAAAAAGAATTTTGTACTAGTGGATTATTTATTAGCGTAACACACCTCTGTCAATTGGCAGAGAAGGTTCAATCAGGTTAAGTTAAGTTCAGCACCTTCTTTAATAAGATAAGGTGACTCAAATGCACTCTACTGAATGGTTGAGCAGAAGTTTAAGGGTTAAAAAGCTCATTTCTTCTCCTGATATTGCAGAGAGTACTGTATGGTGGAAATGTAACCTGATATATGTCTCTCTCTTTGCCACTTACTATAATTGTGATCTAATCTGATGATCTGATGATCATCTGAGCAATCATATCTCTGTGAAGGGGCTGTGTTGACGGCTTTTGATCAGATCATAATTCATCAGGACACAAAGAACGGCACTCTCCTCAGTCTGCAGTCCCCCCCTCCCGTGTCTCCAAGCGTGAAAGAGAGTGTATTAGCATTACACTCACAGAGACAACAGGCGCTTTGCACAGCTCTCTATTAGCAAGTCAAACAACTCACGATGCACTGAACTAAAGGGAACTGAAAACGTGAAAGCAGCTGAGCTCACACCTCCTCCAAGTCTAATGAAGACTCTGCTACTGATCTCACGGCTTCCACGCAGACGGGGGCGCCCATCCTCTTGAAAGCATGCAATTAGGACCCAACACCGCGCCACGCAAAGCTGATGTACAATGCCAATTACTGTAATTATGCATACGCTTAAAAGTGTGCATAGGCACGCAGGGTGTTGTTTAAAACCCAGCAGAAAGAGAGAGACTCTGGAAATGATTGAGAATGAGTTTGCACTACCTACCTGCCAATATTCAGCTCACGTGTAAAAAATCTCCCACCACAACTCACGACAGCCCAACATACACACACACAGATATACACACACATACACGTACACAAACAAAACTATGTTATAAGCTTTAACATGAACGGAAATTCCAGTTCCTTTTGTTACTTTTAGCACTTTTGTCTTTTCTCAGACATCAATTTTATTACTACTGAAAATAATTCAGCCATTAAATTGTATAAAATTTACTAATACATAAGTTAACAAATCATAAAGCTGATAAGCTAAAATCTGGTTGGAGTTTAAGGGGTTAATGTTGACCTGTGGTCTAAAACGTGTCCTGTTATCCATCATTACCTTGTGTGTGTCACAATGTCTGTCAACGCTCCGCCTTCCAGGAACTCCATCACCACCCAGAGCTCATCCCCCACCAGGTAGCTGTTATACATGTCCACCACGTTCTCGTGATGGTAGTCTCTCATAATCACCACCTGCAGTGAACAACAGCACAGCACAGAGCCGATAAGACAGTTTACAAATAAGACACAAACTAGAGTGTAAGGGTCCTGTTCACACCAAGTCTTTCATGTACTTCGAGTGTCAGGATTATCTCATCTCATCTCATCTCATTGTCAACCGCTTAATCCGTGAAGGGTCGCGGGGGGGGGGGGGGGGCTGGAGCCTATCCCAGCAGGCATCGGGCGGAAGGCAGGATACACCCTGGATACACCATCGCAGGGCAGACGGACACAGACAGACAAACAGACACATACACTCACACACTCACACCTTAAGGGACAATTTCAACCAAGTTCCAATTAGCCTGAACGTGCCGTCTTTGGACTGTGGGAGGAAACCGGAGCACCCGGAGGAAACCCACGCAGACACAGGGAGAACGTGCAAACTCCACACAGAAAGACCCGGGTCGCCCCAGCCGGGAATCGAACCCAGGCCGTCTTGCTGTGAGGCGGAAGTGCTACCCACTGCGCCACCGTGCCGCCCTGTCAGGATTAGGGCTGTGACGATAATTTTATTACCGCAATACCGCGGTTATGGGACGTCACCGCGGTGATGAGCTCATTACCGTCATTACCGCATTTTTTTATGGCTGTCAAATCTGATTGACTGCGTTTTGAGCGGTAGTAAAATGCTCCATATAAGCACAACTGTGGTGAATTCAGTATTAATATGTCAAGTGTAAGTCCTACACTATAGGGCTGTGCAATATATCAAATATATTTTGATCGCGATAGATATTGGTGTCAAACGATCTCAAAATTCATAATATCGAATATAAAAATTTTTGTCATTTATCTGTGCTGCCGCTGCACTGGCGCGGCAGCGAATGGGTTAAGCAAAACGCGGTGCGTGGTACTCATTGAGGTCCTGCTCACTTCGTCTCCATTGAGGCTGCTGAAGAGAGTGAAGATTAGCAGCACTAATATTGGCTCGGAAATGGAAGCTACAGGGCAGGCTCAGTAAGTTGAGAAAAAAGGAAGAAAAAGACTCAGAACAGAAGAGAATCATCTGCAAGATTTGCCGGAAAGTGGTGTCTGCACCTCTCGCCAACACATCAAACTAATTCACCCACCTCAAGGTAAACCATAGAGCCATGTAAGGTGTTCCGTGGTCACATTTTGAGAAAGTAAAATATATTAATTCATTGTCTGGCTGCTGGCTGTTCTGCGTGAGCACCGCGGAGAACGCGCGGCATTGCGCCTCAGTCTTGGTAAAAATAGAAAGGTTGGTTGAAGTGTAGTTCAAACAGCAAAGCAATGATATAAAACTATAACCACCATCTTTACTGAAATGTTGTTATCTGACCAAGTCTGAGGTAAAATGCGCTGCGCCTTGTCTCTTTCACAGCACGCGGAACTGAGTTCAGAACCGCTACAAATATAACCATATAAAACTCAGTTCAGATAAATAAACTTCAGATGAGTAAGGACACGTAAAGTGAAACAAAAATTGTCAAACATAAAGGACAGGTTTCTATTATTTTAAAATGGAACTAATGTCTTTTTTTTGGTCGGTTGTCTCTTGCGAGCCGATTTCTTAACGTCACGACATTTTAATCAACATATTATATGACGCGGGTCCCGTCAGGATATCTTGCGGCACAGACAGAACTGAATTGTTATTGGCGGGAACAGGAGTTTAATCAATCCAGAGGATGTGGGAGCACATTAATAAATAGTTAAGAAAATTGTAATAATCACGCAGTGATTCTCATGCACGCAACAAAAAAAACCCTAAGCACAAAAAAGGAGCGGAGAATGGACCGACACGCGCACACACACACCGATTTTTTTTTTGTAATGTGGTAAGAAACGTGACCGCGCGCGGTTTTAATAAATATTTTTTTTAATTTTAAGCACTAAATGTAATTTATTAAATTTATTTAGGACCGCGGGGCAGGTGCGGCAAAACTGTGTATGTGGCGGGCTGATGCGGGATTAAAAGAAGGATTTTTTTTGCGGAACGGTAACGGGACAAAAAAGAAATGATGTCTGAATTAATTTCCTCCAATCGAATATAATTTAACATGGTTTAAGAATATAAAATAATTTATAAACAAACGAAATATTTAATATTGAGCTAATAGCCCAAGTGCAAAAATACAAAATCTGTAATACTCTGCACTGCACAATTCAAACGAAATAGCCGTAACGCAGCTGCGCTCCTGCCCTGCGATGCAGCCGAAGCCTGGGCAGCAGCAGAAATTCTGGGGTGAAAACTACATAACTACACAACATAAGGATACATAATGCACTCCAAATATTCAGGAGGGAAGTGAAATAAATGATACTGTACAGATATAATCTGTATCTAGTAGATATTTAATGAGAAATAAGAAGAGTGTGAATAAAAAAAAAAACAGACGCCTATCACAGACTTCTTGAGCCTTGAGCCCGAACGGCCCGAGGAAAGGGGTGAGAAATATATTTTTTTCGGGCCGGGGGTCAGTGGAAAATTTTGCTGTGGATTAATTCGTCTTTTTTTTTTAAACGAATATTAGAATATTCGCTACCAATTACTGCCGAATATCCTGAGCTCAAAACCGCTATTCGGGCCAGCCCTAAAATAGATCTATGGATGGAGAAGGGGGAGGCGGACAAGCTCCTCCTTCAAAAAGTCTGCACGGAAAAAGACAGGTTAGCTGTACAATGACGAATTATACAGGCAGCATATGTTCACTTGTTATGCTGTATTTATGGTTTATGTAGAAGTTGTATGTAGGCTGTATGGTTTGAAGAATAAAGATTTGTTACCAATAAATTTGCGGTGTTTTTTTTTTTTTTGGGGGGGGGGGGGGGGTTGGGGTCTCGCGGTTAACCGCAATATCGCGGTGATGCGTTAGTTTTTTACCGCGGTTATAAAAAATCAATACCGCCCCAGCCCTAGTCAGGATTATTATTATTATTATTATTTCGATAAGACAAAGCCACATAAAAAAGTGTAAACACACCCTAGACTCATTTGAAACAAATAATACAAATCTGATCACTCAAAACACTTCACAAAGTCGCCTGAAACGCATTTGAGCCACATGCTGTAGCTTTTTTAACACAATGCAGAATACCTAGCAGTACAACAGAAACACAAGAATTGTGCTGCAGGGCAACAAGCAGATTTGCATATTCCATCCTGAACAGCAATCACTTTTCACTCTGACTAAATGGAGAATACCAAGTGTAAATGTACATGATATGTACAGAATCAGGAATAAAGAGGGTATAAATATTACGTAGCTGTTCAGCTGCCCAACATGCATTTCTGTTCTCAAAAAACACTAACATTCAAACAAATACAAATACTGTAACTTACACAAAACAATTGTATTTGTGTAATAGTTCATAGGTGCATAAGTATTTGCACAGTAACAATTTTTGTATGTTTTAAAACACATCAAATTTGGATTTGAATAATACATAATCAAGATGCGACATAAAGTAAATAAATTAAAGACTTAACTTTTAATAAAACAAAAATATTATATTAACCCAAAAGGGCCCATGGTGTGTCTCAGACTCATATTTAAAATATGCATAAAATTCCTTACAGAACTTCATCTGTCATTTTAACTCATGCAGACCCTAAGTGACATATACAGAACATCCTGAGAGCATCAGCACAGCACAGTGTGTGAATCTGTGTTTATTAATCTGATCTTATTTACAGAATGCAGGTGTGTTGAATTGAGTGATAGAGATAAAACTAGCTCCTTTTAAAAGTGGATTATTTGCTTCTACAGGTCTGTTCCATCCATTTCAACAATTTAAAAGCTTTAAATTAAAATATAAGCAATGAAATTCCTCTTGTGCCTTTTATGTTATATCAGGATTTTAACCTTGTATAATATTTACAGTTATCCACCAGCAATAAGACAAAAACATGAAAGAGCTGCTCAAGAAATTGATCTGATTTAATGTTTTAATTTTGGTATCAATATTCAGAAATGGATCATCCCTTTCCTTTAATACGTTTAAATATTAATGGGCACTGACAAACAGATAGGACGTTTCTTGTCCAAAATAAGGAGAATTAATGTTTGAGGTTGTATCCAATTGTTTAATCTGCACTGTTAGATTAACTTTTACCAGGGAATTAAAAAAAACACAAAAATGGATGGGTTCTATACTCAAACATGATGGAGGTACTGTTATGACATGATCAGGTGTTTTCTGATCATGTGACGGCTGAGAGAAGTAGCAGGATGAAAGAATACAGAGCTAAATTATCTGTTCAGATTCAGTCAAATGCTGCAGAGCTGATAAGATGGTGCAGATGGAGCACAGATGGATAAAGACTTAAAACATGTCTGACAAACACAATTACTGCAGTAAACACCTGGCAAAGAAGCTCAAACAAGGAAACTCAGAATTTAGTGGATTCTGGACTTTAGGCAGTTACTGACTGTGATTATTTTACATTTGAGTATTAAAAAGTATACTTTTTATGGTTTAGCTGTTTATATTAATAATATTCATAGCATCAGTAATTTCTGTTTAATCCACTATTTCTCACCTCATTGAAGAGCAGCTCACGTCTCTGCTGTTTCCTCAGGTCCATCTTTTTCACGGCCACCTGCTTACCGCTATGCTTCTCTGTAGCAATGCACACAATGCCAGTAGAGCCCTCTCCGATCTTCAGGAAGTTGTCTAGGTACTCTCGTGGGTCACCAGGGTTGACCACAAGCTGCAGCGCCGCCCGGAACTGCTCGTGAGAGACCCGAGAAGGCGGCTGCTCGGAAGAAGAGCCCCAGCTGGGCGGGGGGTACGCTCCAGGTGGGATGTAAGGTGAAGAGGGCTGGGAGTGCGCTCCCTGCGGGGTGTATGGAGGGCTGGGCTGTGTTGGGGGGTGGTGGTAGGGTGAGGGTTTGTAGTGAAAGGCAGGTGGGTACTGAAAGCTGGGCGGGTAGCCGGGCTTGGTGTGGCTCTGAGGTAGTTTAAGTGGGCCGCGGGGGTACGTTTCAGCCCCCGGCACTTGTGGACTCCCATCCCGTGACATCCTGTCATAGTCACTCTGTTCAACACACACACAGACACAAGAGCATGAATAAAATGGTCATTTCCTTCTTTCGTTTTTAGTGTTTTGTACTTAGACTGAATGATTATATTCAAACATCTGAATCCACACATTAAATGCATATGTAAATATACACAAGATAATATTTTTAAGGTATTTAAAACCTACATCCATACTAATTCATTTTGACATGCATTTAGGTCAAATGCTGCACAAATTTTAATACATTCACCCCTCTAAGTCACATTCAAATACATTATAAGGCTTATGCTCCACAATGAAATAACTCAACACCTACTTGCAACAAATACTTTTGCATTAAGTAGAAACAAATCATAACAATGAAATACGTTGTTGCATTAAATAAAAAAAGATTTGCATTCTGTTTATTTGAATATCATCAGATTATGCAGAAATACATTTGACTACTAAGTATATTGTATATACAATCAGGTTACCATAAGTATCTAGGCAATGTTTAGGACTAAACTTTTAATTAAAGTTAGGGGAAAAGGAAATAATGTAAAAAAATGTGTTAAAATAGTGACATATTGTGGTAGTGTGGGTGGTGTGGTCAGGAGGTACCGCTGTCGAATAGCGACGTAAAGGCAAAGGAGGCGCTTGGAGCAGTTGTAAACTGTTCAGCTATAACAGTTTATTGACAAAAAAAAAACAAAAAAAGAATACAACACACTATATACACTTATTTTTAGGAGTAGGCAGAGATAAGTGGATAATGCTACCACTAGTTAAGACTTAAGGGTAAGAACGCTAACCCAGTCCTTAATAGAGTTCTTAAGCTTTTTAGCTCCAGCAAACATGTCCGTCTCAGAGAACTCAATCTACCTCTCCTCCCGTAATGCTCACCCTATACCCCTTAAATACCCCCCGGGCTAAACCAAAAGAGTACATGGGTGAAACAGCTACCAACAATTACACATATAACAAATATACACATAACCGGTTATCTTCACTCATACGACATACTAGGACTTATAGGACAGGTAAGTATAATACACACATATACATACACATTTAATTAACAATTCTGCTTTTTCCCCCACAGGTAATCTGGAACCCCCCCGGCACCAAAGGTTTCTTCCCACCCCATTAAGGGTATAAAAGCTGGGTGACCCGCACGCTGCCACTCCATAAGGAAGCCGGTAAGTAGCAGGGGTAACCTGCCTAATTAAATATTAAAAATTGTCTTTCAGGATCGTTGGTGATTGGTGTGGGGACCCACCATATCACACATATTATTGTTAAACCCCTTAACTTAAAGAATTAACAATTTGATTTCTTCATTTCTAATTAATTAAAGTAGTGTACAAAGGTAAACTGTCATAAACAAATCTGACAACTGCCCATATACTTGTGAACTGAACTCTGTGACTGTTAGGTTAGAATCTTACTAGAGTACCATCTGGAATCTTATCGGTTAAATCAGAATCAGATTTTTTTGTCAAGTATCACACACACACGCACACCAGAAATGTGGCCGTTGGTATATGAAACGTTTATATGTAAATAAAGCTGAGTCAGAAGTCACAAGGACCCATCCACTGATCAAATAGGCAGCTATACTGTAAAAGAGACAGTATAAAGATTATTAAATTTTAGCTGTAAACTCAGTACTGGCGATTCTGCTGCAGAGAAACATCTTCAAATGACAGATAAATCAAACATATTTAGGCCACAAGGCAGCATTAATACTTCCTAATTACTATCCTAACACGACTTCCAGAGCCTAATTTATCAAGGAGCTCTAGCTTTCCAAGGAAACACCCACCACAGCTAATGCGTGGTAATCTTGCCAATGTAATTTATCAAGCAATGCTTCACTGCAGCCCCAAACCATGAAAAAAGTACAGCTATGAATGAATTTGTTTTCTTTTTAATTATAACTTTTTAATTGAAAATAATAAATAGGTAAACTTGCAGACCTAAGTTGGAAGCATTTTCTGATAAAAAAAAAAAACATATAAAAGGAACAGATCTACACTATGTATGTAGTGATTGAGTCACTGTGGAGCTGAAATAGAAACACTAAAGCTCTGATGACTCAGCACACTAAATGTCGAGTTGGCAACTACTTCTACTACAGAGAAAACACTGACCTCTATGATACACCAAAACCAGTAATATCTGTCAGTAGAGTTACCAAGGACTTGTTTTGACCCTTTAAAGTGAGGATTTCTGAATAATAAACATAATAAATGATACATTTTCATGGACACAGTCCAACTAAAACGCCAAATGTCGTATGTAAATACAGCTCTGGAAAAAAAAGAGACCACTTAAAAATGAGTTTCTTTGATTTTACCAAATTGAAATTCTCTGGAATATAATCAAGAGGAAGATGGATGATCACAAGCCATCAAACCAAACTGAACTGCTTGAATTTTTACACCTGGAGTGGCATAAAGTTATCCAAAAGCAGCGTGTAAGACTGGTGGAGGAGAACATGCCAAGATGCATGAAAACTGTGTTTTAAAACCAGGGTTATTCCACCATACACAATATTGATTTCTGGACTCTTAATACTTTATGAATATGAACTTGTTTTCTTTGCATTATTTGAAAGCTCTGCTTATTTTTTTGTTATTTTAGTCCTTTTTCATTTTCTGCAATTAAATGCTTAAATTACGATATTTTAATTAAATTTGGGAGAAATGTTGTTCATAGTTTATAGAATCATACAACAATGCTCATTTTACACAAACATAAACCTATAAATAGTGAAATCATTTTTTCAGAGCTGTATACATTTTTTTATTACAACATAATTAACAACATCTGTAACTAATCAAAAATAAACAGAAACTTTAACAAAACAGGATTTCATAGAATAAATAAAATATTCCAAATCAAAACCCTCTCTGTGCAAATATTTCAAGAGATTATTAGTGCGATATTCTTAGAGTTTATAAAGATAAAAATATAAAACATCCATTAAGCAGAGGTTCTGTGACAGAAATGTCTGCTAAGAACAGAAAGCTGAAGCTGCGTTTGGGCACAGGATCAGCAAAGCTGGGTGGTCTGATGAATCCTGAATTCTGCTTTTATTTATCCTGAATTTATGCTGAATTGCACTCTCTGCAAAACATCTAACAGGAACAGACAGGAAATTCCTCTAATTCTCATAAGGCACTTCCCCAGCCTCAGTGGGGTCAGGAAGGGGGGTAAATTAAATTACCCCCACCACGCCCACCCAACACAAATTCAGGATGACAAGACACGGATAGTCCTTTTAAGCATCTTATGATGAGCGGCCCGGTGCAGGGGGGGGGCTGGCGCAGCGGAGCTGGGTGTTACAGCAGGGCGTGTAATTACGCCCGCGGACTCCTTTAATCAATCATCTTGTGCTGAAGCGCTCACGGGACAGAGGATCCCGGGACCCCTCTGCATGGGCGCAGCTATCGTTCTCCAGCACCGCTGGCTGGCTGTCAGCCAGGGGTCTCCTGATCCATGTTCGTTAAACGCACATTAATCTGAATTTGGCAGTGTAATCAACAACCCAACTGAACTGTGAAATTGAATTCCGCGGTGGAACATCGTGTGGCCGCTTTTATGCAAAGGCTGCAGAAAAGGAAAGTGCCGCAACATCAATTTGTCACAATGAGCCGCGACTCTTATTCGCCGGGTGTGTATGTGTGTGTGTGTGTTTCCAAGTCCCCAAGCTGTCCACTTTTATACATAGTGGCCCAGAGCAGCAGAAAAAACCCTTTGTTCACTAAAAGACCTGAGCTAAGGATAGATGTGAGTTTATCAGGGGTTGAGTATCGAGATGAATAAGAAATGGCTCCGTTGCTAAATAAAGAGCTGGAGTGAATCCTTTTCATTTTTCTGTCAAGTCATACACCACAGCCGCTCAATAAATAACTTAGACTCAAAGTTAACTCACATGGAATGATGAGTTGGAGAAAGACAGAAAAAACGAAAAAAAAAAAAAAAACAACAAAAAAAAACATGACTAGACAATTTATTTCAAAAAAGCCAAAAATTAATAGGTACACTGATGTGAAGTTTTTGTTCTTATTTTAAAGTATAATACACTATAGCTGCTCAATAAATAACTAAGACTCAAAGTTAACTCATCTGGAATGATAGGTGAAGATAAAAAAAAAATCATGATGAGACAAGGCAATCCATTAGTAGATACACAGATATGATTTTTAGCCATTTAAACCAAGCAATTTAAAAACACAAGAGAAGGCTACCTATCTATTTTACATTTGTCACAGAAGTGTCAGTTATATGTCAGTAATATGGAGGCATTCATTTATGTGGGTTCAAAATGTACGTATTTTAAAAAAGTAATTTAGACTTGTGGTTGTCATCCTGTGCTTAAAAATGGCCTAATGTGCGACATGAAAAATTTAATAATGCCTAATAATAGACGCAAAAAACATAATACCACAAATACGTAAAAAACTTTATTCAAAAATACATTAAAATACAGTGCTATATAAATAAGGTTTATATAAGCATTGTTGGGTTATTTGTGGATGTGTTTTATGTAAAACAGATGAAATTCAGTATTTTACACTCTGTGTGCAATACACTATATATTATTAAACATACCTAAACAATTACAATCTTGAGTTGTGTGGTGTTAACACAGGTCAGTTCATATGTATGTCAGTGTATATGTATAGCTGATCTATAATTTAACCACATTATTAAAATATTTTCTCACAGGAAAATAATTTCATTTGAAAAATGTGTTGATGCAACTAAAAAATTGGGGATGCAACTAAAGATTATTTTGGTAGTCGACTAAGCTGATAATAATTTTTTCGATCAGTCAAGGCTTCTTTCTGCCATGTCCTTCATCTCTAAAAACAACATAAAAAGAGCTGAGATTTAAAAGCATTTAAATGTCCAGATGCTCTTTAAACGTGGAAATTACTAATATTTAGTGAGTTAATATGTAATATGTTGAGTTTGGGCACTTTTGGAGACAGATTAAGTTGAGTGTAAACTGTGTGAGTGAGCCATTTACCCCCATTTATCTCCCATTGCGTTTTTGTCTCCAGCTCTTTGTGTAATGTGTTAACGTTATAAATTAACGATTATTTGGCAATGAAATTTGTATTGTCGACAAATTTAAATAATCGGCATTGTTGATTATATTAACTAATCGTTGCAGCCCTAGATGTAATAAAAAAAGTATTATCACATATTTCTGGAGACTGCTTAATCTCCCCAATTACAAGAAAGCGCTGTATTCACAAAGCCAATCTGGGCTGCGGTATTTAAATACGCTAAAGCTCTGTGTGCTTTACACAGGGCCTCACCTCGCTGGTCTGGAATGAACTGCTGTTATCGGTGAGATTGCCAGTGTTCCGTTAATTGATTTCTGCACCACTCTCGTAAAAGTAATCTTGTGTCTTTGGCAGCCCGGCTCCCGTTCGGGGCAAGTAGATTAAGCAGTGACATGAGATCCATCACAGAGCCAGTACTGCAGAGCACGAGAGTGTTTCGGCCCGCGGCGAGATGCGACTCGGGAGATAAAACCCTATCTATGCGTCCTCTGGGTCAGCGGGGTCAGGGTGGAGACACTGGAAAGTTAACGGCCTTCTGCAGGGAATTTACAAAAACATTCTAATGCAGTGTGAAATCATTAGCCTGTGAAGATCTGTACAGTACTTATGAATGTTATTTACGGATCTTTTTATAAAAGGGTGGTTCTTTTTTTACAAATTAACCTAAAAAAAACCATTAAAAATCCAAAATACTTACACCTACCGGCCTATTTCGCTTTCATACAGCATGAACTGCTATAGGAATGTGCCACGATAAATGGCAGTGCATTAGAACAAAGCTTAATTCATATCGTCTTTAGGGCACAGTAACAATAAAACAGCCTAAAAGAAAATTGGTAAGTGAAAATAAATAATTAAATATCAATAAAAACTGTTACAATCAAGAGGTCATAAATAAATATAGGACATTTACACGTAGACAAAGTAGATAAAATTCAATTAACTGTAACTTTTAATTAGGGCTGTATGGCATTGTTAGAATACTAGTACTGAAATTATAAAAAGTAACTTTTAAATCTAACTGTATTCTAAAATGTAAATGTAGTGATACCTTGCAATAAATTAAACTGCTCTGATTAGTCAGTAACATTACATGATTACACTTTTTTTTTCCACGTTACAAAAAATACAAATACACCATGATTAATTAATAGAATTAGTACATGTCTTGAAGTACATGCACGTTTTAAGCTGTTAAATGTATATTTTTGATGCCCTCACAGTACTAAAAACACAGTTGACGACTCGTCGATAGATCACTAAAATAAGATAAACAAAATCTGATCCGTTAACAGAATAAACGTAGTCCAGTCTTCTATAATACCAGTAATGGAACAAGTGCAAAACAGTCTAAAGGTGTGGTTTTCAACCTGTGGTGCACAGTCCCATGTAGACCATAGTTAAACTGCTAGAGAACCATTGACTAAATAGGTTATTCTTTTTTTCTGTTTTGTAATGCAAAAAATATGTATAACATATATAAGTATATAAAAATATTTCAACATAATTAAAGATGTGACAGTAAATTATTTTAAAAAAACATATTTAGGTTAGGCTTAATTATTGGAATGACAATGCAAGGTGGTTAGCAATCTAGTTGCATGAATAATACTGTGAGTTTGAGTGGAACATTTCTAGAATTTTACCCATCATGAACAAACGGTTAAAACTAAAAAGCTATTTTTTTGAAGGCATGTACTGAACACTCTGTAGTGGGTTATGTGGGCCATGAGTTTTAAGACTGGGAACCCCTAATAACCCATTGTTGGCATAACCCAACACTATTAATTATCACAGATAACAGTAAAAAACACTGGGAACAGCAATTTCGAAATTTTGGAATATGACCAAGATAATATCTTTAGTTTGTCTAATTTGATCTTAAAATGTGTTTTGCACTGTGTTACGAAATTCTGGTGAACATGTGTTTTCGGATACTGACCGTGATCTAGACACATATCTGACATTTGAAGGTAAAGGAAGACTAAGAGATGGTTGAGTGGGTTACCTTGCCGATGATCTGGGAAGGGGAGGTGTTTTCGGACAGGCGCGGGTAGGTGTAAGAGCTATAGGGGCCCTGTGGTGCAGCCTTGAAGGCACTGATGCCGTAGGGCAAGCTGGGCTCCTGAAGGCCCGAGCCTGATCTGGAGCGCTGGCGAATGGCCGGCTGGGGGCTGGTCTGGGAGATGTATGATGACTTAGGTCTTTTCTCATAGTCGTCCCTCAGGCCAGGACCGTAGGCCCCGCCTACCCAGTCTCCATCCTGGTAGCTCATCTGCTCGCTGTGCAGAGAAGCCCTGGACGGTGTGCCCAGGTAATCCTGACTGGACCCACCTAGAGAGGCCCTGTAGTAGTCCCTGCTTCCTCTGGCACCCATCTCGTCTGCAGAGAGGTGCACCTTGCTTTCCAAGTAGGCGTGGTAGTCCGGTGGCATCTTGGCATAGTCCGAGGCCTTCTGGGGCATGGCATCCGGGTAAAAGGGACTGCGAACAGGATGTCCGTTCTGCTTGACAGAGAAGCGGTAGTGGCGTCCCACAGCCCACTCTCCGTCGTAGCCACCCTTATCCCGGTACGGGTCCAGAGAGAACTCCCTGCTGCTGTCCAGGTCGCAGGAATAGCGAGCATAGTAATGACCAAAGCCGTTCTCCTCAGGGCCACCGCTGCTGCTGGCATTAGCCGAGGCAACGGAGGGCTGCTTGCTGGATCCAGCCTGGTGCGCTCCTGGAGGGCTCTCCTTGCGTAGGGAGTTGGAGCGTGTCACAGAAATGCTGTCAAACTCCTCCAGCAGGCCGTTGATGGAAGCATCTTTGGGTGGCCTGTTTCCCCGAACAATGGTCTAAAACGTAAAGGTGGAAAAAGAAGAAGTGAGTGACACCCTAGTGTAATCCTGAATGGATCGGTTTAGGTGACTCCCAGGCTCCTATGTGAACAAAAAAGTGAATGCTCATAACTTTTAATGCACCATGGATTTTCATCAAAAAGACTGCTATATATCACCTACGATAATATCTTTATTCAGGGTTCATACACGTTTTAACCAATAAATGGTTATGATTTTTCATGACTTTCTATGCCTTCAAGGCAAATTTTCATGACCATTCGATTTTTAAAACATCAGTGCAGACATGGACAATAAAACCAAAAATCAACTAAAACTGTAATTAAAATTGATTATAGCCCTGAAATAAATCCTATAAAAATGTTGACACACTATCTTTAATAATAAAATGTGTGTCATGTTCTAAAAGCTCCATTGTGTAGGGCTAAATTACTGAATTAACTCTGAGCTGAAGTATTTGTTAGCTCAAAATAGATTTTCTCCATCGATAAACGAAAACACAAATATTCTTAGACCAAATTTTCATTACTTTTCCAAAACCTTCGAGGTGTTTTTACTTTTAAAAAACTTATCCAGGCCTGGAAATAGGAAATTGCTATTTTTAAATTCCATGACTTTTCAGGTTTTTCATGACCATACGAACCCTGTAAATCGATGTGTTAATGATACACAAGCTAATACTACCAAGTATGCAACTCATTGGGGAAAAACAGCAATCAAAACGCCTTTACTACAATGCATTTACTAGGCAAACCCTTAATATAAACTGCTGCACGTGAGCATTGGGAATGCAAATGCAGTGTGCTAGCATAGGCTAACCCTGCATTTACACTGGCAGCTGACAAGTTGCTCAGGTCGGTCCAAGTTTGTCTGTAGTGAGCGTATTTATTCATCGCGTGTGGGTATTTATCACCGTGGCTGGTTAGCATGGAGGATAATCTAACAAGCAACCTATCAAGCCATCCAATACTTTCATCCATCCTTCATTTTTTTCCAGATTATCAGCACAGCATTGCTCACTGCAGAGTTCAGCATAGCTGATGGCACATTTCCTCTTTCGCAAAGTTGTGAAAGATGGAATATGCATTACATTTATATACTTAAAAAAAGCATCAAAATATGCCCTGAAATATTATAATTCAGTACATCTAGTCCCAGTCCAAAACCACACTACACTATTTTTACTGTCATCCTCCCAACAATAAAGGTAAATACCAGCATTTAAAATAAATGCTAATACAATTTTTTATCATGACACAGAATATTGGTGTGATTAAAACAAAATTAACAAAGTTATTGACACCACTAATATAAACATAATATAATTTTGCCAGTCTAACTCAGATTTTTTTGTTTACACTTAAATATCAATTATCTGGTAGGTGACATTGTTTACACATACGTTTGATATTTTAATAGGTGTTTTCATTGGTTTGTTTGTTTCAGGTAACATAAAATAATGCCTTATTTATTACCTTATATATTTAGAAAAAATGTTAATATCCTTGGTAACACTTTACAATAAGCATCTCAAAAACAGAAGTTATGACAGTAATAAACATTGTTAAATTATTAAGTAATGTCTCAACTAGTTATTAATTGATACTAGTTAAGACATTACTACAACATTACTACATTTTTGTGCTTAAGCCAAGTGTAACTAATAATGAACGGAGACATTAATTAAAAATGTTATGTAATGATTAATAATGCCTTAACTAGTGTCAGTTAACAATTAGCTGAGACATTCTGTCATATGTACAGTTAATTAGTGTACCCTTATTTTAAAGTTTAACCATATCCTTTAATAAGGGCAGGCTAGGCCAGTGCAAGACATTTACAAACACTTTTTAAGTAATGCTAAAAATTGTTTATTATCTTTATCAACAGAATTACAAAAATTATTTATATATATATTGCACACCACTACCACCCAGCTAGCCTGTTGCTGTGCATATAGTCAGAATATTTTCAAGCTAAAGAGGCCTTCACCATAAAGCAGTACAAGAATTACATACACTACGACGGTGCTACAGGGTGTTGCGTTTTGACCCAAAAAGAAAGAGATTACCATAAATATCAGTAGGAGTCTGACAAGAACATGCTATAGTAATCTCAGCATTTGGCACGCTGCAGCCCTGAGCAGAACAGATTTCTCTGAAAAGCCTAAAAGAGCTGCTCATCCCATCCCACCCCTGCCTAAGAGCATTTCACAGCTGCGCCGTGACTCATACTCAGCTTTCTCTCTCTTAGTGCAGGGATATAAAACATTCAGATAAAAAAAACTACAAAATGTACCTTCACAGAAGCAACGCATGTGTACAGTATCAAATGCCAAAACAGTGGAGTCAATTGTGCTTTATCTGTTGACTGTGAGCCATACGGCAAATCAGTGTTGTGCAATATTACAGCCAATTACACAATAACGCACACAGAGCGGCTAAAAGTGGAATAACTTATGCAAACCCAAACCCTGTCTGATCAGTTAGCCTCTCACAGCACTTCAGCTCTGAAATAACACTGCTCTAAAACACTGAATGCACTTTTTGCACTTTAGTTTAGTTTGTTGAGTAAAGGATTTAACTCATCTTTTAGCCTTTTCTAAGCCAGTATAAGTTATGGGTACAAATTTATATAGTCAAGTCCTACAAGTTGAACAAGTGCAGAAGAATAATCTTTTAAACAAAGGCCGATAGAATTCAAATTTATCCCTCTTTCTCATTCCATGTAATTTTTGTTATGTAATGCATCTTTTTAACTGAATCATTCTGTCTGTTCAACCAAACTAATTCATGGTTATTCAAAAAATATACAAAAGGAAAATTGCACATAATTACAGTTTATACAATCAGAGCATCATCTGATTATACCAGACTGCTGAAACATTCTGCCTGATTGTTCTCTCTACAGTTACACTCAAGCACCTCGTTTTTACTCCTCACTCTTTCTCATCTATTGAACTGTTTGCTGTGGCTGGTAACTATTACACTCAGGGCTGTTTTTTTTAAGTATGATCTTGGACTAAACTTTAGTGTCAGTTGTGTATCACTAGGTCTATCACAATAATTACATTATTTAATTACTCTACAATAAATTAACTATACTCTTGCTAAACCCAATATTGCCTTTTTTTGTTTAAGTAGCTCAGAGAGCCTTTTAACATGATTAAGCCGAACCTGCCATTGTTTAAAAACAGTTTGATATGTTTTATTTATTTATTTAGTCTCACCGCTATCAAAGGCAAACTGCTGCTGCTCAGCCAATCAACTGTCCCTTTTGCCCTTTCTCTAAACCCATACTTCACCCAGTGCCCCGCCCAAACTACCCCTCCAATATTTTTTTAGCCTTTTTTAAATTTGAGCTGTGGGTGGATTTAGCTAAAATCAGGGGGTTTAGTGATTGTTAGGTGACCAAACTTTGCCATTTTCCATCATTTAGTATTTTCAACTAATTTACCTGTTTGAAACAAAGAATGATTCTACTAATTATGCCAACTACATGTTTAATTATAATGTCAGCAGTGTATGCAAGTTATAGTAACCAATCAGTACAGTGTGGCCACATTTAGCTTTTACTTTATTGAAAAATAATAAACACAGCCTCGAACAAAAAAATTAACATCCTAATATGCCATTTCTCTGTCTTTCAGGAAAAACCTGTGTTCATTACTTCTCAACTGAAAAAATCTAGGAGTAATCAAACCTTATATTAAACCGTATAACAGAGTATATGCTACAAATAAGGCCAATCAAAAAAGGAGTTTACTGGCTTCTTCTGAATTTTCTAACTCTGCAGGTGTTTTTCTCTCTGAATTTGATATACATTACTGCGCTAAAGAGTTCATTTGGAACAATAGGAAGCTAATACACTACTAAAACAAACACAGCATGCCTATAGTGACCTTGTAAGCCAAGATATCAGAAGACTGGTGTGAGACGTTGGTCAAGTGGAACTGATGGTGGACCAGTCCATTGAACACACATAATTTAAGTCCCAGGAAAAGTTACTGACACTAGTAGAGTGAAATTGGCTTTCTGAATCGTATCCAACAACAGAGAGCACAATAACTGAAACATAGGTATAGATAGGGTACATTTCCACTGACATTACTGTTATATTTTCATCAAGGCCACATGCAGATGCATGAAAGAGCCTGTATATAAAATACATTGCAAGTCATTGCAAAGCATGATCACCTGACTAGTCAAATGCACATTATCATTCATCTGTCTCTGAGGAGTGTACAGAAAAGTGCTAAGCAGGCGGCAGCATTATAATTGAAACAGAGGAGCCATTAAACATTTATTGACTGCTGTAACTCAGCCAGCATGGTTGATGTGCTCCAAGTTTTATTTTTAACACAGGAGTTTATAAATCTCCAGGACAGGCTAGTCACCTCACAGCAGTGCCATTAAGCCAAGCTCTATCCATCTTTATAATATCAGCATCACTGACTGCTGGGGTCACTCCCTGACAAAGCCCACTGTACGAGTCTCAGACTTCAGACAGACTTACATTCATCATATGTTTAATACACAATCATTATAAAACATGTACAGAACCTGATTTTTGATTGGATTTTAGTGATCTAAAAAAGAAGATAACTGATCACATTGAAAAATTATGAAACTAAAAAATTATTTACATTTTCCTTTAACAGTAGAATGGGGGATTTTTATGTGACATCAGCAGGGATTAATGAAAAACCTGCTAAATGTCTCAATTTGGCTTTTTTTCTGTGATTACTGCTGTGATTGCTACTTTTCAAATACACTACAGTGGTGCACAGAGACAAACTGACAAAAAATGTGTTACTGTCCAAATACTTATGGACCTGATAATAGGAAGATGACTACAATTCTGTTTAATTCTGCTGACTCTTAACACTAGAAGATGGAATGTTTATTAGTGAGGAGAAAAGTCTGGAGTGGAAATCAATAAGCACAGAGGAGCACAAAGGGAGAGAAAGAGAGGGAGACAGTGAATGGTGGCGAGAGGAAGGCAGGGGAGGGGGTGAGGTGAGGTTAATTGTGTGCCAAATCAATGTCAAGCTCCAGAATCAAACTCTGCCTTGGAAATCTGCCCATTCGTTTGAATTAGGTGATAGTTGTAGAGCCGCCTGTACTCCTTCCTCTTCCTATTCTCTTTCTCTCTCTCTCTCTCTTTTTCTTCAGGGCTGCTCTCTCTTTCCTCTGGCTGCTGTGACAGGAGCCATATTTCACTAGGGCACGTCTTCGGCCTGTCCCACCATGATAAGACGTAATAGATCCACTCCCGCCCCAACGCCGCTGTCGTCTCAAGGTAAAGCGAGGGAAGGCATCGAGGGAGTGAGGGAGTGAGGGAGAGAGGGAGCAATGAGCAGGAGGAAGGGAGGGCTGATGGGAAGAGCCGCAAGATAAGCGAGGGATTAACCTTGAGCGTAATGAAGTGTGCGTGTGTGGGGGGAGTAATTAATGACTCCAGTGGGGCTCCACACTGCCACCTTTCCTTCTGCTCTCAGGTGAGAAACAGAGAGGGGTTCTGAGTAAACTATGACCAACATATATACCACAAAACCATTCTAATCCAATGCCACAAAATACATGAGCTTGCATCTCCATACTGAGTTCAGTAATGATACTCTAACACAGACAACTTAGAAGACTTTGCAATTATTATAGACAATATTATTGTCATTTTAAACTATTTTATTTCGCTGACAAAGATAATATAATAGCGTATTAACGAGGCGATTTTCCTATAAATACTGTAGGATTAGTCAATAATACATTTGTCGTGACAGACCTAGTGACATTCTTATTTAATCTAACAAAACATTGTTGCAAGGAGCATCACAGATACTGCCAGCATTTTTATACAAATCCAAATTTTGTAAACAACAAACTGTTTTTGTTGTTTGAACCTGACTGAATGTTTGTTCATTACCTCAGGTATGCCTTTATATATTAAACCTTTCGGGCAACTGTGAATACAGTGAATACACCTGACCTCGACGGTCTAGTTTAAACTGGTATAATAGCCAGGTAATTACCACAGTCATAAACAAATGCTGTCTCTACTGTCACACAGATAAAGTCACTAGTTTAGAACACCGGACCTTTTTCTCTATTTACATTCTTGCTCCCTCTGCAGACAGCTCTGACCAATCAGAAGAAAGAAAATTCTAATGATTTGTTGTGATGCATTTTAGTGAGCATCAATGTGTATTGGCAATTGTACTTTTAACACAGTATCTTTAAGTATCATTAAGTATAATAAAGTTGGTTTCAGATGTTGTAATATTATCTTTCTGTCGTATCATCCACACTTACTGTAGCTCCTATTTTAAACTTTTTTTATACACAATCAGATTTTATAAAAAATTACTGATTAAAGAAACTGTTTAATATTGGTATTTTTACATAAGGATTGATTTTATAAAGAAGACATCAGTCCTACTCCCCAGTTCAAGTTAGTAGTGCCACAGTTCAAATTAAAAACACTTCACATGCAGAGCATGGCCTGAATGTAAAAACATGTTTTAAAGAGTTTTAAATACTCAGATATAAGTCAGAAAAGATTAATAGACCACTGGGAGGGGATAAGAGCTGGTCTATACTGATCTATTTCATATCAGAGACTTTGGACCTGGTTAAAACAGTTAAAACCTCTTGCCTATTCTGCAAACTTCAGTGATATAAAACCAGTAAAAAGTGCTCTGGCGCCACCTTCTGGCAACAAACAGTCATGCATGCTGACTAAAGCGATCGGTACTGTACTTTCTCACACAGGTTTGCTAACTCAGCAAAAATCAGGGTTAACAAACTCCTCAGTCTATTAATAGCTTCCTCCTGAAATAGATATAGCTCAATTATATCTTCATCTTGAGACTAAAAATTAACCGCTTTGACCTTTGTGCTTCAAAGAATAAAGCCTGAAATGAGTTAAACTCTACCCTTTAAAGGTCATTCACAACGCGCAGTAAAACCTCCTGAAGCGTAATATTAAAGACTACATGACCTCTTATGAGAATTACTGTCCTACTTCACTGACTGCACAAACTGTCACCGTAATACAAAAAAAACTTCTCATTTTTTATAGTTCTGACTTTACATTGTTCTTCAACTTGTGTTGTGTATGAATGTACGAAATGACCAAAATACTCTAAAATGATTCAAATAATCTTTTTTCTTTAATTAGGGTTCAAGCACCGAAGGTGCGTAGAACCCTATTGTTTTTGCTAAGATTTTTCTTCTTCTTCTTCTTCTTATTATTATTATTATTCTTTTTCTCCTGAAAAAACAGTTGTGCAGCCTAAACCGTAAGTCATAGAAAAAAATGAAACTTGGTAGGTAGATGTAGGATCAGTGCATCTCGGTGGACAACAAAAATGGCACCGATTGGTCAAGTGGTGGCGCTATAAACAAGGAAATTCATTTTTCACAATTTTCTCAATAACTCAAAAACCATAAGACCTACATTCAAAATTCTTTTTTTGATGGATTCCTTGGGTCAATACCAACAACTTTCCAATTTGGACCATGAATTTCCGTCTATATAGATTTTTTGCTAATTTGCATAATATGCAAAACCTACTTTTGCAAACTAGTCCTAGGAATGTTGACCAATCCTGGCATGTTTGGTATCAAAACACTCGTGAGAGCATGCGCTTCAATATTCATTAAGAAAAAGTTGAAATATGTAAACAATATGGCCGCCATATGCAAATTAGTCCTTCCGGATATATGCCCCATTCACTTCAAGAGGTAAATTTGGAGCACTGTTTCTCAGCAACCGTGCAACCTAGCAAGTTGAAACTTTGCATGCAGAATCTATCATACAGCCTCTAAAGGATGTTCAAAGGGCAACTTAATCAATCAACATGGCTGAACACCATCAGCCAATCAGCATTCAGCAGACATTTTGGCAGGCTGAATGTTGCCCAATCTGGATGATATTTGGCAGTTATGTTCAGGTGGAGACACTGTAGTGACCTGCAAAGTGCTGAAACAATCCGACCACTGGGGGGCGCTGTTCCAAAAAAACGAGTATATGTCAATCATGCTGTACTATTTTGACATCTAATTGTTTTTGCCATATTTAGTACAGTGGCTCTGACAAATTTCTCAATACAACTATGTTTAAAAAGTGCTTTGTTCATTCATAATTGCTAATTGTTTGAAAATAGCTATATTGAAACTACTCTCTGGATATTTGGCCTATCACCTCCATTTCAGTCTTGCTGCACACTGTAGAGTCTCTAGGTAAATGTTCATTATAAACATTTGTGAAAATTTCACATACAATACTCTCCAGGCATCAAGCAATCTGTGCGTCCTTGGAATTTCTAACCTAAATTGCTGTAACTCTGCAGTATTTGCTGTAATCTCACAATGTTAAAGACCTCTGTACAATATCACTCTGATGAAGCGCCATTTAATACAGAACTAGATTAAGAATAACTTGACATTACATGTCATATCAGAACATTCACTCCTTTGTGCCTCTTCTCAACATTAATAACAGGTGAAAGACTTTTGATCATTTTAAATGTGACAGAATGTCTCCAATTGTGTTAGACCTTCTTACACATCACCATCCTATGCTCTAGTAGGCACCATTGTGCTAGTTGGTGCTTGATGAAGCGCCATTTAATTCAGAACTAGATTTATAATAACTTCGTAATTACATGTCATATCAGAACATTCACTCCTTTGTGTTAATTTAAACTTGTTTGGTCAAACATTTCAGCTTGTTCTGCAAAGGTTCAAAGGTCAATCTGAATACCACTTTGTGAACATTCTGGTTGAAGCCACCTGATCAATACCAATAACATGTAGACACCTTTTGACTAGTTCTAACTCACTTAATGAATATCCTACAAAGTTCACTAGATTTACATGTGAATTTAAGCAGTGATCAGGTTGAAAGGCCTCTGCTCAACATTAATAACAGGTGAAAAACTTGATAATTTCTAAATGTGACAGGGCATCTCCAATCATATTAGACCTTCTTACACATCACCATTCAATGCTCCAGTAGGCACCATTGTGCAAGTTGGTGCTTGAACCCGATGATTGCCGCTTGCGGCTATATTTTCCTTTTGTAATTAACACTTTTGTTATGATACAGGCCAAATTTCCTGTTGGAAAGTTTCAATAAACAGGAAAAATGTTTTAATTATGTTTTTGGAGCATAAAACCTTAACTTTATCTAGGCTTATTCTAATGAACATGTAAGTATAAAGATCATTATAAATGGTAATACATGTTTATATTACAGACACACTGTCTTTATCTATTTGACCAATTTTGACAATGAAGGCTTCAGGGCATCTGTTTATGTATGTATGTATGTATGTATGTATGTATGTTTATATCTGTCTGTTTATTTCTTTCTATTTTTTCAAAGGTGAACCATACAGAAACCCTGAAGGGTAATATAAAAAATAATGTGCATTCCTCACATTTTCCACACATGTGTATGTGTATATGTATATGCATAACAGCAAAAAATCCCCCATAAACTAATATAAAAAAAACATTTTGGCTAACAAGTGGTGAGCACCAGATAGTATATTCACTGGTCTGTACCTGACTTCACAGACTGCAACGTGCATTTTTAATAAGAGTTAGCTAACTAGCTAGCTGGCTTTAGTTAGCTCTGAGCTTATAGCTACCTAGCTAAAAAAAATCATAGATAGATATTTAAAACCCTTATTTCTACTCAGCAAGAGTTGTCTGTCAGTTTAAACTTTAGCTTGCTAGCCACCATTATTCCCTGTTTGCTACAGGTTTGCGGTCTAGCCAGCTAGCATTAGCCAAGAAATCTAGCAATCTTGCTAACTAATGTTACCTGCTGGGTTTCTCAAACTGCAAATAAGTTACAACTTGCCCAGACATGGCTGTAAACAATATGCATATTTCCCAGACAGAGATTACGCCTAGTCTTAGACTAAACTGCATTTTTAATAGAGATTTTCCATAAAAAGAAAAATCTAATATACGACTAAGCTTAATCACTTCTTGTGCCATCATGACTCCAAATAAACCCCCCTTTCATTGATGAAAGGATGGAGAAGTGCAGAGCATGTGCACAACCCAATGTAGCAGCCTGTGACGTCATGTACAGACCAGAAAAAATACTATCTTGTGCTGACCACGTATTATCTGGTGCTCACCACTTTTTGGTGGTCAGCACTTTCTTTACATAAAAAATACACTATGTACCTTTAGGGGCTCCATACCAAGAAGCAGCTTTATAAATAAGAGTTATATACTAGCTAGCTCATCTACAGTTTAAGTATTGTTTATAGCACAATGTAACTGCTGAGCATTACAATTAGGACTAGCAAACTTTTTGTTCTGATGTGTGTAAGTTAGTTAGATCTAGCTCACTGTAGCTCACTTTAGCTTATTTGTCGTCACCATAAAATAAATAGACCAAATTGGGTTTAACTAGCTAGCATATAACTCTCTGTATAATCTCCTACCATAACTCAATAAACTTTCTACCAATCTCTTACAGGGCTATTAGCAATAATCTTCATTTAACCAACAACCACTCAACAATTAGCATTACCTTTGTTGTATCACAACCAGGTGGCTCCTGTTATGCTGGTCACACTGTTGAGTTTGTCTGCCCCTTGTGATCAAATCTGGTACAGCAAGCTACTTTTTAGCATTTAGCCTCCCTGATTTTTTTTTAACTAGGGCCATTTCTCAGTCTGCTTTCCTGTCTGTACTCATGTTCTTGTGGACTCAGTAAATGTCATCAGTCGCAGCCCTGACCAGATGCATGACTTGTTACTTTTGTTAAACTTGTTACTCCATATTGAGAAATTGGTTAAACACAAATCTGTGACCTGTGAACGTTACTGCTGTTTCTTAAACTTGAACATAATAGGAGGGTAAAAAAGGGTTTTCTAAGAGTTTTCAAAGATTTTCTGTTGGAAAGTTGGAAATTTTTAATTATGGCGATACATGGCTATGACAATACTACTTATAATCCCTTATATAAGCAACCGTTACAAGCAGTGCTGAATATCAGCTGTTGATCAGAAGTGTAAGTACTTCTGCACCACAAACATGATTATGTCTCAGGGGAGACTCACCTACACGGCACTGAGATTACAGACTAGCATCTTAACAGCTGCAGCGGACTTAGTATTATCAAGCACAAAACACTTCTTAACCCTTTAAAAGCTCTGAATCCCATCAAACCAAAAACCAGCAACATGGCGTTAGAGCTTCCATAGGTCTCAGATCTATTCATGCCAATGCTGTTTAAAAACCAGGCCTGTAGGATCTATATCATCCTTCCCAACACATCAAACAATGTGCAGCACATCTCAGTCCATCAACACTAAACAGAGAAACGTATTGGAACGCCTGCTCATTCGATGCACTGGGGGAATGATACTTCTCTAGCCTACACCTGGCATTAGGCATGGTGCCAACAGTTAAGTTAAATGCTCAAGAGAGATATATTCTATTTCCAGTACTTCTATACACTGACTAGACCAGCTATGTGCATTTGAACTAATGAAGCTGCATGCTTTCATTAGTAGTGGTGTTTACATTTGTACATACAGAGCCCTATTTTACACCCTGCGCAAGATGCGTTGTAAGGCTCATTACTACCTTACACCCCCCAACCGTCGCTTGTACCTCATTTGTTTAAAAAACAGATGGGCTAATAGGCACTGCAGTCTAGAAATGAGGTGTGTTCAAGTAAATTTCTTATCTATCTTGGCAGCGGAAAACACAGGTGCACCACTGACTGATTAAAACCCTGACAGCAATCAACCATAAGAAGTTCATTGCTAACTTGGCAATAACACACAAGGCCATGCAGCAGAGCACAGACCCAACTTATACATCAACAATAAACAAAATGTAAAATAAACAAATGTCAAAGTCAGAGCACACCTGGCTCCTGAAGGGAAGGGCAAGTGACACACTGCCAGATTTAAGGTTTTATTTAAAAAATAAAATCATATATTTAGATGCTCCTTTAAAATACACTTAACATGCTTCTGAGAAAATAGGCCACTGAAGACACTGTTCTTTTGTACATGTCTGCAAACATATCTGTCTTTGAGGTCATCTATTCAAGACAAGCCTGATGGGGTCCAACAAAATTATGTGGCCAATTCCTAATTCACAGCATCAGGCACTGGTTCTTTTTTTGGGTGACAGATTTATTTATATGTGAAAGAATATGCCTATATACATTTTGCGCTCTCATTTCATTTTCTCTCCACCACCTCAAGCACTTACCATCAACCTAAAACACTGTAACACCATTTCAGACATCTAATCTGGGTCTAAGCTGTTTCTGTCTGTGGAAAAAATAATCCTGTTTTTTTTAAAAGTCACCCCTAGTGCACTCTGTGGTAAACCAATACCTTTTAAGTCACCTATATTTAAATATCCATGTATATGCTTTAAATTAAGGAGAGTTAAAAATTAAAAGTCAGGAAAGAGGATCTACTTTTAGTATTGCTGTTACCTAGACCAAAGTACTTCATTTTGTTTACAGTCACACAACAGATAAAGAGACTCTCCAAATCCAGTGGTCATTGTATGCTTTTCAACACTGCAGGTGCACCCTTTCATCTGTTCCATCCGTCCCTTACTGCTGTAGTCCATTTCCCTTCTCATCAAGTTTGATTGACACAAAAGTCTGATGAACTCCGATCTGGCTGTTTAGACTGAATCACACTGATCATATTTAATAGGTATAAGATTTCATTATTAAAATATGAAAGGGAATCAAATAACACGTCAGCTCACACTACCACACAGAAAACACACCTGTGTCACATTTGATGAAAAAGATTAGAATTGGGCCGCTTTTGCCTGTTGTGTGAACACAGTCCTATTCCTTGTCATGTACAACATGACAATGTTTTGTTGAAGTTGGTTGTCACCTCCTCAACACCTCCCTACAATTTAGTAGTAATTTAGTTGGAATGAGATTTCTGTTTACCAAACTTTCAAAGCTACAAAGATTGATGTATGATTCCAGCTACAAAATGACACACTTTTGGTTATTTTACTGGAGTACTTCTAATCTAGAAAGAACAGAACGGTCTTGTAAAAGCACTGTTTTTCTCTCAATTGTCTGGTCTAATCATTTGGCTAAAACAGGGCTTATCAGACAGGTTTAATCTATTGATATTGCGAAGAACAAAACCAGCAAAGAATCAGTTGCACTACAAAACTTAGTAAAAGAAAACTCAGAATTCTCACTCATTTAACACGAATAAATCAGAGTTGGTGATCCTTAAAACACTGCATTTGTAAGGGTGTAACAATTCACATGCTTTTTTCATTTCATATTATTTCCGATTCTGAGATCAATATCAACCCCCCCCCCCCCCCCCCCAATAATAAGTTTAAGAGCTCTAATTATCAAGCGCACATGCAATTGAGTATACGTGTGTGAAGGATCATTTAAGCTTTTGCCTCACTGGCCACCAGATGGCACTCGTGTTTGATATCTCAAGATCTTTTCCTATCATCCAGAAAATGCAATAAACCTAATATGTGAATGTTTATGTATATTTAAGTTAAGTAAGAGTGTGGCATGATTTTGAAGATCAAGATTAAATTATTATTATTTTAAATTTCTAATTAAGAAGCTAGCTAACCTAATTTCTTGAGAAAATACTGCTGTAATAAGAAATTTTAAATATCAGTTAATTGGCTAATTTACCAACTGTTTACTTTAACTGGATTCAGCTTTTTACAGGGCCCAATATTAGTGTGGGTGTCATACTGAATCGGGTGTAAATTATTAGAAAATTATCAGAGGGGGCTGAAAGTGTTTTCAAGTATAATCATAATTTGGTGAAACCAAAACTGTCTAGAATGTGTTCTTTAAAAAATGTGTCTTTATCCGAAATATAAAGAAGAGAACTGTATTTTGTTCAAATGTTTCACAGCTTTCCCTTCTCTTTTCTTTTGTTTATCTTTTTCTTTATTAAATCTTTTTTTGTCATGTCTTTTTCACTGTTGTTTTTGTTTCTCTACGCTACAGAGCAGGGGTGGGCCAGAGTTAAGCATAAAACTATGCAGAAATTATCATCATGCTTCAGCATCTCTCTCGTGACACCAGGCCATCAAGCAGGCTAGCTGAGTTACAATACTTCTGTTCAGCACTAGAGGACGCTGTGGTGTCATTAATGAAATCCTCCAGTGGCCTGAAGAGATGAGCAGTCTGTTTCTCCTGAGTCACTGTGGCCTGTCTGCTCTGTTTATCCTCCACTCTCCACACAGACTGCAGACGGCCATACTGCAGCCAGCACAGCCGTCAACTACAGCTTTCAAAATAAGCCCTGCAGCAGGACGTACAGCATGCGGCTCAATGACCCCACAAAACATCATGTGATGCACAGACTAACAGCATTTCTGTATGTGATTTAATTCTCAATATTCTCTCTGAATCAAATCAGCAGCTAATAGACAGGGGGCAGAGGTAGAGACAAACAAACACAGGGGCAGAAAGTCAGATAGACAGAGGATAGACGGACAGAGACAAGACGGACAAGTCAAAGGTTGGTGGGTTTCAAAATGTTTCAAAGTAAATGACCCTTTATATACAGACTAAAAATGCAGTCAATGTTCTGAATGATTTTAAGGACACAACTATGTCCTATATCCTTAGCAAAACTGGAAAAAGCAAACAGGTTTCTCCACCATGTGATGTTTGCGCATGATATCATTACAAAGTCCCCTTAGGCTATAAGAGCCCAGACCCACTTCTACATATTTATAATTGATGGCAAATTCAAAATTACATCTGATAAATTTAGTGAGCCGCTCATTCATGTATTTTTCTTATTGTGACCACATGATTAAAGGTATAAGGCTAAAGTCCTGATGTAACACAAATTACAACAAATTTTCTAAACTGTGTTTTAACATCATAAGGCACTATCCTTCCCAATGCCTGGGGGCGAAAGGAGGTGGGCTATTCAACCAGTTTGTACTCCTTAACGTGTTTTACTACACCTTAATTCAATTTCACACCGGATTTCTCCTTTAGGCTGAAATATCTCACAGCTGAAAGAATCCTGCAAGGAAGAGTGGGAAAAATCTGTCAGAGACAGGGAGATATATTACTGTGATTAGACAGATTTCAGTATCAGGTTCAGTATCTGCTAATACTCAGCAATCAGAGACTCAGATCCGATCAGGTGCAAAATACCCAGGACATTCCTATCAATTATCAAATGTTGTAAAATGTTAAAAAAGACATACAGACATTTTCGAAATATTATGATTCTGTTTGACAGCAACTATATATATTCACTTTTAAACAACTCATATCTCTATAGATATATAGAATAGAGTAAGAGAGTTAATATCAGTGTGTTTGCTTTTAAAAGGTGCTGCTTTAATTCTACAAAGGCGCAGATGTAGAAACTGATGTATCAAGTGTTTGTGTGAGGTGTTTGTTTCAAAATGTAGGCTTACAGGCCTGTTACACATGCTCGAACACAAACAGAGAGAAAGAGAGAGAGAGAGAGAGTACAGCAGTGACATGACTCCACACTTCTGAATGAATGCTTTTGTGTTCTACTAAAAACATGCAAATGAGAGCTGGATCTGCTGAGAGCTATAAATAACAGTGAGCACCCGGTGAGATAACAGACATCGCTGTGTAGTGCTTTCAGCAAAACACTGACCCACTGACCACATACACCATCTCACACCATGCCTCCACTGTTGAGAGTGCGCACACACACAAACACACACACTGAAATAACCCCAAACATCCCCAAAGAGAGGGTTCATGCACTGAAAGCACACAATCACTTGTTTTTATATTCTGTCTAGACATCTCATGTCACTGCAGCAACAAAAAATTGATTTATATATTTTATTTTTTTTAAAGAACAGCACTGAATTTTTTCTTATACACCTTTCAGCCTAACATTAGCACCACTGACAGGTGAAGTGAATGTTATGGCTGATCGGATTCAGGGGGTTTGAGGTCTATTTTGCTAAAAAAAAATCCATCGTTTGGATGGGATTCCTTTAGTTTTCTGATTTTTGCTGCTATACTTTTGGTGGTGGTTAAACATGGTCTGCACCCTTTGCTGTTTTGTGAGATTAGTGATGTACACTTGAAAAGGATATCTGGTTAGTGGTGTTAAAAACCTTTACCTAACAAATCACTTTTTTGAGTGATTGAGTGAAGTTTGAGTAACGTGCACTAAAGGATTTAAGCAGCAGGCAAGATATGTACTTTAATCTAGTGACTGAACAAGGAACTGCTGAATCAACGAGCTACTGACACCTTAACTCTCAAATATGAGCTCATCAACTGTAAGGTTCAGCTCAAAGGAAATACAGATTATCATAAATGCTGCCTTTAATGCCAATACCTCATGGTATAACACTATTTTTTCTTATTAGGATGTAAATACTTATTGAATCAAATTTAAAGGGATCCATCAAGGTATGTAAAAAAACACTTAATAACCACACAATATATACAGCACATCCACAGTAGGTGACTGAATAGCAAGTTATAAGCAAATGTGTAAAATCACCATACATTAGTCATTACACCAAAATTATCTAAATGTTTCTAATTGTGTCCATTTATCCAAAATAGATCAATTATTTATGATCAAAAACAATTTTACATATTTACATTGAGTTGCATTGAGAATACAGCCATAACAAGCTTGTTGTTTTGGTTAAGCTACAACATTATATTAATGATAAACAGCTCTGGAAAAAAATAAAAGACCACTTCAGTTTCTGAATCAGTTTCTCAGATTTTGCTATTTATAGGTATATATTTGAATAAAATGAACATTGTTGTTTAATTCTATAAACTATGGACAATATTTCTCCCAAATTTCAAATAACAATACTGTGATTATGTATTTGCAGAAAATAGGAAATGGCTAAAATAACAATAAAGATGCAGAGCTATCAGACCTTATATAATGCAAAGAAAACAATTCATATTCATAAAGTTTTTAATCACAGTTTTCATGCATCTTGGCATGTTCTCCTCCACCAGTCTTACACACTGCTTTTGGATAACTTTATGGTGAAAAAAATAAGCAGTTCATCTTGGTTTGATGGCTTGTGATCACCCATCTTCCTCTTGGTTATATTCCAGAGGTTTTTAAATTTGGTAAAATCAAAGATACTCATCCTTTTAAGTGGTCTCTTATTTATTTGAACACTGTATCTGATGGCTGTACACTGATCTCTAACAGCCTCTAAAAATGCCAAAGTGACCCACTAGGGGGAGACAGCTCCCAGGTCGAAAACTAGTCAACTAATAATATTGTGATATTGCTGTAAGGCATTCACTGAGAGATTAGCTGGAAAATGCATGAAGTAGACACAGTTAGAAACAAAAGTGATATTGCAATATTTTTGTTTTGTGATGTATATTATACTACAAAATACAGGAATTTAATCAGAGTTATGTATTAGTCAGTGATCCAATGGTCTACTTTGTATCACAATTTGTATCAAGCAAATTAGAGCATTATGTTTTTTATTTAATTTACCATTCATGACACATCCTGCAATGTGACTATTGCAAATGCACACACTGCAATGACAGTGCTAAAATTATGTATTGTCCAATCCTAATCCTAATCTACTACCTCTTATGGATTTCAGTTCCAGTGGGTTGTGTGGATTGTGTACTGAGTGAGTACAGGCAGCAAAACACCAATTCACCACTCTGTGTAAATGACACACACTGACACACCTGCGATGGCTTGGGTCTCCTCTCCTTTTGGCTCCAGCTGCTGCTGGCTCCAGCGGCTGGCTGCTCTCCTTCTGGCCGACCCAGGCCAAGAGTCCCTGCACCTGCTGCCCTCTCTCTCGCTCGAGCTCGCTGTTGCTCTCTTCCCCTCTCTCGCTCTCTGTCTCCCTGGCTCTCTTTCTCTGTCCGGAGAGAGCTTCGTCCGTTCACATCGTAACTCACCCCGTGCAGCTGTCGCCCGTACCGGGTTAGCAGCTCAGGCCTACTCTCAGGTTTCCCTCCCATCAAATGCTCCACTACTGCTCTGCAGCCAGCGCACACCAAGACTGGCCAGGCTCCAGGGTCTGTCAACACTGTACTACAGTGGGATGTGCCTCAACATGCAACTCCAATCACTGACACTGACCTGACACCAACACTGCACCGGAACCCTGTCTCCCTGCCAGTACCAAAACACTATTTTCACACAACAATTTTCTAAGAAACACCCCAAAATCACTCAAAATCAAAACCTAAGCAGCCTTATTACTATTACTTATTACTACCATACTACCATTCAAATGTTTGCAAATGTATATCTGTATTCCTTTTTTTGCAAAGACATGCTAAATAACTTGAATATGATGCTACAATTTAAAACTTCAGTTTGTTAAAGTAATAAGATGCAAAGTAATCTGTGCAGAATGATAAACAGAGCTGTAGATGAGTTGATCATTTCAAAAAGTACAAGTATGGTACATTAATTATGTCATGTAACAGCTCTTTAACTATTAGATTAAATATGTAAAGATATTTTTCACATATAATTTTAGTGTGTAAGCTGCAACATTATAATTTACCACAACAAAAATTTACTTTACTGAAATTACTGAAAAGTACTTTAAGTATAACACCAAGCCTTATCTGTTCATTAAGTAAACCTCCTCATTTCAACACTAATGACCAAAACTAATTGACTACCTGAAAAACGTATATATAGCCACCTCCTCTATCAAGCTCCACCAACCTCCAACACCAACCTCATTAGGGCACAGCTTGTTGTCTCTCAGTGTCATCTGCTCCACACAGGCCTGTGCATGCCACTAAACAACCGTAATCTGGGATTCAGAAGAAGCGGTTACCCCAAAGGCCGCATAAACGAGTCTGACACTGCTGCCCATTAAGTACAGCGTATAAAAGAGGGTATCATATAAGCCAACAGTGAACTGCAGGGAGCACTCGCTCATCCGTAGAAAAGGGCCGAATTCTCATACAATAGACGTGTCTTGCTTCCTTTTCTCGTTCTCCGTACTCCCTCACTACCTCGGGAGAGGCACACAGACAGACTGCCAGTCGGGGAAGTGAGCACATCATTCATGTGTCTCTGCCATGAGCGGAAAAAAGACGAGAGGGCTAGCTGAGCGCTTTCTAAAATTATACACAGCTAATACCCAGTGACTCACACCACGCTCCTAATAAGTGCTCCAAACAGCCTCGTAGCATTAATATTATTGCACCAAACAAAGAGATAGTCACAGGCTGTCAACATGGGTTAAATATGAAGGTATTAAAAAGGGTTTTTTAATCTTTAGGCCTAATTGAATTTTAGATGATTAATTTGGGTAAAATATGTTCATATAAGAGTTAACATAAGTTTATTTACAAAGTGTTCATATATAAATATATATACTTAAATTTCTGCTTAACTATGCACATTAAGTAAGAACGTTAAGGTCAGCCTTAGCTGAGGCAGCTCACCAATTGTCACCAATCAGAACACAGTGAGCTTTTATTTTTTTTATAAAAAATAAAAAAATAAATGTATTTCACTTTCTACCAGTAAAGCTCATAAACCAGAAACAGAAACATCAGGAGATAAAGAGAATATGATTGATCTGCTCTGCTTCTAGCCAACTACTGCAATATTATTAGCACTGATATATATGTAATATTAGCATTAGTTTTTTATCAAAAAGGCGGACAATAAGGAATATTCTGAAAAAAAAATCCCTTGATGATGAATTCAGATCATTTTTTTATATCACATAAATATTTATACTGACCACTTCTTGAATGTTTTTAAAAAGGGTCAAGAAATGCTATTTTGCTGACTATTTGCAACATGCTCTCAAACCTGCATTTCACACTTTCTGTTACTGAATATGGCTGTCGGTATTTAGATTGCCAGATATTCAACATAACAAACAACGTTAACTCCACAAAACACATTGTTTTTATTTTCTACTGTCTGAATTTAAAGTATTAGGTGTTTGTGGTGTGGTGGGCTCCTTTACAAAGTTTCTTAAATATCATGCACCCTGGAAATTCTTATTTTTTCCTGTGACTGAATTTTCTAAGTACCCATATTAGGTTGGTAAATTGGAAATTTGGTAAGAACCTTTTCTTATGCTCAGCTCTATGGAGCTATGCTATATGCCTGTGGGGATGCACTAATACATTTGCTGGGAAAAGTAAAGAACCGCAATACACTAAAGTATACAATACTACTGGAAATCTCTCAGTATTTTTATTTTATTACCCTTTTTGCTTTTATGACAGGGAGCACTTGAGAGCTGTATGAACCCTTCAAGTTAAAACCCTCTGATGAGTAGATCAGAGCCACTTGAGGGTGGTGTGAATTCAAACTTCAGCAGAAGAGATAAGATTAAAACAATATAACCTTTTTTAGTACAAAGTCTAACATGGTCAATACCAATTTGCAAAAACATACAGTATTTCCTAACTTAATTAATATATTAAATTGCATTTGAAAAATATGATTTAAGCCTTTTAAAAGTGACTTCATTAAGTCAACCTGGGGGTTGGGAGTTTAACTCCTAGGGAGTTTAAATCACCTATATTTCAATGAAAATATAGTTTTTTTAATGTAATGTAACTGTAATGTATTGCCGATGAAAACAATATACCACAATATACTACAATATATCACAATATTGGTTATTTTGTCCCAGCCCAAATCTATACTGACTTTTGATTATTGCCTTTACATACTAGCTAAAGAGATATATTTTATAAAGAGAACAACAAAGTCACTCTAAATACGGGCGTCTGCTAAATACCTTAAATCTAAATATATTATGCTGCACTAAATGCAAATTAATAAAACTGCTATTTATTTGTAATGAAACATGCTTTTGAAATTCTGACAGCAGTTGAAATATTCTCAGAACAGCATTCTGTGACATAATTATTACCATACTGCCCACTGCTAAGCAAAAATATGATGAGAAATTTTAATGAAGCCTAAATTTTGCCAGAACAAATGATCAACTTTAAAGTGGTAAAGTTTGTTTACAATACTACACTGCTGTTATAACATTGAATATGATATGTAAAAACCATGATCGAATAAAGCTAAAAAGCACATATTTCACATCATCAAATCATTTCACACTACAGTTTTCTTGTTAATCTGATTAAATAAATAAATAAATAATAAGTCCTTAACAATATTACTAAGCTCTAAATGGGTACATACTCGCACACTCAAAAAATTATCATAGTTCACTAAATAATAAGGGCAGCATCTCCCTTCGTTTACATAGTGTTAGAAAAACTGTAACACCCAGTAAAGCTTCAACTTCACACAGTGCTGTAGTGCACTATACCAATGTGGATATTTCAACTAAAAGAAGATTTCCACACATTTTCTTCTAAATATCTACCTATAGTTTTTGTTGAGATGTAAAGAGAAGTTACAATTATTGCGATTGCGATTATTGCCATTAACTTGTTTTCCTGAATTAAGATTTTCACAGTGAATAGTTTTATATAAAAGACACTACAGGTCGAAATCAAACCAGTGGTTTGGAAATGCATGTCTGTGGCATCAGACAACACATTCTTTTTATTTTATTTCAAATTTTTAGACCATTTGTCTCCCCAATTTACAAGGCCAATTATCCAACCCACTCATTAGAAGTCCCCCTATCACTAGTGATGCCCCAACACCAGGAGGGTGCTAATCAACATCACCCTTTGGAGTGATGTGGGGAGAGAGCGCCATCTACACACCCAGAGAGAGCAAGGCCAATTCTACTCTCTCAGGGCTCCGGTAGCCGATGGCAATCTGCATGACCGGGATTCAAACCAGCAATCTCCTGATCATAGTGGCAGGGCTTAGCCTGCTGGCCCACTTGGCGCCCAGACAACACATTTATAATTATTTCATTTAAATTCAGTTTTAGAAGCACTTAATGGAGCATCTTAAACACTGGATTATACACACATTTCCAGAAAAAATATTAATGTAAAATATCTGTCCCTCCCCTTAAGGACAATGTATTGTCAAAAACAATTTAATGTTAATATTGTGAAGAGAAATCTTTAGTACAGTGAAGCTGTAAAAGCAAGTAAGACCTGAAGAATTCACAGATAGTTCTTTAATGCAATCAGTATTACAGATCTTATATTCGCAGATCTGGTATATTATGGCTTGCTATAGCAAAGCATGCACAATAAAAACAAGCTCCAAAACTCCTGCATAAAAAGTAATGATCCATGCCAGAGGATGAACTTTGACATGTCATGGTCTTTCATATTGTCAAATGACAATGTTTCATCATGTGACATGCTTATAGCAAGCCATATGACATCATGAAGCATTCGTATGAGTTTTCTATAGCTACACAGTATAGTAAAATATAGAGACTCTGTCCTGTAAGTCATGACTGTAAGTGTGTGATTATGAAATAGAAAGGCATGCATTTTAGCTTCTGCAAAAATGTATGCATTTATTTGTACATTGCTCTCGGGTGTCATGATTTCGAGCGCTTCATCACAATGAATTTAAAAATTATCAAAAACACCCCTACTCAGAATGCATGTAGTCAAGCAGTGGAAAACGACCAAAAGGAAAATAAAGAGAAATAAAAGAAGGGATAGAGTGGTCGAAGGAGGAAAATAAAGATAAAATAGGGTAGGAAAAAGGGCATACTTTTCGCAACGGCGATTCAGCTGACCGGACTTTCTTGGGAGATATCTGTGAAGAGAGCAAGAGAATTAATATCTGTTGACCCCTCTTCAAAGATATCTCCTATGACATCACACTAGATTACAGATCATCTCGTCAATGCATTTTCAAAAGTCTGCCTACTGAGAGTTTCTGAGAGCCGTAACGCCAGTGTTGTAGCCATCCTCAGTCCTGACCCTTTACCTACATCCTGTGCCTCCTTCCTGAACCTTCAGTGTCATACTCTCCACAGGCTCACTATACAGTTTTGGTAAACTTTTACAACTTTTGCAGTTATATAAATTCACAGGGTTTCTAATGCTTGGTGCTGGTGGTCCCTGCCCTGCATATTTGTATGCTGTTCTGCTCCATCACACCCACTTAGACTCAGAAGGAGCATGTTAATTATCTGATTAGTTGGATAAGGAATGTTGAGAGCAGAGAAAGTACCCTGCTCCAGGACCAGGGTTGGAAACCACCACATTGGTTCATGCTTTAGTTTTAGTGTGACATGAAGTCAAAATCTTCAATCACCACAGCAGTTAACTACTGTCCTACATTACTGTCTATGACATTGTACATACTTCTTTATCAGGAAGGCTGAATGAAACACTCCAGACTTTTATTATTCAACGCTATTTCTGACACATCTTTATAATAGGGTTAATTGCTACAGACAGTGTTTCTGATGTGTTTTACTGTACTTGGAAGACTAGGAAAACCTATTCAATACCTTTAGAATTATTTAATGCACACTGTAAAGCTTCAGTCTAAGGTATTTATAAATCATTCATATCTTATTATAACAGCATGGGTAACTGAAGCTGGTCAGGTTGGTCAATTAGCTCTTGACTAATATAGGGCATGTTTTTTTTTGTAAGAGCCCAATGGTTTATCTGGTCCAAAGGTATTATTAACCTGATCAAGCAAAACAATCTGTATGACCAGAATAACCAGCAATTATACCAGTATAGGGTTATGTTTTCACTTTTATAATTAGATGTTTTTGAGAACTGTTTAATGGCTAATATAAATATAGTATAGATGCCTATTTTAAAGAATTTATTGATAGCAGTGTTGATGCTGTGCCTTATAAGCACATGTTAATGCTATAATCAATACTACTCTACGTCATTTGTTGCAAAAACTAAAGACTTTGCATAAAAGATGTCAAAGTTTTAACTTAGTTTTAAATTTTATGTTTGTATCTTTTATCATCAGGTTCTTCAAGGTGCATTGCAAAATGGTTTGTTAACAGCACAATAATGGAATAATGGAAACTGCAAAACCTCCAGTAAAAATCCTGGTAGTTTTTGTAAACATTAAAAATGGGCATTAACAATTTTTTACATGATTGTAAATCTGCTGGTGTGCTTTATGAACTTGCCTTATTGAGCTATCTGTTTTTTCTATGTAAACAGTGTCCATTGTATAATACAGTGTAGATGTGGCAGACAGTCTTTCTCTATTTTTCTTTTATTCAGCAGCTAAGATAAAATCATACCACTCATTTTCTGAAGCAGGAATTTGTTTGTATGCACCAGCAATGAAGTTAATAATTCAAGACCAGCAGCCACACAACTAAACACATCTCTTTTTTTCTCTGTTTCTTTGTTGAAAGTTTGCACAATTAGAGATGGTCTGACTGTAGTCCCTGAAGCTAACTTACAAACTCGTACACTGTGTTTAATAATGCTTCACTTTCATTTGGTTCATTTTTCACCTAGTCAAATGTAATGAGGAGACACATTACCATAAATGGGCTTATTAAATCATTATTATAGTGGGAAATGAATTCAAACACTGGAATATTCTCCCCCCAGTGGTTGTGTGCTGTCTGTAGAGTTGCCATTTGAATAGTGACAGTAGCACACACATGGTGTACACACAAGGCACAGAACAAAAAGCAAAGCTACATGCAGAGACAGGCAACAAGGACAGCTGAAGGAGGGCAGGACAGAGAGGCTACACTGGCGGCGGCTATTGGTGGGAACACAGTGAATACTGTACATATACAATATGGCAAAAAATACCCTTTGTGTCTGGATCCAACATATCAAACAAGGCATATTCATTACAAAAATGATAAAATCAGACATTGCAAGACAGAGAATACAGACACTATCAGTAAGTGACACTACATAAATCTGGACTGCTTGAGAAATGGACACAGAAGTGTGTATTACAACACCAAACTGCAAAATCCTCAGCTTTAATTTAACACTTACACTGGTCATTGTGTCCAACTGGACCAAAATAAGCACTGTAAGTGTGAATTCAACTCTGGGGATTTTATTGCTTCTTATGTATGCTCAGAAAACAATACAGCAAGAGGCTTGTTGTATAAAACTGCAAACTGGTTTCCAATAGGGCTGCAACTAATGACTTTTTTAGTGGTCGACTAATCTGTTGATTATTTGTTAAATTAGCCAATTAGTCGCAATTATTTTTTTCATGCCCTCCTACTTCCTACTGGTGAGAACAGCTAAGCATTTAGGCTTCAAGACCAATTTTGCTGTACATTTTGATAGTTTGACGTACCTATATTAAACAAAAAAATATAAAGTATATTATAAGAAACATTCACACAGACTGAATGTTATTTTCAAGAGACTCTAGGGTACTTGTATGTTGTTGTTTTTTTCCCTTTTTTTTCTTTCCTGAAATGATTGTTTGTCTAAGAAAATAAACTGTTTTTTAAATTAAAGTTTTTTGGTTACTATAACATAACAATAATTTTAACGGAGTGGACAGAATACAGTATCTCTCTAACACTTATAATGTTAATGATGGAGTAAAGTCTGTTTAAACTCATATTACCAGCTCTCTGCAGTAATTTATCTCACTACATGTAATACAGAAGTCAGTGTTTAAACTGTACAACTAAACTGTATAAACTGAACTAGTAAAGACAGACTGTAGAGTGTTGTGGGTCAAATGTGTTTGTGTTTAATGGACGCAGCGCTGCTATTACACTGTATGTACATCTTTCTCTACCGTCCTCTCACACACTGCAAGTTCCACCCACACTAAAACCTTATTGGCCAACTAAGCATGAGGAGTGGCCAATCAGGATGCTCACTCTCTCACTATGTGTCTGTGTGTATGTCTTCCTTCTCTCGTGTGCCCTCTCTCTCTTTCTTTCTCTCTCGCTTCATCACACATTACCAACAATGAAATTCCGTGTTGATATTTTTTTATACTCGACATTGTCAATTGTGCAGACTAATTGTTGCAGCCCTAGTTTCCTATATTTTCACAGTTCTGCATCCATCTCTGTTTTAGTCTTAGTGTGACATCTTCCCATCACAATACTGAGTGTAGGGAGAAAGTGTGCCTAGAAAACAACTAAAAGAGGAGTGAAATACAGGGGAATGTGAATGATTTGTACCTTCATAGGTGCTAGCTGGATGGGGGTGATGTATGAGGGGTCCACCATGGGTTTGGGCCGGTTGGCCGTGTCTGCCAGCAGGCTCTGCCATTGCTGGGGCAGCCCAGTGAACTTCTGCTCACGTGGGTCAAAACCGGTATGCACGCGATGCTCAAAGTTCGAGGGAGCTGAGATCTCCAGCCTCTTCTTCTTCTTTCCAAACATGTTGGAAAAGCTGGACAAACCTAAAAACACAAAGACAGAGAGAATATATACGTTAAATGGTGTAATACATGAAATGCCTCCAGTTATTGAGGGTTCACTAGGCTCTCTTAGCTTATATCATGGCCACTAATTTGGGCATTTTCTTAGGTACCCCTAGCATAACCCCCTTTTACCACAGGGCCACATTTATCAGCCATTTTCCCTCTTCTTAACCACAAAAGGAGAACTTTTGCTTCTATATTATTATTGGGTTGGTGGACCACATTCAACTCTGCAGTGACACTAACAGTAGTGTAGTTCGGGTTTTAAAGACGGTGTGCACTTCCTGGCCAATTATTTTTTTCTATTCACAGTGTGTGTTGGCCTTCTCCCACCTCAGGGGTTCCTCAATCCCAGTTCTGGAGATCCCCACACCATGCTTTATCTCATCTATGGCACACCTGAGAAAGGATTTCTCATCTGGCACACCTGGAAACCCCTGCTTTAGTAGTTAGAGGACTATTCTAAACCCAGCAGTGACACTGAAGTGTGGAAAAACTCAAGCAACATTGATATGTCTAATGCACTCATACTAGCACACCACACACTAACATGCCGCATGTCTGTGTTACTGCTGTGCTGAGAACAGCCCGACACTCAAATAATATCTGGTCAACTATGAAGGCAGATACATTGGATTGCAGAAGTATTCATACCGCTAGAATTTTTTTTTTTTTTTACATTTTGTCATCTTACAACCACAAACTTAAATGTATTTTAAAAAATAGATTTTTTTTTAAATCTCTGAGCATTTACAATTTTATTTTTTTTAGCTCTTACATTTCTTAGTTATTTTATTTGTACATGTGCCTTAATAGTAACAAGTAGCATCATTTGGATCTATCACCTCTGCACCTCTGATTGGTCTTTTACATGTATTTTGAAAACACATTGAAAGCACAATATAAAACACTATAAAGCACTATAAAACCAATATGACAAGCAGAAGAATAGTTAAGCTACATTTATTAAGTATAGCAGACAGGGGGCTCCGAGTGGTCCAGTGGACTATGGCGCTGCCACTATGATCAGGAGATCACTGGTTCGAATCCTATTCATGTTGCTTGCTATCAGCTACCGGAGCCCTGATAGAGAAACAATTGACCTCTCTCCCCACATCACTCCAAAAGGTGATGTCGCTCAGCACGAATCATCTGTGAGCTGATGTATCAGAACCGAGTCGCTGCGCTTTCCCCCGAGTGCACTGTGATGCTACTCGGCAATGTCGCATTAGAAGCAGTTCCTAATATCCTAATAAGTCCTAATGAGTGGGTTGGGTAATTAGCCGTGTAAATTGGGAGAAAACTGGATTAAAAATTAGAAATAATATTATATAAGAATAACAAACAGCTTCTTTTAACCATAAAAGCAGTTTTTATATTAAACAAGGTGCAAAAATAACCTCATATTTCAGTTCAGAAAAAGTACAAAATATGAAAATCACTGCCACATAAAAGAGTTTTTTACAGGTTTCAGGAAGAAGCATAAGCTTATCTACTAAGATGTCTTCTGGCAGTTTCTATATATAAAGATGTACAATCTCCATTATCTCATTTCGATTTGATTAGCCTAAACATTTGTTTGAACAGAAAAATAACCAATCTGTGCTAGACTCTTTAAGAACTGAAAATAGAAAAAAGCTTTAAAAAGCCTATAATTTATGTACTAATATAAATAACTTTAATAACAGCTAATAAAACAACAGCAGGCAGCTGTAAATATGATAAAGTGGAACAGCTGTTTTGGTCAAATGACTGAAACAAATGTTCAGATCCAGTCCAGCCCTGTGCGCATAAGGGCTGCCACTTACTGTACTGTACTGTACTGTAGTTAATTGTCCATTCTGTTATGATGGACACGTAACGACTGCTATGCATGCAGAGTTAACCAAACAGCAGCCTTAGTCCAAGTCATTTCAGTTCACAACTCAGAGACAATGCAGCATTCACACCCAGAGGCTAATCTATCCAAATGAAAACACATCAAATTAATACTGTTGGTGTCAGTAAAAAAGCATTTTCAAAATCATAAATTCATAGAAAAAGGATTTTTTTTTAACATTCTATGGAATTCAGTGCAAGTTCCAAGTAACAATAAAGCATTTCTATTGGTCCATTTATCATGAAATGTTGGCACAACATAAACAACTACTTCCAGACACAAAATCCGCCACACACTGACCAATTTATTTATATATCGCTACGTGGAAGCACTTTCTTTAGTTTTTTTGTTTGTCTTTTTTGTTTGTTTGTTTAAATGCAGGAATCCAAGATGGCTGCCAGAGACAGAGGACTGCTATCATGCTGTGCTGCGTGTTTGTTTGTCTGTCTGTCTAATTACTTTAAATCTCTTCAATGTTTAAGCAATTCATGTTGCGTATTTTTCCAGCGTGTTCCTTTTTCTTGTTTTGATGTGTTTTGAATTTGTTTCAGGGACATGCTTTGGTTTAAGATAATTTACACTTTATAAGAGACTGTTTGTCACCTGGTTTCAGGCAGGTAAGGTACACATATACATTTCTTACCATGTAGATCTTGACCTCCCAGTGTATTTTGGATATTGGTGTGGGAAGTTTATTGTAGTGTGTTTTTGTGTGGTTTATGTTTAGTTAGCTCTTTTGTAACTCTGTTTTAGGTAGGGAAATGTGTGATGTTTTGTTCTGTTTCTTTCTTTTGTGCTATCCAGTGTCCAAGCTCTATTACCTTTTCCTCATGCCTCCTCATTACCTTATTTAACTGGTTTTATAAAAATATGCCATGTTATTGATCCCACAATCCTAAGATTTAAGGTAATCATATTTAAACCATTGATACTTGAACATATCTGGGATTTAAAATTTTCATGAACGTTTACAGTAGCTATATTATCTAAAATACTTGATGTAAGCTTTGCCAAGGATGTTTTTCTAAATATTTTTTTTTTTAGATTTGGTGTTAATGGCATAAAACTAGCATTTAAAATCCACTCTTTTTGTCTAAGTGCCTTCATAAAAATGTACATAGCCATCGCATTTCCTCATCTCGCCATTCCTGTTAAATGTGTAAAACGTAATAAATTTAAATGCTATAAAAAACTTATCGAAAATCAAATGTTTTTTTTTTGTGACAAAATGCTGCTTTAATATGTGAAACAGCTGCCGTTCACCACATGTGCACAGAATCAGCACTGAAATATACTTCAAACACCAACCAGCACAAATACAGATGCTGCATTAGTATTTATAACCAAGGCACCACACTTGGCATTGTCTTTCTTTATCCTGCACATGCCTATGATCTCCACTTATATACACAATAAACACAATAAACATAATGTACGATCACAACATTACAGCATGTTGATCAATTATGATGTGACTGGAGTAACAATGTAAAATGCCTTGTAGTCTCACAGCAACAGAGCTTTACTGTCAGTCGATAATGAAACCACGTATGAATCCATTTATTGCTGGAAGAATACATCTGACTAATCCTGACATGGATCAGAGGCGTTTGGAAATGAAGAGGGCATTTTAACAGTGTCTGACCACTCGTCGACCCCATTGTGTTTTCATTGCTGAATAGGTCTCAGTGTGTCTAGATCATCCCTTACTTTTGGTTCGTCACTGTCATTCAGGAAAACAATGCTGTCCTTCAGCTCGGACACGCCGTGCCCTGCACTGTGCCAGGCAGACCAACACACTGCCAGCTGTGCTGCCAGCACTCGCACTCACACACAGACAAAGCAACACAATATTCACAGCTGTGTAATACGTTGTGAAAAAGACTTCAAACTGAATTTAACAGTGGTCTTTCAAAATGTCTATCAAGCCTATACAATATAACAATATAAACATCTCCAAAATCTACCTTAGGAGACAAAAGGTACAAATGTTGTTGATTTTTCATCTACATTCATGTAAAGCATTTCCTTACGCAATGTTTGCACAATTGGAATGGCATCTCTCGTGTTCAAGTAATTAAAATTAAACAGTGGCAGAACAGTGGTGGCTAAAATATATATATAAATGTAATACGCTTGGTTTTCCAGACATTGATTAAAGGACCATTAAGGGCTATATTTTCTGTAGTAACTCATAACATGATCAAAGTGTATCATCAGATATTAAGGAAACATGCTGAGTTTAAGCACTGGCTGTTCTTGTCAGCAGAGCTTCAGACAGTATTTTCTTCTTTGAACTGTACAGTGTATCACGGAAAGCTGTGCAGGATTTATCCTCTGAATCTGTCAACAGCCATTCCCCAAGTCTTATTTCCACACTCAGTTGTGCCAGCCATGGAAACAGGTGAACTGCCTATTTTCTACAGGTAATCACTAAGCTGCAGTAAGATTGCTTACCGTAACTGGGTAACTGACATTTTGGACACTAAAACAGTATACATTCAGTGAGCAACTACAATGTAAGACTCGTGGTCGCTTGCCACACACTGTGTCAATCTGGCAACCCACGTGAGTTTAGCGTCTGGGGTGGAGCAGACAATTTTGACTCCTGTAGCCTTACTCTTTATTTCCATAGTCTTTAAGTTGCATCCATTGCTGGTCAGGTGCATATACAGATTGTCTAGTCCCTGTAGTGAAGTATTTCCAATAGAACAGGACTCTCTGGAGCAAATAAAAAAACAAATACCTAGTGACAGACGTGAGACAGAGTGGTATAAATTTCAAAAGTATTGAGCTCTGGAGCAGTGGAACTGTGTTTCTGAAATGATGCTGCTTCAATACTTATGATGAGTGAAAGGTCCTTCTGCTAAAATCCACTTTATCTTGTTCTTTGTGAAATACTATGGGTCTCTCTGAGTTGTACATGACGCTGCACATGAAACTCTTCCTCAATCTCCACTGTCTGCAGTAGCTAGTAAAAGAAAATATTCAGGAAAACGAGTCAATCAGGAAAAGCACCGTGTCTACGTTAACGTCACATGTGAATTCATGGCCTTGCCACCTTGGCCAATGACTGCCCACAGGGAGCACTAAAGCCGACAGGTCTTGTCAGACAGCAGTTAACAGCTTTAGCAACAGCATGGTATATGCTTTGCCCAGTAATTTAGATCTAAGGAACAAATTGTTTGAATTTGTCTATGAAACACCACTAGCAAAGCACAATTGAGATAGGTAGGTGTATGTTTAAAACTTCTGTTTACACTAGTTAAAAGTAAAATCGCATTTTGCGTTTTCAGAGACTGTACTTATTTTTTTTTTTTCACAAAAAACAGCTCGCATGGCATTCCTTCATTCTAGAGACCACAAACTAGACATTTTAAAATGAATGCAAAAACGATGGAATGACACTTTTAAGAAGTTGAGGATGAGGTGAGGTGGTGATCATCCAACATCCTGACCTCGCACAGCAACAAACCCTTCACTGGACATTAGAGAATGTTAACCCAACAAACAATTTTCTTTTTCTTAATTTGGGAAAATGCAATAAATGATCAAATCTCCCAGTCCTTCTTATAGTTTCTTCTAATAGTCTTTGTCTGGCTTTGTGCCAACAGTGATCAGAAGGCAGAAACACAACACGCACTTGTCCAACAAATAAAAGGATACTCTATATTGAAGACAAGACAGCTGATTTTACATTCAGACTGGGCTGGGAAATACGGCAAAAAAACTGTGTCAACTTACAGTGTGCCTGTTGTCTAAAGTCTCTTCACAACTGGTTAGAATCTCTGCAGCAGCTGATCATGAACAAGAGAAAGCTGTGCCAAGTGAACACACACTGCAAGCAGAACAAAACTCAAGCTATTTGTGACAGATGTCACAGCAGTGTGCAAGAGCTGTGTGCAAGGTCAGGACTGCAAGTGTTGAATAGAAGGAGTCTAACTGTGCATCCACCATACTTTTTAATCAGTTTCTAAATAAAAAATAACGTTTTCTGTTTTTTTTGTGTGTTACATCAGTACCTTTATCCTAGGGCTGTGTGATGCAGTAAAGAACTAAAATCTTGATATTCTTCAAATATATAAGCGATTCTCAAATACAATTTAGATTTTGTTGTGTTCTTATAGCTATTGTTTCCTTCACATTTAATGTATACATTTTATTAGCTTAGTACATCATTACCCTTGTTTAGACCAAATATAGACGTAGCAAATTGGGCTGTGTTTAGTCCGTCTGTTTCGGATCACATTTAGCCTTAATAAAAACCATGTATATTAGACTCATGCAATTTTTTATATTAATATATGTAAAGCTGACTTCAATTAGAGGCTGTTCACACATCACGTGTATTTTTTCTGTAAGAACCGCTTATTAGAAAGAGATTTCCGCAGTTTACCTTGGGCTCTCTCTCTGTCTCTCTCTCTCATACACACATACACACACACACACAAACTCACTCTCTCTCTCTCTCTCTCTAAGTTGCAGGTGTCTAGGTGTGAAGGAGAATGAGAAGGGCATTAAATTAAATTAAACAATTAAACTATTTGTAACATCATTTAATTTGGGTCAAAATCAGGTTGGTCATGCTTGGCTTCAAAACAGACATCAGATAAACATTTATCTTAGTCTTTCCTTAGAGCAGCATTTTAGAGTCGAATTTTATGTAGCCCAAAAATAGTCTTTAAACTTGCAGCTTTCATATTTTAAGGTGCCAAAATAACCTTCCTGTATTTCATTTTATGAAAAGTGTAAAATATGAAAATCATTGCCACATACAGTAGTACTTTAATAGTACTATAATAATAATAGTAAGCTTCTGCAATGTCACAAGATTTATTTTAATCTAGTGATGCATTAATTTTTCACCAAGATCTTGCAGCATTGATGATGGTAGAGTCTGAACAACCGCTGCACAAAGTCTTCTCCAGTACATCCCAAAGATTCTCAATGAGGTTAAGGTCTGGACTCTGTGGTGAACAATCCATGTGTGAAAATGATGATCTCATGCTCCCTGAATCACTCTTTCACAATTCCAGCCCCATAAATCCTCACATTGTGATCTTGGAATATGCCCGTATCATCAGGGAAGAAAAAATCTATTGATGGAATAACCTGGTCTATATTCAGTATATTCAGGTTGTCAGCTGACCTCATTCTTTCAGCACATACTGTTGCTGAACCCAGACCTGACCAACTGCAGCATCAACCCCACATCATTTACTTAGTGGCGACTCGGCCAGGCAGTTTACATTTGGCAATTTTACATTCTATGACATGAGATCAACAAGGACAAGCAATTTCTCATGCTGAATCACTTTTGCTACTTCAATTTAGTCCAACACCAAGCTTAATCCATGTCCAAGCGTTTATATCGGCTGCTGAAATCGACCCCATGGGCATATCTGAGAAGCACCCAAGATTCAACCTGTGTGTTAAACAGCGGCGGCGTGTTTTGCATGAATGGAGTGCTCTGTCTCCCAGCAACACCTGAGAGAGCTGCCAGTGTGGACGGCTCTCAGTAAGCGAGAAAGTGAAAAATAACACAGCAGCTCATAGAGCTGATTAATGGACTCTTTCGCATTCAATTTGCTCACTCTAGCTCCAGGGGAGTCGTTGGGTATGATTTAGTGGTTTTAAACAGTAGAGAGCGGGGTGCTGAGGAGAGAGGGGGTTTCTGAAGAGGCCAGACGTACAGTCTTCGCAGAGGAGGAGAAGAGACGGGTCAAGCAGGGGATTTCCTGGCTGGAAGTTTCAAAAAAGTAGATAAAAACGTATATTTTGCTTATACTGCTACATATTCAGGACTTAGATATGCCTGGTCATGCACATAAACACACTGGTAACCTCTTTATGTTACTTCACTAAACAAATCAATCTGGATTATTCTGAGCAACATAATTATTTCTGTTAGATCATGTGAGAAATTTGGTTCATCAAAATACCTACAATAACAAATCAGGAAATTCCAATATTGGTCAGCATGCTCACAATAAACAACACACTTAAAACATGTGATGTATTAAAGGCCTCATTTGCATACTGCATACTTGCAGTCTGCAGCAACATCTCCGCTGCAAAGGACAACACTGCAATAACAATGAAACTATACACTGTTTAGCCCAAGTACTACACAATTTCTCTCATGTGTTCAGTCAAGGCAGTTAACCCTTAAAGTAGGTTGATTTTTTTTATGATGATAACAAACCAGGCTCTGGAAACACAGTTGATGACGCTAAAGTTGGAAGCTCTAATCTGAATATGCCACATGCATACATTTGCACTGGAACAGAGTACAAGCACTCAGGGCTTCTCCACTATTAAAAAGGTTTAGCTGGACTGTTGCCATCAGGCTTCATAAACATCATATACATATCATCTCAGATCATGAGTGCACAGGGAAAGCCTTAACAAAGCCTTAACAATTTAGAAATCAATTATTAAATAGTACAAAAAAATATCAGCCAGTGATGAAAAGTGTGGGGTAATTTAATATGAATTATTTCCCACGTGTAGTTATTTAAAACAATTAAAGAAATCTTACAGAAATCACAGTAGTTCTGTCATTCAAAAAAAATATATATATATTTGCTCGAATGCTTATATTAAAATTTTGTCAGGCTGAATCACTATATGCATTTTTTTTAACTTCCATGCAGAATATGGAAACAATTCTACACTAAACATCTTATATACAGCAGACACTGAATACTGATAAAAAATTAAAACCAATATTAGCATATATCTAGATGACTGGCTCAGAGCGCATCTCCAAAACAGCAGGTCTTGTGTTCCAGATATGTAGTGTTTACTACAAAACATCTGGTAAACCACGTCACACTGCACACAGGAATGTAGCATAAATTGTTACCAAATATTGGTTCTAGCAGAAGTATGTGTTTCACAGTTAGTGGGTGTTCCCATGCTGACCCCTGTCCTCTGGAAACTCCAACACTGAGCACATGAGTTGCACATGAGTTCTGCTGGAAAACCCTGAGTTTGTAACATCCATGTGGATGTCAAAGCCCTTCATGGCAAACTGGCTCTTTCAGCCAGTAAAAAAATAGTTAAAAATGGTTCAGGAATAGTTTAAGGGACATTACAAAGAGATCAATTTGTTGACTTGTTGACTGCAAATTCCCCCAGATGGACTGGAAAAACAAGGCTGATCAATTGAGCCCCCAAGTAGATATTACAGAATTATATTAATTATCTGTCCGTGCACAAGTACAACCCAACAGTGGTTTTGATGGTATGGACAAAAATGGCAGAATACAGGCAAACTGCAGACTGTTTTTGTTATTATTTGAGATGCTTTTAACTGCGGTAGCTGTAAATCATGTCTGTTAATAGTGTTTAAAGGACAGCAGAATAGGTCTCTGTTACCACAAAACTAAAGAACTGGATAAGGTTTTAAAAAGAAATACACGATCCATTAAAGGCACACTATACAATATTTTTTTAGTTAATCAATTCATTTTATACTGTTTTAGATAATTAAATTAGTCATTACAGAGTGAACAAAAGTTGAGTAGCCCTCAGTTCAGTCTTGCTTTACATTAGAAACACGGGTACAAGATCTAGTCGTGTTTGCTAACCATAAAACTCACAGAATGAATAAGTCTGCCTAGACTAGCATTTACTGATGACCCTAGATTTAGATTAGATTTTTTATACTTGTATTTTACTTTCAACCCTTTTGCCAGTCTGTTGTGCTCAAAACAATCACGCATGGCTAGTCCACAGTGAACTTTTAGTCTATAGGGGGAATCTCTATACATCAACCAAATGATGTATAGTGTGCCTTTAAAAAATGTGGATTGAATTATTACGGCTGAAATTGTTACTGCACATCTAAAAGAAGCACAATTATTTTTTTTAAACCTTGCATAGTGTAAATGAACATACAAAATTGTGTCACTATTCAAATGCTTACAGACCTGGCTGGTAATTGTTCTCATACCTTACACATGTATCATCGACCCAAAATAACAGCTGATTGTGCACAGCACTGCTTTCCCAGCCCCTCTATCAGCGCCCTTATCTGTATTCTGCTGACTTGTCAATCACCTCACCTCATCTCCTACGCAATGCGGGCATGCCAAAAGCCCTTTCTTCCTTTGGCCTCATGCCCACACTAAGTGTTGCCAATGTGGCCTATTGCTGTTTATTTATCTGTCCATTTAAAGGGCCCTCTCCAAACATTGGCCAAAGCCAATAAAATCCAGAAAAAGCCAAAGAACAAAGTCTGGGTGAAACAACATAAACACAGTATACCAGAATAAGTACACACTTTTCACCCAGAGACCTGAAAGTGTCTTTAATCCAAGGTTACAGAGTAGATTATCAGCTAAGACTATCCCCCTCCCACTATGCGATTTACTTAATGGGCAGCTAAAGGAGTGAATGGGAGCTGAAAGAGTGTCATCTGGCCGGCTGGGTTTATTAGGACCAACGCCCTTTAGTCCTAATTTGTTGTTGGAGAGTTGAGCCTGCTCTAAATCATGTTTAATAACAGTGGGCAGCAGACTTTTTGCTATGTGATCATTTGCAGAGAGCAAACTGGTGATCACGTTAGCTACACTAGCCTAATAGCCCCAAATCAAAACTAAAGAATCGCACACTTGACTGAACGACTGCTTTAGGCAAATATTTCAGTATTCCACTGAGAAGACATTGACATATTTTGTACATGGCAAAATCTATGATCATATAGACCTGACTCAGTCTTCATCTTCAGTGCAGAAGCCTGGTCTCTGAAGCCCCAGTCCAAACACTGCGATGAGACGTGCTGTAGGAGCCCTGCTGTCATAATTCCTGACATCACAGCAAAATCCTGACATGACATCTCAATAAAAATCGACTCCGAAACTTGACAGTAAAGCTTGGCTGGACTCTGGACAATGGACGTCCAGACAAGCCCTTAATGTGCCGGGGTTTGCACTGCTTGTGCCACGGCTCCGCAAACGCGCCACGCTTAAGGGATTGGACGGGATTATGAGCAGAGGGATGAGAGTGAAGGGGCTGTCTGCAGTCATACTCCAAATGAAACCTATGACCTAGATGAGTATGGACGTCTTGGGAATGAGATTACACAGACTAGAGAGGGCTTAAGGCATCCTGGGCCAACAGTTAAAGGGGAAAAAAAGGAAATGCAGGGCACTGGGAGCCTTTTTTTCTCTGCTGTCAGTAAAAAGTCAACCACACGCAAACCCATCACTGAATCTAATTGCATACACCACTTACATTTGCAGGCTTTTAGGTAGAAAAGCGATTGAACTGCCATGCATGTTTTTGAATGAAATGTTAATCTAGAGGGTTGTGGAGGATTCCCTCAGTGGATGAGCTCATGGATATGCATAATGTAGGCTTTTCTTTTCTTGGTTGGTTCGTGCACTGGGAAGTCCAAAAGTTCTATTTTATAGACAGAAGAAGGAAATTCACTGAGAGTTAATACTGAAACCTCCTGTTTGTGTTGCAATCCTGCACCATGCACATTTCTGAGGAACAAAACCCTGCCTCTCTGAATGAAACACTGAATTAAGCCAAGGTTAAGACAGCAGGTGCCATAAGAAAGATTTTATTTGCTCGTCTGGTGGTTATTTTATGAGTCTATTCCCAGATCAAGGAGTAATGTCACACTGCAAAATTCATAGTTATATGCACTGACATTCCAAAAGTCATGGAATTGCACTATAAACACTGGCCAGCATGTTCTTTATACAAGCAAGTCCAAGCAAGCTCTACAAAGGTGTCAAAAGTATTGACATTTATTACTCGGGTAGAAGTTTAGATACTACAGTTTAAAATAATTCTGTAGAAGCTTAAGTATCAACTCAAGCTTTTTTCCCAAGCCATTACATGGCGGGCCACAAACAAAATCTGTTTTGGAAAATGAAATGTAATGGGGTGGAGTGCTACAGACTAGTAGTAATAAATAATAGAAGACATTACTGCCCACAGTGGACAGTGCAGTAGAGGCAATGATCGTGACAAGAAGTGTCTGGCTAAAACTGTCCATGTGAACAGTTCTCTGGCACAAATCACATCCACATTCAATGCAGTGGGTCCAACACACGTATCCCACAGATCAGTGCAGCACCCTTTAGCTTCCATAGGACAAGGAAAAAGTCATGGATCATGATGCTACTGACTGTGCCATGACTTTTGGTACATTAGTTTATAGGTCTCTAAGAATTGGACACTTCATACTGGTGATTATTAGTGTTGTCCATATCAACCGATAAAACATGCATCATATCAATGGAAACATTGTATATTCCATAAATCAGTGCTGTCTGGGTTGCCATGACAACAGAAATAACCTATGTAATTTTCTTTTTTTTTTGTAACTTTAATTAATATCAGCTCTAATGTCTCCTTAGGGCTTTGTGAGGAGCAGGCAGGATAGAATGGAGCCAATCAGAGGCTCTGATTCTCTGCTATATAATAAAGTGGAAAATTAATATTTAATTATCAATACAATTCTTAAGAACTTTAAAAAATTAAGAAAAAAATTTTACTGTCTGAGAGCTGAAAGGATTGGAACAAAAATCAATCACTATAAAATGATTATTGCAGGAAAAAAAACAGTTTAACTTAAAACTACAAAGAATGTGTATACAAAGAATGTGTATATACCTGTGAATATCTGTACTTTAAATATCGTCTTCTATTAAGATACTTCCATATTTTTGTAATAACACAAATATTTTCATACCTACCTATCGATATTAGCCAGTACTAGGCCCCAAAGCCAGGCCAGAGATAGAGGAGTTAATGTCCTCGTCCAGCATGTTCAGCAACAGCCATGGGTCTGAGATGTGGCACTGAAAGGGGGAACTAGGCACAGATCCTTAAGTTCTGTTTGTCCCTTGAACCATCTGTCGCCATCTGAGAGACGGCAGGCGTTTCCCGCTCAGAGCAGCACTGTGGCAGTGTGGGACAGAGCGGGTCTGGCCCTTCCCCAACAGCCCTGCTCACAGCACAGGCCCTGTGGCTATTTCAGGCTCCTGTACACATGTGCTGATAACTCTCAGGCCTCCAGGAGCAACTTTATAAGACCATTCCATTCCCTGTACATCCTCTAAAGTACGGGCCTTAGTGCGGCATTCAGCACACATAGCACTCTTAACTGAATAAAGAAATGCACAGACTGTGCAAGGAGAATTTTACTAAGACTGAGTACAGGACTAGTAAAAAAGGTACAATTAGTTTTTCCTGTTTTTTTTATTGTAATTTAGAACCAATTTTTTAAATCTGATTCAGGCCATGTGTTCTCTTCTGTACCACTGATATAACCCTGTGTTACCAAAGTAAATGATCATCAGATCACAATTCACAAGTTTTTTTTTTTTTTCGCACTTCATCGTGTGTGTGTGCTTATCACTGTTATCATCATCCAGTGTTGAAAGAATGCCAACAGTGGCTAGTGATAATGAGTGTGGGCATTTTAGGCCACAGGTCACACTAATGACAAATGTGAGTCACTTACAAACAAAAATAGAGGCAGCAGTATCTAAGCAAACGTCATTTTGACAAATTAGTGAGGGACATGAACAAAAAAAAAAAGATATTAAGATGTGGTTGTAAATGATTAATGTCATATGCAAGCATGGGAAAAATGTAATAACACAATTCCTGCTTGGCCTATAAGTCACAATAATTACATGATCAACTTGTCACACAATATTTGGTCATAACCTATATTTACCCTAGCAATAAATCATTTTATTCATTTTATTCTCACCTCAAAATTATCCATTATTTTTACTACATTTACACTCATTTATGTAAAGTATACAAGTACAAATACGAGTATACTCCAGCATACCAATATACTGACTTTCTTAGTTTTATTTATACAGAACAACTTCTCTCCTGTATAATTTCACAAGTCTGTTCAAACCTTAGAACTATAGTCACCCCCCTCAATAAGGGTTTTGTATTCAACTGGCAACCTACGACCACTTTTCAACGTGTTGCCTCATCGCTTCTACAGTGTGCATGTGCACAGCGACTCGCCCACAATGATCAAACAATTGTTTTGGTTACCTGTGCATAAAAGTATAGTGAGACACGTTTAACACCTGACAAAATATTGTACACTTTCAGTATGTACAATATACTCAATAATTAAAAGGTCGTTGCTCTTTAAAAGTAACTTGTAATTGCATTTTTTACAATTGTACCATTTTCACAATTATTTTTTGGAGAATTATGTGACAGGCTCTCTAGAAGAATTCCTAATAATCCTCTAGTTCACAATATAATAACATTGCTAAATGAACATCAAATGTCAAAGGTCACATGACTGAAATGAACGGACTAGCTGACCTGTGTGTGTTTGTGTGGTCATTCAAAGACACTTGAAAGCTCACCTTACAAAAGAATCAGAGAGGAAGACACTCTATTCCTGAAAGGCAATGCCAGTCTAAACTGAGTCTGACCCAAACAGGTGGTCATCTAAAGCGTGGTCTGACTGCCAAGTTACTAAATGCATGAATGAACACATGCATCATCTGCGTCATCACATCATGAATGACATTTAGTAAACAAACAATTGCAACTGCAAACTACAACTGTTCTCACCTGATTAGCCAACAATAATATTCTATATTTAAGCTAAAACTCTGTAATTCTGGGAAGAATAGCTGTTACAATAAATGATAGAGTAACCTGTCATCGTTGTGGTCTGAAAGCCTCATACACATCTTTTCACTGCTCTTAAGAACCTATTAACACCTTTAGTTTTAGCACTGTACAAGGTTTCTACACAACAACAACTACAATAAGCTCCACCACTGCATACAGTCTTACCTGGTATCAAATTCATTATTCCCTTTTGCCCAAACGACGGCTCCGGAAAGATCGCCACACTCGGCACAACATTAGCTTCCATAAAAGTGTCATCCAGCACATGTATGGAGAGAATGGCATTCCCGGGCCCTTCCTCAGCGGAGGTGCAGTGAGGGCCTCGCCCTGGGCTGCTCACCCATGCGCACTCTGAAAGCGCCCGACGTGAGATTGGGCCAAAAAAAGTGCCGACGGCAGCATCCCACTGCAGACAGGCTAAGCCCAGAGCTCCGGCACTTGGGGCAGTCGCCTCTCTGCCCGGCCCACACCATCATCCTGCTGCAGATGCCCGCTATCCTCACCCTCTGTTCCACTTCCTCTCACGCCCCGGGGCACACTGGCACCTTGTGTGCGTTTACACACGCGTTCGTACACACCGCATCAGGTTTGTGACCAGAGGCTGACACCGACACCAAGCGCGGACCCCAGCTTCCTCTTTACTCTATTTGTTTGTGTGTGAGAGTAAGTGTGTCACACAGAGCTGAAAGAGAGGTTTACAAAGGGGAGGGAGAGAGAGAGACAGAAAGAGAGAGAACAGAGAGAGAGAGACAGAAAGAGAGAAAGGGAGAGAAACAGCTGCTACAGTCACTTAAAACAGATTCTGTGTCTCTAGTCCACACTGTTACTGTCACAATCGTTTGGAGTTTCTTGCCATGCAGTATTATTGTTCATATTTTTATTTGAGTTTAAGTAAAATAAACATTTTTGTTCTATTTTACAAAACTACGGACAGCATTTCTACCAAATTCCAAATAAAAATATTGTCATTTAGAGAATTTATTTGCAGAAAACAAGAAACGGCTGAAATAACAACAAATTTGCAGACCCTTCAGACCTCAAATAATGTAAAGAAAACAAGTTCATATTCATAAAGGTTTAAGAGTTCAGAAATCAATATTTGGTGGAACAACCATGGTTTTTAATCACAGTTTTCATGCATTGATGTCTTGTGATCATCCATCTTCTTTTGATTATATTCCTGGGCTGTATATATATATATATTGCACAATATATGATTGTTTTTTTCTTTTTTACAATTTTGTTTTGTTTTTAATTCATTTTGTTCCCTAAAAGCCCTGGCAGTTAATTGTAAAAAAATATATTTTAAAAGACCAATTCAAATCATTAGTTTTGCTCATTTTATTATGTACAGGTAGATTGACAAGACCTCAAATAACGCAAAGAAAACTGATTTTTATTTACTGCTTCCATGCTCTCCACCAGTCTTACACACTGCTTTTGGATAACTTTATGCCAATCCTGGTGCAAAAATTTAAGCAGTTCAGCTTGGTTTGATGTCTTGTGATCATCCATCTTCCTCTTGATTATATTCCAGAGGTTTTTGACAGGGCTACTATAGATAAATTACATAACTATAAAAATACACGATACAAAAATACTAAACAGATACTAAAACAGGATAGAGCATAAACAATTTCACAAAGATTCAAAGAATACCCTTAACCACAGTAAATAACAGACTGCTTTCAAGACAAGAAGATGCATTGTCACAATGTGGATTTTTTTAGACAATATTACTGGGTCACAATATACTGTGTATGATATGATGTGGCACACTCCTAATATGAACAGATTCATTAATCAGCCTCAGTTTAATTCCTTCTAAAATGTGCTTTTTGTTAACCTAAAGATTCACTCTCACCTTTTATAAAATAAAGACTTAAAACTTCTAAACAGTGACCTGAAACCTGTGCTAACAAACACACACACACACACAGCTCAATATCTATTTTTACTGACACCACTGAACAGAGCCCACCCCCCGAGACCCTAAAAGCTCCTCAGTGAGTGAAGACCCTCAAAAGACCCTCAGATCCTTTAAACTATCAAGTGTTTCTAAAGGGGCCGGTGTGTCTCCCAAGGCCCCAGGAGCTCAGTGTGAAGTCTGCAGTGGTACCACACCCCTCTATCACTTCACAAGCTATTTTTACAGACGCCCACGCAGCCAGCGAAGGCCGCTGTGACTTGCTGAGACTGAGGACTGCGGGGGCATCTGGCCTAGCAGTGCAGATATACGTCCTGTACCTCCACCACAGACACACTCTCTGCATCAACCAGCAACATGAGAACAACCATCTAAAACATCTGAAATGTTTCCCACAGCGACATATTTTGAGATACAGTCCACGCTGCTTGAGTTTCTCTGAATGAGGTTCAGTCGTTAGACATTAGCCCTTGGAAGCTGAGACTTATTTATTTCTCTCTGGAGCAAATAAACATGAACCTATTGGCACCATGCCTAATTCCAGGCATGGACTACAGTGGTATAAAGCCCCCCAGCATTGATCTGTGGAGCAGTAAAAAAATAGAATCTCAGGAATGATGGTGCTCCATCCAGTACTTTTGTGCTGAGTTTGGAAGATGGGGATGAAACACTTTGAACTCACACTCACTAACATTAAAACTGCACAGCAAGAACAGTAGAGACCGTTTCTCTAACAAAAAATTATTTTCTCTGTTAAATATGTGAACAAACATACAGATGAACACAATAGATAATATCACGATTATTAATTATTATATTATATTACATAATAATTATTAAGGTCATGTCCATTTATTGTATAGTAAGTTGATAATTATCATCAGAGGTCTAAAATAGGGGCAGTGAAATATATCCATTTCCCCGCCCTTTTATCACACATGAAAAAATGCATGTTAAGGGTTTAATAACAAGTATGTGAAGGTGGGATTTAGTGAAAAGTAGGGGTGTTCAATGATATCGGTTTTTATATAAAGCTATAATGTGCTAATCACAATATAGAAAAGTAACAGCTCTGGCCTGAGCACACTGAGCTCCTCCACTTGTCCGCGTTATGCACTTGACTTGCAGGGTTGTGTGTAGCTTCTAATAGTAATTCATTTTTATGTTTAATTTTTATGTTTTTACACTTAGACTATAAGCTCAACATTAAAAAGCTGGTTTGTTTAGAAAGTATTTTATATTAATAAACCATGTTAAATTATATTAGATTAGAGGAAATTCATTCAGTAATTACAATCATTCTGTAATTTACCGATGTTTAGGCTGTGGATCATTGTTCGCATTGTTTGTGTTTTAATCTTTCAGGGATCTTTTCGTAAGAAACATTTTTCCTAAATAACAGGTCTATGCTTATTCAGTGTTGCAATGTTAATTAACATCATTCTAAACAGATTTTGCTCATTCAAACAGCCCAAAAATGTTTTTAAAAGCTCAGTTTTAATGCTCTACTTACTTTAAAAAAATTTGATTCAAATAATAAATAATAATGACAGTAAATGGCGCGGGTCCGGTCAGGCAGAATGTGCACAGGCTTTGGTCGGGTCAGGCTGGATTTAGGGGCCCTATCTAAGCTTTACTGCGAAGTAACGTGCACTCTCCACACACACAAGATTAAAATAGTATTATTATAAGAATAAAGTTGTGGTATTTTGAGGCAATTTTTCACCGTCTACCCAGAAGAAGGTCAAATGTAGTGGAGTTTTTCAGTTGCATTTACCCAGCATTCTTTGCTGAGTAAAATTCTACAAACTAAAACGAAAAAAAAAGTATATTAGCTGTAGGGTTGCAGCGGTAACCGGTTTCACGGTATACCATGGTATTAAAATGCACGGTTATCATACCGTGTGTGTTTGCTTATTACCGGTAAAACGCAAGCCAGCGGAGAAACTCACCCGCGCATGCGCAACTCTGCTCCGCTTCAGCTGCTCAGCACACAGCGGTGAGAACAGCAGAAAGTGCATCAGAATAAACAAACCTCCGTCCGCCTAAAAAAAGGCTAAACTAAACTCAGCAGTGTGGGACTATTTCAGAGACCCGCCGAACGCACCCGAGGATGGTTATCCGATTTGTAATCAATGTGGCCGTAAAGTCACAGCTAAAGGTGGACATACGTCAAACCTGTTCTCCCATCTCCGAGAACACCACCCCGCCGTGCAGCGCAAAGTATGTGTTTAGTTTATAATTTTAATCTGAACATAAATAAAATCTCTTTGTAGTCGTGCACAACCCATGCGGTAAGCGCCCGCAAAAGCGCTGAGTTATCCGAAATTTGGGCACGCAGGTACAGGCGTGAAGTGCGTGCTACGATGGATTCACGTGTCCGTGTAAAGGTCCTGGCCGGACTGGATGTGAAAGACGCCATTCATTTACATGCGTTCATTTTCAAATTCTGACGTGCCTGTTTTTCATGTGTTAAAACCAGACTCAGAAATAAATCCCCTCTATCTGGTTATATACCAACTTGGCAGTAAAACGGACGTTTACAACAGTTGTTGATCAAACACTGACCCAGGCTCAGTTTATCAGATATTAAATAATTTAAACTTAAATAATTGTACTGAATAGTTTAAACACAGGGTCTTTACTTCTTAGAGGACATGTAATGTGTGACACGTGTGTGTGTGTGTGTGTGTGTGTGTGTGTGTGTATATATATATATATATATATATATATATATATATATATATATATATATATATATATATATATATATAATTACACTGCTCAAAAAAATAAAGGGAACACTCAAATAACACAATATAACTCCAAGTAAATCAAACTTCTGTGAAATTAAACTGTCCACTTAGGAAGCAACACTGATTGACAATCAATTTCACCTGCTGTTGTGCAAATGGAATAGACAACAGGTGGAAATTATTGGCAATTAGCAAGACACACTCAATAAAGGAGTGGTTCTGCAGGTGGGGACCACAGACCACTTCTCAGAACCTATGCTGTCTGGCTGATGTTTTGGTCAGTTTTGAATGTTGGTGGTGCTTTCACACTCGTGGTAGCATGAGACGGACTCTACAACCCACACAAGTGGCTCAGGTAGTGCAGCTCATCCAGGATGGCACATCAATGCGAGCTGTGGCAAGGTTTGCTGTGTCTGTCAGCGTAGTGTCCAGAGGCTGGAGGCGCTACCAGGGGACAGGCCAGTACACCAGGAGACGTGGAGGAGGCCGTAGGAGGGCAACAACCCAGCAGCAGGACCGCTACCTCCGCCTTTGTGCAAGAAGGAACAGGAGGAGCACTGCCAGAGCCCTGCAAAATGACCTCCAGCAGGCCACAAATGTGCATGTGTCTGCACAAACGGTTAGAAACCGACTCCATGAGGATGGTATGAGGGCCCGACGTCCACAGATGGGGGTTGTGCTCACAGCCCAACACCGTACAGGACGCTTGGCATTTGCCAGAGAACACCAGGATTGGCAAATTCGCCACTGGCGCCTTGTGCTCTTCACAGATGAAAGCAGGTTCACACTGAGCACATGACAGACGTGACAGAGTCTGGAGACGCCGTGGAGAGCGGTCTGCTGCCTGCAACATCCTTCAGCATGACCGTTTTGGCAGTGGGTCAATAATGGTGTGGGGTGGCATTTCTTTGGAGGGCTGCACGGGCTGCATGTGCTCACCAGAGGTAGCCTGACTGCCATTAGGTACCGAGATGAGATCCTCAGACCCCTTGTGAGACCATATGCTGGTGCGGTTGGCCCTGGGTTCCTCCTAATGCAGGACAATGCTAGACCTCATGTGGCTGGAGTGTGTCAGCAGTTCCTGCAAGATGAAGGCATTGAAGCTATGGACTGGCCCGCCCGTTCCCCAGACCTGAATCCGATTGAGCACATCTGGGACATCATGTCTCGCTCCATCCACCAACGTCACGTTGCACCACAGACTGTCCAGGAGTTGGCGGATGCTTTAGTCCAGGTCTGGGAGGAGATCCCTCAGGAGACCATCCGCCACCTCATCAGGAGCATGCCCAGGCGTTGTAGGGAGGTCATACAGGCACGTGTAGGCCACACACAATACTGAGCCTCATTTTGACTTGTTTTAAGGACATTACATTAAAGTTGGATCAGCCTGTAGTGTGTTTTTTCACTTTAATTTTGTGTGTGGCTCCAAATCCAGGCCTCCATTGGTTAATAAATTTGATTTCCATTGATGATTTTTGTGTGATTTTGTTGTCAGCACATTCAACTTTGTACAGAACAAAGTATTCAATGAGAATATTTCATTCATTCAGATCTAGGATGTGTTATTTGAGTGTTCCCTTTATTTTTTTGAGCAGTGTATATACACCCTTAATGACCTTAAGAGTAGTGGAAAGACCTGGTTTCCTTCACCTAATGGTGTACAGTTTATTTTTTTTTAAGGAGACATTATCTATATAGTTGTTCCAGGTTTCTACAATAAATAGTAAATTGAACAAAAAAACCTTTGTTGTAATTTCTTTAAGGGTCAGTTTAATAATATATGTAACAAACTGTGATACCGTGATAACCGTGATACCGCGGTATTTTCTGAGACGGTTATCATACCGTGAAAATCTCATACCGTTGCAACCCTAATTAGCTGGAGTGTTTAAAGCTTGTAAAAAAGTCACAGTCTGGAAATTATGGTAAATGGCACTTTTACGTTCAACAGAAGCAATTCCCCTGAAACTAAACATGCGAGAAGCAGCCAAATGACCTCTGAGTTTAAGATCCACCAGTGCACAGCGTGATCTCACCATCCGATTCCAATGCAAGAACTGGGTGTGTTAAATCAGCTGATGTCAACGTCTGACATCTCTGAATGTGCAGTGCCAGATACTGAGAACTGCTGATGTCAGGGAACAAGGCCACATCTGTACTAAACAACACAAAGAGCTACGGTTCAATTGTATAAATCCTCTAGACACAGGCCAATCAACTCTAGAATTTTTATTACTGCTATTTAAAAGGTGGTGTGGTGATCATCCAACATCCACACTATTTCTCACTAATTATCTGAATGCATATACATTCTCACAGCAATGCTTAAACCATCTAGAAGAAATAATCACTGGACAGTAGAGACAGATACAACAAAAGCAGGATATACACTTTTTATTGTCTTTACTTTTCTCCATATGTTTAAAGTACAGGGCCCTATTTTGGTGTGGAAGACATTTTTTCTTGACCTAGTGCACTACATTAGGAGCAGTCAGCCATATGAGGTTCAGCCTCAGATTTCATACTGTCTTGATTCTGAATGAGCAGTTAAGCGCCGGTTTAAAGCCGGGATCAGTTTGCAGCATGGCTGTCAGTAAAGGCTTTAAACCAGACGTGACTTTTGAGTACAAAACGTCAAAGGAGTGAACGTTCTACAAGCCTATTAGTGTCACACAGTTTTTTTCCAGGAAAGACAGCTAGTTCAAACCCTGTGGGAAAACACACTGCAAGTTTATTTTCATTGTACAACAGTTCCACACTGCAGATATTAAAACTATTTTGTTAATTTGTTAACAAGGAATGTGCATTCAGGTTGTATGATATATAGCCTTTGCTAGAGTGGTGTGAAATGCCACACTGTTTAGAAATGCAACAGGCTTAATATAGACAATACCTAAACCATTAAATATGCTCTGCATGCCTAAATTAAATTCTTATATGGAGTGTGTCAAAGCACAGATGAAAAGGTGAAGAAAGATTTTGCAGAGCATAGTCCTCTCAAGACAAATTTATAATTATTTAGACAATATGCCGTCTCAGAAATTCTTGCAATAAATAATATTATTTTAGTTCTAAGAATATTTTGTCAGTGATATATAATAAAGTTTAATCATAATAATGTAGGTGTATACTGCCTTCCACCCGATGACTGCCTCATTTGCAACTGGCTTCACTGTGATTCGAAATGGATTAAGGGATTGACAATGGATGAATGAATGAATTAATTAATTAATGAAAAATAACGCAGTTACATCATTTTATGGTATTTTCACACTTGTTCTGGTTATAAACTGGGAGTTCTCACCCAGGACACATTCTTTTGTAAAGGGGTTCATTACCATTGGTTTGGCAAATCAACAAGAACACATCTGAACCTTGGATGGTTTGCACCGTTTCATGCATCACTTTGCCATGCACATGATCACGTGGTTAATCTTTAGCTTTAGCTTTAAATCCATGGTTCATATATGTCCCAGTCCGTACCTGTGTCAGTTCACTCTCTGCATATAGAGGCACCATTTCTGATTCATTGATTCCTGTCACTGTCTGCTTACAGACTCATCCTCATCTCCAACAGAGAGCAGATCAGAGAATACAACAGCGCACCTGGCTAAACTCAACATTTCTAAAACATACACATAAGTAAGTTACAAGACGTTTTACAGCCACTCTTCAAAAAAATTAAACAGTTCACTTTGAGAATAAAGTCGTAATATAACGAGATTAAAATCGTAGTATTTTGAAGGAAATATAGTTGTAACTGCTTGGGCTGCTGTTTAAAAGGAGTAAAGGAGCATTTCTGCTCATGATCTGTTACAGGGCTTCTGTGATCACCATCAGTTGTGTAAATTTCTATTTTATATTGTTATTCTGTTTGAGTAGCCCTAAAATGCTTTCGTAATTAGTAAACCCAACGGGCAATATCAAAGTCAGCTAAAATGATTGCAGTTGTGTTCATTTATTATGATAATTATGATTAGTCGATAAATTAATCATTGCGTCAGGCCTAGCAGAGCATAGAAGTAATGTAAAGCTCTTATTGTAGCTGTTACACCATCAAGAAATTAGCGATAATTGCAAAGGGAAAAAAGCTCTTGTGTGTAAACAGTATATAGCATACCTTACATCACTTCCACTCCCTTTAAACAGCTCGGATTATTCCTTATAAAATTCCACAATGCTTTTAAATAGGCTTTGTCGGGGCCCATATGGTGTTTGTAACACTGCCTGGAGGCCAACATCTGTACACAGGCTCTGTGGGTGGAAGGCCACGAAAAACAGCTTTTTATTCTGACAAAAGGGAAAACAGGGGTGTTCACCTAGTCTTCTGATAGGACAAAATGTGGCTGGACAAAAAGAGGTTGATGTCTCCAGTCATGTCTAGCCTCAACACAGCTGAATCATGGCCTGCAGACACTCTCAGACAGTGTCAAGCTCCATCAGCTAACAAACCTCTCAGACAAGTCCAGTGATCTTAGTTTCTCGTAGACAAGCATACAGACCAGAACACATCACTTCCCACACTGAAAGCTGAAGAGCAAGAGAAAAAAGAAGTATATAAACTGACCTGTCCACGCTCCGCCTACAAAACACTGAAATGTCAATTAATCAGACTTTCTCCATACCAAAAAATGAAAACAAACAAGGCACTGAATTATTGGTATTCCATGTCCAATAAGATACATCCTTTGTACATGATGCATTGTGGAAAACATTCAGCACTATGTTTTAAACACCACTACAAAATAGCATCTGGGTCTAAACCCAGACTGTAGCCTGTATATTAGTGACCTCTGCCATAGAAGATCCTCTCCTGGTTCCATAAATAACATCTGTAATAGAGATGTGAGTGTTACGAGCCTTATACTGTATTGTTCGGACTATAAGCCACACCTCTCTGGTTAGCAGCGCTAGCCAGCCACAGTTAGCAGCCTACCCAGCCGCAGTTAGCTGCGTCAGCCAGCCCAGGTTAGCTGCAGTGCTCAGCCACAGCTAGCAGCATTGCCAGCTCAGGTTAGCAGCGCTACTCAGCCGTGGTTAGATTATAAGGTGCACAGACGATTTTTGGGAAAATTAAAGGATTTAAGTGTGCCTCATAGTCAGAAAAATACAGTAAAAGTCTAAAGAACCTTGATCCCTTGATGTAAATTAATGTAAATGCTACAAATGTAAAGGTTTTCACGCATACATCTCCCTATAACATTTATGGTTCTTTATAAAAAGAACTGTGGCATCACTCAAACAACCCTTTGAATAACCTGTATTTTTAAGAGTGTAAGGAAGTGACTTTTCTGAGATTTAAATATTTTAAGTGATAAAAACAATGTTTTTAATGTTGAAAACAAAATAACAAATATTAAACATTTCTTTGTGAATCACCTCAATCACCTCCCCTTGAACCCCAGACTAATTATTTAGCTACTATAATAATCCCATAGACTGTATATAGCTGGACAGAGCATCGTCTCTCAAAAGTAAAGCCACCACAGGTCGGGCGCCCCCTGCTGTTCGGCTGCAGAAAGCTGTGTAACCCCACCCATCCCCATAGATTTCAATGGCAAAACAGACAACTTTCAATCACGTTTTTTTCTAATATACTGTAATTCTACCTCCTTTATTTAAATGCAACAGCCAGTTTAACCTCTGCTTATATTGTCAATTTTTTATATCCCCACATAATTCGTTTTTAAAAACGTTATTCAGCTCTGTTCAAAAAGGTGTGGTTATTGTAAAAGGGCTGGGTTACACCTAGTCGGGGTGGGATCAATGACTGTATGGGCGGGACCATAGACTGTATGAGCTCTGTTGGAGGCAGCCCTCAGGGGCGGGTTTATTTAAATTAGTAGGCTGTCTCTCCACAGTCTTTCTCCCTCCTCTGGTCTCTATTCTATTTTCATTGAATGAATGAAAATGGCAACAAGGCGTCCATCTCCGTCTCTGATTAATCCTAATTCAGGAACTATTAGGAATTATTATGGAGTTCCGCATGGTTCTATGGTACGACCTGTGAAGCTGATAATAATAAGTGCAGAATTGTATTTATAAGAGTGAAGAACCGAGGCGTGGGCTTACTCACAGGGTCTAATGGTTTACAAGCAGTACATTAAAAAAAAAAAAATAAGATGAAAAATGTATAGCTGATGCACCATACAAGACAAAACATGCGAAATAGCCACCACTTATGTGTTGTTAACAGCAAGTGTATCTTTAGCCTTAACATTTTTCAGTCAAATCATGACTGTGGAGCACATGCCTTTCTTCTCTCCATCCATTCTACTCCGATAACATGCCCTTCCTTCTTCCCTTTTTTCCCCCGACATTACTGTCCTTCTTCGGAGGACTAATTAAGCTTTATTAGTGTTTATACAGAGTTATAGTTTCTGTGGTCATTGTGCATATAATAAAGAGATAATAATATAAGCAAAATATCAGACAAAAAAGGAGGAGAAAGTGGAAAAGAAATCCTTAGATAAAACAAAAAAAAAAACAATGGGGAAAGAAAGGAAGAGAGAGAGGGAAAAAAGACAAAATATACAAAAAAAAATTAAGAACAACAAAGAAAGCAGAACAGCTTTAAAAAACAATAGGGAAATAAATAAGCATATGTTTTGTGTGTGGATATACATTGATAAAAAATAAATAAAGAGAGGAATAAAGGAATATAGATAAGTATCTGCCCAGTGTGTGTGTGTGTGTGTGTGCAGGAACTTTCTGTGGTTTCACAGAAGTACAGAATGAGAAACCCTGGGAGGAGACAGAGGACAGAGGTGTGTATCAGGCACTTACCCTTTAAAATCATTACACTACAACTAATGTAGCACACACTAACACAGACACAAACACAAGCGTGACCACAATCTATACTGGGTTCATTATTGAGTACTGAGGAAGGGAAAAGAGAGAGACAGATAGAGGGTAAAAAAGAGAGAGAAAGAGACAAAGCAAAACAGAAAGTGACCCCTCTGTTGAACACCTATGCACACATTTTCTATTCAAACATGAAGTCAGATACTGTACATGCATGCATACACACATTTACACATCTGCACACACACATTCTGACCCTGAATCCGCACCAACATCCAAACATACACATACATTATTTATTAAACGCACACATTTAGAATAGCACAGTGCTGTAGCTTTCTGGGCTAAAAGTGCTCTCTCTGTTTCCTCTGCTCTCCATCAGACTTGTTCACTCCGCCTTTGTGGGAGGGTGCTTTGCTGAAGTCCTGGAGGACCCTACCAAAATCCCTCTGCATGAATCATTTAGCATCCCCTGCACACACACACACACACACACCTCCACCCCCCAGCCCACAGGCACTCCACATGTGTAGATTAGCAGGACACACATTTATATTTATACTGGAATTTTGTGAACAGGAGTTTCTTTTTAATCATGTTTTGAATATTCTGCATAATCCGCACTGATGCATTTAGAGAATGTGACCTCTGACTTCATGCACGAGTGTTCACTGCACATTGCACCCATCTCACACAAAAACTGAAATTCCAAGCAAAAACAGAATTCATATAGCAACAATGACTTCTGTACTGTGTGGTCCAAACTGCAGTGTGGATTGTATTGTTATTTTGCCTATCATATCATTATTCGGATGAATGTTAAAGTTAAAGGGCACTATTTTAGCGACCAATACATGCAGCTTGATTTAGGGCGTGTCAGTGTGTGCTTGGTATCATAAAGATGGGAAAATACTCATTGCATAGCTCAAAACACGCAAAAGGTATGTAATAATTCTCTTAATTAATCATGTGTTTTTTGGGGCAGAATCTGCAAAAAAAAACAATCAGCGTGTCACTTGTCATTCCCTTTAAGATGCAGATGCGCTCTGACTTTGGCAGATTTTTTTAGCGGCACAGTGGTTCTGTGCTTCTCAGCAGAGGAAACCGATCAGCTTGTTTATGATATAAAGGTGTGCGAGGTCAATGACCGGAACAGCAATGTTATATTTATAATTTATAAGGATCTCCCTGATCTGATCATGTGATCGGTAATTTTTAAACTAACTTTCGGAAAATGCATGTTGTTTCAGTTTCTATTTATGTCTGATTATTAATTTTATAAACATTTTGGTTACTTAAGAAAAGATGTTTATTTCAATGGAAATAGATATTTGCTTGTTTATTTTGTGAAAAAAAATTGTATGTTTCAATTATAATAAAAAAAATATTCCAAAAACCTTAAAGAACAACTTGGATGTGTTCTTTATCTTTTTTTTTTTTTTTGCTGCTTTGCCAAAGTATCAGATCAGGACTAAATAAATGTGATTGGGACATCCCTACATATTTCAAATTGTATTCTGTTTATTGTTGATGCGTGTTCTTGTGTGTGTGTAACGAGTGGGGGTGTAAATGCACTGAGCGTTCCTGGCGCACCTGCATCCTAAGATAGCAATGAACAGTTGACAGTTGACTGTTGTCAGGGTTTTAATTAGTCAGTGGCACACCTGTGTTTTTCATTGCCAATATAGTAATATCAGAAATGTACCTGATCACTCCACTTCCAGATCACCACACCTATCAGTGTAGATATATTCACAAGTGTCATTGCATGAAAATAGACTGTTCAAGGGGTGTAAGATAGCAATGAGCATCAAGATGAGCCTCGTGCAGGATGTAAGATAGGGCCTTGAAGTCTTGAAACTTAAAAAAAATAAACAAAATATCTGGGTAGACACAACTTAGACACAAAACATGTCGATGTAGGCCTAGAAACAATAAAATAAGCATGTGTCCCAACGCTTTTCATCAAGTGGTAGTTAAACAACGAGTTAGTTAGCAGCTGTAACTCAAAAATCTGTACCCAAATGTGTGAATAAAAATCTGTAGCCGGATATTATAAAAATGGCAGGAATAGTTCAAACTAAGTGTTAAATAAACCATGTTTAATGTGTGGGCTTTAACACTTGATAAAAGGTGATAAACGTGTATCTTTTTGTGCAGAATTGGAATGGTACAGTAAGAAGAATGGAGCGGTTGTGGAGTGCCTGCAGTGCTGAAAATAGCTTCAAAAGGCCCCGAGGTGTTGATACATCTACTGTACGCTCAACCATTGTTCACCTCTTCAGCTAGAGCTGTGGGTGAGAGGTGTTTTAACGTGCTTTAATGGCCAGCTCCTGTGTGTGTACGTGTCTCTGCTTGCACAAACGTGTGAGTGTGTATGAGCGTGTGTGCATTGTGTGTATTTGCTCACAATATGTAATCTGTGCCTGTGTGTTTCTGAGTGCGTTCAGAACTTAGTGGCGGCTTCCCAGAGGCATTACGTAATATAAAAAACAGAGCTCTGTGTACCACCAGGTCAGCAGCAGCCTACACATGAACGAGTGTGAGAGAGAGAAAGAGAGATTGCTAAGGAGCGGTGATGAGTATATTTGACGTTGCCTCACACTAGTAAAGCATATTATTTGGCTTGAGGAAATTAGAGGTAGCTCAGTGTCTTCATTATAAATAAGTAGAGCCTTAGTTTTAGCGATGATGTAAGCTGTTCCAGTGACAGACTATCATTTCAAATCCAACAACGCTTCTGCTGAACCTCAGCCACTTATCTACACTTGCTATCTTCCACAACTACATTCCATCTGCAGCGTTAACAATGTGTCTGTAAGCCCATCCGCAACGCTTCCCCCGCAGCTTCAGCCACAGCACATCACTGCACTACAGTCTTTTCCATTAGAAATCTAGAGTATTAGGTTACAAATTGCATTCAACACCCCGGGGAACCCAAATCAGTGTTTTCTTTCTAAGTAGGTTAATGCTGCTCTTGTGGGCACACAATATTCCTTATATATCCAAATGTTTGTGGACACCCCTTGTGATGAATGCATTCAGCTCCTTTCCTTTTATATACACCTATTGCTAACACAAATGTGCAAATCCACAAACACACAGCTTTTGTAGTACCTGTAGGAAAGTACTGGAAATAGAATAAAATGTATTGGAACAATAAGTAGTATATTATAGTCCCAGTTAACAATATTTTGTAAGTAGAATGTTTTCTGAATGTTACAGATAACATTTTTAGAACGTTCTGTCTGTCAAGTTTTCTGCATGTTCTTAACCCATAAGAGCCCAAACTCATTTCTGAATATTGCAAGCAAATTTCAAATGTAATCAGATAAATTCAGTGAGCAGATCATTCATGTTTGTTTCTTGCTGTAGGCAAATGACTGTAAATCATTTATAGTTAAAATCCTGTTGTAATGTAAATGACGCAGCAACAATTTTCAGAAACTTTTATTTTCATATTTTCATTCTTTAAACATTTCATTAAAGCATTTGAATTGTCGAAATGGTTTGAACAGAGCTGTAGAAGCAACAACACACACTGTTAAAAGGAGCTAGTTTTATCTCCAGCACTAACCCAGCACTCCTACATTCTGTAAATAAGGTCACATGATCACAGATTCACACACTGTGCTGTGATGCTCTCAGGATGTTCAGTATATATCACTCAGGAACTGCATGAATTAAGTTGAATTTAAGCAACTGTGTGACACATACATCTCCAAGGATTCTTTTGTGGTAAACAAGTTTTTATTTATCATTTTTTTAAACATTCTGATCTGAGTCGCTGCAATGTGACTTGTGTCAATGTTTTGGGAATGTTAGTTTTTTTCTCAAATTTTTCCCCATCCAATTTAGCCAGGCCAATTGTCACACCCATTCAGCTGCTGCTCCATCACTGGCAATGCCACAACACCAAGAGGGTGAATACAAGCACATGCCTCCTCCGATACATGTGAAGTCAGACTCTGTCTCTTTTCAAACTTCTGCTGATGTAGCATTGCTGAGTGCTCTGAGGAAAGCACAGCGACTCGGTTCCGATACATCAGCTCACAGATGCCTTGTGCAGATTGACATCACCCTTTGGAGTGATGTGCACTTGTGCTCTATCAGGTTTACGGCAGCTGACGACCGGGATTCAAACCAATTCAAACCGATTCTCCCAATGATAGTGGCAGAACTTTAGACCGCTGGACCACTCAGCGGTTCCTTTTGATGTTTTTATAATTGTAGTTTTGGTCTAGCTGGGAATGTTGTGTTACAGAACAGTGTTACAGAAATGTTCTAATAACATTGTGATACAAACTATTATTATGTCTAGTTTTCAAAATAATTCTTGAATATTTTTTCTCTAACGTTACAAGCTAACCTTCCTGGAACCTTTTCAAGCCTCCCATTGAGGTGTGGAGCAGTGTTACTGTGGTATCTGGATTGATGTGTTCTCTAGAATAACCTTATTATTGTTCTTGTCAATGGATAAATTTAAATGCTTAAAGCAATGTTTTATCACACTCTAGTAGAAAGACTTTCCTGAACAGTAGAGACAGTTACTCTTAACAAAAGCAGGAAAAACCCTTTTTCTTAATTTTCCGAAGAAATAATAAATGAGCAGGTGTCCCAATACGTTTGTCTAAAAAAACACATATACAATATATTGCCTATGAATAATGTTGTAATGTACAATGAATAAAAAGACTGGTTGGGTGAAATAATCATAAATAAAAGATTAATAAAAACTTTAATAAGGAACAGTTTTTATTCACTCTACTGCAGATATGGTGACATGATTCAGATTCACACTTTATTAACTCTTAATTAAGTAGCTTTTAAGGACTGTATACATCTATTCTATTAGTACTATCTGTGTTGGGCAATTGCTAGGTTATGGTTTTGAGTGTGATGCATAAATGAAATTATATTGAGATTTCCTGTTGTTGTCCTGGCAACTGCAGTCACTGCTGGGAGGCAAAATGCACAAATTTTCTGTTCCTCAAATGTTTTTGGTTTGAAAACGATCCATATGCAATAAAAGCCCCTGCCTGCTCAAATCACTATGCCTGCATCCTAAGCCGCCATGACGCTATACTAACATATTCTAAATCTACACATAATTATAATAACATTTCTGCATGGGTAGTTCATTTACAGCCAGTGAGGATGAAACTGTTTTGATAAGACAAAGCTTATACTACTATTCCCTATATTTATAATATTTAGAGTTGGGCTGCCCCTTTGAGCAGGAGTGCATGCTATTTGGTCTTAGATGCAAATTTCCATATCAAAACTGAAATAAAGGCCTAATGGGATTGTGGCTTCTGAGCTATCTCTCTCACTCTTTAACTGGCTAAAAGTCAACCAGAGCGATTTACAGGTTACAGAGATATAGAGATATATACAGTACTGACTGAATGTCCACACCTTAAAATCCTTAGGTCCTTAAATGACCTAAAATGAGCTGTTGTACCCGGAAAAATGGAAAAGACTTAAACTGAAGTAAATAAATAAATGAAAGCCTCCCTTTTATTGCTTCTCTCTCTCTCTCTCTGCTGAATTTAAAAGCATAGTTTCCATATCCCAAAAAAAGGTGCTCTATTTCCCATATGCAGAGTCATGTATACTGCATGTGTGCTCACTGGCCTACTTAATGTTCATGCCATTCTGGGGTTAACCCCACTGACCCAGAAGCAAGTGAGCAGGAAGTATTTCAGTATTTATGAAAACACTTCAGAGCAGATAACCTCTTCCTAATTGCTTAAAGCGTAATGTAAATTTAGACTTCTTCTCCCTCAGAATAAAACTAAAGCAGACTTGAGGTGACCTTGAATACAAGGCTCATCTACAGCTTTTTTAAAACAAGTAAACATCAACACATTTGTTCTAAATACTGTCTGACCAAATAAAAAAAAGGAAGCTTGACGCAGTGGTAATTTCATTAACGAAAACTATGACAAAAACCAATAGTAGCTGACCCATTTTTCATTGATGAAAACAAGACCTAAATACTAAATACTAAATAAAAACAGCACGTAAAAAACAGGAACTATGAGTACATTTATTACAACTGGTTGCCTCGTGGGTACCACTTTAAAATAAGACTACCTTTATAAAGGCTTTATAAATGGTTTAGGCACCCAAGGGTGCTTTTACAAACATGTTTTACTGTTTTACCATTTTACCATCTACTGTCAGTAAAACAATCATGTTTTACCATTTTCTCCAAGCCCTCATCCACAGACACACTGGTGAAATGCTAAAGCCAATCGTGCACAGTGTACTCTCAACCGGAAACACCCAGCCACCTGGAGGTACATGTTAACCATTAAGCCACAGTGCCACGCAAACAAACCCAAATTGTGTTTACCTAATGAACCTGAACTGAACATTCGAGGAGAGAGACAAAACTTTCTTAACTTTCAACAGAAGTCACTATAAGAAATAATATTTAATGTTTTTTTTGGAGAATTTCTATCGGTCCATTCATCAAGAAACTTTGACACAGTGTCAAAAGAAACAGTATGTGTGTCCAAATTGGGTAACAAACTAAAAATGAACAAAAATGGAGAAACTTGTTTTTCACTGGACAGCGACAATATTCTTTAGGAAATGTTGTTTAAGAAAAGGAAGAAGTAGTTTTTCTAGAACTTTTATGTTTAAACAAGTTGCCTTCCACAACAACCAGCAGCACAGAAACCCAGAGGTTAACAGCGGGTCAGTGGGGCAGTAGGACAAATGGCCCCTGAAACTGATAGACCAACTTGTACATGTATGGCTAACATTGACAGCTGTAAATGGTCTAACATGATTTCACACTTCATAGGTGGTGATGAGAAGGAGATGGTGCGATTATAAAGATAATGCAGTCGGAAGGGAAGGAGATTCATACTCATATAATGCATATGATGCATATAGTGCATCATACAGTACTACATACACTCACTCTACAGTCACTATATTCTCTACAAACCTATTTTAGTAGCTTTCACACTCTGCACTCCCATCCACCGCTACTGTTTCTCTCATTCCTCCATTATCTGCACCCACAATCTTCCTCTCTCGCTCTCTGAGCATTCTGCTATTTATACATTTAATTGCATACAACCCATCTGCCATGGGTACCTAGCCTGGAGTGGAGCTCGTCAAGTCTCATTTTGCTCAAAGCATTTGGCCTACATAGTGTATGCATGTTCACCCAACACGCACTCACCAGCGCCTTCATCAACACACACGCTCCACTCACACAGACCTCACACACATTCTGGAAATACTTCTGCGTGCATTTGTACAGTACGTAAGAGCATACTGCAGCACACATGCTTTAGTACTGTACCCAATGTTAGCACAGTCACAGTACAGAAACATGTGGTAAACATCTTTTTCTTCTCTGCACTTCTTCTCATTAATTTCTCCCCATTTGTTGTCTAAAACAATTCTTAGAAAATAGTGAGGATCCAGGATCTAAAATTAAATAATTAAATTGAATTATTCAGTTTAGTCATTAACAATACCCACCTATCTTCCACAAATACGCACATATGAATTATTTTGTATTTCAGTGTTATTTTCTATTAGTAATGTGTTACTATTAATTTATCATTAACACAGGAGATTTACATAAGCAACTTTTATAAACGAGTGAGTGACAAATTAATCATCTAGTCATACTGTCACCTACTACTGAGAAATAGCACAGAATAATGAGTTTTCATCAAGGTGCAAAACAAATGCTCTGGCTTGGTAGTTAAATACTAGAGTCCGTGATTGCAGAGCAACATCATGCTAGAAATATGTCATGTTTTTCCACTGCTACCCACTGCTAAAACCCTGGTTGCTAAAAACAACCGATGCAAACCGGAATAGAAAGGACCAGACTAGAAACTATGCCAAGAAAGCAATGCCCCCACCCACAGGTATCTAAATATCTAGCAGAATGTCTGAAAATGACAACAATGCTCACAATATCATGACAGTCCAGAAGGGCTTCTTAACAAATCAATCAAATTCATAAAGAAGTATAAGTTTAACAGTTAGAAGTTTTTTCTTTTTTATATATATTTTGTGTAAATGAATACTGAAGCCATTCAGACTATAAAGGAACAACCAAGGAATCAGGCAATAAACTTGTAAAGTGTTAAACAAACCAAAATACTCTTGCCGTTTCTAAACTGGTAACTCTGATAAACTTATCCTGTTCAACAGAGGTAACTCTTGGTCTTACTTTCCCAGGGTGGTTCTGATGAGAGCCAGTTGTATCATAATTCATATCTTTGATGGTCTTTGTGACTTTACTTAAGGATACTTTCAAAGTTCTTTTTAACTTTTCAGACTGACTGACCTACATTTCTTACACATTTTTTTTTCTTTAGTTAGTTAAGCAGTTGTTGCCATAATATGGATTAGAACATTGGGCTATTCACTGTATACCAACTCTACCTCTTCACAACTTTACAACTGATGCTCTCAAACACATTAAAGAACAAGAAGTTCAAGTAAATAATTATTGACGAGTTCAGCACAGCTGTTAACTGAAAGCCATTCCAGGTGACTCTACCTCATAAAACCAACTATGAAAATCCAGCCAAGATGTGCAAAGCAGTCCTCTAAGCAAGAGGCCCTATTTTAAAGAATCTAAAATATAAAACTTAGTTACTGAATACTGAATTTAATGTGGCAATCAGCAACATATTGCCATACTGTAAGGAAGCTGATATATTGCAATTATCATGTTCTTTATTAGGCTGAAAATGAGATTTTTAGCCAAGGACTGTGTTCATGCTGTTTTGAAAACCAGTACAGACTTGTTGTTCTTCCAGTCTTTCACAAACCCATCTGTGACAAGTGCAGCGAATTGTTATTAAAAATAGATTTATGCCTATGTGTCTTCTCATACACTCAGCTAACAGTTTTAGCTTTATTAGAAAAAAATAAGGAAAACTGAGTAACCTACTGACATCCTTTTTTCAATGTTAAGGATCTCTGAGGTTCCAGTTAATTTTTAGTACTTGTAATGCCTTCTATGATGTATTCCTGGAACAGACGTGACACTGGATTAAGGGGTGTTAAATGCCCACATAATTTTAGAAACAGAATGTCTGGCCCACTATTAGTCATTACTCAAACTAATTCATGTCACCTTACTATGAGAACACTGACCTCAACATCACTTACAAGCTGACACCTTATACAGGTAATACAGGCTTATACAGGAAAATGCCTTCACATATGTGGCTTGACTATTTAATTATGTACATACAATAATTTATTTTTTAATGTGGTTGATGCTTTGGCTTAAGACATTGGTAAAAAAAAAACGTTTTGGTATGTTTTAATATAATTTTCCAAGGGACTTTTAGTATGAAGAGCTAACTGGTGATGCTAACTGATCTTGGAGCTGAATTAATCGTTATTATTTTTTGATAACAGATGCAGACACCGGAATGCAGCTAGTGAAGAGCCAAATTCAATAGTAGGATAACTGCATTCCGAGACGAATAAATCACTGATTTTTGATATCAGAATGATTTTACTGTGCTGGATTGATATGGCAAGTTATTGGCCGATACAGATATGATTACGATGTTGTGCATCCCTAATTTATGGATGATTCCAAACCACAAAGACTAAAAATGTTGAGATGATAGATCATTTCAAACCAAGTAAAGAGCTTTGAAGAACAGTTCATAAATTCACAAGAAGCTGCAGGAAGCTTTACCCATCAGTCACTGCCTTTATGTTTGATGATGATGCTATGGAGCATTCATATTGTGTTTAAACATATTTAATCAACTACAGCTTCTTTATTCCATACTCCTCACTCACAGTGTGTATGAAATAAAAGGGGACCCTATTAGACTTGATTGTGATTAAGACTGTCAATCTAAACTCGACTCAGAGCCGTTCCTGCCCTTTCAGGCCCTCTTGCCCCGCAGTGCCTAGATGGGTTACTTGATGACTGGTTTAATCTGGTGAGACACTGCATCTGTACATACAGTCACGTGATATTAGCAATAGGCCTGAGTGTCAAGTGTAGCAAACGCGCAACGTTATTCACTACACTACACTACACTACATCACTACTGGAGCGGCTCTAATAGTTACTCTCCTCCATGCAGGTCCATTGGTTTCTGATGTGACACATTACTCATCCCATCAGAGTGGCTAATCTAGCCGATGGTCAGGAGGGAAGAAGGATCCAGATTTAGGCCAGCGTCGACTCCTTCAGCTAACACTGAACACTGCCTCAGAGCAGGAAAAAAGAATGAGAAGATGACTCTTTCTCTAAGGACATAGTTAAAGAAGGGAATATGGACATGGGGATATAAATACTGCGACTGAACCACTGAACATGTATTATGTGAAATGGATTAATTCTGCACAAAAGCTTTCTAAACATATCTTGTATGATTTGTAAATTAGTAAATTACAGTGAAATATAAAATACTGTAATTTCTAAATATTAAAGATTCAAGTTTATACTGAAATCATATGGGAATCAATTAGTGCTGGGCGTTATCCCCATTTGACCCAAGGGGAAATCAGAACCGGTATGCATTTTTCACACACTGCCATACCACTAGAGGCGCTGCAAAGCACTGTGCAGAACAGCAAAGTAGCACACTAGCACAGCTCGCTAGCTAACGCTAGCCAGTTAGCATAACAAGCTAACACACTGTAGTGATGGCAGCTCAGCTCTGTGGAGCCTTACACTGTCCTGCCAGGAGAAACATGAGAACAGAACTCCTAGAGCTTCTGCTGCTGCTCTCTACGATTACGAGTAATTATAGCCCTTTTCAATATATTAATACTATGTATTAATATGTATTAATGTAACATGAATGATAATAATAAGAATGCATACTGAACTAAATATATATATATATTGTGTAATTTTGAGGGACAAAGTAAATCCAATAGAAATCAAAGCCTTAATTTAAAGCTTTAATGTTTGATATTATATGTACTCCCATCATTATATGTATCAGCCCAGTCATGTAAAAAAAAAAAAATACATAAAACATATTAATAGGGGTGTGCCATATTGTATCGTATGGGATAATATCGCCAACAGTTTTCAATATTGTGAACAATATTATACCCTGAAATATGGCACCTTATCACCCACTCATAGTAATCACATCAGGGTACTGTTTTGTTACTGTTTTTTGCAAAAGAAAAATTCCCACTGTTCCCATTTCCCATTATATATCTACTAGAGACAGATTATATCTGTCCAGTATCATTTATTTTACTTTAATCCTGGATGTATGGAGATATTTGAAGTGTATTATTTGTATCATGACATTCTGGATTATTGACTTTTGTTACAAAGCTGACAAAACTGTTTTGTAATATTTAATTTTTATTTTGTTGCAGTAGTGTATTCTTGAACTATTTTTTTTATCAGTGTTTTGTCATATCGGCAAGAGTTTCGTACAATGAAATATTGTGATATATTTTAGGGCCATATCGCCCACCCCTACATAATGATTATAAAACAAGTTTGTGATATACCATGAAACCATCAGAATCTTACAAAATACTGTGATATGCATTTTTGGTCATACTGCCCAGCACTGACATCAGTAAATATCTGATTTAGTTGATCATCCAGGCGTTATTCAGCACCATATTACCAGCATAACTAAAACAGTTACCTCTTTCCTTCATACTGGTATCCTAGGCAAAACTCCAAATAAATAAAATATTCCCAGTACAGTTTCTTACACAAAACTAGCATATCACCACAGATAACCCTAGCTCCCTACCAGTTGCACTGACATTCCAAAACGTCTTCCATTTAGCTTAAACTTTATATCATCACATTTAAAGCACTGAATAGAGTTTATCACTCCTTCTCTAAATGTTGCATGTCTCCATAAAGCTAATAAAGCTAGATCTTGTTCCACATTCAATATTTTGCAAATGTGTGTATCAGCACTGATAGATAATGTACATAACTAAAACTAGAAAAAAGCATTTTTCTCAGAATCCTGCCACATCCCACATTAGTGTACCGCTATTAAATACAATTACTAACGGAGTACCATACCAATCCAGCAAGTGAAAGACCTTTATTTGTGCTCAAAGCAAAAGACTTTAAATCACATTCTCAGCTGTCAGCAGTGCAAAATTCAGTCATCTAACAGTCAAGTGTAACTGGAATCCAACACTAAACCCTGAGCGACCTGGAGCCAGCACAGGAGCACAGAACTTCAGCTACAGCTACAAATCCCATGTTCAGCTTATAAATCTTTGAATAAACATACAGTTATGATTATGACTGGATCGGGGTTACTAGGTCAGTCTTAGTAGACGAGTTGTATCATGAATTTTAAATCTGTTTTTGTATAAATACATGTAGGGGTGAGCGATGTGGCCCTAAAATAATATCACAATATTTCAGGTATTTTTGCAATAATGATATTCTAGGCGACATGACAGGACATACGTTTTTTTTTACAATTTCAGGAATACACTACTGCAATAATGCACTCCAAATACCCACGATTAAACAAAAATAAATTATCCTAGCCAGATAGATTCTGCGTCTAGTAGATAAGTTGGTAAGGAGAACAGTTTAAAATTTGTTGTACCATGATGCCCCATATGGCCCTAAAATAATCACAATATTTTAAGGTATTTTTGCGATAACAATATACCAAAATTATTGCAGACGATACAATTTGGCACATTCCTAATTACAAATAGAAAATTATGTAATTTTAATTTAAAATATTAAAATAACTGCTGTATTAACATATTAAGTGCATTGTCTATTTTTATACTCACACTGTGAAACATGCATAAAGTCTCAATTTTGCCACCATCTGTATATTAGTCTATAGAAGTGTGCATGCTTCTGGCAGTCCTGGTTAATGTATGTGTTAACTGTGAATAGTTACATGAGCAAAATGACCTCCAAAACAAAAAACAAAGAAAAAAACAGATGGCCAAAAAGCAGAGGAAGGCAAGACATATAAAAGAAACTGCAGAGGTCAAGTTGAGATCTTGAAGGTCAAATAACTTTTAGAGAAAACTGCTTTCTCGTTAAACTTATTTTTTGTTACCAGGTTTAACATCATGTCTTCTGGAAATCAGGTTATCTTTTACTTCCTTCACTATTCACAAAAACAGACATTCTGACCAGGGGTGCCCAAATGTTTGCATGGCACTGTAGATTCACACCCATGTTTGAAGGCAGCACTCAGAAAGGCAAAAATCTGCTTTGGATTTTTTTAAAAAAAGGAAGTTGGCAGAATAACGTGACTCTACACAGACAGGTTTTAGTAAGCTGTACTCTGAAGACATTGCGTAACATAATTGTGTAACACTTACTGTACTGTAATTGTCAAGTGATGCAGCGTTCACATGCTACATTCTGCACGTGTCATTAGCAGCCTCTGGACAAGGAGAAAATGCCAGAGTGCACGGCCACAACTATCTTCTAGTCTAGTCCGAAAACTGTGCCTGTGGACTGCACATCAGAACAAACCTGTTCCCGTGATGCTCACCTCTCCGCACAGGTTCTGGAGGAAGACTTGTAAAGCCCCCAGCACATGATGAAGAGTGGCACGGTCATGGCGCTCCGGCTGACTCATCTCTGGCAGAGCTTTTATTGGATAAAGAAGAGCAGAGGAATCAAATGAAACAGGGCAGCAGCGTCAAACCCGATTTGGTCGGCCAATGAGTGCACTGCTTTTCTCCCAGACCAATATCCATGTCAAGGACTGATTGGGTTATTCTTTGCAAACCTAATCTCTCTTAACAGTGTGTTTCGGTCAACTATCTTCAGACTGAGACTCAGTATCAAATTTAGGCTTTTGTTTATGGTGTGCTTAAAGAGCCAGGCCCACCGGGGAAAGACTGAAGGGATGGATAGAATGGAGGGAGGGAGATTATAAGAAATGAGCTTGAAATGGCAGGAGTTTAAAGTTGGCCGGGCCAGGTCTGGACTGCCATCCGCTGTATCTGGGTCTGTAAGATCTAAATCTGTCCTTTGACTGGGAATGCTATTGACATGCACAGCCATCAGAAGCAGAGTTTGAAGCATGTTAAAAAAGATGAGAGCTCTCTGACCCTAATAAGCAATCTGCTATGAATCTGCAGAGTCCATAGCAATTTACTTTTTTGGGTCAGGCTTTTACAGCTGAAATTCACCTAAGATCATTAGCTAAACCTTTATCTGGTTTACTGTATTCTCATAGCATACTCATTAGGACTTGTTGTTGCTGTTTTATTGTGCATACGGATGGAAAATTCAGTTCTGTCAGGCACTTGCTACAATGTCCTGAGGTGTTTTTTACTTTCTTTAATTGAATCATACAATAAGAAAACCTAAGAAAAACATAAAGTATTAACTAATCATGTTGCATAATTTATTTGACTTTATATTTTGATACACTAAGAGTGCTATTTATTGTGATGGAATGTTGAATTATTAACTTCCAGAGATCAGTTGAAAATTCATGTATCTTTTAATATTGCAATATATATATCGCAGAGCAGCTAAATATTACACTAAATTGTTTTTCCAATATCGTACAGCCCTAGCCTGAAGTATTAAAACCTCTCAAATCACCAAAACACTTTCACAGCTGCCTCAGAACTAAAGCTGACTCTACATGCAGACAGAATGGCCCATATATCTAATTTAAGTTTTAGCTGGGGTGCCGACGTGATTCAGAACTGCCAGGTGCAGCGATTCTTGACAGAAGCTTTAAATACAGGTGGAGAGATTACTCACTGGCGCAGAGATGAACAAAAGCAGACTAATTATACGGTGCAAAACTCATTTCCATGTTGCACAATGGTGTAGCGTACGCCTTGTTGCATTGAGCTATCTACATAACCATCTGCATACGCCGTGTTCTACAGTCTATGAAGATTAACTGAGGACTATCTCCGCATACAAGATACTTTACTACACTAGAGCAATATCAATGTATGCAAAGATACAACCTTTTAGCTCTAAACCAAGAAAATTCAGTAAGGCAAACAGCACACATATCTGAAAGAACCAAAAATTAGCTTTCTGGATTAGTTAGTTTCATGAAACCATACTTTCGTACATATGTCCTGTATGTAGGCAATCTGCAATTGCTAATATTTCTCTACTGAGCCAGTCCTGTGAGTTGATCAGATACTCAGATGTTAAGTATAACCGAAGCTCTATGTGGGGCTCAGTGTTAGGCCTGCTCGGTCACAGTTTGTTTTGTAGAATGTGTAGGCCTAACATTGTGGAGGAAAGAGAATACACACCCCACTAACCAAATAATACCACTATCTATTGAGCATGTTTCACCTGTTAGCACATCTATTAGCACAGCAGAGCTAACACAGCAGAGCTAACAAACACCATTATCCACAAAAAACAGCAGCAGCAGTGAGAATGCTAAATAAATAACTGTTAAAAAATGCAGCTTTGTATGCAGGTATTTTGGTTGTGCTTATACCTAGAGCTCTGCAGTGCAATTTTGTAGCTATGGGGCTTTATAGACGCTCTCAGTTGAAGCTTTTTAATGCGGTTGATTCTAAAAAGTAAATAATTGTCCACCTTGAGAGACAGTCTACAGCACATTACAGAAGACTGGAAAGTTTAATATGGCATCTAGCCACAGAGTCAATCGATATTGGCGATCTGCTGATCAAATTAAAAGGTGATCAGCCCCAAAAACACTGTATGGTTCATCTCCCCATAGAGTTTAATAGTGGTTTACAGGGAGTAGAAGACAAGCCAAAGAATTCATACAGCTTCCTAGGGTTATAAGATCATGTTTTATACAAATAATACAGTTTATCACATATAGGTGATGGCAGTGTGTAAATTGCGTAGCCACTCTCATCATTGGAGGGCTGGTCTCCAGCAAAGTTTGCTATCTGCCCTACTCAAACACACCTAATTCAACTTCTCTGTTAATTTCCTGGCAACACAGATGTGCTTGAGTAGGGCAACAACCTAAATTTACTGGAGACCAAAACAGGGCTTTACATTTGAAGATTCAAATAAGTATGTTTGTGTGAGGATGTGTGAGGGTAAATGCAATGTGATTTTGTTGTTTCTCCATCACAAAAAGAACAACTGATCTGTTTAACATTGCCAAACCAATTAAATAATTAGTGTATAGAACATATTTAAGCAATTCAAAGTAGACCCTATCATGCATACGATATAATCTAGTTAACTTTATGTAGGTTAGGACAGTGCTTGAAATCCGACCCACAAGCATTAGAGTTCTTGTTCTTAAAATCTAAATCAGAGGAGTGCACACTACTCAGGGATACAAACAGCACGCATTCTCGAGTGACCTACATTTGTGAAAATATAGTGGGGTGACTTAGAAAAGAAAACTACCATATAATGCAGCCGCTCTATGGGATACCGAGCGGCTTTGGGTTTGTGCCACATAGGATAGAAAGTTGCAATCTAGAACTTGGCAGCGCCAGCTGATCTAATCAGTCTTGGAGACAGATATTTAATTGAATGGCATTGATGCCTGCAGGCTTTTACACACTGAACAACATTTACTTGTGCTATTTAAAGGGACATTAATACATGAATATGTATTTGAATGTGTGTATAATAAATGATAATGTCAATTTAATCATAATCTGCTTATTTTTACAAACTTTTCAACTGCCACTTGAACTCACTTGATCAGTCACTGTTGTCTCTGGTGTTGGCATGGCAACAGTTAAGATGACAGGTCAATTATGTTCCAGCAACAGAACTCAATGACAAACATCAAAGCACTGTCTCAACCTCTATGGTGTTTTCATCTCTAAAAGCAACTCAAACTGAAATACAGACATACAAGCTATAAGCTACAACACTGAGGCAGTGAAACTCTTTATGACTCTCCTGCTTTCTTATAGATATAATATTCATTTATATATATTAGAAGTCTATCTATCTATCTATCTATCTATCTATCTATCTATCTATCTATCTATCTATCTATCTATCTGTCTGTCTGTCTATCTATCTTTTCATCATGACATTTGACACAATGCAAAGAACAACTGCCAGACTCAAAATATGTCAACAAGTAAAAACACAATATTGCTGAATTTGGTAAATAAACAGCAATTCTGTCTTTGAATAAGCATACGTATGTCTCTGTAGAGGATGTGAACTTTGTAAAAACATGTCATTTTTATTTATTTCTCTATTTCTTCCAAGTGTACCTTTAAGAAGGCGATGCAATACACATCACAATATAAGACTTACGATTCAATACTTTGCAATATATTTCAACATTATAAGCAGGACGATATACTGCGATTGTTAAAATCAAATTTAAGAAAAATTGACATAGTATATAAACACACTATTATATTTAAAAAATCTAAATAAAAAAAAAAATACTTTTATGGTAATTTTTATAAACTTTTTTTTAAACACAACATGATCCATGATCCACTGTCTGAAACCAGTCTTTACATAAACTATTCATTAAAAATCAGTACTGTATTTTTAAAAATCAATACAGTATTGAAAAACTAATTATCACTATATTAAACAATAGACACAACTAGACTGCAAGTGAATATAATGTGATTCATTTTGGTTAAACCGTATTTCAAACTGTGAATGCTGTGACCAAACTCAATGATAAATTGGCCAAGAGGAGATTCAACCATTATAAATGTTGTTTACCCAGTCCTGTGAGCTGTTACAGATCTTGTTTATGCAGCACATGGCTTCGAACAATTTGTACAGCTTTGTACAAATTAGTGTATTATACCAAGATATACTGTATCAGGTGGCAGGCGAATGATTACAGCTGACTAATCAAACAAACAGAACACAAATCCAAGCAGCTACAGGGTGAGGGGAAACTTGGAGCGCTGTACTGAAAAAGTCATTACTGTAGTCATAACTATTAAAACTTGATCTGTTACCAGTTCACCAATAAATGTTCATTCTGGAGCTGTGGGATGTTCTCTTGTCCCTCTTTTCACAAGGGAAGAATTTTCCATTCCAATATAAAAGAAGCAGCAGATATTACGTATTTTTAATTTTAATTGAGAATATATTGCCACAGTATTATTATTTAAGTAATTTTAAAATCCGTAAAATATAAAAATATACATACATTTATACATATATATGTGTAAATGTATGTATATATACTATAAGGCGCACTAAGCCTTAATACTGGAGAAATTCGGGATTCTAAACTTACTGTAAATAAATGGAAGTGCTTTACTCATCCAAATTAACAGTTTTGTGTAGGTTAATATCCAGCACTCATTTGACTTTAAAAGAAAGTCTTTTTTTTACAGTTGAGTTGAGTTGTAAAAGACTACAGCAGCAGCACAATCATGTTTTATTATGATGGACATTATATTGTTCACACGCTTGCCAATCCGTACTTGTCTCAGTTCACTCTTTATTTATAGAGGGGTCATTACTGAAGCTTTGGTCACTGTGTGCTCTTTACCTGCAGGATAGATGTTGATTTCTGTTCAATATTGTTGATATAGCATATTTATTACTACTGGTCACATTCTGTACAACGTGCTTCTTCTAGTAACCACTTAGCAACACCATAGCAACCACCTGGGATACCATACCAACCACTTATTAACCATTTAACAACACCTCAGCCACCTCCTTAGTTATCACAGCAACCACCTAGCAACAATTAAGAAGAAAGCAATCTCCTGTGAAACCATAGCAACCACTTAGCAACACCCTAGCAACCAGCTGGCAACACCATGGAAACCACCTGAAATCAACTAGATAGCAATAACCTAGCAATTGCACAAAAGTGGAATCCACTTTAGCTGTGCAACCATTCTAAGTTTTCTCCAGGAAACACTCCTTTTTCTTTTAAGTCATTTTATTTATTTATTTTCATTTAAATTCATATTTTTTCATGGCATGTTTTTTTTTCCATGATTTGAACATAGATTGAACAAGGCCATCAGAATGTTACTATGATGTCCTTGCTCGGCTTCTGTTACCACGTTACCAGTCACTCAGAGGGCATCTTTGCCATTTGTACGTAGGTCCAGCAGCCAAAGCGCCTCTGTGCAGTCCTCGGGCCTGGCCACACTGTGCTCTGACCCTCTTAACATTTACAAACCTCCAACCCCCGAGTCACACACAGCAGCGCTCAGTGAGCTGGCTATGCTAATCGCAAAATAAACACAGCACAATCATTCGCCTGAAACAGATTCGCTGACCCGCCATGTCTACTCGTCCCCCTGTTATTCTAATGCATGCTTCACTGTACCGATGCCGTGCCACTGCTCACGCTGTCTGCTCGCCTCTCGCTTTATCTAACTCTTCCACCCTTCTTTTGGGTCTTCCCTTCTCATTAGCATGCCTCCGATGGCTGTTCTCTGGATCATCCTGATCGATCTCTTAGAGTCTGGTCTACTTAACATCTCTGACGAGGCCTCTAAGTGGTCCAGCACGAACAGAAGCTTAAGCGCTGAAAACAGAGAAGCTGTTTAATTGAAGTTCCCCATGCAATGAATGAACACTCCCACAGTTCATTACCTGCTAAAACGTCCTTAGAAAGGTTTCATCAGTTGGCTGTTGACACTGTAATTTTTCAGGCTTGGTGAACAGCATGTGATTCATATAACAGGTGATTTGCAGCAGGAGTATCTTTTCACAGAGACGTGGGTGCAAATGGAGGCCCACTAGACTTGTACAACACCTACTGAGCTCATGACCATCAGCAGCATTACTTAAGAGGGGAACTTTCAACTCAGTCAAAGTGATTCACAATGGTTTAATGAGAGATAATTCATTGTAGAGAAACTGATATGTCTGCAACACAAATATAGCCATTTTATTTGTGATATAGGTATTTAATTTATGATATAGATTTTTATTTGCCCTGTATAAATAATCTACATTGCAAGGTAGAGTATTGTGCAAATGTTTTAGACACCTATGGGAATTTCAGTAAAGAATAAGTGTCTTGTCTGTGAAGTAAGTGTTTAGTAGCTCAGTAACATTTTACATTACATTTTCGGTATTTAGCAGACGCCCTTATCCAGAGCGACTTACAACAGTGCTTCAAAGTTACTTAAGATATCCAAAGCTAGTTTGTAGACTAGGATCAAGAGATACATAGAACTTAATCATGTTTAGAACCCTAGGAACCTTTTTTTTTTTTTTTTTTTTAGTTTAGGAACTCTTAAAAAGATGTGTCTTCAGTCGACGTTTGAAGACGGCGAGTGACTCTGCTGTTCTGACATCCAGTGGAAGTTCATTCCACCACCTTGGTGCCAGCACAGAGAAGAGTCTGGATGTCTGTTTTCTGTGTGTTTTGAGTGATGGAGGTTCAAGCCGAGCCGTACTGGAAGCTCTAAGAGCTCTTGGTGCAGATCTGGCTTTGACCATCGCCATCAAGTATGAAGGAGCTGGTCCGTTTTTTGCCTTGTAGGCCAGCGTCAGGGTTTTGAATCGGATGCGGGCGGCAACAGGAAGCCAGTGGAGGGAACGCAGCAAAGGAGTCACATGACTGAACTTCGGAAGATTGAAGACGAGTCGTGCTGCAGCATTCTGAATTAATTGTAGTGGTTTGGTGGCTCTCAGTGGAAGACCAGCCAGTAGAGAGTTGCAGTAGTCAAGTCTTGAGATGACAAGAGACTGCACAAGCACCTGAGTGGCTTCCTGAGACAGAAACAGTCGAATTCTTCGGATGTTGTACAGGAGAAATCTGCATGACCGAGTCAGATTTGCAATATGGCTCGAGAATGATAACTGGTCATCCATTACTACACCAAGGCTTCGTGCTTCTGCCGATGGAGTGACCAGTGAGTTGTCGAAAGAGATGGAGATATTGTTGTGAAGGCTCGTAGTTCCTGGGATGAACAGAAGGTCAGTCTTGCTGGGGTTGAGTTTTAGGTGATGAGAACTCATCCACATCGAGACATCACTGAGACATGCTGAGATGCGGGATGAAACCTGAGTGTCGGAAGGAGGAAAAGAAAGGATTAGTTGAGTGTCGTCCGCATAGCAGTGGTATGAGAATCCATGAGAAGATATTATTTCACCCAGAGAGCGAGTATAGAGTGAGAAAAGAAGAGGACCAAGCACCGAGCCTTGTGGAACCCCAGTGGAGAGTCTGCATGGAGCAGATGTTGCCCCTTGCCAAGTTACCTGGTAGGAACGGTCCTCCAGGTACGATGCAAACCACTGCCATGCAGAGCCAGTGATTCCAAGGCTGGTGAGGATGGAAAGGAGAATGCTGTGGTTGACCGTGTCGAAAGCAGCAGAGAGATCAAGGAGAATCAGAACAGATGACAGGTTGGTTGCTTTTGCTGCATGGAGCTTCTCTGTAACTGCAATGAGGGCAGTTTCAGTAGAGTGTGCAGGTTTGAAGCCAGACTGGTTTGGATCCTGAAGATTGTTCTGAGTGAGAAAGAGAGAAAGTTGGTTGTAGACAGCACGCTCAAGGACTTTAGAAAGGAAAGAGAGGAGAGAAACTGGCCTGTAGTTGCCAACATCCAAGCTGTCTAGAGTTGGTTTCTTCAAGATAGGAACCACTCTGGCAGTCTTAAAAGTTGATGGAACATGACCAGATGATAGAGAGGTGTTAATGATGTGAGTGATGAACGGAAGGAGGTCAGGAGCAATTGTCTGAAAGAGGGAAGATGGTAAAGGGTCAAGTGGGCAAGTGGTTGGATTGTTAGAATGTAGAAGATGAAGGATTTCATCTGTGGAAAGCAGAGAGAAGTGAGACAGAGAAGTAGAATGTGGAAGATAGAGCTTGGTGGGAAGGTTAGAGGCAGGGGGAAAGGATTGGCGGATATTTGCTACTTTCTCCTTAAAGAAGTTGACAAAATCATCCGGGGAGAGGGTTGTGGGAGGTTGAGGAGTGGGAGGGTTTAGCAGAGATGAGAAGATGGTGAAGAGTTTGCGAGGGTCAGATGCTGATTCTTCCAGTTTCCTTTTGTAGAAAGAGGATTTTGCAGCAGTTACCTCTTTAACCTCTTTTTTAGTTACCTGTTGAAAATCGGGATAGGAGAGATTGGTAAGAGCAAAGGTCTGAGTATTGTTGAGATTTTTTCCACTTTCTCTCGGCTAGCCTTAGCTCTCTACGGTTGTTGCGTAGAACATCCGACAGCCATGGGGTGGCTGGAGAGGATTTTGCTGGCCTTGAAGTAAGAGGAGAGAGAGTGTTGATGGAAGAGGTGATAGATGAGAGGAAGGTGTTGGTAGCTGTTTCCAGAGGGAGGGAAGAGAAGGAGTCAGGATTCGGAAGAGTGGTCAAGATAGTTGAGGCAAGAGAGGAGGGAGATATAGCACGAAGATTGCGATGAGTAGTGGAAGTTGAAGGGGTTGTGTTTGTAGGAAGAGCAGGAAGAGAGAGCGTGAAGGATAGGAAGTGATGGTCAGAGAAATCTAGAGGAGTCACAGTTAGATCCAGAGCTGGAGCAGGTCTGCTAAAGACAAGGTCTAGAGTGTTTCCTGCTCTGTGAGTTGGAGCAGACAGATTGAGGGAGAGAGAAAAAGAAGACAGAAGTGGAAGAAGACAGGATGACTGTAGTTTCTCTGAGGGGAGGTTGAAGTCACTAAGGAGGATAAGTGAGGATTCAACCGGTAACCCACTCAGGAGAGTGTCCAGTTCATCAATGAAGTTGCCCAGTGGGCCAGGAGGACGATAGAGAACAATGATATGGAGTTTGACAGGAAAAGAGATAGTGACAGCATGAAATTCAAAAGAAGAGATGTCAAGATGCAGAAAAGAGAGTACAGTGAAGGACCACTTACGAGACAGAAGGCCAGTTCCACCACCCCTGCTGGTTGGCCGTGGAGAGTGGGAGAAGGCGAAAGCAGATGACAGGGCAGCTGGAGTTGCAGAGTTCTCTGGAGTGATCCAAGTCTCAGTCAGAGCCAGGAAGTCCAGAGATTGAGCAGAGGCAAGAGTTGTGATGAAGTCAGCCTTCAGAACTGCAGAATGGCAATTCCAGAGTCCCCCATGCACCAACACCTGAGAACTTAGTGAACTAGGTGGGTACAACAGGTTGCTAGGATTGCGGTTTCTGCATGAGAAATTCTTGTTACGTTTTACTTCATATATGATTATTTGCATCTTATCAAATCATATGTGGTGCTTTTTCCAGGTTTTTGTGGTGCTTTTTTTGCTGAAATAAATGTATTAGTGTAATTTGCTTTGGTGCCTAAAACTTTTGCACAGTATTGTATATCTACAGACAGAGGGAAATGCTCAGGTTCCTTATGCTTTAACAGTTTTGTTAGCTATTTTGCTGGAAACAGGCTATTGTAGGGCTGTTTAAGAGAGCAGTGTTTCAGCCAGCAGCTTTTCACGCCTTATACAAGATCAGTACTGGCTACCATGGCAAGAGTGGAGACAGAAACACTGCCACTGTGAGCCGGTTATTCAATCAAGCCTTTTCACAGCAACCAAACACATGACACCAGTTAAGTGCACAATATGCATGACTAAAACACATCCAGGCCTGCAACAGCTACTGCACCATGTAAAATACTAAAAAGACCATTTTTTATTACTATTACTATTGTTCTGCTGTTGTTGTAACATACCTGTTATAACAATAATCTATAGACATATTAGACCAACTTTTTATGTTGATCTTCAGATTGTTATTGTCAAACACAAACATTAAACACTTTTATTGTTGCTGTAATTATCATTATTAATAATGAATTACTATTATATTATAGCTCAGTGTCACACATTAGACCCGCATATCACTGCAGTTTTATTGCAGAATTGTTATTATTATTATTATTATTATTAAAAACTGTTACTATAGAAACAATACTAATAGAAGTAGTATACCACATCTGCTTAGTCATACTAAGCAAACCTAATATACCTACTATTATTGCTGTTATGACTGTAATATTATTGTTTCATAATATCATGGCCTTCATGATACTGCAGTTGTTAGTAGAAGTGTCAATAATATAAGTAGTAGTCATAGTAGAATGTTCCTAGAAATATTAGATCTATTTATAACTACAGCTGTTAAAATTAACAACAGTTTCAATGTGTTGAAAATATCTTTATGTCTTTATCTCTCTTGAACATATATAAGGCCTTCTTAATGCTTTTGGTATTGTTTATGTTGTTTTAACACCATCATTATTATTCATTTTATTATTGTTTATGTCAGGTGTGCACATTTACTGCAGCACAATATAGGCTATACCTGGGCTTGTCACAATAATCACTTTATCGATTTATGATGTAATATATGAACATGACTTCAATTATTTTTTGATGACCTTGATAATGTCCATTGAGCTTCCTTGCATGTTTGTTAACATACAAGCAAACTTCGAATTACATAATATTTTTGCTATAACGGCACCTGCATACACTGAGTGGACTTCTACAGGTGAAGGACAAAAGTATAAATCTTCTAAGTTATTATTATAATTAAGTGCATTGCTCTTTTAAAAGGGTGTATCGGCACAATTACGTGATTATGATATAATATTATTGTTATATCACTGGCATAACAGTATGCATTATTATATGATGAGAATAATACTGCTTATCACATCATTTTCTTGATCATCATATATCGTCCAATAAGATCAGGCCTTACTGTTTATACTGCATACATATATATAAAGCTATAAGGCTACATATAGCTCTTCTCTGACTCTGTGATTAGCACTGATAGGTGACAGCTGATGTCCTGCTTGTAACCCCCACCACACACACACACAAGCCTGACCACAGAAACTTGGGCCAGTCTGCAGCAACAGCAGCCCTGAGCGCGCGGAGCCTGAAGCTGCAGGGCTGGAGACAGAGCAGAGTCCCGGAGGCCTCCATCAGCCCAGCTGCACTGCTGTAACCGAACCCCTCAGCTCGAGCCCAGCGAGATTGACTGCGGCGCGTGTCGAAAAGCACCAAGGACAGCGGTCCGCTCACACACACACACACACACACCAAACACACGGCCCTGAACTAGCGGTGTTTACAGCAGCAGCAGCCTACCTTACAGCACCACCACCACCGGTCTGCTGTGAGGACAAGCAGCAGCAGCGGCATTAGAGGAGCAGCGCTCAGACCGCGCCGCTGTTACAGCCGCTGATTGGGCGCGAGCGCTACGGTTACCGTGTTTATGCCTTGCAGCGCGTGCATGCACGAAGCAGCATCAAATCACAGCACGGGCCCTGCCTGTCGCTGGGCAGCAAAGCTCGAGACACACACACACACATTAGCACAGTACGAACCCCTACCTGTTCCCTGCGACGGCCGTCCTCACATGTCCCGCTGCTCGCGCGCTGATTTAACTACAGTTACTTAGTTAGCTCGCGAGGATGGAGCGCTACGTGCTGCTCGCGTGCGCCATGTTCCGCCTCTCCGCTCTCTCTCTCACACACTCATACACACACACACACACACACCCTGCTCCTGCGCTCCGCTAACGGAGGCTGAAGGCGGGCAGCGCGCGCTAGCGGCTACACTACATCCGGGCCGTTGCGGCGCGCGTGGGCTTGCTTCACGCTCCGGGCCGAACAGCTACAGCTAGAGCTATAGAGCGCGAGCACCTGAGCCGCTGTGCACGCCGGGAGGAGGAGGGATGAGGGGAGAGAGAGAGAGAGAGAGAGAGAGAGAGAGAGAGAGAGAGAGAGAGAGAGAGAGAGAGAGAGAGAAAGAGAAAGAGCGGCCCGCTCGCGCCCCCTCCCTGCCTCCTTCACCTCGCGCACGGGAACCACTACAGAGCACGAGCTCTAGTAACGATAATCATATCACAGCCTCTCTAAACTCGCGAGAGCTGCAGGCTCCGGTCAGCGCGCGCCCCCGTGCCCGCCCGTGCGACAGGTGTGGCCGGAGGGACGGACCGGAGGGGACAGGGGGAGACACGCCCCGCGCAGGGAAGAGAAGAAGGAAGGGATGCAGTAGCATGGGGTGGATGTATGGGGTGGGCGGGCGCGCGCACTGGAGGTCACTTATCGGAGCGCACACAGAGCGCACATCACAGGACTGAAGAGAGCACTAATGCTGTCAGTGTCCGCCTCTGTGCGTCACAGCCGCGGGAGAGAGTGTAAAGATAGCGCCTCTAAGGAGCACGTGATGGAGCGCTGATGGTGGCACTGATTGATGGTAGTGATGAATGTGCAAGGGATCTATCGACTGTGCACAAGTGGGTGACCTGAGGAGAGAAAGCGCGCATGAGCACATCCCCGTGCTCATATGTTGCACACAGATGTTGGTGTAAAATATATACATACAGCTCTGGAAAAAAATAAGAAAACACTTAAAAATTAGTTTCTTTGATTTTACTAAATTGAAAACCTCTGGAGTATAATCAAGAGGAAGATGGATGATCGCAAGCCATCAAACATAAACATAAAGTGACACAAAGTTATCCAAAAGCAGTGTGTAAGACTGGTGGAGGAAAACATGCCAAGATGCATGAAAACTGTGATTAAAATCCAGGGTTATTCCAACAAATATTGATTTCTGAACTCTTTGAAAGCTCTTTGAAAGCTCTGAAAGCTGTAAATGACAATATTTTCATTTGAAACATGGGAGAAATGTTGTCTGTAGTTTATAGAATAAAACAAAAATGTTAATTTTACTCAAACATTTACCTATAAATAGCAAAATCAGATAAACTAATATATTTATATTGATAAACATTACAAGCCAAACAATTGGACACACCTCATTCAATTATTTACACACTAAAAGAAGTACGATAAAAGTATTTTCTTGTACTAAAATGTACACTTTCCATAATTGTTTCCTCAAAGGTAAAATATAGGTATTTATAGGATCAGATGTGTTTCCTCTAAAGTACTAGCCTAACATAACTAAGAGTCTAGCCTAACAGCAGGAAGTACAGATTTGTACCCTTTGACTAGCAATTAAAGGTACATTTGGTATTCTGTATCACTGTACTAATAAACAATATATATTTGAATTATTAATTTTTAATTTGAAAGGCAGATAATTTTGGATCATCAAGTTCTTTACACATATTAAGTTAATGATAATGGTTAGAATCTTTATAATCTTTACTGATACAAAAGACATTGGTACCAAAGGAGATTTTCACTAAAAGGTACTTAATATAAGGTACAGCTACAGCCATAAGCTTTGTACTCTTTTAAGTACAAATCTGTACTTATTTTTTGTAAAAATGTAAACGTATTTGGCTTATTTATGTATTGCAAAAAGGGCTGTCACATTAACATTTTTTGTGGACAATATATCGTCCTAGAAATGATTGTGATAAACAATATTATTATCAGTTTAAGACCATTTAAATGCAGCTGACATAATAATAATACAATAGCATAGAAAAGCAATTATACCATTTTAAAGACACAAACATTGCAATTAAATTAATTATAGTTTGGGAAATATGTACTTTTTTCTTCACCTACTGCAGTTCACACACAGAGTCACAGTTATTGAAGCATTAGTCATTGTAGGACTGGCTAAAATTAACAAAGATACAAATAAACACAGTAGATGATATTACAATATTACTGAGGTAATGTAAATTTATTGTACGGTAAGTCGATAATGTAATTATAATATCAGGTCTAATAAGCAATAGTTTATTGTAAAATGTACTTCTCAAATACTAAAGTTAAAGAACAGTTCTGTGTTATGTAGTTATTACAGAAAATAATGAAAGGCAGAACGGGAGCAGCGAGATCTTCTTATGAAATCAGATTGATCTCTTGATTTTCTCAATGTTGAGGAGCTTCTTGAAACCCAGTGACAGTGCAGAACATCTACCGCTCTGGCTTTAGTGATAATGTGGGTTTGGAATGATTCCTAACATTTTTATAATTGTAACGAGTAATGATGCAGCACATAAACATGTATCAGACTAAAAGTATTAAACTCATTAAACATGTGTAGTGAAGTAAAAGAGAAAGTAGGAGAAAAAAATATTCCAGTAGAGACAGATACAGCATTTCAGCAGTTAAGTACAGTACTGAAGTAGTTTTACTTCGCTACTATTTATCTCTGTTTATTTGAAGCACAGCGTGAAGGAAAAGCAGCAACTATTGTTCAGCACCTACAGGAACTCCTTCAAGAGGCTGAAAAAAAATATTCCAGGTCACTCTACCTCATGAAGACAACGAGATTGAAATGCCAAATGTTTCTGTACGGCATTAATGTCTTTAATATGTAATTAAAAATGTACAAAATCAAAAATAAAAACATTTTAATGAGAAGAGGGGTGTTTTGATACTATTAACATATAATCGCTATAATCAACTTGTGTAATCAAATATTGGAAGGGTAATATAAAATGTTTAAATGTTGTAAATAACAAAATGTTTTGCTCAATAAAATAATTGGAAAATGTGACAATAACGTGCAATAAAGCAAACAATAACCAAGCAATTAACTAACTAAATACATTTTAGCATTTCCATGCCATGAAAATGACTAGCTAGCTTATATAGAAAAAAAGATAACAGCTAGCTAAAAATCAAGTTTACCAAACTTTACCAAGCCAAACTGTCCTAATCTGCCAAAATGATTCAGTTTGGTTGACAGGTTAAATAAACCTATATTATCTAACCCTAAGTTCTGCTATAAATTACCAACAACAAAAACATCAACAAAATATCATATAGCTTTATAAGCTAATAACAGTCTAACTAAAGTCTAGCTACAATCCCAAAGGCAGTGGAAACACTTACTAGCTAACCTAACACAACTAAGTTAGCTAATCTAACCTAGCTATTAGCTAATGGTATCAAGGAGCTACTTTACCCATCCTGTCACAAAAATGCCACACATAATAATTTGGAAAATATTGTTAAAACTCCAGAATTTACTCAAAATACAAAAAACTTAGCATGTTTTACTAATGAGTGAAATTATGTTTTTAAAATGATACTTAGCTACAAAACACTTGCCTGTGAACCTTTCCTGAAGCGCTACTGTGAGCAGTAAAAAACACTGATAGGCACTGGGGGCATAAATAGTTCAAACTTCCAACTAAGCACTGTGGTAAAAAAAAAAAAAGAACCTAGCGACTAAAACAACACAGTGACGATATATAGCCATGGAAAAAACTTTGCTAACTTTGCCCTTTTTTCAGAAAGTATACCACTTTCCCAGGAATGTGTTGTAGTTACAATTGTTATTCACATGTATATATGTTTGTATGTATGTACAGATAGATAATTCTATAGATTTAAAAAATAATGAATAAACAAATAAATAAATACAGTACATATAAAGTAAATTACAATGTGTGTATAATTGGTATTTTTATTTACCAATTTTTATTTTTATTATAGAATTATAGAAACAGTACAATAGAAAAATTAATTATGTGTGCATTTTTCAGGAAACAGTGATGGGGAGGATAAAACCTGTCACTCTAAACTAGCCTTGTACATCACTGACCTGATGGAGTGAGTGCTTATTAGAATAGCCACTGAGGGGCACTAGACACAAATCTGCCACAAGCATCTGCACTGTGTGTGTGTGTAAGGTATATGTTTGTTTCTGTGTAACACATTAGTAATGCCTTCTGTTCCTTGGATTAAATTGGCCGGTCAAGTCCAGGTAATTTATTAGACTTGGGACAAATAAACTAGAATGTAAACACAAGTGAGTGTTTTTTATTTTTTATTTTTTGAATGATTGTTACATAGTAGGAAATGTCTGCACTGGTTTGAGGCCTCAAAATTGGCTTGCTAATAAAAATGGTCATAGAGAACTATAGCTGTGTTTGAAACACACATAATGCTGACTTGTTACCTTGCTGCCCCCACTAGCTATGTCACTTTATAGGCAGTGTAGTGATGAGGGTCTCTGTGTCCAAATCAACAGGTAACTAACTACACAGGAAATTTGGCTATGTTAAATCAACACTGTTAGTGTTAAATCAACACTTATTAGTGTTAAACTATACACTCTCAGTGTTAATTTAACACTAACAGTGTTGATTTAACACTGCCAAATTTCCTGTGTATATGTCCTGATGTTGCCAGGGAATGAACAGGTTACTGTTAGATATGAGTGTGAGGTAGATTGTTGAAATTAGCTGTTACAATTTCACAGGATAAGGCTTGATTACTGAACTTTAATTCAGACAGAACTGGGTGCCTTCCTGTTTCAGAATCCTGGCCTGGGGTAGGCAGAGTTCCTTATATTTCAGACACAGTAAAAGTTAGTCCAATGGTAGTGCAGAGGGCAAGATTAGCCCTCAGTGCATGTCGGCCGTAATAAAATCCTTGTAATTACAAGAATTAAAGAGGTCACCACTCTGTTGGATGAAGAATATTAGTCTCTGCTATTAGCTTTCAATTATAGCTCGTCATATACACACTTTTTCCAGGCTCATAAAATCACTTTCATACCAAGTGACACAGTAAATTGAATCAATTATAGGAGTGGACGTGGCTCTGTCCCCATGACAACAGCTCCCTGTCTATCCTGATTTCCTCCAAGACTGGGTCAAACCAGTGCACCCTGTGAAGGGCTTCCAGCGTTTGCAATGAAACAGCACTTTGGACCTTAGCCAGGATTTTTTTTTTCTTCTACAGAGACAGCATGGCTTATCAGCATTCGACTAATGCAGGCGCTTTGTAGTTGGCAACCCTCCCCCTTCCCACAATCCTCTCATGTCTGCCTGACAGCATCCTTCCTCATGCTGCACAGCGACGGGAGCTGATTGGCCAGAAAAGGAATGGCTTTAATACACTGATTGCATTACCAGCACAGCTCTGATTCCTTAGCACCACCTTCTCTTTTAATTTAACAATATTGCTTTTCATTTCAGACATAAAGTAGGCTGTGGGGTTGAGTGTGTGGATAATGACGTTGCTTGAGAACTGCTTAATCCTCCAGTTTCTTCCGTTTGTTGCACATTACCTAATTTACCTCATAATCATGGATTTAAACTCTTGGATGCCAATGACAAAAATCATTTCAATCACAAAATTACATTTTCACTTACATTTATTGAATGTTGGCAAAAGCTCTTATCCAGAATGACAAAAGTGCTTAGTCATTCACTCAGAATATCCAAAGTTAGTATTGATAGAAGCCTAATTAAAGATAATTTAAGTTCTTTTCCTACTAGAAATAAGCCACAAAAATCATATTGCTAGAAATACATTCAGAATGTATGTAAACTATGCAAAAAAAAAAAACAAGAAAAGAACAAGAGCAACACATGGTGCAATATAAGCTTTAGTAGATACCTATTTTCTTATCAAGAGCTCAGTACCTGCCCTATTTATGTTCCATGAAGAGTCTTTCATAACTGACTGTACACCAGGAATCCAAAACATTATGCCTACCCACAGACATAACATTGAAAGACTTTGGTTGTCTCTTAGCAAAGTCACACACCAAGGTCTGGGATATACAGTCAGGTTTATATATATGTTTGGATTTTGACATAATATTTGCATTTTTGGCATTTTTGTACAGAAAGCAATTGAAATGTGATTTCAGTATAGTCTTTTAGCATAGCTTTTATGGGTTTAACGAAATATTTTTTATAAGGACTCAAAAGTAAAAAACATCATTATAAATATAAAGAGTGTGTTAATACTTGAAGGCAAATCCTTTGCAGTCAATACCTGTCTGAAGTCTGAACCCATGGATATCCCCAAACGCTGAGTGTCCTCCCCTGAGAGGCTTTGGCAGGTCTTTACTTTAGCCGTTTTTAGTTGCTGCCTCTTTGAGGGTCTTTCTGCTTCAATTTTGTCTTCCGTCAGTGAAAAGCTATTCAACTAGGTAAAGGTCTAGAGGCTGACTAAGCTGTTTGAGACCATTCCATTTATTTGCTTGATTGTGTGATAGGTTTTGTGTCATTATTCACCTGTACACTTGCCAAAACATCCTGCCATTTTTATTCACAGAACTTTATTAATCAACACCAGTGATCTGGTTCAATTGGCAGCTGTGAAATCCATGCCATTGCTTTACATTCTAAACATTTCGGTCCTTCTTCATACTCAAGTAATCCTGTTTTCCTCTATACATGTTTTTTTATAAATGCTTTAGCAGCTAAATGTGACATTTCTGTGAATGTGTTTATCCTTTTGTTCTTGCCTGATCTTTAACCTTGTTAAACAATTATTGTAACTAGTGATGATAGATGTTTGTGACAACCCTTGATTAAAAAATAAACATATTGATTAAAAAACAGTGTTTCTTTACACAATTATATAATTTTATTCAATAGTCTTTTGTTGTTATCCAGGTGTTCACCAGTGCATTCCTTACTTTTTTTTAAATTAACTTGATTTTTGTCACTTCTTTAGTTTCTAGTATCTCCCTGTTAGGCTTATTTAGTTTCAGCCTAATTTAATTAATAGTCTTCTTTACTTATATCTCTTTGGAAATGCACATTGATCTGTGAACAGTTACCAAATAAAAAACAGCAGTTTGAATTAACTCCAAGTCTTCAAGGGTGGTTTAGCAGGCAGGGATTTAGCCTAGTCCTGCAATACATTTTCTCTATTCATCCCTATTCAGAAAGCTATGTAGTAATAGACTAGTCTTAATACCTGTCTGAGTTCTTTGTCCTATTACTTTTGAGCCTGTGAAAAAGTACATACTATATATAATCTTCAGTATATGTTAGATATCCTCTATCAGACCTCAGACCTAACACCTATAATGGTTAAATAAAACTATCAGTTCAGAATTTATTTTAACAGGGTTGAAATAATACTGTAAAACAATATTCTGTGTATGTTTAATGTTTAGACCATTACAAGAGGAGGATGATTTCTTATTTTAAGGTTTTGGTTCCTCTTAAGGTTTCTTCCTCTTGCTCTTATTAGACATTTCCCTCATCACTGTCACTCGGTGCTTACTCATTGCAAACGTTCACCCACATTTCTGTAAAGCAGGTTTTGTGACAACATCTAATCTAAACAGTGCTACACACATACACACACACACACACACACACACACACACACACACACACACATATATATTGATTTGATTCCAAAAGACATACAGTACATTCCTGTGCATTTATCAGACTTTTGTTTGATTGAATGTTGTAAGGTATCATTTTTATTTTTCAAAGGAGTCTACTGCATACAATCTGACATTAAAGTAATTGAGCATACTGTACATCCGGTTCATTTGTTTAGTGACTGAACAAAAAACCTGGCATGTATAATAACTTATTTTATTGTTCGTTTGCAATAAAGTTTAGTGAAAGCACTGGATAGACTGTTCTCTAAATGTGTTCTTCTCTTGAATCAGTTCATAAAGGATATCTTTCTACATTCTGTCACTTCAGAGCTTCTTCTTTAGATCTAAATAACATCCATCCTCTTCATCTGTCTGATTTATCCACTGTCTCACCACAGGAGCATCACTCTCATACAGGCTGTATGAACCCAACTGTAAACTCAGAATGTATATAAAACTGATATTTAGAATGTGAAGAAATCTTAACAATACTTCTTGATGTTTTTCCAAATTTGTAAATTTCGTCATGTCATATGCAAAAAAAAAAAAAAATATATATATATATATATATATATATATATATATATATGGTGAAGCAAATAGTGATGCATTATGGTTTCAGCTTCAAGTTTAATCTGTGCTTTATTTTATTATTGATACAGTGTCTACAGCATACATTTACTGATGAATGTGTTGCATTCTAATGAATAACTATGTAATGATAATTTTGTTAGAAATCAAATAATTTTTGTTTCACTTTTTGTTTTATTAGGACTTACATTTCTTCATTCATATTATAAGGTCTTAAATAGAACAGAAATACCTATATATGCATTTTATGAAGGAAATATTAAATATTAGAGAAAAATAGACAGACCAGTAGATATGTTATGATAATTTCATGACCATAAAGGGAATGACCATGTGGGAAATTTAGTAGTACAGGTGTATTGAAAGAGACAGAGAGAAAGGGAGGCTGAACATTAGCACAGTGACTGTGAAGAACAAGTTAAGGCTGGTTAAAGCCGGTTTAAACATAATAATGTGATAACAGTGGCTTTGTTATTAGTGTATGGGAAAACTGTACATCACTCATTAATGTCTTAAAAAATAAGACATATAAGAAGAAGTAGACAATTAAAAAAATAGTGATTTGTCTTGCAAATTCCCAACACAGAAAAATAGTCAATATATGTTTTTTTATTGAACGGACTAATGCATATATGAAATATTTTATCCATCTACCTATATGTCTGTATACCATTAATCCAGCTATAAGTCTATCCTCCTGACAGTGTTCATCCATACATCTCAGTACTCTCCACTGAGGTGGTGTACAAGGGCAAAATTGCAAAAAATGTGTTACTATTCAATTTCTCTGAATTTGACTGTATATCTCAGATCATGACCACTAGCCTGTGAGACCACTAGCCCATCTATATGTTGATCCTTTTCATTTTTATTTAATTTGTCCATCTGTCTATGTATTTCTATATACATTTAGCTGGGTGTTTATTTCTGCCATCTATGCATGTACATATCTATCCATCTGTTTACCCATCTACCTATCCATTTATTCATACATCTATAAATCTGTTTATCTGTCTGTTTGTCTGCCATATCTCCGTTTATATATCTATTTCTCCAACTATTTACCATTTACCTTTCCATCATCCATATATCTGTTTTAGCTGTCTGTGTATCCATCTATACAACTATCAACAATCCATCTGCTTATCTGTGCAGCCATCTACTTATCCATCCATCTGTTCATCTGTATGTCTATACATCTATAATCCAGCTGTCTGTCTGTATGTGTATCCATCCACCCAACTGTGAAAATAATATGATTCTAAATTTATTTCCCACATATTTATCATCAGTGTTGTCCTCAGCATCTGTAACTGGGAAAATAAAGTCTCTAGTGTCTCTCCACCTCAGCTCCAGTAAACCACAGCAGTGTTCTTATTCTCTGCCTCTTGCATTCAAATTAAATTATGTAAATGAGTGGAGTGGTGTGTTGTGCTGTGTTGTGTTGTTAAGGACGATTCAGGGTGCTTGATGTGGAGCCAAGCTGCAAAGCAGTTCCTGAGTTAGGCAGTAGATCTTAGATAATCAGGTACAAACCCAAACAGCCCACAGTGCTTGAGACACTTTATTGCAGCAGGTAGTTGGAGTTCAGGTTGGTATGGCTCCATGTTGTTGACATTACTGCTACCTGCTGGGAGGGCTACAGGAGACGCAAGGCCTGTCAGCACCCATGACGTCACACGACACAGATAAGGCCTGAAAATAGCAGCTCTCACAGCTGCGTTCAGCACCAAAAACACCCATAGTCTCTAAATGGCACAACTGCCAAAGCAATTTACACCGACTTTAAGAAATTAAGGTAGTGAAGGAAGTGTTAAAGGATAAGAAGGACTATGATTAAAACATTTATTCAAGATTTATCACCTGTATGAGCTAAATATGGATAAAGCAGCACTTGCTGGAAAATAAGTCTTTAAAATAATAACTGAATAATAAGATTCCACTCCTTTTCTGAAAACTAGTGTAGGACAGTGTAGGTCATAAACACAAGGTTTAGGTATTTTTGCAGTAGCCCTTATTGCAAAGTTGTTAATCTCTGTGCAGATATAGCTTTCCCTACATGGAGGTTAAGAAAAATGAAAAAAATGATATGCAACAGAGACTTCAGGCACCTTCCAATCCTCTTCCAGTTCATATCATATTATTTCCTAACAGTATCCTCCGATAATCTGTCCAATGCAGCTCAAAGTGTTGAGAGTGCATCCAATAGCATCACACATGTTTCCAATAAGGGGATATGTCTGGCAATGTGACTGGTCATTGGAATAAAAAAATATTATGATGTTGATTTTGTAAGTTTACCCTGTTCAAAAGACATGATCAGTCTTATGATCATAATTTTTACTGTAGGTTTATTTTGACCGAGAGACAGAATATCAACTAAAAGTCCAGGACAAAAAGATTAAATAAATTAATTTGTATTTGTTTAACTGAAATAAGTATTTGATCCTTTACCAACCAGCAAGAATTCTGCCCCCTACAGAACAGTTTGTGGCTTTTTAATGATCTCAAGGGAGCTGGGAGACCAGTAACCAAGAAAACCATGTGTCACACGCTTCACTCGAATGGACTAAGATCCTGCAGTTCATCTGCTGAAGAAGACTCATTTACAGCTCCCTCCTAAGATGTGTGCAAACCTGGTGACCAACTAAAAGAAATGTCTGAACTCTGTGCTTACCAACAAGATTTTTCTAACGATGTACTAAGTCACATTTTGCTTGAGGATAAAAAAATTATTTCACCTAATCAAACACAAATTAATAAAATTAAATAATTATTTTCAAGGCAAGGTCTTGAGATTCTGCAAGCCATTGGGTTCTTCCTCTCTGTGGTTCATGTAGGTCTCCTCGACATTTCATGTTGTTGGTGCATGCCTTCTTCTATCCACCGCCTCTAAAAGCATGCTATAGTAATATTCACATGACTAGTAAAGCATATAATATGTCCATAAACCCATTCTTCTTCCTAGAGCCTTACAAAGCACATTTTTTTAGAAATATACTTAACATGCAAAAAAGCTACCAACAACAAAGGGATGATCTTATGTAGCTAATCTGGGACAGCAATAGGTCTCATTCTTGATTGTCCATGCACGACCAAAACTTGACTTGTTTGCTTTTCTCATGATGTCAAATCTACCTACCAGTTTCAAACCTGTTGGCTGACTCCATTGAGGTGCATTTGTTTATTTTATTCATTTCGTTTATATTAGTCTAAATCAGCATATATACTATATGCAAATCCTTATGCACAGGTCATAACAGTAACCAGCAGTGTTGTCTGAGTTTTTTCAAAGCATTTTCAAGCTTTTGAAATCTTACATTAATAATTGGTACCTCTCAGCAATTGTCAAGATATCGATGGTGTCCTGTTCAACTGTGCAGAATTGCCTACCCAATCTTTCGAGAAGAGTCATTAGAAAGAAACTTTACCTCTTACGTGCAGCCTTGTCACATAACATAACATTGTAAGTATGTTACAAAACCTCTATAAAAGCTCTTGTAAGCATATTGAGACATTCTATAAACATAACCCACTTACTACAGTTTTAGCAGGCTCAGAACCTTAATTACATTATTTTATTGTATTATTTATATACAGCTATGGACTGCCCTTTCTAATGTGCATGAAAATTTCATGAGAGACGGATCAATAGCACACACATACAGTTATTGTAATTCATGCGTATATTTATTAATATTGCTATATATATATATATATATATATATATATATATATATATATATATATATATATATATATATATATTCTTCTGTTTATTTATACCTACCATCAGTATGACATCATTCACACATCTCTTACTGAACAGAGTGTAACTGAAAGGCCTCTGTGAGTGGCACATGGCGGGTGCTTAGAGGACAATACTAGCTTTCGTTAGCTATAGGCTACTGTGTTAATTATCAGTGTTGATACAGATACTGCTACAAATTCTACAGCCCATATACCAGGCGACCTGAGATTAGATGCACCCACACACACACTCCCACACACACTCAGTAACTGCACAGTATGGTAGGCCACAGCTGGCATTGTGTTCTCCAGCAGGATGTCTTTGTGTGCATAGAGCCATGGTAGATAACATTCTTCATTGTGCATAGAAAACATGGACAACAACCATTCAGCTGTCTAACTGCTGAACGTTAACCAAATGATGACTTCCATGTGCTCTTCTGTTCTTCCCTCATGACACCAATCACTTCACTGAAAATGTGGATATATAGTTTATAATAAATGAACAAAGAGGAGCTTGACATTTTCTTTACTATAATTCCAATAAAACATAAGAAAATGTTTCAATTATAGGTTGGAAATGAAATTTGGTGACCATCCAGGGCACCAAAATATTGCTCAATAAATAAAATGTAAATATGTTTTGAATAGTTTTAATTATATAGACCGTTTTAGAGGAATATTCATGAGCGTAGGAAGTGACGTCGCTGTTCCTAGGACACTTCCGTTCAGCGGTAAACAGCGTTCAAAAGAGTGGACGTAACTTTTTAATTTAACATGAATGCAAACTTTACCTAATCTGAGAGTCACAAACATTGAAAATTAGGTCAAATTGTTCTTTGAACAAGTAAACTATGGAGGACCAAAAATTACATAAGTATAAATAAATACACATATAAATGTATAAGTATGTAAACAAATAAATGAATAAATAAATTAATGTTGAAATTAATAAATATATATGTAAATGCACATATAAATGTATATATAAATATATATATATATATATATATATATATATATATATATATATATATATATATATATATATATATAAATAAATACGTGCACAAATAATTGTACAGGTAAATAAATTAATTAATAAATACATTTCTTATTTTTTATATTTATTTATTTATTTATTTATTTATTTATTTATATTTATTTTTATATTTATTTATTCATTTATATGTGCATTTATTTATGTCAACATTTATTTATTTATTTATTTAAACATTTATTTATACTTATGTCATTTTTGGTCCTCCATAGTAAACACGTCTGCTTTTGTTTTTCACACTGCTAACCTGCCTGCAGTTACAGTGTCTGCTCACAACTTCTCCCACCTTCTTATCTATAAACCATGCAGAGTACGTTTTGGATAGTGTTTGACTTGCTCCAACCTCACCATACACTATAGTGATGCCTTCTCTACTACAGGAACAAATATTCCCAACTTTTCCACTGATAAATTAATTATATGCGTCCAAACTGCGGTGCGCTTTCACTGCCTCCGTTTCAACAAGATAGTGATCACATCTGGGTAGGTCACCTCTATCAAGCGTTTTAAATCAGAGGAAAAAAACTTCCCTCTTAAATCCTTATCAAAAGGATCAGGAAAAGAGGTTTGATCACTTTTTACTAATTTCTGACCATATGTTTGCTCTGTTTTCGGGAGATTTGCGAAATATGCGCTCTCATTTTGACAGCTGTATAGTTGAAAATAGCGCCACCGGAAGCATCGAAGGAACAGACATGCGCAGTAGCTTTGTTATTGTTTTCCTCATTGAAACGGTCTATAGTAAATCCATGTTAACATGAACAGTACACACATAAACCACACCCCCACTACGCAACACAGACTGAACAGAAAACAGGACTCAAATACAAACACTAACAAGGGGATGAAAAACAGTCAAAGAGCAGGAGGAGAAGCTCAGGTGAGGGGTGGGGCTTTAGCTAAGCTAACTAACCTAGCATTCTTTTGCAAAATTTAGCAAAGCAGTTAGTCAAATAGTTAGCAAATTAAGTGGTTATCTACTGAAGTAGTTAGCTAGTTAAGTGGTTACCTAGTAAATAGTTAGCTAGTTAAATAGTTAACTGTTAGCTAGTTAAGCATTTAGCTAGTTAAGCGGTTAGCTTTGTAAATACTTAGCGAAAGTTATGAAGGTACAGGTAAATATTATTAGCTAGCTAGTTGTTGACATTCTATTTTGGTTAGCTAAATCTACTGCAGTTAGCTTAGCTGAGTACATAGCTATAGTTATAATTACTTAGCTAAGTACACTGGTAGGCTATTTAGCACATTAAAAAATAAAATAAGGATGAAAATAAAATAAAGCCGGATCACTTTTGACCCATGTTTTGTATCAAAGGGTTAAATCTGATTGACAGTGGTGTCTAGGAGTAAAACATGCAACCCTGCAACCCTAATGTTATCCTAATGTGGACTCATTTTCATTAATATTAGCCAATGTAAGAAAGGCCTTTTTTTGCTTAGGTTCTTGGGTTCCTAAGTGACCTTTCAGACTGTTACACGCCTTGCTTACATGCCTTGCTCTTGGCATAGTCCTTGTTTGCTTTCAAGTGCCACTGGATATAATCAATGGCCTTAATTAACATGAACTAATTTACTTGATTCAATGGTCCCACCTTCATTATTTAGTAATAAAAAGTGTGAGACTGGGCCATGGTCTGATTGTGCCCAACTCTAAACAGTGGCTCTAAAAAGTGGCTTTTGCATATGACTAGAGTTACACAACAGCTCAGCTGAACCAGCCTCTGTAATTGCATTAGCGCACTCCTGACTTAACAAGTCACTGCATGTTATTGAGCAGTTAGTAACAGTCTCATGACCAGTGACAGCATTCCCCCACACTGACCACGCCATGGGGAGAAAGGATGATCACTGATGAGGAAGTGTGTACAGAAATCTACTGGACAGTAAAGCAGTATCAGAGTAAGAGGAACAATAACCAGTTGAGTGATTCTGCATTGTTAAAAAAAGTCAAGTTCATAAACAGATTAGTATCACAGAGTACACATTACCACATTTCTACATTTATTCCAGTTTTATTCCATATTCAATTCTCCTGGTTTCTATGGCAACTCATGATGCTCATCTATGAATGCACTTATAGTCCTTTTAGGAGAAAAGGAAGTCTGTTTAGCACAGCTGCATTCCTGCCCCACCCGCTCTAATCTGCTAAACACGGAGAGGGTCAGCAAATAATTCTTACTCTAGTTTCTCCAGTTGAGATATCTTCTATTACTATTACTAAATATCAGTGCAGTGTTGATCATGGTACAAAGCAGAACATATACAGCCTATAGAAAACAGAAAAGATAAGAGACTAGATATTAATACTAGTGCTGAAATAAATCCCAAATACAAAAACAAGACTGAAGGGATATTGGGCCTTTAACATCTGTGCAATATCTAGTAGATCACTAAAAACTACTTTTAGATAATGCACCACATGTTGTTTTCATCTTTGTAAACTAATAGAAAATGAAGCTCCACTCTCTTGTCAGATCTGGAAATAATAATAATAATAAAAAAATGTTTCTCTCAAAGTTGTTCTGAATGGATGTGAAGTTGATCAAGAATGTCTTACTGAGAAAAGTTAACAGGCATTTAAGGATGTTGGCAAACCAAACCAGCTGTAGCTGCTGGACTGATCAACTAGACATTAACATTATTGAACATTAACATTAAAGTCACTTAGATAGTTAAATGGAAAAATGCTCCAAATTAAAAAACTGAATTTAGGAGATTTGGAGAATAGAAGCTGAACTGAAGGTAAAACATTTGAAATTACTATTGATTATTCTTTCATTTTTAAGACAATGAAGAATGCATTTTTGTACAAATTATTTGTTTAATTTCACCAGAATTAGTGAGAAAATAGTGGTTTCTTTTGTATAATGCAGTAAAATAAGCATCTCTTTGTGGCTTTCATCACCAAATCATAACATCCAACATTATATTGATAATGGAATTTTAAAGCCCTCTACCTGCATATGTTACAGTAAATATTATTTTCTGTGGTATATTGATATTTCAGCAGGAGAGCACAGCAGTATATCTACAGCTCAATTACTCCAACAAATCAGTCATGTAATACGCTCAGATCACTGTGTAAACCTGGACTGAGCTTTTTTTGTAAGTTGGTGTTTTTGGTAACTTGGCCCAAAACACAGTTCAGCATTAATGAGGTAGAATGTGACATTTCTTTAGCTGGGTGTGGTTTTTCCCAGAAGTTTTGAGAATGAGGAAAGAAGGAGTGGTCAGAAAAAAGGGACATATATATGTGACGGGTTTCTTTTAGGTCCTCCCTGAGTTCATCTGCAGTTTGTTTACTTCAGCCTGCACTGCATCTAAACAGGTATGTTCATAATTTTGTTATGTCTGATGTATGTCTTGTTTTTTGTTTCTTAAAAAACTTAACATTTCAGTCAGATGGAATGTTACTTTTCTCTTTATTTGTTTTAAGACATTATGATAAGTGATTATGAGGAATAGTACAAGCTAATGACACAAGCTAATGCAAATGCAGTAGTCTTAGATTTGTTTTACTCTCTGCTAATTTTACAGTGGTAAATGTATAGAACTGTTTTAAAAGTGAGGCAGTTTAGCAGTCCACACCAAAAAAAAAAAAAAAAGTAAGATCCTGTTCATATTATTCTTAATATGTCTGTTGGACATATGTGAAGCATCTCAAGGTATGATCATAGTTTCCAAAGTTCTCATGGAGATTTATAGCTGGAGCTTAAAGAAGGCTGTTTGTCTTAAAAAAAAGGATCATAAATAAGCCTAAAGAACTTCTAAAAACGTCAGAATAGTATGTGCATTATGCGTACAATGTCTACCAGCACAGCCAAAAAAATTATACTACTTCTTCATGAACTAGATATGGTAACATAATTCCAATATCAGTGAATTAAATAAACATTTTAAATTAGAAAAATGGAGAGTAGATTGTTTTAATCACAGAAAATCAGAAAGTCATATCACTGCAAGAAAAGCTAAACCAATCTTAGTCCAGAATATTAAGACCAGTGTATGTTCTGACAGATACATTTCAGGCAGAGCCCTCTTGTGGTTATTTGGATTAATGCAGGAACCCCTCTCTCTGCAGACATGGCATAGCCATAAACACATATCGTGCACAACAATATGATCACCTCCTTGTTTATCCATTTTCCAGCTCTACTGATCATACAGGACACTTTGTAGTTCTATCATTTGTTCTTCAATGGTCAGGACCACCACAGAGCTGGTATTATTTAGAGAGTGGATCATTCTTAGCACTGGTGTATTAGTGTGTTGTTCTGGTTTTACTAAAGGATCAGGTTCAGCAGTGCTGCTGGAGATTTTGAATACTGTGTTCATTCACTGTCCACTCTACTAAACACCCCTGCGTATAGCTGCTCCACCTTGTAGACAGAAGCTCATCTGTTGCTGCACAGTTTATGTTGGTCATCCTCTGGTCCTTCAGTAGTGGTCAAAAGATGCTGCCCACAGAGCACTGTTTGTGGTCTATTCTCAGTCCAGCAGTGACACTGAGATGTTTAAAAACTCCAGCAGCACTGCTGTGTCTGAGCTACTCATAGCAGCACAAGACACACTAACAACCTAATCACCACAATGTCAGTGTCACTGCAGCCCTGAGAATGATCCACCACACAAATAATACCCGATAATAGGTGTAGAAAAAAAGAGATGGCCATACTGTTATGTGTCAGGATGTATTGCCATACCATATCCATTTCCAATGTGTCCCTGTTTTTTCGGAGGAAAGCACGACTCAGTTCCGTTACATCAGCTCACAGACTCACCCAGAAAGAGCAAGGGCAATTGTGCCCCCTTAGGGCTCCGGTAGCCGATGGCAAGCTACATTAACAGGATTCGAACCATATGTCTATCTTTAACTTACTGTATACAGAACCAACTAACTAACTAACCCCATTGTTCTTCCTTTCTTCTCATCTTTCAGACACAATGAGTTGTCCATCATCTGGTCAGCAGGGTAACGGTATATGGCCTTGTCAAGGCACTCAACAACCAGGAGCTCCAGTGTGGCCAGGGCAGCCCTGCCAACCTAGTTGGCCATCTCAGCCCAGTCAGCCTAACTGGCCTGCCCAGCCCAACCAGCCAAACTGGCCCACTCAGCCCAACTGGCCCACTCAGCCCAACCAGCCTAATTGGCCAGGAATGCAGCCATGTGGAGGAAATTGGCCACCAAACCAGACAGCCATACCCAGCCAACCGGCCTGGCCTGTTCCTCCAACAACTCAACCCAGCCAACCAAGTCAACCCACTCAACCCAGTCTACCAGTTCCCCCAATCCAACCTACTCAGCCAAGCCAGCCAACTCCACCAACTCAACCAACTCAACCAATTCAACCAACTCCCCCAGTTCAGCCCACCTGGCCTGCACAGCTTCCCACACCCACAGGTTACCTTCCCACACCAACACATCCAGGGTGGTCCGGAAACCCCGGGCAGTCAGGATGGCCTGGTCAAGGCGCCACTGGAACCCAGACACGTCCATGGCCACCAGCTCCAGCCACAGGCCCAGTGGTAAGATCATAGCCCCTTAGAGAAATGTGCCTTAAATTTTCACTATAATATAAATGTAAGCAGATATTATACTGACTATTTAGTTATAGTTTAACTAAAGTTATAAATGCAGTATTATTTATGAGCATGCTGTTCAACTTCAACACACTCACAAAGTAAAACCTCACAACTTTCCAAGATGTGAGACACTTAATAGTCTATTTGCATGCTACTATACCACAACATTTGGAATGGCAGTGTAAAGAGTAAATAAAAAATACACCTTTTCTGCAACATTTATCTTGTCTTATACATTTCTCATCTTCCAGTGAAGAGAATCTAACCACAAACTCTATATTTGTTCTGGTCTCAGTCAGTGCCCTTCAACATGAACTTCCCCAGAGGAATCTACGACAAGCTGATGCTCACAATAAGAGGGCAGATTAAGTCTGATGCCAAAATGTGAGTGATTATAATTCATTCTGAGCCCTGATGCTTGCATTTAGACTATTGCTGCACAATACTATAAATAACTGACATGGCAATATTTTGTTTTTTTTTCTGCAGTGTATATTGCAATATATTTTCCCAGAAAGTCACATAAAGTCTATAATTATTATTAATACAATTAGTTAATCAAAGGTCAGAGTAAAATTAATTATATTGGGAAAATACATGGTGAAAATTCTCAGGACAATTTATATTTTTTTCCCATTTTCTCTTCAATTTACACGGCCAATTAACCAACCCACTCATTAGGACTCCCCCTATCACTAGTGATGCCCTAATACCAGGAAGGTGAAGACTAGCACAAGCCTCCTCCAATACATATGAAGTCAGACTCTGCCTCTTTTCCAACTGCTGCTCATGCAGCATTGCTGAGTAGCATCACAGCGCGCTCGGAGAAAAGAGCAGCAACTCAGTTCTGATACATCAGCTCTCATATGACTCTTTAAAATAATGTGGGAAGAGAGCGCCATCTACCCACCAAGAGAGAACAAGGCCAATTGTGCTTTCTTAGGGCTCCGGTTGCCGATGGCAAGCTACATGAACAGGATTCGATCTGCCGATCTCCTGATCATAGTGTCAGATCATAGTGTCACTGAAACACTCAGAGCCCCTTAACCACATAATTCGAATTTACAAACAGTCCCTTACTCTCAGTCAAAATTTCTTAACGAAACAATTGGAATTCATAAATAAACATCGACTTCCATTGAAAGGAAGTTAAGTCAGGAAGTTAAGGTTTTATTTCTTTTCTGTAAAGTTGTTGTTTTGGAAATGCTTGTTTTTCAATAGACAGCGGGGATATGTACATGTAGCAATGATTATGCTGAAATGTGTTTATAAGTTAACTGTGATTTTTATTATGACATAAACAAGTCTGCAGCAGCAGCTATCTCACTCATCAACACCAGGGCATTTAGTTGTTCCAAATTTTTTAAACAGGTTTACTATAAATTTCCTGCGAGGCAATGACATCGCCTTGCACATCAACCCACGCTTTAATGACGGAGGAAAGCAGGTCTTGGTCCGCAACCACAAGCTGGGGGAAAAATGGGGGGCAGAAGAGAGGAACCTCCTGGGACCCTTTCCATTTCTTCCAGGACATCATTTTGAGGTAAGAGACTGAGATGCTAATGCTTAATCTAAGATGATATATGATTGATTATGTCTTTGAGAAAATGCTTGATCCCTAATATATGCATAAAAAAAATCACAGAATAATCAAACAAAAAAACCCTGCTGAGGGATTATCTCTTATTTAACAACTAACTAAAGCACTGAGTGATATCTCCAGTTCAATGTTAAGTTGATGTAGGGATGAGCTCTGAATATAACTACAGGCTTACAAAGGCTCTCCTCTTCCTCTGTAGATGAAGATCCTCTGCACAATCAATGAATTCAAGGTGGCGATCAATAGCACGCCCATGTTTGAATTCAAGCATCGCATCAAAGAGGTTAACCAAATCGACCGTATCAACATCCTGCACGACGTCACTCTCACTTCAGTCAACGTGGACACTCTGCCCTGAGCCGATCATACCTCTTGCCTGATCAGCCACACAGCCTACGTCCTCTGCACTGGACTGCAGGACAACAGTCCAAACGCTTCATCACTCAAATCACCCACCTCTTCAGTTAACCACTCTTCCGAGAATAAACAAGCCTTCCACAGTCAACAAAATTATTTGCTATGGAATAGCTCAAATACTGCATATTTCAGTGCTTATGATAGTAATGCTCTCCCTATTTCAACTCAACATTGCTCTGCACTCTGATAAATAAAGGTGCTTCAGAAGGTTCATTTTTTGAGATGCCACAGAAGACAACATTTCTTTACCTATTTAAACATTCATAAATACTGTATGATATTACAGAGTGTTTAAAAACTCCAGCAGCATTGCTGTGTCTGATACCCTATGACCAGCACGATTGGCGTAAATAACAATATTTTGCATGGCATATTTAGCAGTCCTAGGTTCTTCTATGGCATCTCAAAAACTACATATACAGCTCCAGAAAAAAATTAAAAGACCACTTCAGTTTCTGAATCAGTTTCTCTGATTTAGCTATTTCTAGGTTTATGTTTGAGTAAAATAAACATTGTGGTTCTAGTGTATAAACTATTGACACCATTTCTCCCAAATTCCACATAAAAATAGTCATTTAGAGCATTTATTTGCAGAAAATGAGAAATGGCTGAAATAAAAAAAAAAAATAGAGCTTTCAGACTTCAAATAATGCAAAGGAAACAAGTTTATATTCATACATTTTTAAGAGTCCAGAAATCAATATTTGGTGGAATAACCCTGATTATTAATCACAGTTTTCATGCATCTTGGCATGTTCTCCACCAGTCTTACACACTGCTTTTGGATAACTTAATGCCACTCCTGGTGCTGAAATTCAAGCAGTTCAGCTTGGTTTGTTGGCTTGTAATCATCCATCTTCTTCTTGGTTATATTCCAGAGGTAAAATCAAAGATACATCATTTTAAGTGGTCTCTTATTTTTTTTCCAGAGCTGTATATTATATGTACACACATACAGCACCAGTCAAGAGTTTGGACATATTCTCATTAATATTTGTTCTTTATTTGTATTTACTACAATGTAGATCAATATTAAATATGTTAAAACTATGAAGGAACATATGCCATTAGGTAGTGGACAAAAAAATAGTGTTTGGGCTTCACAAACACAAAACCCAACACAGGTGTTTTGGGACAAGCTGAAGCAGAGCAGAGTAAAGGAAAAGCAGTTAACAAGTTTTCTGCACCTATAGAACTCCTTTAAGACAGTAGGAGAACCATTCTAGGTTCTACCTTAGGAAGCTTTCTGAGAGAATAATGCCAAGAGTGGGCAAAGTTGCCACCAAGACTGAAGGTATAAAACATATTTTGGCTTGTTTAACACTTTATTACTTTCTACATTTTAAACGTTGATGTTTTTCTTCTATGAATTATTTAACACTGTATTTAATAGTATTAGTATGAAATTTTACAAATCAACAAAAAATGTCACCAAGTTTGAAGGTACTAATCTTCTATAACAAGCATGAAACGACTACAAGCTGAAGTTGAAAATAATTTTATTAAAACTGAATGTTTTCAATCTTTCTCTCTTTATTAATAAACAATGTGATCAGCAGTTGAACCTGCAGTAAACAAGCATATCGTCAACAGACACAAACTCACGCTCTCATTAATATTAAAGGACATTCAATTCAATCATAAATTAAGTTAAGACACTATAAAATGCTGTTAAATAAAAACATCTATATCTTACATAGCTTATATCTGAAAACACATACAACTGCAAACTTATGGACAACAACCAAAACACAAACACTGCTGGACGTGGCCATTCTACAATGACGAAACACTAGAAAACACTGTGTAACATTCAGTGATGGTGGGGGGGTGGGGTTGTGTGAACAAGAGAACATTTGTTAAGTCTTTCTTCCTTTGGATGCCTAAAATATTTAAGAAAGTACAAAAAAAAAAAAAAAAATACTTTAAACTGCAAAAATAAACATTATTATAAAATCTGCACATCTAGACTGTGTAGAGCACAGTGTAGAATAATAGTTGTTGTCCTGTAGGTGTAAGGTTAGATCTTGTGGTCGAGTCTCTTCTCCAGAGACTGCAGTAAAAGCTGAGAGTACTGCTCCAGCAGGGATAAGACCCGCTCACCTCCCTCAGCCACTCCCACCACCGGCGCAGGCCTGGAAATGGCTTCCAGCTCAGATCTCACCACCAGCATAGCCTCCGCCAGCACACGCTCCATCTCCTGACGCTCTGCACACACAGCCCCACCGCAGAAGCTCACCTACATACAATAACACATAGATACAGTAAAAGCATGTAAAACCACACAGTCACATCAAGACTTTTCATGCCACAACCACTGAACTGATTCAGCTCTGTTATGGGTCTTGTGCATATGCGGCATTCCATTTAAACTCAGAATTAGCATTTATGAGTTCATGATTAAAATTTTTTTACAGGAACGTCCCCATTAGTTGGAGTTCCTTTCTCGAAAATGAATCCCAAGTACAGTATCTTAAGATGGAACATCAACAGTATTAAAATCATCAAAAACATGTTATATAGTCTATTTGTGTCTCGTTAAATCAGTCATACACACAGTATTGCCAAGACTATATGTGAACATGTTCCCAATAAATTTGAATGCACAAAAAACACTGCATAATGCAATTCCTAACACTCATAATGCTAACAATAATAATAATCTGAAACATAAAAAGTGGGAAATATTTTGGTTACAACTGCCATTAAAAACTGATAAATGTTGTCAAATTCTGGACTCAATAGTTAACTGTTTTTCAAAAATGTTTTGGAATATTGTTCAATTACCTTAATGTTAAACACTCGAGACCCCACATCCTCAAATGGGGACATTATATTTCTGCTTCTCTGCTCAATGAAACTTAATTTAAAACATTGACACTATGCCTCATATAAAGACACTGCTAATACCATCTAGTGGTCACAAGACAACATTACACTCAACTGCTTGAAAACAAGAAGGCGGTAATCCCAGTCAAAGGTTTCTACAGCCAGTTTAGACAGAAACATAAACCAAGTAAAATTCTTATTGCATTCTATGTTTGAAACTAATTTATTTACTTACTGTAGACATGACACAATGACATTTAAGGTAAATGGAGTGCAGCATTTTTTCAACTACTATAAATTTAGGCAAGCTAGGTCTAAATTATTACAGTAAATTAACATTAAGAAATGTTTGGGGAGCCAGGGCAAAACAAAAAATATGATTTTGTCCCTTTTTTTACCCCAAAATGACCAATAAAGCATCACCGGCAAAAACTATTTTAAACTAACTAATTTAAAACTAAAACTAATTTAAAAGCATGAAAAATACTTAAAAACACAGGAAATGAGATGTTACAATATTAGATTGTAAAACTCTATCAGTAATGATGGGTCAAACACACATGGCTAGAGCAAAGCTAGGTTTGTCACTGATCAGACTATTTATCCACTGAAAAATGTAAGGGGGCAGTGACTTAATCGTAATTGTATTGAAAATCGTATTGAAGAGTAATGCATTTTTGCAGCTCTCACCGTTCTGTAGAGCTGGCTAGCCTTCTTCATGTTTTCGCACAGCTCAGCTGCAGCCTGTCTGCAGGTCTCCAGATTTGCTACAGGCTCTGCTGGAGAACAGGAAACCAGAAAATCTTGGAGAAATTGGTCATGTTGACTGACAGCATGTATCAATGATCTAAGTAGAAGGTCTATTTCAAGGCAGAGATCAAGATCTGGGTTAAAAAGTTTGGATCACTGTTATGGGGTGATCACTAAAGCACTAAAATACTTGAGGTCTAAGTAAGCCCTTCCAATAAATAACCATCTACAGTGAGGAAAAGAAGCATTTAAACACCCTGCGACTTTGCAAGTTCTCCCAATTAGAAATCATGGAGGCGTCTGAAATTTTCATCTTAGGTGCATGTCCAGTGTGATTGACATAATCTACAAAAAACTCTCAATGTATGATTTTTGTTTAGAATTTATTTGTGCGTTACTGCTGCAAATAAGTATTTGAACACCTGTGAAAATCAATGTTAATATTTGGTACAGTAGCCTTTGTTTGGTCAAACGTTTCCTGTTCCTTACTAGTGTGGCAAAATGCACCTTATAATCCAGTGTGCCTTGTATATGAAAATAGACCAGAAAATAGACGTTCACTGAAAGTTTGCCTTATAATCTGGTGCACTTTATAGTGTGAAAATATGTTATTTGAGGAATAAAAGAAAAAAATCCAAATAAAGCATAAAAAAACAGGTCTACGTAAAAAAAAAGAAAGGATAACTGATTTCTACTCAAAGGGAGAATTGTTTACTATGTATTTATTCATTGGAAGGGCTTTAGTGTGAAACAGTAGGAGCAGAGAGAGAATATGAAACTCACCTCTCAGAGGGTAATGGTTCATACATGAGTGGACAGAATGAGGAGAAGCGAAGCAGCGAGGCCAAAGAGTGGCTGAACACTGATGGAAAGGAAGATGAAAGGGCACAGAGGCCAGGATGATGGAGGAAGAGCGTCGGCGGTGCAAACCTTGATCAGACTGGCTCTCGGACGTCACACTGAAAGCTTGGACTGCCATCAGGGGGCGCTCATGCTGTTGGGATTGAGAAACTCCCTCAGGATGTAGACTGGATTTTACAGATACGGGCTGAGAGGCAGGGTGAGGGGACACGCTTTTAGCAGCTTCCATCTGATGTTCTGCAGTTCTTGCATAGCAGTCTTTCAAAGCAGCAGCAGCAGCAGCTTCAGTACTGTCTGTAGGAGACAATCTGCTGGAATGTTCTGAGACTGAGTTACTTGACCTGCCAAAGACCCGGCCCTTAGTGCTTTTAGGAGGCGGAGTCTGAGACCCACTATTGCTCAATCTGGATTCGCAGGGACCAGGCAGGGGCGTGGAAGGAGATGGCAGAAGAGGTGCAGCAGCATGAGATGGACTGGTAGGTGAGGCTGCAGGTCCTGAGCATGACGAGGCCTCACCACTAGCAAAGCCCAGGTGAAGGCCATCTCCGATAGATGCAGCACGGCTGACCTTGGCTATGGAACTGGTTGTGGGGCTCATGTAGGAGCACGCTTTGGCGTGACGGCTGGTGGTAGGACTTTCCCAGGGCTGAGGAGAGGTGGAGCCTGAGGATGGGTGGTAGAGATGTCTGCTGGAATCACTTTTGGACATGATGAGCTGAGGCAACGGTGGCAGAGACTCTCGCTTCAAGCGGGACGGGGTTACAGACCTCCGATCTTTAAAGAAAAACAAGGCAAAAAAAGTTCATATTTGCTTAGTCTTAGTAGAACAAATGCACAAATAACCCTGGCTAACTAGAGGTAGGAAATTATATCAATAAAATAATATATTGTGTAATACTTATATCAAATAATATTTTAATTAAAAAGTTACTGCTTCATTACTCCACATGGTGGCGCTAATCAAGTAAATAGGATAAACCTGTGGTGAAGAATATTGGTGTTCGTTTTCTATGAAACTGACACCAGTAAATCCATAATTTGTGGTGTTTGATTATTTAAGAGTATTTTATCTTCTTCAGTAACACAGATGCCTTCAAGTATCGCAAAATGACATTATTGGTGATATTGTTAATCATATCTTATCATTATAATATGCTTTTGTGTGATGCCCTGTGATTCCCATCCCTATTCCCAACAATGTCCGAGAATGCTCCAAGTAATCAGATTAAAAACCTTGACACGCTTTGGATGATTTTTATATTAAATCAATGTTCATGCCAGGGTTGCACAGTGGCCTTGCACTACACTGGGTCGGTCACGAGAATTAAAATCTTTTAATAAATCAAAATGATTTATGAAGGTCTGAGCTAAATATAATCTATTGTGTTTCCCTGAATGTGTGTTTACAAACGAAATGAATGGTCATCGTGCGACTGGCTAAAATGGTGACAATGCTTTCATAAAGGTGCCTCCACACACACACACACACACAAAACAAACTGCAGTATGCAAAGAAAAAAAACTTCCAGACTATGATTTAATTAAAAAAAATTGTTTCCCCACATATCGTATAAACAACTATAATTATTTTGTTTTTTTACAATAATATGCTTGATCAGAAATATTTCTGGGATATGTCATCCAGTAAAAAAAATATTGACAAGCCTATTTAATACTATAATAATAATAAATAATAATAATATAATAATAATATCTAGAGCTGTATGTTTTGAAAAATATCATCAATATCTGTCGCAGTTTTTACACACACAAACAAAATGCATCAGCAGCATTAGATTCTCACATTGCACATTGTTTTTATTAATTGTTTTTGGGTAAATAAAAATCCAACATAATTTTTTTTATACTCCGTGTTTTTTTAACACTGATATCCTCGATACGCTTAAAGCATCGATATACAACAAATATAATCATACTGCCCAGCTCTACACTGATCCATATTTTTCCTTAAGGACAAATAAGCCCTCTGCCCTGACATTAGTGAGGTCAGGGTGTTGGATAATCTCTACTCCACATCATCACCTTCCTAACTCATCCCAGAAGTAATGGAAGGAGCACCATCATTTCAGAGAACACAGTTCCCCTACTCCACAGCTCAGTACTGGGGGGCTCTATACCCCCCTAGCCCATGCCTGGCATGGTGCCTGTGGGTTCATGTGTATCCTAGTCTATGGACACCCAGTGAGTGGATAATCGAAGGTGATAGTCGAGTCGTTAGAGGCAAGCTGCAAGTAAAGTGTGAAGTCTATCTGTATGCGACTTAACCACAACTCCAGTGTAAAAAAGAACAAAGCCTTCAGTTATCTGAAGTAAACAAGCATTTGATGAACTTACTGTCTCCTGTAAGATTTTGTGCGGACATTGATTTGAGAAGCAGTGCTGATTGCTTGCCCACTGGACTGGCCACTCTGCTGGGATGTGCCGCAAAAGCTTTCTTCCTCTTTAGCTTTGTGCACAGCTGTGGAGGATTACTCTGTGCCTTCTTCTCGAAACCTGTGCTCTGACTCTTCTCCTCATGCAGGGGGCGTACTGCAGATATAAGGGGCTCAACTTCAGCACTGGGACCACTGGACATCCGGCTGGTCTTGGAGAGGAACGGGATGGGCTTTCTAAAAAACAAAAAGTGCACTCAATATAATACAAGTGGAATGTTCTAGTTGAATTTGAGTGTCTATGGAGAGTCTATAGAGTTTATACCTGGTAGAGGAGCTTTGGGCAAGAAAGCGTGCTGAAATGCTGCCTCGGTGTCCTGGGTGCTTACCTGCTTAAGAGCAACATTCAGCATTTCCAACCAGTATTAAAATACAAACATTAGAATTTTTATATAAATTGTAGATATTTAAAACAAACAAATAAATAAAAAAATGTCTACAGATCTCATTATAAGTCAAAGCTCCAACATGTCATTTTATTATATTCTATTCTATTATATTATATTTTAGATAATTTGCTGGGATGGAAAAAACGTTAAGTGTTCAATAAATTTTGTAAATTATATTAATAGTTATTTTTTTCATTTGCAAAACAAAACAATAAATTTAGGTTATTTAATTTATGCAACAGTGAAAATGGCTGAAAATCTGTTCGATAATTAGCCTTTTCTATTTTTTTATTTCAAAATGTTCATTTTGGTGCACCAGTCCTACGTTCAACTTGTAGATCTGAATGATCATTACCCATGTTCTCCGTCTCAGCAAGCGTCTCAAAGTGCTCTTTGAGAAAGCTCTCTTGTTTTGGGCTCTCTGGCTTGTGAAGCCAACCTCGGACATCTTCCTCATGGTTGGATTGCTCCTCATCAGTGCTGACAGGTTCTGGGTCTTCTAAGAGCAAAGCAGACAAGAGTATAAAATATCCATGTTAAAAAAATAAATAAAAAATACTGTCCTACTGTACTAATTATTGTCCACTTCTGGCCCTAAAATTCAGACAAAAGACACATTTCTATGAAATCCTGTTCATGTTACTCTTTTTGCTTTGCCAAATATTTTAAAATAAAAAAAGAAACACAACACACTTTGAGCAAGAGATTTATGAGAAATGTTTGAGAAATTAAAAGTTAAACTCATTAGAACCCTAGGCCATTAGATTAATTTTTAAGGGTATAACATTTAAATACCTGTAGTGATTTAGCACCATGTTCTATCAAAACTGGTATTTTTTTGTACCTGTTAATTGTATTTTGAGTTTTGTAGTTTAAATTATTTGGTCATGCACTTTAACATCTTAAAATACTAGAAATAAAAAAAATAAAAATAAAAAAAAGAAATTGATTTTTATATGTTCCCCCTTATGTCCAAAGGTGTGAAGTGTTCAAATGTATTGATTACTCAGGTAGAAGCATAAATAATAGGGTTTAAAAAGTGATCAAAGTATTTTACTCAAGTAAAAGTGTAAAAGTCTGGTTTCTAAATTACTTACAGTATAAAAGTAGAAGTAATATAAGAGGGAAAATTCCACTTAGGGCATGCCACAGGGTCCTATAGTGCACTACTGGATTTATCTGGACAGGTTTTTTTTTTTTTTTTTTTTTTACAATGAGAAGCCGGAATGAAAACATGAAAGAGTAAAAAACTAATTTTAAAATATACAGAGGAGGACAAAGTTCAGAGAAAATAGAGTAAAAATGTAAAGAATAGAAGTAAAAACTGAGTCGAATAATAATTACATAAGTAAAGTATAGATAACAACATTTCTACTTAAGTAGGTTTACAAAGTGTTTGTGATGTTTTAATTCGCATTTTTACTGATCTTTAATGTGTGTGCTTAAAATCGCAGTGTGGTCCTGACCTCCACGGCCCTGCTCCGGGCTGGATCCCCCACTGCCATAGCCCGTGGAGCTGCCGCTGTCTGGGATGTGGCTGTCTCGGTGCTGGGTCTCCTTCCCCTGTACCTTGTAGGCTCCAGGCAGGCTGTCCGTGCTGGGCCACATCTCAGGGTATAGCACTACACCCTCAGGTTCAGGAGACGAGGCCGGAGCCAGCCAGGCAGAATGAGGACGAGCGCGCCGCTTCTTACTCCGCTGCTGGATTAATATGAGAGATAAGTAAAGGTAAGTACCTGGTAAAGACATTCCTTTACCTCAATCACCAAAACAACTCAGCTCATTATAACACATTTTACACTGCATAGTTTTCAGTGATCATGCTAAATTTCTATTTTAAACTGTATAAACTATATTACATCATTACGCATGATGGGGTGCTCCTATTCTTTCCCTTTTATAAGAATTATTTAATTATTTACAGCTCCGGAAAAAATATAAAAGACCACTTCTGTTTCTGAATCAGTTTCTCTGACTTTGCTATTTATAGATATATGTTTGAGTAAAATGAACATTGTTGTTTTATTCTTTAAACTACGGACAACATTTCTCCCAAATTCCTGATAAAAATATTGCTATTTAGAGAATTTATTTGCAGAAAATGAGAAATGGCTGAAATAACAAAAAAGATGCAGAGCTTTCAGACCTCAAATAATTCAAAGAAAACAAGTTCATATTCATAAAGTTTTTAAAGTTCAGAAATCAATATTTGGTGGAATAACCCTGGTTTTAAATCACAGTTTTTTTGCATCTTGGCATGTTCTCTCTCCTCCACCAGTCTTACACACTGCTTTTGAATAACTTTATGCCACTCCTGGTGCAACAATTCAAGCAGTTTAGCTTGGTTTGATGGCTTGTAATCATCCGTCTGCCTACTGATTATATTCCAGAGGTTTTCAATTTGGTAAAATCAAAGAAATTCATCATTTTTAAGTGGCCTCACATTTTTTTCCAGAGCTGTACATGTTACTTGTGGACATAAAATAATCTTGTGAACTAGCTTCTTACAAATAAAGAAATAAAAGGTCTAGCTTAAACTCAATAAAAAGGTTCAGTTGAATTTAACAGATATTTGGTTAATTATTAAGTACAGGAAACTGTACGTTTTAGTAAACTTACTGTATCCTCCTGCAGACTCGCTGTGCTGCCACTGGTCTCCTGGTGGCAGAGCTGACCTGCATAGCCAGTTTTGGGGGAGCCGGGACCAGAAAAGGATTCAGGCTCCCGAAGCTCCAGCATAGACCTCACCATCAGCTCCTGGGAGCCCACCCGGCAGGACCAGCGCCTCCGTGGTCGTGGAGCCTCAAGCCCAGAAGTCTCAGATGCACCAGATCCTGCAGAGGACTCCTGGAATATGATCAGACCAACAAGAGGAACAGTACAACAAATTGTTCAAATGGTTTCTGACTATGTTTGACAAGAATGGGTGAAACCAGCATAAACTGCATTTTATACAATGTATTCCAATGAGTGATGAAACACAAACTCTAAATATTTCTGACCTTGATGGAGGGATCCCAGTCATTCCCTTCATCAGAAGCTCCTGTACCAGAGAAAAAGTAACATTAACAATAATGTACGTTTTATTAAAAATGGAAAAAAAAAAAAAATAGAACAAAATCTTTAATATTGCATAGAGAACTAAAAGGTTACCCTGATCATCTTCTGTTGATAAATGATGGGGTTCATGATCTTGAGTGTGGGTCTCCTCAAATCTCTCATCATAGAATTCCTCTTCCTCATCTTCTTCGCTGTCTGAGGAGCAGGTTGTTATAGACAGGGCGCTGTGCAGCTCCAGACTGCCTGTAGAAGCACTTCTGAAGATGGATAAAAAAAAATTAAAAAAAACACAAAGGCACTTCAGGTGGTCAATCAGATTGGCCAAAATTCTTAAATTTATATTAATATTGTGTCCAAAACACATGGTTCTAGAGCCGTCTAGGTGAATCATTTTTACCAATTTGAGATAAACCATGCTATTCTTCCACTGAAATGTTCTTCTGAAAAGTTAAGTCCTTTTTAAGATATTGTGGACTGACGACTGTTCCAAGCTTTCTCCGTGTAGACAATGAAGCTCTAATTGTTTAAAATTGGCCTTGTAACTTTTTGTAACACCACTGATGGGTGTTCATTATGTTTTTTCTGAAATGTTCAGGATGTAGGATGTGTCTGACAGGACAATTCATGTGCTGCAAAGTTCATTCTGATTTCTCTGCCTGTTTCAGTCATCAGTACTATGTGTACTTTTGCAACTGCATAACAGAATGATTTAAATATCATAATCTTTAAAAAAATGTGTAGAGCCTAGTTCTAGTGTACACACTAATGTTATATTTTTGCAGTGTTTGTCATTTCTTGACATTAAATGGAAGTGCAGACATAAGCCTGTACATATTGAATGAAAATCAAGCACAATTACCTAACCATGTAATCAGCGATGCAATTATAATAATGGAACAGTAATAACTCTTGGTTACTTAAAAAAAAAAAAAATCTAAAACGCATCTTCACATCATAGAGTATATAATTATAATATTTTTACTAATAATTACAGTAAAAACTTCAGACCCTTGAGGGAAAATCTATACATAATGGAGCAGCAGTCTAAAATTGACAGTTTTTTTTTATTACCTGAACACAGAGTTTGTGGAGGCTGGGCTGCTCTGACAGTGTTTGAGTTGTTCCAGACGGTGCCTCATGTTAATGGTCAGCTCAGGTGCGAGACGCCATATGAAGATACAACTGCAACACAGAGTGACAGACCATAGAAACAACTCAAATAATGACGTCTGCATCTTAAAATGTAAAAACAGATAGACGCACACAGATGCAATACATATATCCACAGACCAACCTGTCTCCTGAGACTGAGATCAAATGCCTGCAGTCACTGGTGAACTTAATACTGGTGATGATTTCTGTGAAGACGCATGCAGAGAAGACCTATAAATCATCTTACCAGGCAAAGCAAATTGTTCAACATATAGAACTTACTATCAGCTAATTTAGCCCAATCTTCTAACAGAGCACCCATTGGTGTCATCTAGGTTCCATTAACGGACATGAATCACAACCCTTAATCAGCAGGAAACGTTCTTAGAAGTTACCATTACCGTTTATGGTCTACAGTGTTAACATATTTTATAATAAAACGTGAAAACTAACTAGTAAAGTGCCTCTGAAAAAGTGAAGGAAATGTTTGTGTAGTTGAATAGGAGGCAGGATGAAAACGTTCTCTGCAGTTTTCGGTAAGTGGATAATTTCCCTCCATTAATTTTAACCTAACATTAGGTACTTAATGCTAGCTAACTAGTTATCAAGGTAAGCCAACTCAGGTTAGATTAGATTAGAGTTAACTTTTTGGTGAAAATGACGGTGAAACGCAAAGAGTAATTAAGGGCGAGTAATGAAATATTTCACAATGATTTCAGGAGGGGGAGGGCGGGGTTTGGGCAGTCACACAGCCCCGCCTCCCACCTCTGCCGCGCCACTTCTGGCTCCAATTTGCCTCTACTGCGCAAGCGCAGGCAAATGGCAGCTTCCATTTCGGCCATATTTTGGCTTCAAAACGCCGTAATGAAAGTGAATGGGGACGTCCTGTCCATACTTATATACAGTCTATGGTCAGTATAGCTGTAGATTAGAGTCCAAAACTGTGTTAATCAGTGCAGCACAGAGTAGAAAAATGGCTAAAACATGTTGTACCCAATTTATTTTTAATACTGTATCCAATCATATAGACAAATACAAGACTGGATCACAAGAGAAAAATAAGACAAAAACAGAAGTGCTTTCACTAAAGGTAAAACTGCTTTTCCTTCTGATGTTTGTCTATTTTCTGCCATTTTTACCTATTCCACCTAAACAAATCTGAAAAAAAAAGCTTGATGAAGGTAAAATCTTTACCTGAGTGACCGAACATTGTAGCCAGACACTCTCCAGTGCTGAAGTCCAACAGGCTGATGTTCTTATCCGAGCAACTGGTGGCCACATACAAACCCGATGGGTCCACCTGAACCTGTCGAAAAGATCCACCTTATTAATACAGCAGATTCATAATGCCCAACGTTTAACCTACCATGAGAACACTCAGTATACCTTGAGAAGACCACCATCTTCAGCCTGAGAGCCCTTAAAGGACTTCTTCTGCTTTCCACTGCTTATATTGAACAATCTGCCAGATAAGAGAAATCACAGATATATTTAGAAAAAAATACCTCTGTAGTTTGCAGATAAGCCAATTTAGTAAACTGTAAATTAACAGAATAGAGATGACAGGACAGTGTACATAAAAAAAAGCATGCACACACACCTAATGCTTCGATCTTGACAGGCTACAGCCGCATATTTACAGGTGGGATCCACGTCCATATCATAAAGAGTGCTTTTCCTTACCACGTGGTGCGTTCGTTTAAATTTTACTCCTCTAAAAGCCTAAACATTTGGGAAGGGAAAATAAAAGGATTAACAAAATCAACATATACAATCAAACAATAAACTAAAGGTGTATGAACCTTGTATGAATTGTGTCCATGCATACTACATGATGATTTCATATATTCATCAACATGAGACTTAATGGGAATTACTGACCACTAGTGGTAAAAATGAGATGCTGCAAGATGCACTGGAAATGAAATTTGTCTCCTTAAAACTGAACTTAGATTCAGCAAGTAATAAAATATATATATGATCAACAAATGTGGTCATTATACTGTTAAAAGTTTGAACGTGGTTCAAAACTTTTAACAGTACTGCTGCTGGATGACTATAATCTTTGGAGGACTAAAATAATCTAAAATAAACAAGAGTGTCTTTGAGTGCAATGAATGGCAAGAAATAAAGAATATTAAAAAGAAACAGAAATAACGACAATTAATTTTATTCCTTTTCATTATTCTATGTGTAAATATAAAAGCAGAATACGATAACGTTCCAACAGTTTTCTGATCGATCATAATAATCAGTACTGAGATAAAAAGCATTAACATGAATCATTCTTTCAGAAAGACACTACAGCTGTATAATTGGTATTAAAAGATCCTTCAGTTACAGTCAATAGTACACACACACACACACACACACACACACACACACACAGTAAGTAGTAATAAAATTACCCACAAATGCCAGAAAAAGCAATTAAAGCACAGGCTACTCACTCGGTGGGCTGTGCGGAAGTATAAACTCTTATCAGCTCCACAGCTGATCATCCTCACTTTGCCCTCATTGGCTACAGGGTTCAGCCGATATATCAATCAGAAAGAAATCAAAAGTAGCTTATTAGTAGATCATGTGGAAAAAACAATTGTTTCACTGGCAGAAATACGACACTCCCTCAAGATGGGTACTAGTGCACATTTACACACACATCAGAAATGAAGAAAAAAAAAATAAATAAAAATAAATAAATCTCACCAGTAAACCGGACGGCTGTGATGGAGGAGGAATGCTCATCAAGTGTCTGCAACAGCTTGTAATCTTCCTCAACATCCAACACATGAATCAGCCTATCTCGACCCGCTGTCGCAAATAGCTGAATTCCTGACCCAAAAAATAAAAGAATATGAAGTTTGGATTCACTGGACAATTATTTAATTTAATTAAAAATTACAAAACATGAGTATTCTAAACCAACAGGAATAAAAAGAAAATGTTTCAATCTAAATCACCAGAAGATATTTTTAGATTTTGCATTAAATATTTTCATTATCTTCAAAAGAAAAATAGATCAATATACATTTAGTTTCTACATGTTAATAAATTCTTTTCTAATAACATACAGATGTGTATCTGATGCAGATGTAAAATTATAATTTTAGAACTGCTTTATTTATTACCCTATTAAAATACAAACATCATAATATATTAATAATTTAGCATCATATTCACATCTGTAATAATCAAACTAAATGCTTTTGCTTTTTTGTGGTTTTTACAAAAAAATCAGGGCATTTAGTGTCCCAAAAATGTCTCACAGCAAACATAACCACACTTATGTACACAAACCTGTCTCAGGTTTTGAGTACTCAAGACAGAGGATCTCCGAGTCATGGGCTTCAACTTTTAGAATCTCCTCCATGTTGCTGAGATCATGAACCCTGACAGGAAGAAAAAACAATAAGGATGAATATAAGATTACATTTAAACAAAAGTATTTTTTATGTGCTTCAATATAACTGCAAAACACATTTTAATCATAATAATAATGCTTTATTCTAAAAGACTAATGAATAACATCCTGTCAACAGAAGTGTGCCGTACCTCAACGTGCCAGCCCGGTCTCCAGAGGCCAAGTGTTTCCCATCTGGACTCACACAGATGGATCTGATGCCTGTCCGGCTCTCTGAAGCAAGACCTTCAGGTTTCTCTGTGCCATTACTCACACTTCCTTCTGTCTCCAGCGAAGTTTCAGTATTGTTGTCAATGTAAATGACCTTCAACAGATCCTAGAATGTGACAAAGAAGTAGAGATATTTCTCTCACTAGAGTTTAGAATAGGACTACAGAAAAGTACCTAAGGAACCGAGCTTGACTTGTTTAGAGCTACAGCACCATCTTCTGGACAAAGTTTTTTGTTTTATTTTTAAAGGGGTAGTGAAAAAAGCACAGACAACACAAAACTAAACAGTAGACTCACACTGCTGAGGGCATTTGCACTGGTTGGGATGCTGTGTGCCTCTGTGCTCCACATGCGAACTGTGTTGTCTGCAGAGCAGCTGAAGAACGCTCCTGCAGGAGTATGCTCAGTTGGTTGTCGATCTTGAGATTTCGGGTAGATCTGCAGAACAGAGGGATATACCACAAAGCAAGAATCCTCAGTTAGCCAGAGAACTTAAGATTAAAGCCAAGTCTGTTCAATAGGAAAGGTCTGAGTGGAGAGTGAAAACCCCAGATTTTTGGTATACTTTCAGGAATTGACCCCACACACATGAATTAAAATAACTTTTGTTATTTAAAACAACACAAAAATAGGGTTGCATAAAAATCATTGTAGCAAGTATCTACCGACCTGGAAAAGGGATTAGTATACATTGCACCAAAAATGAAAAGTTTGCAACAGGTAAGTAAACATCCTCCAGCATGGCCAGTTGTGTGCTCTCGGACTCTGGCTGCTGATAGCAAGCATGCATGCTGTCAACATGTCAACGTGTATCAGAAATCACAATGCACTTCAATTTCATAATGTGACATTTGTAAGTGAAACATATTACCGAGATGTACCAAGGCTTCAGTGTTTTATAGACTGGGGAGGTATGAGCGAAGCATTAAATATATTTAACATATTTAATAAATGTAATAATACATGATTATTTTCAACTGCATACAATTTTAAAATTTAAATTAAACAACAATGATCTGGTACATTATAATATTAACATACCAATATAATAATATTAACAGAGACGATACGAGAGTACAAAAGAACAATTTAGTTTTTTTTGGGTAGGGTGTAAATAAAAAAAACATCTGAATCTAATAAAAGCACAAAGAAGTGTTGTAAACAAAATGGAAAGCTTTTTTTTAATATTTACCAAAACATTACTATTAAGTCTCTGACCTTTTTTACTAGCAGTACATCTAGCTAGCCACATCCTATACTCTACAGAAACTTGAGCTAGTCTCAGTGTGAAAGTATTTACCTGCAGATCCCACACACAGTCAGAGTGGTAGAGAGCAGAGTGCACTCTTCCCGCTCTCTGCAGGTCTCGCACATTCCACACATACAGGCTGTGGTCATTGTACACACACGACAGCCACAGGTTAACAGGGTCATACGTCAATGCCACTGGATCTGGGTAGCGGCTGTCTGGCTTGCTGGAGAACACGTGACTGAAAAGCAAAGAAGTGAGTATATTAACTGCTAGTGATGATATACTAGAAAGAATGACAGTCTGTTGTAAATGAAGTGTAGATCAGACTGCTGTTAAAACCCAGTTCAGAGACACTGACCTCAAAAAGTCATCGTTATTCAAATTACAGCCATTCAAGTCAAAGAGATCAAGTGAACACTTCTCTTTAGAGCACTCTGGGATGTGAAGTAGAAAAAGGGTGTTGAACTGAATGCTAAGCAAAGAGCTGCTGGAACAATAACACTTCCTATACCATTCTTCTACTATTCCACCCTAAATTTGAGAAGACAACTACAAAAAGACCTCTAAATTGTTATCCTTCTTGAAGGGAAAAATACTGACAAAATACCACCACATTGCTACGGCACATTGTGTGTGTTGCAAGGGTAAAAAACTTAACAAACAGAATAAGAAGGCAGACAAGAAATAAAGGCAGAAACCGAAATTGAGCAAATAAATAAATTTCAAAAATAGGTGTGCTGCTATTTTTTTTTTTTTGCAGATGTACCCCGTCGCAAATATAGCAGAAAAATATGTTGAGATAGTAAAATAATGAGTAATAATAAGTAGAGTATAATAATGCAATTTTATGCCTTTTAAAGAGCAATACACTTTTGGTAATAAAGCATATTGACAACATTTGAGCACATTTCAACTGCAGCATAACAAATACAAATATTAAACCCAAGTAAATAAAAACACATATAAAACAAAATATCATTTGGTATTAAATCATACCAAATGATTTAACTCCACAGGATTCTTCTTGCTAAGAAAAACCTGATGGGCAATACTGAAGTCAGCAAAATGTCCATTTCAATGTCCATACCATAACAGTTCTATCTTCAACCGGCCATTCCTGGGTCAATTTCTGAACCTTAAAAATGCTCCATAGAGTTCTTTGAATGACACAGGATTCTATTATACTATCAATCATGCTCCCCTGCAAAACTAGAGAACCAAACCAGAACAAGACTCTAAACTTGTTAGTCAACTTACTATATTTAACCTGAGCAGACAACTGTGTAAATATTGTTTTTAGTGAATCTTCAGTAAGCCTTCAAGATGAGGTGCTGGTTTGTGTTACCTGGCCTGAGTGACTGCAGCCACATCTGTGCCCAGGTGATGCGGGCGTGGCAGGGTGCAGATGAAGTTGAGGTCAAATGGGCTGAAGACTCTCACTGTCCCGTCAGCACAGGCACAGAAAATCAACCCCTCAGTCACAGACAGGGAACACGCTCTACTCGTCTACAGACAAACAGATGGAGAGGGAACGTATGATAATCACAAAATCAATATAATAGACTTTGGACAAGAATTAGTACAATATCCTATGATTCCTGCCATGTTCCATGAAGGCTAAAGAACAATATAGTGGGATCTCCTCTACATGTGGATTTAACAAACAAGACTCTGCCGGTCACAATCATTACTACTTACCGCACGGTCCACTGTGGGTGGCAATGCATTCTATGATGTAGTCCAGGTACACAAGTGACACTGTGGTTTGAGGAGTGTAAAATGTCTAGACAACTTTAGAAAAGTAAAAGTCCCATCCATCTGGCAACCACTAGCATGCCTTACTCAATCTCCGATAATTAAAATGCCATGAACACATTAGCCAGATTTCAACCTCACACACAAGATAGCACCTAACATATTTTACAGGTGCCCTGAGTGAACACATCATGATCAACTTACATACTGCGATCCTATAACTTCTGGTATGTCAGGTTGATTTTGAGAAGTGAAAGATCTTTTATACGTTTTATTAAAAGAAGATGGATCCGTGTGCATTTAAAGACAATTATTCTAAACATTTGCTCTTTTCTCTGTTGCTTGGCACTGAATTGCTTTTTGACAACAGACTCAAAAAGTGATTACAGTTACACAAAAAGTGTTATTCGCCAATTAGCATCGCCAGTTAGCTATTAGCTTCGCCAGTTAGCATCGCCAGTTAGCTATTTGCTTCGCCAGTTAGCATCACCAGTTAGCTTTCAGCTTCGCCAGTTAGCATCGCCAGTTAACATCGCCAGTTAACATCGCCAGTTAACATCGCCAGTTAACATCGCCTGATAGCCATTAGCACAGCCAGTTAGCATTGCCAGCTAGCTGTTAGCATCGCCAGCTAGCATCACCAGTTAGCTATTAGCTTTGCCAGTTTGCATCACCAGTTAGCTGTTAGATTAATGAGTCATTTTTGGCATCAAATTAAAAGCCCAGGGCAGATAAATACTAATTAAAAGTTCTATACTTAAATAACAAATAGCATTTTTAAATTTTATTTTGACTTAAATTCTGTTAATATTTGCATCTCACTGTTAAGCATTTTAAGCAGAGCTTGTATATTTTATTGTTACAGAGAAATATAATTCAGCTATTAACATAAAAGTATAACTATACTTGGTAAGACCCATTTGAGAAGTCTAAAATCTCCTGAAAACAACATCTGATATGTTTGACAATCTTCTGTAATGGTTTTGTATTTTTTTTTAATGTAATTTCATCTGCTACTTACTGTTGTTCTGAGTGGGTTTTGCAAATATATGACCAGTCTGATCAGCAAATTAACTCTCAACACAGATGTTGCTGTGTTCCGGCAGCATTGTAAAGATACACTAAATGCTGGGAGAAGCAGGTTAGATGAACCAACAGAATTAAAGCTGACTTTATTTTTATTTATTTTTTATTTCAATACGATGCATTCCAATCCCATACCACTCTGCACTTACTAAATTGTTACATGGAAAGCAATGGAACCAATTTTATTCTTCCATCATGACTTTGATCTAATGTAACTCCAGGAGGAGCTTGTTTTTTGGACACCACATTCCTAGACAACATTTAACCCTAATCTCATTGTAAACCGTACATAGGGACAGTATAATCAGCACTGGAACGACACCAACTGGATCAGCACTGATCTCAAAGTCTAGATGCTTGAATGTACACACAGTCTGAGAACAACATTCCAGACAAAGCCAACAATCCCAGCTGACCTCAATGTTTAACCTCACACTATGAATGTGTAGGTAATGGAGCTAGAATTAGACCATGATTTCAGTTTCTTCTGTTACTTCTTCTGGTAAAAAGATTTACACTGTGAAATATAAGCAGTCATAATTAAAACAGAACAGTTTCTCCTGCTTGTACTCACCCGTAAGTCTACCCACTTATCCAGCATCCTCTTTGCATTAAACTCACAGAGCAGCCCGGAGGAAGTGATGCAGAAGGTGCTCTCAGACTTCTTGCCATGGCCACAAGCTACATCACAGAAGAAGTTATTCTGTAGTTCCCCCAAGAGGCCAGAGCGGCCAAGCAGAGGAACAGGGGCTGTAGGCTGCTGTGAAGACAAAAAAAAAGAAATACAGAATACCAATACAAATAACTATAAATAAACCAATAACAGCAAAGAACAATACTGAGCGAAATTTAGAACCCTCAATTTTTAAACTGCTGACATGTTTTTTGCAAATATATATTTCAAATATATAGATCTTTTGCCTTATTTTGTTTTATGAATTTAGCAGATTGGTCCTTAATGGTTTTTGACCAAAAATGTACTTAAGCCAGTCCTGTCGGTCAGTCTTTTCAGCCTTGTATACAGCTCTGGAAAAAATTAAGAGACCAATTAAATTGCTGAATCAGTTTCTCTGATTTTGCTATTTATAGGTATGTGTTTGAATAAAATAAACATTGTTGTTTTATTTTAAAAAACTACTGACAACATTTCTCCCACATTCCAAATAAAAATATTGTCATTTATAGAATTTATTTGCAGAAAATGAGAAATGGCTGAAATAACAAAAAAAAATGCAGAGCATTTAGACATCAAACAATTCAAAGAAAACAAGTTCATATTCATAAAGTTTTATAAGTTCAGAAATCAATATTTGGTGGAATAACCCTGGTTTTTATTCACAGTTTTCATGCATCTTGGCATGTTCTCCTCCACCAGTCTTGCACACTGCTTTCGAATAACTTTATGCCACTCCTGATGCAAAAATTTAAGCAGTTCAGTTTGGTTTGATGGCTTGTGATCATCCATCTTCCTCTTGAATATGTTCCAGAGGTTTTCAATTTGGTAAAATAAAAAAAAAAACGTATCATTTTTAAGTAGTCTCTTTTTTTTTCAGAGCTGTATGTGTTCTAATTCCCAAAAACACCTGCAGTGATAGTGAACATTAAAAAAAAGAACCCTTTTTAAACTTCACTTTTGAAAATTCCTGCAGTTATTTTCACCACTGATGTTCCTCTTTATGTAAGTTGTTTATCTTTTATCTAATCTAATCTTCTCACAAACATATGCTGGAAAAGGAATAATTTGTACAGAACAACTGCTTGACTGAAAAATGTGCAGTGAGGGATGACTCAACATCAGATTAGAGTGTCATCAATGATACAATATTTAACAAGGAAACACATTGTACTCACAAATTCATATTCATTTTTCTGGGAAACGTACCTTGTTGGAGTTACAGGGTTCCAAATACCAGAACCTGACATGTCTGTTCCCAGCAGTTACAAAGTAAGAGCTGTCTTCAGAAAATGACACCGCTGTCACTTTACTGGACACCTTGTTAGTAGCCACCAACGTGTTTTTCTGCAAGAATGATGTAACAAGAACAATGTTTTATTTAACTCAAGGGTCAATTTGACCCCATTAAGTGTTTAAAGTCTCTGAAAAAATGGCTGACATTTTGTGATTCATATTTAGTGTCTTCTTTTAATTTGATGAAGACAATAAGTACAAAATAAAATGTTTATTTTATTAAGGCCTTTTCAGTGGAATAAAACATAAGAAATATCAATATTTTACACACTATGACATTCAGTTTTATAATCCTTCACTAAACGTTCCTTCACTTTAGGCCTTGACCTAACAACACAATACTTTTAATGCTTATATAATAATAACAAAACATTTATAATGCCAGAACCACTGATAATTCAAATGAACATAAAGAAACTGGCAAGTAAACTTTGCAAACATGTTTAATTATAAATCATTTTCTGGAGGTTTAAATTGCTGGCATCATATCGAAACTGAGAAAAAAGGGTGGTACTAAATTTGAGGATAGGACGGTTAAATACTTCTATCTCTACAGTTCCTTAAAGGTTTGAGCCGTCAGACAAAAACATTATATCAACTTTTCTTCCATCCAAGTAAATCTTTACATTGTATTAAAAAGCTGCATACTGTGTAGCACAGGGGCAAAACCTTTCCAACACTGACTTTTATTGAAAGTTAAAGTTTTTTATTCTCCAGTAGGCAATTGTGTCTAAGAGGGAGAATTTCAATAATTTCCATATATAACAAATTTGCCATTTTAGCCCATACTTGGAAAACAACTGAAAAATCTATTCAAGACAGATTTGAATGTGTTCGAAACAATACGTGTCTTAAATTTACAGATTCATTTACAAAACAACTCATTTTATACTAGAAGTGTTTCCACTCAGCAGTTCTTTTTTAAAGTACAGGGAAATTGATCAAAATTGTCTGCGACAACTGAGAACACTCTGTGGATGAGACGGTATGTAGGCGGTAATTGGAGTTCAGTCTACCTTCCAGGCCCACACATTTACACTCATGTCGTGCTGGTAGCCCACACTGACGATGTATTTGCTGTTGGGGGAGAATGCCACACAGGCCACTCCGTACTTGTGCTCCTGCAGTTCCACAACCTGAGACCCTTCAGCCGCGTCCCACACTCGCACGGCAGGCAGGTGACCACTCTATAAGAACAAAGCAGTATAGATACTGTTACAATGTTAAATCCATACGCTTAACGAGAGGCTTGTATTGACTTGTCTTGTTGTTTATAAAGATCCAGGCTTGCAGTCTTGTTTCAGCTGTAAACCTTTTTACTGTTACATACTGAAAAGAAGGAGATAAAGGCCATAAAAGGTAAAAAGGTGACCTACAGCAGTTTTGAGAAAATTTGTGGGGAAATTTCTTTTAAGACTGACTGGATACGTTGTGCCCCTACTCTTGGCACTTAACACCCCCACCACTCATCTCACAATGTGGTGCTCTCAGATAAGACAACTACATAGCACAAATCTCTTAAAAGAAGATCAATGACCTATAACAACTTTAACAAAATTTGCATATAGTGCCAAGATTGAGGGAGAATGACCAGGCAGGAAGGAAATAATTGACAGAGAAGCTCAGACTGATTAGAAACTAAATGGTCAGATAAGCATCATTACATTCATTTAGTGATAAACTTGGCTTGTTTTATTACTGTTAATTACTGTTAGACATACTGCTTAATGCTTAAGTATGCTTTTTTGCCCATGGTATTCTATGGTTGGTTTGTCAGAAAATGGTTCAACCTACCTATAATCTTGTACTAGCTAGCATTCAGGATGGAAATTCTCCATTAAACAAAAAAAATTAGTCTATAATTGTGTCAATAACTGCTTATTCATTAAATAGTGCATTATTTTGTTTTACACAAAATATACACATCCTCTAGTGAAATCTCATAATTTGCTACCATTCATTTAATTGTGTTCTTTTAATACACAATTACTGTTAGGTGTCTTCCTTGAGTTAAATTTTTTTACTTTTAAATTTTACTAGCTGCAATATGACAGATAGCTGTCACCATTAAGACAAGGGCCCATTTAGTTATGCAACTATGGCCAATGTTAACAGCACCATCCTGCAAGATAAGAGAAGACTCTGACAAGGTCATCCCTCATCCTAAAGCATTCAGCTTTCATTGTCTGTTAGGAGCAGTATTGTTATGTCTGTAATCTAGCCTGATTTGATCACTTACACTGAGACATGCATTAGCTGTAAACACAAATTCTAAATACTAGGACCCTGCTGAATAGTCCAGTTCAACACCAGCTTTGGCGGCTGGTTTAAGATGATTTAAGCTGGTCTTGTAGTTGAAATGTGGGGCATACCACATTTGAGCTGGGTGGTACTAGTCAAGCATAACCTGCTTGATTTTGTCATGCTGTTTTTTTTTCAGCAGGTGAGTAAAGTATAAAATGCATTAATGCAGGTGAACTGCAGCTTCTGCAGCCCAGTGGGAATCATCTCCCATGCATTTACTCCAGAGCAACCTCTCTGGGACTCGGTCCCCTGCTGCCATGGCAACCCCGGCACTCGCAGCCGCGGCTCTGGGGGAAGTCTTTAATCGGCTGGTAATGGATGGAGAGGATTACTCTAATGAGTTTCAGAGATCAGCACGCAGACATGGTCCTCATAAGCTACACCCTCCTCCATAAACCTAACCCAAATACTCAGGCACAGTGGTGACCCGCCAAGCAGAGTCACGGGTGGATACCCTCAACTGTGTCATTATGTACCATGCTCAGAGCATTAGCAAATATCCAACATCTGAATTTCTATTATTCAATACAGCACCCGCAATATAACGTAACAAGATTATCTTTGCAAATCTTTGGATTTTGCCATTACGACCAACTGTTACACAGAATAACATTACACAGAACAATACATCTCCAATCATTTTACTGTGAAGATGATACATTACCTCTCCTGTAACAAGATATTTGCCATCTGAAGAAAATGCTAAAGTGGTTATTGTTTTCCTGCAGAAAAAAAGAGAAAAAAAAAGATATGCATTATTTGGAAAAAATACTGATGGCTAATCTGAAAAACATGACTTACAATAGAAAAAAAAAGATTAAAAAAAGATAAAAAATTCATAAACAGAGACTATGAAAATAATAAAGAGCATCACCTGGATGTGTTGATTATATGCTGCTGTCTGTTCTTCTTTGGGTTCAGTAGCACTACCACACACCTGGAACAACCATACAAAAGCACCACAGAGATTGAAGGCAGTGAAGGCTCCAGGTGTTTGCATAACAGATTTTACCAGAAAACTGAGCCCATGCTTAAAACTTCTTAAAAAGGGGCACCTAAACAACAAGATTAGTATTTCCATTCCTGATCCTTCGTGATCAATTAAATGAACAGTTCCCTTAAGTTCCACTGATTACAAAACCCAAAATACAGTGGGCACAGAAGGTATTCAGACCCCTTTAAATTTTTACTCTTTGTTTCCATTTGCAGCCATTTGCTAAAATCAAAAAAGTTCACTTATGTATTCATACACGTCATAGTAAAAGGTCTGAATACTTATGACCATATGATATTTCGATTTTTCTGTTTTAAACGAATTAGCAAAAAATTCTACATTTCTGTTTTTTTGGTCAAGATGGGGTGCAGAGTGTACATAAAGAGAAATAAAATGAACTTTTTTTTATTTTAGCAAATGTCTGCAATGAAACAAAGGGTAAAAAAATGTAAAGGGGTCTGAGTACTTTCCGTACCTACTGTATAGTTCAGATTTTAAACACAAATGTTAAAACACTAGTATTATTAGTGAGATCAGGTACTGATGGTGAAGATTAGTTTTAGATTACAAAAGCCCACTCCAAATTTTGCATGTGAACTATTGTCTGTGTTGATTTGAGTGTATTTTAACATAGATTTGTCCTTGCCTCTGACAGAGAGCAATACACACATCTCAGAGCAGACAGGGACATCTATTATGTAAAAAAGTGTGCAGAGTGTGCGCTGCAGTTTTACTGCTACTGTAGTCTTTCACACCATTTATTGAAGCTGTACACGCACAACTATGTGCAAGAGAAACTTCTTTTGCATCAGGACACAAGAATTGTGCTTTTGGTCAAACAATAATAACGGATAGGTTCCTGGCCATCGTGCGTGTTGAAGTTGTCCTCAGACAGGGCTGCAGAACCACAGTGCTGAATTTTGGTATGCAATATTTTTACCACATCTGACTTAAACCCATACAGAATTACTATAGCATGGATAAAAAATCTAACAAGCCTCTTGAGGGAGGTGACGTAAAAATTTCTACCACCCCTAACTTCATAGCCCAGTATAGTGTGTCTCAGATTACAGCAGAAGTAGCACACACCACCAAAAGCCAATTGGTCTATGTTTATATATCTACAGTAATACACGGCCAGTAATACATGACAGTGGATGTTATTCCTTATTTTTCCCATCTAGCTTAAGACTCTCTTTGGGCATGGAGAACTTTTATATGGAGATTATACAAGCTGCATAATTAAATGCTTGTTTCAGCAATTGGTACATCTTGCTAAATGGCTATTTAGAAACGTAGATGTTCTTATTTTTTTAAAAACACGGCTCTAAGTACTTACAGTGAGGAAGAATAAGCACATACTTAAAGGAATTCTCTGGATTTTCCTAATGACCTGTTTACACCCCACAGAAGTGAGATTGATTTGCAAACAGCTGACAGATCAGCGGTTAGGAAACGATTGAGTCTGCACTGAGATTTTTCAGCATGGGGTTCATTAAGCAGCTCAGAGCTGTATTGTGTCAATACAGCACAAAACGCCACAGGACAGCAAAGGTTTTCACTTTTCAACACCATCAATTTCTTCAATGCGCTAATTAAGACTGCAACTAAACAACTGCAGGAGGGCTTAGCATAGTTCAGCACATCCCATTCTTGCTACGCTCTACCATAAAAGATGCTCACATACTCACCCAGCTGGGTAGGCAACTGTCCCTGAGTAAGGATCACAGGTCAATCCACTGCTTCCTGAAGTTGTGATACCAAGTACCCTCTCTAGAGTGACCTGTAACAACATAAAGGTGGTTTGGGGGAAACTATTAGAAACAAAAATATGGGTGGAAAACACAAAAAATTTTAAAGGCATTTAATTTAGATTTTCACCATAAACTAAAAAAAAAAAAAAAACAGGATTTAGATCATTTAAAAAAGTGACCCACACACCACTTGCAATAACAGACCACAGGTGGGCCAGATGTGGAGATGTGGTCACTGTATTTTTTAAATTAGATCTAGTTGTTAAACTAGTTGTTTAGTGGTGGGTCAGTTCTAGCAGTGTTAGTTTAAAAGTGAAGCAGATGTTGCCCTCTCACATCTGCTACAGACAGCTATAGTATAGAATACTAGACAGTTACGATAAATCATCATCATATTTGTGTATAAGCATAATTATATTATTTTTTATTATAAATGGTACACAAGATCCACATAAAACAATATACTTTACATGTAGCCATGAATCAAGTGTTTCAGTGCTAGCCACCCCACTTTGGTGAAAAAAATATTTATATAAAATGATAAATTGTGCTTAATATGACCATTCACATTAACTAACAAGGTAAAAAAAAAAGTCCATGTTGATTTCAGACTGACTTTTCCACATTAAAAGGGAGAAAAAACACATACTTTAAAATATACACCAATGAGTCATAAGATTTAAAATCACCAGCTTATAATTGGATTTATTGCCCATGTGCTGGCAAAACAGCTCTGACCTAATGAGGCACTTTAGAGCTGTAAAGCCGACCCACAACACCAGTGAAGGAATCTTGTTTTAAAGCTAAAATGTTACAGTAGGTCCCTCAAGTTATACATTGTGGACTCCATGGATCCCATCAATGAACCTTAAATATCCAAGACTCTGTCTCAAGGCTTTCCATCGATAACATCTAAAAGTTACTGACCACTTCATTCTGGAAGCACCACACAGCACCTGCCTCATGCTTTAAGCTAAACCAGTAGTATAATTATTAGTCTGTTAGTCTAAATAGTCTGTTTTGTTAAAGTGGATCAGATATCCATGTTAAAAACTGACACATTTGTTCATTAGATGACTAATACATATTCACCTACTGTAGATTAAGATAATACTTTTTTTTTTTACTTCACCTGTAAGTGGTTTTAATGCTATGGCTGGTTGGTGTAAATTTGATTCTGATCTTACATCGAAATGTAAAGCTCACATTTCTGAATAAAAAAGATTTACAAATCAGTAGCAAATATAAACAACATTTATAAATTCCAAATCCATTGACATAAACAAACAGTACAATTCATCATATTAAACTGAGCATGTTTATGGAGTAATATTTACAATGATCACATAGTCACAAAATCACAAACCACAGGAACATGGAGAAGACATTGGAGTCAAAATAATTTGTTGGATTTTTATAAATCTCCCTACTTTTTACTCTCAAATAGGATGTCTGCAAGTTGAGAAGAACCTTAGCAGTTTATCATCAAAAAGAAAATAATACTGTGGAAAGTCTGTCCTGTGAGATTTTAATAAAAATATTGTTATCTGTGCTTCCTTCGGACATTAATGAGATATATATATATATATATATATATATATATATATATATATATATATATATATATATATATATTTTAGGCTTTACATGTCAACCCACTTTGACCCTGTTACATATTTAGTGATGAACAGAGTGATCCATCTTACTGAAAATAGTATTATATATTGTACCTGTAATAGTCAAAGACTACACCTAGAAATACTATATCATTATTATGTCCAAACAGGCAAGCTACATAACCACTGTATGTTAACAGTTCGATTAAAAATAATAAAATATCAAAATGTAAAATATTTGGCCTTCTCTGTAAAGACACCATCAGTAGTGTACAATTGTCTTCCAAATCCTAGTATACTGCACACTCTTTCACTATGTATGAAAAGCTGTTCTAAGAAAGATTTGGTCAGTTTGCCAGAAGCTCGAGCCACAACCACAACCCGACATTCTAAGTAGCAGCTTAACCTATTAGGTCAACCTGGGACTCACCCCAATGTCTGAACCAAACATTGTTTTCTGTCTGCTGTCCTTGATGTTTCCTTATCTCATAGATTTTAGAGTTACCAAACATATTAACAGACCCGAACAATGTGTGGATTCACATAACTACCCGATCGGGCAAAATCAGGAAAAGAAGATAAAGAAAAGGTAGTTCCATTAATTTACTGGGATGCAGCCTTATTTTGAGCACTAGCAAAAAAGAAAGAGACTATACATAAAGTGATATATTAACTACATGGTTGAGTGATGATGTGCCTGTTACCTAGGGTAGCATGTGGTTTGGGACACAGCTTACTAATATTTTAGGACAGAGGAGAAGGAACTGAGTTTGCTACCCTCACAGACTGAGCACTTTTAAAGATTTTAAAAAGTAACTCAGCAGGAGATAATGGCTGTGTGTCCAAATCTCCACACAGGGACCCATGCAAGTGGTGTCCAAGCCTAAACCACAGATGTGATAAAGTTGGAGCTAGCTAAGCTAACTAAGCTAATATTTAATATATCATTAAAAATACAACAAACAAAATGTGGTATGCTGTTTCTTAACACAGTACTTAAACAATACTAATGGAAGAAGCTCTACTTTGAAGCTACATATTTATACAGCTCTGGAAAAAAATAAGTTTCTTTGATTTAATCAAATTAAAACCTCTAAAGTATAATCAAGAGGAAGATGGATGATTCACATGCCATCAAACCAAGCTGAACTGCTTGAAATTTTGCACCAGGAGTGGCATAAAGTTATCCAAAAGCAATGTGTAAGACTGGTGGAGGAGGGGAAAATTCCAAGATGCATGAAAAACTGTGATTAAATACCAGGGTTAATACACCAAATATTGATTTCTGAACTCTTAAAACTTTTATCACTATCGTTTTCTTTTTCTTTCTTTTTTGTTATTTCAGACATGTCTCATTTTCTGCTAATTTTCTGCTCTAAATGACAATATTTTTATTTGAAATTTGGGAGAAATGTTTATAAGAATAGAACAACATTTTACTCAAACATTTACCTATAAATAACTAAATAAGAGAAACTGATTCAGAAACTGAAGTAGTCTCTTAATTTTCCCCAGAGTTGTATGTGTCGATTATTATAATGGTCTAGCTTAAAATGCGTGAACGTTTCTTGCTGGATGGAGGTAAGACCATTATAGACTGTGTTGCAGACTATAGAGCAACATGTGACCTTTTTAAATAAAGTTTAGGCTGATTTTAGTTAAAACACACACACACACAGTACCTTGTTACTCAGGCTCTCCTTGTTGGCTCTGGGTCTGTTCTTCTTGAGTTTGATAGAAGGTGAACGAAGCAAACTTCTGATTCTGCTCTTTATGGTGGTTCCCTCCATAGTGAACACCATGAAGCCCCTTTAGGAATATGAGCTAACTCTGTGAATCTGCAGTCTAGCTCATATATGATCCAGTTGTGAAGCCTCGGTCAGTAAAAGTGTTTAATAAAGCCCAGGACCCACAGTCTTCACTTCCACCGGCTGATTTTTCACTGATATTCTGAGCGCGCGCGCTCCTGTATAACTTGCCTGACTTCTACCACCGGCCAAAGAAAGGGGGCGGGGCCATCAGCCAGGAACCGTCTGATTGGACGAAACTCTAACACTGACGTTTGATGATTATCAGGGCTCTGGACTAGAGGGGAGACGTGCCAGCTTCCTGAACTGGGCTTGTGCCCTGATAACTGTCTGATACAGCACATCCTGCCTCACTCACACATCCCATAATCAATACACTCAGTTCACTCACTGTCAGATACACGTTACCTTATATTAACCTAGCTTTAACCGAAACGTTTTTCGAATTAATTAACTACTAAAACACATGGTCCTGTTTCTAAACTTCATTCAAGAAGCAACAGACAAATGTGAATAAAAGGTGTATGTATCTGGTGGGCTGAGGTCTGCTGAGAGCTTTTTATTACTGGGTATTAGGGCTATTTTTTCCTCTATAATGGCATATTCCACCAAATCAGTGACATTTCTGTCCCCAAGAAATTACATGTATAAATGTGCATACTAAATAACTTGAAAATACATTTCATTCTTAAGCATAGTGTATTGTACATTGACCTAATTGAAAATGTAAGATATGCTAATAAAAAACTACATTGAACACATTACCATAAAAAAAACAGTCAAATCCTTCAGAGATGTATTTTTTTACATGGTTGTGTGATTCCAAATCCCATCTAGCTTTATTTTTTTTCATAGTACATCCATAATATTTAAGTTGAAGTACACATTTTAGTTGTGTTCCTGGGTTTCACTCATTCCTATAACTGTAACACATTACCCCATCTGAAACATCTGGAGTATTCTACAAGTCATCCACAACAGGAAGTTACATCAGCTGGTTATTCTGAAGATCATGGGAAAAAACAAAGTTAAGTTTCCTCAATTGTTTTTCTGTATATTTTGATCTTATTGTAACTATGACTGAGGAGGTCAATCTCAACACTCTGCCCCATTACCTGACTGAATTCTTAGGTACTATTTGTTTAAAATCCCTAGAATGTGCTCAGTGTCCTCATGGTATTAGCATAGCTCCTTTTTATGCTTAGCTAATTCTATGCTAAAAACTCAGTCCTGTTATTGCCAATAACAGGAGTGAGTGGCAGTAACAAGAGTGAGTACCAGTAACAACAGTGAGTACAGTCCCCTGGTTTATTGATTTATGTGAATATTAGTTCATGTAAACCTTTTTTTCCAATTCTGTTTGGTTCATTGTTTAATAAATTGCATAATAATACTTTAAAATCTAATCAATTTCAGGTTCGGGTCTTCTTGAAATTATAAAAATGGCTTTGCATCTTTTAGAAAAATACAATGTGCATGCATATATAGTGAGTTTTTTTCATAAATATCAACTATTTGAACATTCAGTCAACCATTTCTTTTGTTTTGGTTCCATTACATTTTTTAAGGTTGATGACAGAAAAACAACTTAAAAAACTTTATGTAACATTGCCTAGTAGGCATCAGTTAATGTTGAAATTCTGACACTGAATCAACCTTCATTTAGAGGTTCTGAATGGTTGGACTGAGCTCTTCTGTTCACCCTGTTGTGGTAAAATATTATACTGAATAAAATTATTTTAGCTTATCAAAATCTCTTTAAAATAGAACAAGGTCAATTCAATTAAAAATGTCTGGAACTCTCTGTCAAACACGTTTAATTAAATGTTTAATTCAATTCAGTTAATTAAATTAAATGTTTCTGCAAGCATTGTCTACCCTGTTGTGCAATTTGCCATGACAGGGTAGACACATGTATAATAGGACATAGAAGAGTGAAAATAGAGTGATCAAGATGGAAAAATATTATTTCTTGTAGTCTTATATAATAGTCAATAGAATAAATAAGTATTTTGATAGTCACTGTTTGACTATGCCAATAGAAAGGGGCACTCTGCAGCAGCTCTGAGTCAGTTTTAGTATTTTTGGGAATAGTACAGAATTAAACATGAATTAATGTCTCACAGAAGAAAAAAAAAACGCTGTACTGACCAGCAGAATAAGCATGTGGGGTCTCCCGCATTAAACATTGATGTGATTACTGCCAGAGTTACTTGTATGGACAATTTTAATTTGGCACCACCAGTCACGATATTTTCCACCCACTGTGCCATTCAAATGTGACACTGTGGATCAAGCATCGTCCCATCCAATCATGACCTACTATCACATCTTGTTTAAACTACTGATTTTTTATCATTTTGCCATTGGCTCTTTAGCCAGTGTTTTACCTTACTCATAAAACACTTTAAAATGTAGGAGTACATTCCCAAAGCCGTCTCCTGAGATAATACTTTGCGATCAGTTAACATATCGCTATGCCATGACTTTTGGCATGTCAGTGCTTTTGAAGCAACAAAACGTACAACGTGTATCTTAACATTTTTGCTGTCTGGGTGATCTTGAAAAACATTGGCACATAGTGAAGCACTTTGCTTTACTCACTCATTTTCTTCTTTGAAGTCTGCCAGCTTTATTCAAGACAGCAATTATTTAGTCAAAGTCATAATTATGAGAAACTGTTTTATTTACATGGACAAACAAGTGATTAATCAATCAGTAATGGATTACATCAGTAATGGATTACATCAACAAACAAATCAGTAAGAAACATGATTGCAAATGCATTTGCAGTGTGAAATCTATTCCCTGGTCATGTGAGATCCCCATTAGTACAAATCTATGTACCAGTAAGCATAAAGACCATACAAACTGCATATTAATAACTTTACCCCAATATGGGATTGATATACATTACCAAATGATAAGGTAAAGTTCATACATTAATTTAATGCTTTGTTCAAATGCTGTTTGAATTTTTGAAATCCTCAGTTTAGGCACTGGAGTATTTACTGCATCCACGAGGTAGGAGGGAAAAATATAAAATGGTACATTACTAACAGACTGAGTAACTGTCAACAGTTGAGAGGTGTAGGCATCTACTCAGATGTACAGACTCAAAAAAAAGCTGTAGATGCTGCAGTTCAGCACAATTTATCCAAAGCCACCGCACCTCATCCAAATAACCTTCTTCTTTTTTTCCTTGGACTCACTCTCTGAGGAGAATGCTGCAGATCTGCTCCTAAGCCGTTCCATTTGCCGAGCTGACCTTCTTCTCTCAACATTCACCACCTCTGGAGTATCCTGTTTCTTTTGCTCCAACTGAGGCAAGGTTTTACTCTCGGTCATACACTCGCTTACCAGTGAGGAGCAATCTGGGTTCTCCTCATTTGATTCCTCTGACACTGAAACATTATCCGCTTCTTTGCATAATATTAAAGAGGAGTCACTGCTTTCTATTCCTGGGTCATCTTCTGTCAGATCTACTATATTCGGTGAGGCCTCAGCAGATTTAAAAGCCGGAAAACAACTTGGCAGAGGAGCCGTTTCAAGCTTTTTAGGGTCAGCGTTGCTAAAAGAATACAATACAATCTTTGGCAACATTCCAGTTCCAGTCAATGGTCCAGTTTCTATAAAACAACAAATAAACAACATTTTAAAAGCATGTCAGCATAGCGTAATCACATGACCACATTGTACTTTGATGTTAAAAACTACTTGTAGGGGAAATTAAGACCATCACAATATCACAACATCATTATTATCAAAAGCAAAATATCATAATATTGTATCCTAAGATGCCCTAAATCCCACCATGTAATTCACACATTAGGGACACGGTTTCTGGACAAGCTGAGAGATCATCATTTAAAAATGAAAGCATTTAGAGTGATGTGGTTTGTTTGTTTGGGTTTTGTGCCATATCAGCAACATGTTGGCTATATCATGGCATCGACAATGTTCATGACTTGAGCATGAGTGATGTGGTAGAATGTCATAGAATTTTAAAACAAATATATAAACTTATAAAACTTAAGTCTCAAGAGCATCATCCTGTCCACTTCACCCAAGTTGTATAACAATTTTTCTATATACCAAGCCTGGAGCTGTCACAAAAGAAAAGCTATTCTTGCTATTGCTTTATGATGTTTTAGAAGTGCTTACCTACCTTTGACAAGTTTCATAGATTAATAAGAGTGATTGTCAAGTTATAATTTTACACAAACATCGCAGAAGACAAATATTAATAAAAGGTTACATACCTGATGGCCTGCGCTCTGCTGAGGGCTTTTTACTACTGGGTATGAGGGGTAAAATATTGGGCTTTTCTGCCATAAGCTTCAAGACTATGTCCCCTAAAACAAACAAACAAAAAATACAAAACAAAAAGCTTATTATAAGACAATTCCATTAAGGGAAAGGAAAAAACATATCCATATTGAATCTGATCATTTGTACTGCAGTGTACTATGAACATAATTAATATGTTAAAAGTATATCTGTATACTGACAATTCAAGTGATTCTTGAAATAAATATTTGTTGCAGCACTAATCAGTACTGTTAATACACCAAACAAGGGCTGCAACACCCGCTTTAATTACTTTGCAGTACCTGGTCTGACTGAAGGCGAGGATCCATTTAAATGGCGGCCAGGTAAGGCAGCATTTGAACTTTCATCAGCAGCATCTGTAAAAGTTCCATATGCATATTACAGCACTAGATATCAAGCAGTACATAATCCTGTTTCAATGTGTAATTCACAAATGCACCAACTTGCATTTTATAAATGATCTACATACATTGTATGACTTTGCTATAGAAAACTATAGAAAGTGCTTCTTTGTTACAGATTCTGTCCCATCAGATCATAAGTTTCAGGACCAAATAGCTGAAATAAACTGAGCAGGTCCACTTGTGATATATTCAGATCTGTATCAGGTGTTAGCATCAGCTATACTATGTCACAAACATACTAACCTGTGACTGAAGGTTCAGCAGACTTTGTAGATCTTTTTCCTACATCATTATTGGATTTCCACGGTACAAGACGAGGGGCGAGTTGAGTGCCTTCACTATCTAGGCGTCCAGGATTTATTTGGGGGCTCTGCACTGAGATTGGTTCCATGTTTTGATCATCCACATGCTCTGCCTCCTCAGAGTCATCCTCGGATATTTCCTTGAAAATTTTTCGTCTCCTTCCTGTTGAAGTAAGGAGGATTTAGACACTGGTGCCGATCAATTAATATACATAGACAGAGCTTAACTCCATGCACTACCACAGCTGACTGTGACCTGGTCTCTGGTGATGTGATGTATTGATTTAAGCAGTGTTTTGGTGACTTTTAAAAAAAGAAGAAAGTTTGACCTTAAAGGCTCATTTATGCTCAAAAAGCTTATAGACATGGATGGCACGGTGCAGTTATGAAAACTGCGAGGGAAGCACGGCCAGCAGTTCAAGTGAAACATGAATACTGCAAAAAAGAAAAAGACTGGCATAAAAAAACATTTGCAATGTTTGTTATGGTGAGAAATGTTTGACTATGAATTACCCTCACCTTTCTGTGTTGCTTAACATCCGTGACAAAATAAAGGACAAACAGAAGCATGCGGGCAGTGATTGCTTCATTGTGTCAAAACAGACATTCATTTATATACATAAATGGAATTAAAATAAGCCTTCAGAATCCTAGGACAGTCACATGTTGATTTAAAAATTACTTTTATACACCATTTCCCAATAAATATCAGTTGAGCATTTTAGATGATTTACGGTGCAGCTGTAATCTTAAACATATCTTTATTCAATATTTTACTACAGGTCTCATGTCTATTATGTCTTACTGTACTAACCTCTGTGTCCAAAAGATTGCTCTGATCTTTTACGTATGTAATTATTAGATCTCCACAGCCCAAGACGAGGAGGGAGACGGTTGCCATCACTGTCTAGGCGCCGGGGGTTTATTTGGGAACTTTTCACTGAAGCTGGTACTGTTGAAAGCTCACAGTTTTCTTTGAAATTCCTCTCAACAATTTCCTCTGACTTTCCTGTTAAGATCAGAAAAAGCCCCTAAATTCATTGAAGTTTATAAAAGAACAGAGCATGCTTTCCAGTACTGCAGGTGTAATCTTTGGCCAATTCTCTAATCAAATATACCGTATTTTTCACACTATAAGGAGCACTTAAAATCCTTTAATTTTCCCCAAAATTGTCAGTGCGCCTTATAATCCAGTGCACCTTATGTATGAATTTTACCAGTCAGGTTGTGAGGAGCAGTAAAACCATTCCACTGAAGTACAGCATCATACAGGAGTTTCAGTTTAGTTCTCCAGCACAGACACTCAAGACTAGAGCAGTATTAGCATTAGCTGCTAACCTTGCTAAGCGCTAGCTTTTTGGCCGCTCAGAGGTGAGTATTATCGCCCTAGCGTTACCCACTAACCGTGCTAGGCACTAGCTCTTTCGTCATTCAAAGATGAGTATATCGGACTGTAGCCTACGTGTTTACCATGTTAAAACAAGCTACGTGGAATGAACTGCTAGCTAATGGCTTACCGGAAAACTCATGGTTCCTCATTATAACACTGTTGGGCGGCATATGCTGCTAACCGTGGTGAGTCTGTGTCTGAGAGAATCTGCAAATCTAAACTCACTGTAAGTAAACAAAAGTGTTCACCTAAATAATCAGTTTTCAGGAGAGAAATCTGTGTAGATTAACATCCATCGCATATTTGACTTTAAAATAAAATGTTTTGTTTAAGAACTGCAGTTTTGTTTACTTAACTTAGCTTAGCTTTACAGGTCTTTCCTCCCAGTGGCAAGTCCTACTGAATTAGAAGAAAAACATGACAACACCCCTATTCCTTACTAGTGTCGCATAAAGTGCCTTATAATCTAGTGCACCTTTATATATGAAAATAGACGTTCATTGATAGCGCGCCGTATAATCCAGTCAGCCTTAAAGTGCAAAAAATACAGTAACTGGCTATGCTTTTAGTAACTGTCTTTTTTCACTGAACATGTGCTAACACAGTGAGTTATGCTGGCATAAGTGAAGGATGTGCTGTAATCGTAACATGTTGGGCGGGTATAAAAGTACCTCATCAGATTTTGTGGGTAGTTATGGATGACCCGAACAGCATTTAAAAAATTTACAGAATTAAAAAATTCTCATTCTCTCTACCACAAACAGTAATACAGTACCCTTCATTCAATTAACATTTAAGTATACAAAACAGTCTGACTGTATACATGACATAACTAGACAACATGCAAACCAAACTCCTCTTAAAGTACTGTATGTTATTACGGTCATGCATGACACCCCTTATTTCCAAAATGGCAACTTTGATCTTCTTTAATTTAAGTCAATGAATTCATGCTGCAGTATTTCTGGCCATTTTATCAAAATTTTGACAAAATGTAAACAACTGGCAAATTCCCGTTCTCAGAAAGTGAAAAACGTAAAGTTGTGTAATTGTGACATTATGTACAAGAGAATTTTATCCTTTAATATCAACTTTACCACTGTGGCATGCACAAAAATATTTCAGTATATGAAAATACAACAAATATCTTACCAGATAATTGCGCAATCCTACTAATATAAGATGACTGTTTCTGAAGCAACGCCTGTTTCCTCTCCTCTAAGTTTTGTTTCCGGTCTTTTAGAGCCTGAATCATGAGATGGGCCTGCAACAAAGTCAGAAAATTTTATTCTTTTCTTAAACCTACTGTGAGTTTATGATAAAGGTTAAATATGCTTTGAGAATGACAATGTGCCAAAATGCATTACACACTTATAATTACTAGTAATAAAATATACATTTTTTTATATTATACTAAAATCCATTTGGAAAAAATGTGCAAAAAAATAATTAATTCTTATATCGTATTTTTTTTTCATAAAAGAATAGACACAGCACCAACCTGAATGAGAATGTCATGCTTGCACATTTTAATTGGTTCATCAATGTTCAGGGCTGCTTTCAGTGAAGCAAAGGACAGTCGCAGTTCACCTCGACGCACTCTTTCTTTCTCTGAATGTGTTAGAGGTCTTTCTAGATCAATCACCTGCAGATCATCCAGTCTGTTTGAAGCATCTGTTCTCTGAAGTGGTAAAAACCCCACATTACAGATATTCTTACAGAAACATATTCAGAAATGTTATCCAGAAAAGGTCTTTTTGTCACAGAGTGGAAATAAGCGACAATAAGGCATATGACACTACTGTGTAAACTTACCTTATTCATGTCTTGATCGGTTTCCCCTGAATTCCTGTGTAGCAGTTACATATTATAGCAACAGTTTAGAAAAAGACAATACTGTTTGGATCATTTTTGACATTCATAAAACAAATACTAAAACAAACAATTATTAAACAACTATACATTTGAGGACGATAATAAATCAAAATAAATATTAGTACACTGCTCATATTAATGTTGTTTTACCTGTATCGTGCAACTCCATCTTTGCTCGTTCTGAACCTCCTCTTATGTAGATTTTCTTCAAATGCGTCAATGTCAACAGCATCATCTTCCTCACTAGACAATTTGGCCTACAATTTAAACACAACTTTGCAAATGTAAGATCTACAATTTCTATTATTATTTTTCCAAAACAGTTTTAAGTATTACATGACTGAGACAACTCACACTGTCTTCTGTTGTTTCACTGCTACTGGAAGATACTAAATCAATAATGGAATCCTTATCATCACCACTGCTTAAATCGTCCTCATTGCTGTCAGAGTCTGGATGTGGTTCCTTTTGCTGAGGAAATGTTCTCCTTTTCTTTAGCATTTTCTTATCTGTTTCATCGCCATCCTCTCTTTCAAAATGATGGACTCTTTTGGATATCCGAACACTGTTGTCTGACTGCTTATCTAATTTACTGTGGACCTCATGGTAACTCTTTAGATTCTCCAAACCTGTGTTGGATAGAGGTGCAACTGGCGGAGTGAATATTGCTGGGGTCTGACCTGCCAGTAAAGGTACTGGGGCATCACCATCAATGTCTACATCTTCATCTTCTTCGTCATCCACACCATCATCATCATTATCGTTAGTGATGTTGATGGAAGTGTAGATAAATGACTCTGTCTGTCCCAGCTGGTTGGACTGTTCCTCATTATTGAGGACTTGTGGACTTTTTTCAGAGCACAACTTTGGCTGACTGTGCACAGGCTGGTTGATTTCGGTTACTGGTGCATTCTTACTGGTTTCGTTTTCACCACTAATGGGCAGAATATTTTTTGGGCTAGGATCTTGTTCGTTGACCAAGTTGCCAGAAGTCAAATCTGATTCAGGACCTTGTTTTTTAACGTGAAGATCATTGGAAACTACATGTGCCTGTGTGACAGTGCTATTGCTTTCCTCTTTACTGACAGCTGGAGAGTTGTTTTTTGGGAAAAGGCCTTGGTCATTGATGTTAGGTTGGTTAACAACCATGTCTTTGTTTTCTGGTTCTTTTGAGGGTTCAGTCTGAATATGAGCTGGGGAACCGCTGCTGATGTTACAGGAGGTTACAGATAATGGATTAGGATGTTTAAGAAGATCTAAAGATACATCAATAGATGATTCTTGTTCATTTTTTTCATTTTCATGTCCTTTGATGCCAGCTGGACTTTTAACATTAGCCACATTGCAATTCTGCTCTATACTAAAGGTTTCAGTTTCTTCATCAGCTGAATCCTCCTCTATCCACAGAACTCGCTCTGCTCCTTTAGATGACCAATCATCCAGATCCTCCTCATGTTCTGATCCAGGCTCACTTCTGAGTATCATCTCAGCTTCTTCCGGTACCCAATCATACTTGCCACCAGCAGTACTATTATTGGCCTCTACTGCATCCACCAAGGGTTTTTCCACAAGCTGGTCTTTATCATCTTGACCTTCAACAGTTGAGGTCAGAGCACGGTTGTCGTTGTTTAAATCACCTGCATCTGCCTGTGTTGAGTCTTTGTTCGATGTCACTATTGCAATGGATGAAACAGAGCTGCTTGCTGTTGCCTGCCCTGCCTGTTTCTCCTTATCATGCTCACTTTTGGACATCATCCCTGATGCTTCAGGTACCACGTCACAGTTGCCACACTCAGTTTTATCGCTAACATTCACTGAATCCAAGGTTTTATGTACAATCTTGTCTTCTTTAACACTTTCTGAAGGCAGGACACTGTTTCCTTGGCCTAAGCCAGTCGCATCCGTCTGGGTTGAGTCATTGTTCCATGTTTCTGCAACAGATGGTTTGGAACTGCTTTCTGAGACCTGACATGTTTGTTCAGTGCTGAGAGAACAACTCTGTGCCGCAACCTGTTCTCCACACTGATCTTTCTGGGCCAATTCAGCAGAACCAGACACAGAGGAAGAAGCATCTGCAGAAACAGCTGGTACACCAGGGTGGGACTGTAGAGGGAGTTTTATCAGAGTGAAACCTCCAGGGAGTATCAAAGCTGAAGGAGCAGTAACATGTGGATCAGGAAGTTTAGGACCCTGCTGTGATCCTGCAGGCTTGCTCTCCGTACTAGGTGGGCATATGCGAAAAGAGAATGTCCCTGCTTTACCAGGGAATCTAGACTGTAAATTAATTGCTGGGGTTCCACTGGCAATATTCATGCCACTACTTCCGGAAAGGGAAATGATTTTAGGTGCAATGACTGGAAATGACATGAGCGATGGTTTTGCCAAAGTAGAGCCCAATGGCTTCTGTAGAGAATTGGTGTCTTTAGGCAGACTTGTTAACTGTGATCCACCGCCTGTGCAGACAAAAAAAATTCTTGATGTTTAAAGCAGATACAGAGAGCCAAACAAAGTTATTCAACGTGTCATGGCAGCAATAATAATACTATACTTATCCAATCATTGGCATATTAACATCAGATGCAGTATAATGTTTGCAATGTAAAGTCAGCTCCTATGAGGCCTGTCAATTATTACATTATTGATGTATTCTACAAATGTTGGACATGGGCACAACCATTTTTGTGGACATCAACATAGGCCATTGTGTTTTTCTTAACAAGAAAAGCCCATTTACATGAATCTTTCACAAATGTCATATTTGTGTTGAAACTCAAATTGTTTCAATTTATTTATGTACAAGATATTTCAATATGGAGAACAATTTAAATATATTTAAATTTCTCTCTCTGTAATGTGCTATAATATCATCATTATATTAGTGCCATAACTTTTACAAAATATATGATTCATTACTAAATTAAATATATATTATACACGTCATCCAAACAAATAAAAAAATACCTGGAGATGACAGAAGTGTAAATAAGAGCACTGACCTTCCATTGAACTGGCTTGTGGCTGACCAACAGGCCCTTGGGCAACAGACACTAGTTGAAGTAACTGGCCATTATACTGACAAAGAAAGTTTGACCCTGGCACTCCTGGTAAATGCTGTAGGACCACCTGCTGCCCAGATGGGAGAGTAGGCATGGCAGCTTTTGTGGAAGATGTACTGGCAGCACTGGAAGGTGGAACAGTGGGATGAACAAATGTTGGGCTCGCAGACACCACAAGAGTTGTAGCAGCTGGTGATATTACAGATGCATCTTCCTGCAGAGAGGTGCTGTCCACTGAAAGAAAAAGAAAATTATATATATTTTTCACAATTAGGATTCACAGTGTCAGGTATGGAGGTGTTGGAGTGGTATTGCTGACAACAAAGGCCATCTTCCAACAAAAAACATGCAACTGGCAAGACTAATATTTCTGTGTAACTTCACATAGGTTACCACATCTTAACGTCCAATACCTGATACTGAACACTGACTAAAACACAGTAATATAATCATGAGTATTTCCCCAATTTTACAGATATGTTTCCTAGTGTTTAGGTGCAGCAGCAGCATTCAAATAGTGTGCTATTTTGGAATAAATCACTGCCAATATAAAAATAATAAATTAGTAAGCTGTGTGCTTTGAGCAAATATTTACCACTCCTGATTTTGCTTCCATATTTAATATCACACAATACTAAAAACAAAATATCATCATTTAAATACAGCAGAATTTAAAGATATAGTGTGAACGCACCTGGCATATATTATACTCTTTATAAAACTGAAACTCTGGGCAACAAATATAAACAAAACAGAAAACATATATAAAAAAATATATATATATTTTTGGGATAAATTTTCCCCCTTGAATTATTGGTGTTGTAACACTGTAGACAGAACCTACCAACAAGCTTTGAAAGGGCATCCAAGGGAGTGACCTTTGATTTTCTTGTCCTTGTAAGCACTGTTGTGTTTAGCTCACTGGTACCGGCTGGAAGAGATTGTTGAGATGCTGGTGGAATTGGCTTTGCAGTGCCCATTACTTTGCGTAGAACAACAGGAGCCTGGTTAACATGCGGCTTTGGTGCATCAGCTTTGACCTTCCACTGATTTCTGCTGGCCTGTAGCCTACCAGTAACATATGCTGCAACGCGATTGGCTGGGTGCAGTGCTCCCATCTGACCCAGTGACAGTTTTGCTTGATTGTATGTTTTGCCATTGACCTGAAACACACATAACCCGGATAAAACGTTCTGCTTTTCTAAAGATAAAAACTAAATGGTAAAAAAAAAAAAAAAAAAAACACACACACACACACACACACACCTAGGCCTGGAATTTATGTTTACCTTAATTAGCCCTAAAGCAGAACCTTCTGCTTTCTTTTTCGCTGCCTTGAGACACCCAGCAGGAAGTGAGTGAGAGAGCAGGGGGAAAATCCTTGATGGTTTCTTAAAAGTTGGCACCCTTGCCTGATTGTCAATCAATAAGCTGCTCTTTTTCTCAGACGCCACTGGTGCAGAGACTGTAGTTCCTGTTCAAGATCAACTGCATTGTTCAACAACATACTAGTGAAGTAGCCCATATTCTCAAAACTTCACATTCTAAAGTTTCTTACCTGTTTTGGTTTGTGTTTGTTTCTCCCTGGCTTTTGAAACGTTGGATTTCGTTCTTTTTTTCATCGCGGGTTGTACATCACTGGTCACGTTCATTTCCGGAGCCCGGGAAACACACACCTTATATGTGATTGTAGGATTATCTCCTTTTTCCAGTGTGGTAGAAAGAAGCTGTATTTTGTATGTGCCAAGGCAAAAAGGCTCTGAGAGGAGGTTATTACTCATGCGCCCAAACAATCCACTCAGCACCAAGTTCCGATGGGGCTCCCAGTTACACTCTGAGAGAATTTCCAGTAGTTTAGTGGGAACTGGCTCATCTGGTCCCACTGCAGTGGGTGCAGCTTCCCGGAGTTCTACAGTCTCTGTGGCACTTATATCTAAGTAAAAAAAAATGTTTTAAATCATTTCATTTACTAAACTGACTGCAATTATTACTGTGTAAGACAAGCTCATAATCATTTAAGACTAATTTGAATCCAAATTTCACTCAAATTGTAGTTTTATTTATTCCACGTTTTTGTTAAATAGCTGGAACAATATAATACAAAATCTCAAATACCAACCTGATCTGTTTTGAGAGGTGGGTGCAACACCAGCTTCAAAACAATCATTCTAAAACAGAAACAGAACATTGTATAACAAAGGTTTCTGCAAGACAAACAGTTAAAAAAAAAAGATGTGTACTTGCACATCTGAGCAGTGTTCAGCTACAATTATGCTACTTACAACTTTGTCTGTTTGCTTCTCTCTTGTACGTTTGCCAGGTAACATGTGTACCTGAGGTGGGGGATTACTGTTGTACTCTCTCACACGAGCACATGTCATCCTGCTTTCAAAATAAAGGTACACAGGATCTTTGTCCTCTTCCCGCAACTATAAAAAAAATAAAATAAAATGTATGAGCTTTCTATATTCAAATATACAACAAACAAATCAAGAAATTATTTATCCTATCTGTCACACCTGAGGAATGAGACGCGGGACATAATTGCGCATTCCAGGAGCTGCTCTAAAAGAAAGTGCTGGGTTTGGAACAAATAAAGGCTCCGGGTCATGTTCTGGTGTGCTCTTGTTCCATAAGGTAGTAATGCTTGTAGCAGGTGGTGGTCTGTCTCCCCTCTCTGGATCTGCAATGGCTTTAAAACAATAAAGGATAAGTCATGGTTAGAATTTTAAATGATTTTAGATTTATTACATTTCTGTAAGCTAGGGGTGTGCCATACTGTGTCATACACAATAACATAGACAACACCCACCCACCACTAATTACCACATCAGGGTACTACTTTTTTTTTTTTTTTTTTTTACTGTTTTTAGCAAAATAAAAAAAATCACACTGTTCTCATTTACCATTATAAATCTACTGGAGACAGATTATATCTGTCCACTATCATTTATTTTACTTTAATCCTGGATATAAGGAGATATTTAATTTTCATTTTGTTGCACTGAATTTTCATTCAGTGTTTTGTCATATCGCTCAGAGTATCGTTATCGCAAAAATACCATGAAATATAGCAACATTATTTTAGGGCCATATCGCCCATCCCTAGTGTAAACACAACACTACACAACACAAAACTCAATAATAAAACAGCAAGATTGCGTCTGTAGTATTTGGCTTTGGTTTCAATAAAACCAACCACTGGTGCAAATAATGACAATGTGGATCATTAAAGTGTAAACGCTGACTAGAGAATCTCGTGTGCTTTGTTTGAAGTATGAACACAATACAAACCAAAAGGCATCTACACACAAACAATACCAAACAAGCTCATTCCCACAATCCTTATTCCCCTTCCACCAGCTCCATCACGGAGGAGTCTCTATGCAGAAGTGACTTTCCTTGTTTTAACTATACTTCGGTCTGAAGCTTTAGTTTCTTAAAACCATAATACAGATTTAGGCTTAGCTCACTTTAAGTTAGCACGATAGCCATTTTTTAAAAACCTGTAACTTACTAACAGAACCTCATAACTCAATTCAAAGCTCAATTAAACTCATACTAAGTACAAAGTCAGGCATTGAAAATGAATAATAATAATAATTAATAGTAATTAAAAAAAAGAGTTTATACCCTTTGCTCAGTTAATCAGTTCCATTTATAAAACAAAAAAAGTTCTTCTTCCACAGAAGTGGCCATGCATGAAAGGCATTTTGCTGCTCACGCACACCTGATTTGAATGAATGAATGAAATTCAACTTATATAGCGCCTTTCTAGAAACCCAAGGACACTTTACAATTTACATGTTTTTACACACAAGCACATTACACATCATGGGAGGCGAACGTGCTAACTACTAAGCCACCGTGCCATGCCGTGAATTCTCTCCCCAACTCAACAAACTGTGCTGAACTCTAGCACCCGTTGCACACCCCAGTTCTACAAGGATACTTACGAAAAGCCATCAGAGCTCTTTTCCTGCCCTGATGTAAGGTTGTTACTTTTGGAGGGCGAATCAGAAGAACTTTGTGCTTGAAGCAATGGCAGTCAAACATGCACTGAACACGCCTGCAGTGGGTGGGCCCTCGAATCTCCCTGTGTAAACTATCACAGATGCAGCCCAGCCGACAGAATTCTTCAGGACATTCAGTTTCATGATGGCGAATGTAGTATTTAGGCCTTACTCCTGATTTCTGCAAATATTAGAAACAACAAAATTTAAACATAAATTGACTGCCCAGAAAAACAGCTACCTCCCCTTTTAATTGAAGTGAACAATCTGTATACCATACCTGAAATGTGAGCAGTGAATTGAGAGCAAAGCTGGCTCTCTCTGTGGTGATGTGTGTACGGACTTTCCCTAAAGAAAGTGCCTCTTCCTCCATGTCCTGAAGTACGCTCTGCGTTTGCATTTTTGCATGTGTCGAACTATAGCTCCATCTCAGATTAGGATTGATAGCCTGGTTCTTTGTTCCAAGTTTACTGGGTGGGTCAGGAAAACTGCGGGCTTGATCAATTTGACATGAATGTGCAAAATTACTTCTCTTGTTTTCAAATGTAGTTTGTTGTGGTCCTTTTGAATAGAACGATGACCATTTTTTTGGAGCCCTCCAAACAACAGGTTTATTCTGGCTGTTGTTTACACGGCTGTATTGAACCTTGTTTAACGATGTAGATCGAGACTTGAGTAGACTATTCAAAGTGACCACATAACTGCTGCCCTTGGAAGGCAACTGGTAGGAAACTGGAGTTGAAGAGCCCTGAGAAAGGACCGCAGCACGATCACTGATCTGCTGCGCCTCGTTTTCAAGATACTCGTCCAACATGTCACTGCAGAATGCAGAATTGTTCCTCATACCTGTTAGGAAACAGAAGACAAAAAGCAAGTCTATTTACTTGCAGTTATAATTGTATCATTATTATTATCATTAATGCTTTATTGCAGGGTTTCTCAAAGTGTGAACGGCAGAACATTTTTAATTAATTATTAATTCACAACTAATGTTTAGGCATCAGAATTTTTTCACGGTGGGAAAGTAAACAAACTGTGGCTGCAGGTTAAGCTGAATTCAAACTGGACGCAGAAAATTTGCTGAGGTGCTTTCAATTGTTGCTTATATAAACACATGCACAGTGTAGACTTGGATTGTACAAAGTCTGCCATAGCAGTGAGGTCACTTTCAACTTTTGTGCAGCTAACATTGTGTTTTCAGGAAAGTATTTCACAGACAATAATAAAAAGAAATTGGGGGGGATGCCAAGGCTTTCTAAACAACACTTAATAGGAGAGGTTTACCTTTCTGTATTTTTTCTGTATAAAAAAGGCAAACCCAGCTAATTCAGACAACCAAATTGGACCATAACACGTGCATAACATTTGCTTACTGTTTAAAGTGTTTGAACAAAATTTTGTCTTCCCCCAAAGGGGACATGTCGATGAAAAGACCATAGCTCGAAGGTTTCAGCAAAATAACCACTTACCTTCAGAAGTACCTTGCACTGTCTTCTTGTTAAACTTCTCTCTCCAGCCTTTAATCTTTGTGGGATCATTTGTTTTTCCAGTCCGAGACACAAAAGAGCCACCTCCATCTACACACAAGAAAAATGTAATTTATTTCAATTACTTTTACTGAAGAGTCATTCATAAAATAATTCCCATAAACACACTACTTTTACACTACCTCTTTTTCTTTACTCACCAAGGAAAGTGGCTGAAGAATTTATTTCAATGTAACTATTGCTGGGAAAAGGCAAGCGCACACCAAGGTACTGCAAGTCTATTGATATTTTTGGATCCAAAAGGCTCAACTTCATGCCAACTGTAAAAAATAAAAAAAATGCACAAATCAACTGCTACCCAAACAAGCTTAAAAATAAACGCCCTTTTTTAGGCATTCAACACTAACTGGGCTTAATGTAAAGCAGGTGGGCATTCTCTACACACCTTCCTGCAGGTGTGGATGAATGACCTGTCTGTGTTTCTGCTGTTTCAGATGAATCAGTAAAGTACTCTCCAACTGAGAAATCCTCTCCTCCACAGAAATCATAACTTCTTCTGCAACATAAAAAATAAATGTCAAGGAAAAAAAAGAGAGCATTTTCAGGTCAAGAGGCTTTGGTTGTCATTACATCTGAGTACAGGTACACAGTGTAGCAAAATTACGTTCCTCCGGAACCATGGTGCAACATGGGACAACAAACAATAGACAACATAAAGTGCAAGGTGTGATGATAGTGCAACATAAGACTAACACTACAATAAATACAATAAATCCAAAAGACAAGATAATTTAAAAGACAGGGCAGTGCAGTGCAGTACCGATACTTTTAAGATCACATTTACCACAATATACAGATAATTTTCTTTTAATACACATGCAGTAAAATGTAAAAACTACTACTACTACTATAGTTGACTACAGTTAACTAATCTAACTAGTATATGTCTGCATTTCCTTTACCATGGGAAATGCTATCATTTAAATTGTTACCTGTGTGATTGATTTGTTTTTATTTTCACACAATGCCATTTTTTTGTTTTACTGTAACTGTGTTTTTATACATCAAACAAATACAAATCAACATCATAAAGAACATAGGGAAGTATCACCTACACAATAAAAACAACAATTCTGGCCCTAAACAGTGAATGTGAGCCAAAACAGCATCAGTGGAAATACCTTCAATTTGAGAAGTATCTGAATGCTTCGGAGTTTCAGGCAGTGGAGACGTACATGTTTCTATATGCTCCATGTTTTCAACATGAATATCCAAGGCCTCCTTTTAAATATACAATAAATACACAAACAAAACATTTTAGCGAGTATATGAACAAGTATTAAACTTCATGTTGGTTGTTGAAATTAACATATGTATGACCATACCTTTGCAGTGAAAGACACAAACAGCATCCCCTCCACATCTTCAAGGTCTGGTTGCAAAGTAACATTAGGAGTAGCACGCTGAGGAGTAGCACATACAGGATTGCGTCTTGAATACCTTACATTAGTCCACCACTTATTTTTGGGTTTTCTAGCTTTAGGCCTACGTCTCAAATGCAGAGGGATGTTATGCCGGAAAGGTGTTTTGACAAATGAAGCAACAGCAGACTTCAGCTTCATTCTTCCCTGAGACAGAAAAACAGGAGCATTTGTGACCGGTTCCGTGTGTAACAGATTGCTAATTTGGGAATGAACAGCATCTTCACAGAGAAGTTTTGCGCTTTCAGTAGTGCTCATAGGAGAAACAGTTCCATTAATAGCTTGTGGAGGTTCTTGAATGGATGTTTTGACACTGTGTTGAACAGTTGAAAGTGTGACTTGCTCATCTAGTGCAGGGGTTGTCAAGGATGGCTCGTCATTTTCACCGGAATCCACTGCCTTTTTGCTCAAAACAGCACCATTCAGATGACTCAGAGCTGCAGGTTTCAGATTAGCTAAAATGCCCGGTCCATCTTCAGGATATGATGATTCACTGCAAAAGGGCAAAAAAAAAAAAACATGAACAGCTACTATATAACCTGAAAAAATAATTGCATACATACATACAATAATTTACCATTTTGATTATTTTAATTTCTATGCCAATTTTGCTTTGTTGTTGAGAGAATAGTTGACCGTACCTGTGTTCTTTAATCCAGGGTGAGAGAGCTTCCTTTAATGTGCTTTGTTTTCTGTTTCGATCACTGTTAAAGCTGGTCAAATTCTGGTCAGAAAGCTGTGTAGGAGTGCTACCAGGAGGACACATTCCAAGTTTGTCCTGAAGCAGACGAAGACTCTGGCTGTCTTTACGGAAAGCCATGGCAAAAGGATTACAGTCAATTTTAAGTTGAGTAATCTGTGGGTTCTGGTAGCTTGTGACTGCATAGAATTCTGTTTTAGGAAAGGTAAACATCTGAACCTTTGGGCTGTCAAGGTCAAAAACCTCTTGTGAATCAGAATCTACTGGAACAACATGAAGTCTCGGTTGGTAACGCTGCATCGGCTGTAGAAACACACTACCCTCTTCGTCTATGGGGTTGCTGGCTAGCTTCACCTTATAAAAGGACACTGGACCCTCCATCCACTGCTGACCAATGGCTGGAGACTCTGGGTGAACACACACCTGGCTAGGTAAATGTGGCTCAGCCACTGCAGCAGGCTCCCATGTACTTCCATTCCATTTGTGGGTTAAGTCATCTAAAGGTGTAAAATCCATAACCAGCATGTATTTCCTGTCCAGATCTAATCCACTCAGTCTAAAGCGGCAGCAGGGAAACATCCGTCTGCCTTGTTTTGTAAGGATCATCTCTGTACCCAAGTTGTGAAACCGACTCCAAACTGTTTCATTTTCCAGGACAGCAGTAATATTACTGTCTGTGCAACCGTTCTGTGTAGGACTTTTGGAGTATGTTACCAAAGGTAAGACAACAGGTTGGCTTGCCTGCTTGCTCCCAGAAACAGTCTTGTTGTTGCTACAATCATCCATTTGGCCTTGCATCAGTAAGTCAGAAACTGAGGTTGGAGTAGATATTGAACAGGACATTCCAGTCAGCCTCTCCGCATTAACATCAACTTCCATAATTGTGAGAGCAGTGGTAGGAATCAGCTGGTAAAATGTAATTCTTGTCTTATTGGCATCCTATTGAACAAAAACACAAGAGAAGAAATTACAAATAAAGATATGACTAGAAAGTTCTACATTTCTCATAAACAATTAATTAATTACTTAACTCTAGCATTGCCCTCATATAGCTGCATCCAAAATATCAATACATCAATATATTAATACTTATATACTAGGGGTGTGCCATATCATATCGTACGCGATAATATCGCCAAACGTTTCAAATATCGTGAACGATATTATATCCTGAAATATCGTGCCATAACACTCACCCCTAATTATCAAATCAGGGTACTACTTTTTTTGCTGTTTTAAGTAAAAGAAAAATTCACACTTTTCTCATGTCCTATTATATATCTACTAGAGACAGGTTATATCTGTCCAGTATCATTAACTTTTCCTTAATCCTGGATATCTGGAGATATTTGGAGTGCATTATTATTATTAGTATCATGACATTCTGAATCATTGACTTCTGTTACAAATCTGTAAAAATTCTTGTATTTTTTTTTTTATCTCAGCTAGAGGTGTGCCATATCATATTGTATACAATAATGAATGTACGTTTTGATTTGTTGCAGTAGTGTATTTTTTTTTGTCATATTGCCAAGATATCGTTATCGCGATAATACCATGAAATATCATGATATTATTTTAGGGCCATATCGCCCACCCCTATTATATACAAATGTCATGTTAACAGATATTTAATTACAAATGACACTAATGAGCAGTGGACAATGTTATAAGTTGAGAAATTGATCCCCTGTAGCTCTGTCCAGCAAACCACTCCTAGAAAAAAAACTTGATTTTAACAAACATTCTGGTGTATTTAAAGGCGCCCTAAGGGTGTTTTTATATCTCTACTTTTTTTCTCTAATCTGAATTGCTGAATGAGTTTTTAACCTAGGAGTGTATGTTTACACACAAGGAAAACTGCAAGTGCAACAAAATGCATCATAACAAACCACATGTTATTCCTGCTTACTTGTCAGACCGTCTGGGCCTGTAGCAAAAAGTTAAATACAGAAAGAAAGTTCAGTGGAGTAGCAATTTAGAATTTTAATTTATGGTTCAGGAATGGGATGAATCAATATAGAGTCAGATGCTCTTGTCCAACATCAGTGTTTATTTGACCTCATAAATGCTCTTCTGGATGAATGGGCAAAAACTGCTACAGACACACTGCAAATTCTTGCAAGAGAAGAGTGGATGAGGGGGGGGCAACTTCATATTAATGTCTATGGATTTACAATGGGATGTCTTAAAAGCGATTATGAGGATGTTCTGGGTGAGTAAACATGCTTGTAGTTGTGACGCTGTACATGTTTAATACGATTTAGTAAGGACTATGTTTTGCTGAAATGGAATACAATTAGCAGATGCAGAACTGCAAATATCAAATCCAAGTTGGAGCACCAAATTAATTAATGCACAGCACTCAGTGAGATTAAACATTGGCTAATCATAAAATACAATAACAATTTAAAAAACTTATTAAACAGTACATAACTTGGTTTGTGTGTAGACTCTTTGTTCACACTTTTTAAGATGTCCAGTCGTACTACCTTTAGTTAATGGCAATACTGCTTGTGGTTTGACATTTAAAAATGTGCTAAACAGTTAAACCGTATTATGAAAGATGATCTAGAAGGAGAAAAAATCTTGACAGCTCTTTTCCTCCTTGTCACAACAGTACCAACACAACCAGACCACCATAAAAACGTTCCTCAGTTTTAACAGAAATTATCTTATTCCTCAGGTTTACTCTGGAAAACAAAGAATCCGAGTCAACTGGACATTAAGGTTATCTTAACCTCCACTTAAACGGTCATTAAGTTAAATAACTAGATTAACGTCAAATTTAGGTTAAAACTGGACATAACAAATTAGTAAAAAAGACCCTTAAAGTCAACAGTAAGCTGTGTATTTAAGTCGGTATAAGCGCTGTGTTTACCTCAGTCGACAATCCTTGTTTCGAAACGACACAACTGAAGAAAAGCTGCAGAAATAACAGTTGACTAATCGACAAAACGGGCAAATAATCGACCGATTAGACAACTATCAAGATAATCATTAGTTAACTAACGTTACTTGAAGCAATACAGCGTTAGGATAGCTAGGATAACTAGATTAGTTAACTGTAACTATCTAGTCATTAGTTAAATGGCTAACCTAGCGAACTGGAGCTCTAACTTTCTGTTTGGTTATAATGTGACACAGCTGATATTCACTCCACTCGTAACATAAAAGTCTGAAAGTGTTTTAAGCCACTCGAAATAATATCGAGTTCGCCACTCAATTAACACTAACTAGTTAGCTAGCTAGCTAGCTGTTTGGCTACATACGTAGCTTACGAAAACGGTGTCGGCTAGCTAGCTTAGCTAAGCTAACTAGTTAACTAACTAACGTTCGCCAAATCATAACTTTCAGTACCGATAACGGTTAATAACGTCTATAACGGTTCATCGTGCACCTACGTTGACAGTGTTGATCCTCTCCTCTCAGGAGCAGCAGAGCGGGTCTAGATATTAATCCAAGAGCTCCCAGACAGACCAGCTAACACAAGGCTACAGCAACTTCAACGATCACCACAAACTCCCCAATGGAGGCCCGAGCGCGCGGCGGAAGTGCGGGGCTGAAGAGCTGCCACCGCGCATGCACACAAACGCGGCGACGCGCTGTTCCCGCACAAACACGCCTGGAAAAGCGGGAGTCGGTCCCGCGCTTTCAGCGCCACTCAAATCGCCCGCCAGCGGACAAAACTCGCCCTAAACACCCCAAAGCGCGCGACCTGCAGCCTGTACACACTTGCCTTTAATCGATCAGCAGGAGAACCAGGTTAAAACTGCACCGCTAAACTCTCTCCGCCGCGCGCTCACTCCGCTCTCTCTCTCCCGTCGAGCTGCAGCGTGCTCCTTCATGTCAGACACACACACACACACACACACACACACACACACACACACACACACACACACACACACACACATCCGTGCGTGACGTAGGAGTAACCATGGCGGCACCCGGGACAGTGCAGGCCCCCAGAGGTGGAGTGTGTTCCTGGTGAACTGACCCAGTCAGTCTTTCAGAAAGTAAAAGATGGAAGACACTGAAAAAACTCCGCTTTCTTTTACTGCAGATAGTAGTATAAGCTGGCCCCGTGAATATGTCGGACTTTTGTTTGGATGTTATCGTAATATAAGAACATAAAGATAAAGAGTAGAAAGAAGAAGAAATGATTCATATAAATTACCCACGTGTGTTATTTTATTCATTTATTTTATTTATTTGATTCGGTGTATCATATTTGTTTTATACTATTTTATACTATGAATTTTTACATTGTAAATTCAATACTGAAGGCATTACAGCTATACAGGAACACATACAGATTTATTCTGTAAACAAAACGTGTTACACAAGCCAGAATATGTTTTATACTTTAGATTCTTCTAAGTAGCTACATTTAGCTTTGAGGACAGATCTGCACACTCTCGATATTTTAATATCGGTGTCTTCATGAGGGAGAGTCACCTGGAATTCTTAGCGTCTTGAAGGAGTTCCTGGAAGTGCTGAACAAGAGTTGCTGCTTTTCCTTCACGCTGTAAAGCTTCATCAGCGCATATCAAATCACCATCTCAGTCGATCAGGTTTAAATCAGGGAATTTTGGGGGAAAACACTTTTTTTTTTACTGTTTTACTAAATAATTCCATATGTTTTCTTTAATAGTTGTCATGTCTTTATTATTAACCTACAATGTAGAAAATAAATTAAATAACGAAAAACATTAAATAAGAATGTGTGTTCAAACGTTTGACTGGTACTGTATTTTAAATCTTAAATATATTCTATATTTTGATTTCCACCTATAGTCTATGTATTGATCACCATCAATGATAAATATTGATTGATAAGTAGATAGTGTAGTTATACATGTTTCTCTTATTAATGTATTTAGTTTAATTTCTACAGCACTCTTTTTTTTGTTAAATGAATAAAATATGTTCCATGTGGTGAAAAGCTGTTTTAAAATTGTTTGACCTACCATACATATACACTAAACTTAAATGGGTTACATTTTAGTCACGTCGACCTCAGCAAACCACATAAAATACAGTAAGCTAACTTTTAACACAGTGTAGTTAAATAAAAACGTGAGAAAAACAGAGCAAAAGAGAGAAGCTAAGGGAAGGTGGGGTCAGGCCCACGGCACTGTATGCCGGAGGCTAAGCTAGGCTAAACTGCCTGCTGCAGCTTTACACGAACTGAAACTCTTAACATTGCTAAACGAATCGTGCTCACTTGTGCTTATCCAGCGTCTACTTGTTGATATCCCCCTGTTTATATAATTATCTACATTATCTACAGCACCCGAGCGGGGGTTTATGAACTTTCCCTTTCCTCGGCCTGTATGCTAACCACTGTAGCTAATTAGCCTAGCATGCTAAACACGCTAACAGTCCGAGACCGCGGGCTTACTGACACGTTATAAATACATCAACAGCACAATTTAGACCTGTGGTTTGAGTACATGGGTCTCTCGCTGAGGTCTATAGTTAGCTATAGGTCTATAGTCAGCTTCAAGGTTCTGGTAGACGGCTCAACTGTGTTTTGGTCTGTGATGAAGATTGTAGGTACCTGTGAGGTAACCTAGGTAACTAGCTAGTTAGTAACCTAGCTAGCTACTTAGCTAGTTAGCTTCATTAATAACTAGACAGCTACGTTGGCGCTGTCTGTATGTTTCAAAAGGAATCGCCAGTCCAACCATAATTTTGTGATTAAACCGTCTAACGTTTATCAAATAAGACAAGAATTAAACATAATCTAGGACTACACATTATTTAAAATGGACATTTTTACTGAAATAACTGTATGCACCCATTTACTTTACCAGCCTTAAGCTTCTAACTGTTATACCTCTAATTATATTTGCACTAATGTTTACTTGTTATACCCTCTTTAATCCCCCCCAATCATTTCCCCTAACTGGTACACTCACTCTTATATTGCACTATTTTCTTGTGTTTCTTGTCTCACATATGTCTATATCTGTGACCTTGTTGTATTGTGCATTTATTGTCTCCTATTCTTTTATATGTATAATCTTATTTTGCTGTACTTTTTGTAATGTTGGAAAGGACTGTAACGCAATTTCAATCCTCTGTATGTGATGTACATAGGTTGATAATAAAACTGCTTAACTTTATTCAGACTGCCTTAAATTGTGTCTGGGACACTGCCTGAGACATATGGACTACGAGTTAGCATTATAAAACAACACGATTTCATTTGTGTGCACCGAAACGTACTAGATTAGTGATAGTAAGAAGTAAGGCTAATTCTGACACTGGGACAGTAGCGTGTTTTTTGTTCATGGTTTCAATTAAATTGTGCATAAAGGAAAATTACTGTGTGTTCAACATGGGCTATGCAAGGGCTTCTTATCTCCCAAAAAACAAATCCCATCATCTCCATTTAAACTCACCCACCCACTAATATGTCTATTACACCTATACTCAGTTTACTCCATATTTAAGATTTACACTGAATGTTGGTTTAGATCGTTGTAGTTTTTGACATAATAGTCTTTTAAAATATGAAGGATATTTTATTTTACAATTTCGTTTGTTTTATTTTTATATATTTTTTATATTTTATATTTAGATATTTGTTCCTACATTGTAAATTGATACTTAAGTCATCCAGACTACAAAGAAACACATAAGTAATCATATAGTGAATTTAAAACAGGTACACAAACCAAGTTTTAAGTCAAAACATTAGACAGAATTGTAAGACAAAGTCTCAGGAATATGTAAATCTATCCATAACCATTTAATATACAACAATAACTTACTATGAGGGAGCATATTGAAGAATTGAACACTTTGTGTGTCTAGTTTCTATCATTCCTAAACAATGTTGTACAAAATAAACATGCCAAATTTCATGCCAAAATACTCTGAATGACTTTGTTTACATTGATTATGAAAGCTCATATAAATTCCACACAAGATTGAACAATCAATCGTCCCCTTTGTGCTGAATAAGGAATGCTAAGCCTTGCAGAAAAAATAAAGACATCAAGTTCCTTGCTTAAGATGGCAAAGCTCTAAGGCATCAATTACATGGCTCCCAGTCCTCTTGGTTCTTCAGCTTTTCCTCAAGCCCCAATTAACCAGTGAGCAGCCAGTAAGGTTTTGAAGATCTCCTGACATCAGATATACTTTGATTCATTGAGGCAGAAAGACAAGGAGGAGGTAAAATAACTAACTGCACTGCATCATAGTGTGAACAGAGTATAGCTTCACAGTGACTGAAGTTCGTCATTTTGCCAACCAGATTGATGGAGAGTTTTATCTTTGGGCTGTTGGTGCTGAGGATCATGCTTTCTGTCATTGGTGTATTGGGAAATACTGTCTTGATTGTATCAATCCTCCAGATGACTCGACTGAAGACATTTGAAGTGTTTCTGCTTGGACTAGCTGTGTCAAATCTTGAGGAGATTATGATTGTGGACATCTACGACATGATTGTTCTTCGCTCTACCCACAGCATCAGCATTTTGTCCTGCGGTGTACTGAAGTTCATGACCTTGTCTGGAGAAGTTGCCAGCATCTTTTTCACGGTGCTTATCAGCATTTACCGCTATCAGAAACTGCACAATGCTGCCATGCGGATAATCACACCAATCTTTATGGACAGCATGAAGATAGGGGTCGGCCTTAGTCTGTTGTGTGTTCTGGTAGCTGTTCTCGCTAGTGTGCCAACTTACATCATAAACCTGGATAGCTGGCATCACATGTACAATTCCACTATTTCAGACTGCCCAGCTGATTTTTTCCAGTGTCCAAGAGACAACTGTCCCATTCTCAACAATATTTACAGGTTCCTTTTTATTTTCTTCTGTTACCTTATACCGCTTGTCATTGTGACAGGGACAAGTTCTCTAATTATCAGGATTTTGATGATTCAGCAAAAGGTGGCAGAATTACACCACAATTCAGAACCAGCTACCATTGCTGCAAACAATGATCATCACCATCATCATCATAATCATCATCATCATCATGATGATCATCACCATCATCATGATCATCATCATCATCATGACCACACCAATGTGTTTCATCGGAGCACAATTGGCATATTGGCTGCAATGATGATATTCCAGGTATACTGCATTTTATATCTCGCTCGTCACCTGGCGTTTAATCTGTATGACTTTCCTGCTTGGTCAGAACTGGAATTCTTCATTGCAACATTCTATACAGCTTTAATCCCCTATGTCTATGGGATGGGACATAACTTTTTCTCCCTAAAACATTTCAGGAGGCAATAGCTAGTTTAAAAATTTGTTTTTCTTCACAGCTTACAAAATCCTTCATTATGACACTGTTATATAGAAACAATTAAGCCCATACATTAAGAATATTATTAAGTATTGCATGGTTAGACCTGTTACTTGTGTTGTTTTCTTCTACTTTTATTAGAAAAACAACCATATCCAGCTGAGTGTAGAATCAATATGAAAATCAAGCCATTTTGTGAATTAGAAATGTTTGTAATTTAGTTGAATCACTGAACACATAACTTATTCAAATAACTTAGAAGCTAACAGTTTCTGTGTACAACCACTTCACATAACACTTTTAATATTCCTTTGTTTTTAATTGTACATAGTTTAATTTGTCACACTTTTGTGCTATGTTATACACACATTAAGCATAACAGGCATTATAAAATAAAGTTTGTAATTATCTTCAGCATCATTCTGTAATACATGTGTTTTAGCTGGTACACATATGGTATTGTGTTTTTTAAATGAAGTCTTATTTTGCCCTGACGTGATTTATAGAACATATTTCTTGTTAATTTAAAATGTAACAAATTCAAGAAACAATTCAAATACTTGTTAATTTGTTGAAATTAAGTCTGGTGTGTATTTTATTTTTCTTGTTGTATTTGTGTAATACATTTATTAGCCTATTTTAAACTTATTATTAAGCCTCTGAGCTTCCTGGTGTAAGAAAATAACAAAGAAGTGATATGGAAGATATTAGGTTTAATTGTGTTTTACAGCTAGGCATCTATGGCTTAGCAAAAACATTATATGAAATAATGAAAACAGCCAATACATTTGACAAGGTAATAAATGAAGTCAGACATCTCGTTATGTGTGTGAGCTCATTACTGTGTTACAGCAGATTGCATCGCATAAACAATCTGAACGTCATTCTTCCCTGGAGACACCGCATACTAGTCTTTAAAGCAAACAATGGATTATGATTATTCCTTGTTCAATATACTATGTTGTTTGAACACTATGTATTGCACTGGATTGTGGGATTTTTACAACACATTTTATTTGGACACCATTACAAAATAGTAGAAAAAACATACTGCACTTGCACTATATTGAATCAGGCACAGTTTTGGACATTATACATTTTCCTCTGGCTAGTAATGTTAGACATGCTTACAAAACACATGATCAGTATAAGCAGTGTAGTAAAGTCTTTCTAATTAGTGACAGTAAATGTGGGGATGTACCATTACCTACTTAAAACTAGAAAACAGCTGCCTGTGGTTTCCTAGATAAAAAATAAAGTAATAAAATATTTGAAAGGGCGTTATTTTTACTCTTAGAGGTATTACAATCTAACCTGAGGGCCCGAAGAAATGATATTGAACTTACAGCATGCAATAATAAACCAATTCACAACAGTACAGGACACATAACTGCCTGGAAGACAGCGTTACAGTGTACAGAAAATAACAAGGTCAAACACTCTGGAAAGACCATGTGGAGAAAGAGTAAAGCACTTAGTCAAGTTAAATAAGGAAACCAAGAAGAAAGCTAGTGGCAACAGCTGCAGATGTCTCAGAGTGGACATACGTTTGCTTTTGAACCATATGTTAAAAGTACATAAAAAATGATTAAAATGTAGTGTTCATTTAGTGCAATGTTACCCACTGTGCATTTTCAGTACCACACCATGAAACAATTATTTTATTAATTTGGTTGATCAATCACCTGATTAAATATGCTTATCATGACAGTATAATTTTATTGTACATTTTATTACACTGGGGCAGTAGATGTAAAACCAGGGTGGCATTAGATCAAATTCATGGTCGGGTAGCAGTGAATGTAAGAATACATGACAATATCTCTATTGGCAGTGTGTATATATAGCTAATTAGGCCTTTAAATTATTTAACTCAGGGTTGTTGTTCTAATACCCAGGTCTACTTATCAACCACTGTCGGGTCCTTGAGCAAAGCACATTCTGCTCCAGGAATGTGCTTTCCAAATCACAATCCATCTTATTTCTCTATTTTCTGCTGTTTTTAATTTTTTACATAATGTTCATCTGGTGGTTGGTGTGTCAAAATGAACCAAATATTTTTACGCCCATTAAAAACAGGAAAACACCATTTGTAGCTCTTGTAAATGGCACTGGAACAGCCAATTAAAGGATTACTGTTTTATGTTATTACACTCCAATGCTTACTACTTTAAATAAATTTCATTTGTTTTGCAGTGATTGTGCACAAATAGATGTTGTATTTTTGGGATCTTCTACTTCTAGTGAGGTTGCATTTACTGTTTAACTAGTATACAATCGTCTGATGAGCACTTGAGTGCACCAGATGCACTCAGATGTGGCACATAGTTCAATCTAAAACAAAGATTACAAAAAAAAAAACCATTTTAAAGTAACAACCACGTTTTGTCTAATTATAACAATACATTTGATCTACGAAATGTTTTATTGAAATTAAGATTAAACGGGACTCCGAGTGGTCCAGCAAGCTAAGCGCTGCCACTATGATCAGGAGATTGCTTGTTCATTCCTGTTCATGTAGCTTGCCATCAGTTACCGGAGCCCTGAGAGAGCACAATTGGAGAAAATGGGGAAAAATATATATATATATATAAAATTAAAACATAATATTATGCTAACTATGCCTTTTAGAAGCTAAGAAAACAAGGATTAAAATAACGTTTTTTGCCTAATTTTTTGCAAAAAAATTGTCACATTTTGCTTTTTCCGTTCTAGAATGCTTTTTACTTCAAGTGTTAATATTAGCACCATCGCTCATTTTGGTAGAATAAACCATGTTGCAACTAACCTTATTCTCGCCTGCAATTTACTAAATTTTACTGCATTTTACTACAGCTATATTTATTTATACACAAATGTTAGATTTACCTATTTTACAAAGCATCGGTATTGACAGCAGCTTACAGGATGCGCAGAGGGGTGTCCCATATCGTATCATACACAATATATCATGACACATCAATATCATGCTTTTAAAAATCCTTATTGTGATAATAGAAGACAGTCTATTATTCAGAGGTTTGTACATGTTTGCAGCTTATATGCATGCACCAAAAATTTTGCACTTTGATATTTTGGTAGATTTTTGCTGCAATTACTTTGCTACTTGGTACTTTTGTCTTGGTAAAATGCTTCTTACAGGTTTATTGTTTCTGATTAATGTTTAAAACTTACATACATGAAAAAAAAACATTTGTTTTGTTGCAGTAATACATTCTCAAAATTAATAAAATGTTTTTGTCAGTGTTTTGTCATATTGCTAGATTAGTTATATTATATTAGTTATATTATTATTGCAAAAATACCTTGTGATATTTCTTAGGACCATATTGTCCACCTCTAGTAGGGAGAGAAATATAGACTAAGAATTAGGGCTGCAACTAATTATTATTTTGGTAGTCACTTAACAACTCAATTATTATTTCTGCCATGTCTTCCATTTCTGTTTGCTGTGGGAATTGGTATAACTAAAAAAGGGATTTAAATGTCCTTCAAATGTCCAGAACATTGCCCTTTAAATGTGGAAAGTGCTAATATTTAGTAAAGAAATTTGTAATCTGTTGTGTTTGGACCCAGCTGGCATTTCAACGTTGAATCAACGTTGATCAACATAGATGTTATGATTGAATCAACGTTGAATCAACTGTTGATTTTGAAAAGTGAATATAGCAAGGTTGTTTCAACGTCATATGTTCAACCTTTAATAAACCATAGCTCACTAAAATGAGAAAATCCTATTGTTAGCAAAGTGTTAACAATAAAATTACATCACTGCAGTAAAGCTGAGTACAACGAAAGTTACCCACCATTACCAATCTGATTCAACATCTGATCTCAAAAACATCTAAACCGTAAAACTATTAGAAAATGAACATGATGTTAAATTAAAAAGCAGTTACTGCAAATAGAAGTAAAACACTGTTTTATTCCTCCATCCAACTGAACATTAAATGTTGATTCAACGTTGAAACAACAACATACATTACTTTAGTGATATTTCACATTGAAGGTAGGTTGTGTTCCTGCTGTGGAGATTTTTGAAGACGTATGCAGTCCGAGTATAAACTGTGTGAGTCACCCCTGTACTTTGTGTAGTGCTGCAAATTAACGATTAGTCGACAATGAACATTTGGAGCCGACAAATCTTTATAATCAACATTGTCGATTATAACGACTAATCGTTGCATCCCTACTAAGAATTTGCATATCGGTGCAGCCGTGAATAAAGTGAACAAAACATGAATACACACCACATGCCTGGGCTGATTTATGTTTTGTGAAACTTGTATTTAATTATTTTCTAATATGAAATAAAAAGCACCGAATTCGGTTTTGAATTCCGTTTGAGGCAGACTCGCAGTGTGTCTCTTTAAGGAACCATTTTTCCCCGCATGTGATGGTACTGAGAGCGGGGATGATGTGGTTATTATGTAAAGTACTGTGTGGAGTGCGGGCTCCGATTCCGGTCTCTCAGCGAGCAGTCAGACAGAAGAGCCCCGGTTACAGGACTGACTCAGATCACAGCGAGCCCGACCGCCCGCCCGCCCGCGGACAGGAGAGGACCGCGGCCCGGCTGCAGCTCTGTAGCTCCGACTGTGCGGTAAGAACTGTAGCTGCTGCAGGGAAGCAGAGTCTGCGTGTCTGCTGACCATCTAACTAACGGCTGTGTGAAACTGTACGAGCTAACCTACCGCTGCACAGCCCGGCTCTCTCTATCCGTCTCTCCCGTATCTCCACGGTGTAGCTCACTCCGAGACCCGGGGTGTTATTATACCCGTTATTTATAGTGCGATTTAAAGCAAAAACAGGCTTGTGGGAGCGAGTCGGTGCTGTAGAATCGTTTTTTTGGAGCTCAGAAAGCAGACAGATCAGACGACGAAGCTGAAGTTGGATCGCGTATGGAATTTTCCGTTCCACCTTAAATGGCCGTTTAAATTCTACATTCCACCCGAGACGCCTGTCGTCCGATTTAAGGTGGTATTCGAAAATTCCAACAAGAAGCCAACTTCAGCTAAAAACCCAACGCACCTTATGAATATTCAGCTTTATATGAAGGTAACTAGCGTTAAACACACTTTGAACATGAAATAATTCAGGATTTGTGGGATTAGCTGGCACTTACAGACAATTTAGCTACAGACAGCTGGCACTTTACAGCTAAACAACCTCATTTTTTGAAGTTATGACTTCAAAACAGAGCCAAAACGAGGCAGAGTTACTAATTAACCCCAGTGGTTCAACACTATTAGCTAGCTAGGCCATCTACACCGTGTTTAAATGCTCTGTAATGGACCATGACACATGTCATTAGCTCGTTAGCTAGCATCATGTGTGTGCGTCGTGGAGAGAGAGAGAGAGAGAGTGTGGGTGAGAGAGGGAATGAATGACAGAGCTGTGTCGCACATCTAAGCTTTAGTGATGATCACAGCCAGGGCTTGACTGTATCGCCCCAGGAGCAGAAGGTGGTGTGCTGGCCGCTCGTGTGCATTCTTCACCTAGGACATGTGTGCTGCTGCTGCTGTGCACACGGCACGTCATCGGCACCGAGGGGGCTCCGTGGACGTGGACATGAGCTTTAAAGTTGGGCGGAATGTTTTATTTTTGTGTGCTTTGTAAACCTATGCTTCTGCTGTGTTGTGCTTTGTGTGTGTGTTGTGCGCGCGCGCGCAACAGGTGCAAGTTGTGCATGCATGGAGACAAGGCTATTCGGCAGTGACGTCATGTGCATGTTTAAAAGGAACCCTGGGTATTTTGTTTATTATTATACATACTAAATAAGACGAACAGATCAAATTCCGCTGCTGCATATGTTGTTTCTATTGAAAATGCTGGATTTTCTTTCTTGTATGTAATGTGACACCTTAACTAGGGTTGGAATGTGTGAATACATGAATGAGCTAACTCTTGAAATGACTTCCATGTTTTTGTCCAATAAGCAACTTGAAAAAAAAAGGTAAATAGGTAAAAGTAGTGAGATATGGATCTGTGTGACAGATAGAAATGTTCGTGACAATCCTACCATTTGATTTAATTTCTTTCACATTGCTGGAAGAACAAAAATGTAAGCATTTCATGGAATAGAGTAGGATGGATATAACTTATATTACTAAAAAGCTAAGCACATGAGTTTTGGATAAGAGACGCCCTGCGTCAAAATACTTTTAAAACAATTTAACCATCACAGACAAATTTCCAAAGTCAGGATAACTCTATATTATAAACTAATAAAACAGGAAATTGGCCTTGCCCACTGCACTGCAAAAACAGTAGTACTAGAGCCATTGAGTAACAGCTAATCTATTTTTTACTAATTTAATGTGATTTAAAACACTTTTTTTGTGTTAAGGAAAGCTTTCTGAAATAAAAGGTCAATATAAAATATAAATTATTACAATGCAATGGAAATAAAACTAATCTTTTAGTTAACTGGATATATTTGTTGTATAGATTTTATAGTAAAATATTTGAGTTATATTAGAGCATTCTTACATTTTATTTTACCATCACTGGAGATAATTCAGGTCCGAAGGGGATAAAATACACGAGCCTGTGCACATTCTCATCCAAACCAGCCCATCCCAACTCTTGAATATGAATCCAGTCCTGATTTAAATCCAACATTTTTAAGTAGACCTTTAAAACTGACCTTTTAACTACAATTCTGAGTTATTTAAATAAATAAAATCTGTTCAGAAATATGATCATTAACAGTGCAACATGGAAAAAGCATAAGCCTCTAATTTAAGGAAACTTTATTAAGAATGGAATGGAGTGTAATGCAGACAAGTGGAGGAGCTCATGTGTTGCCAACTTGTGCAACTTTTTTAAGATGACAGTGTGATTTGTTACTTTGTTATATTGTGGTTATCACGCCAGAGCTTTATATATATATATATATATATAAAAAATATCATTAAAAATCCTAGGCCTACATCACAGACAGTGGCAGAAGAAAGTGATGGGAAATATAGACCCAACCCAGCCCAAGTTCGGGTTAGGCATTGGCTTGGGCTCAGGCATGGGCAGAGTATCTAACCTTTAATTACTTGAGTCTTGCTAATATTGCAGTGTGCTACGCTCTTCTTGAACATGTGGTGGTAAGGATGAAGAGCTTTCTTCTCCTCTTGATGTTCAAATTAAATAAATATTTCATATTTCATATTTTTAGTTTGGGCTCAAAAAATTGTGATGTGGACAAAAAGCAGCCATCCTGATTCATGTAACCAGGGACATGTTCACATTCTACGCATCTTTTTTAAAGAAACCACTGCCCATGTAAGAGAAGCTGTGGCCAAAAGCTGCTTCTGGTTTTGTTCCATTTTTTAACAGTTTCTTTTTAATTTCCACTAGTTGTCTGATGGGAAACAATGTCAAAAGAACTGTAGTTTCAGTCTTACAAAAAGTGACCCTACAAGATTCTAAGTCTTGAGTAATTTTTAGGTAGGGGAAAATGTCAGTTTTAAAACACATTTTCAGACTTTTCAAACGCTTCTATTGTACGGTTGGCAGATTAGCAGATTGGCTATTGCGTTAATTGAATTTTACTGCTCACAGTTTCTTCTGTTTTATGTTAGTCTGGCTTGGAAAGCTGTAAAACACTTGTTAAACTAAGTTAGAAAATTACAATTGCTCCTTGGACACTGATGTGGCTGCCCATCAATCTATGTGTGTTCTTACTCCCCTAATGGCTGTGTGTGTGTTTGTGGGTATTCCCTGCCACAGATGGGTTAAATGCAGAGAATAAATTCCAATGTACTGCTGTGTATTGGAGATAAAGTGTGCTTAAGTGTTTAATGTTACATTGCACACTGGAGATCTTATTTCTCTTCCTTTTACATATGTTACATGTATGCACAAAAATGACCAAGAATGTAATGGGCACTTGATCGATTTAATTTTGTTTTGGGCATTAAAAGCACAACATTACGGAGTATTAATGAGACCAAATGTTTGGAAACCCATGTCTTATAACAGGTTTATTTGGTTTTCTGTGAAATTAAGTTCTTATCAATACATGTCATCTAAAAAGGTATATGCAAGTTTTTTTTCAAACCAAATATCTCAGAAACCTGTTCAGGGTGACTGGTCTATGTCTGACTTAATTGTATGCATCACATCACTGTAAGTTTTTGGTGAGAATGTATTGTGGAGCAGTCTGTGTTCAGAGTAAATGAATCTAGTGATTTAAAAAAAAGTTTCTGTTATGCCCTTGTTTATCTTACCAGCTCTCTTCATTTTTAATTCTGAGTATATTTGGTTTAATGATTCAGAAATGAGCAGATAAAGACTGAGTTTGTTCATATCTCCATATTTGCAGTAGCTTTTGCAGTAGCTCCTGTATAACTCTATTAGCAGTGCTATGTTTGCTCAGGTGACCGGGAACAGCTATTATAGCCATAGAAATGTCCCGGGATCTACCAGACACCCGTTTTTTTTAGAATGAAAATGTGTGGCTTTGCATGAAAGGTAGTAGAAGATCTTTGATTCCATTTATTATAGTATTTTACCCTCTCCCTACTCAGGAAGACTTCTGCTTTCAAGTAAAAAGAAAAAAAGCTCAAGGACTGCTGCTTTATGTAATTCTAGAATGTTCAGCAGTAGTTTAATGACATTTGGTCTATAATGCTGACCAGCAACGCTTAATCAAAAAACTGAACATGACATTTTTTTTTGCATATTACAACTACTGTTTAGTCACCAATCCTTTCATTCAAATAAAGCAGAAGCACGCCTGATCCCACTTGTTATATCAATTAGTTTCATTATTTAAACAAATGAAAACATGCAGCCACACTGACCCTTTACAGAAAATATTTAACACCCCTAGCAAAGATATTGTCACTGTAACACACAAAAAAAAAACATATATGTGTAATATGATTTTTAGTTTTCCAAAATAGCATTTTTTACCTTTATATTCTATAACATTACTGTTGGTCCATTCATTATAACATTGTGGTCCAATATATATATATAAAAAACTGTAGTTTTGCAATATTTTACAGTAACAAAAACACAGCAAAAATAGAAAGGCAAGGATGCAGCAACAATATTCTGCTTATAATTTAATTTTATTCCACAAAGCAAGTCAGGAAAAATCTAGATAATTTGCTTTATTATCACAGTTACACAGTGCCTGACATTAGCAATAACATAATGTACAAATTGGTCAATTACTGAAATAATCATCGGCAGCTGTTTCAAAGACCCATTGATTCTAACCGATGGGCCTCTTTGCTGTTTTGCTTTGGGCAAAGCCGGATCTTGACCCTTAACAGCTAATCTTTAGCCAAATGTTCTGTATGATGTCTGATGCTCTTTGTTTAGTAGTAACAGTGGTTTATTCAGTGGGTTATAATACTATTGTAACACTAGCCTTTTTAAAGCTTTTTCTAGCCCATTCTAAATTCTAGTGGCAGTCATTGATTTTGTGCAATATAGTCTGTTGTTAAAACAGAGGAAACTAATACTCCACATTTGTACCATGGAAGGATATTGACTTTCCCCCGTGGTTCTGAATAGCATTGCTGATTGCATGGAAGAGCTCCTTGGAGAATTGCTGCTCCTTCTGTTGGCTTAAAATGATTGTCCAGCTCTCTATAAAAGTGGAATCCAGCACAGTTTGATGTGCTCCCAGAGGTACTCCTGATTCAGTTAATCACCAGGACCGTGTTCGAGCAGGGAAATCCAAGTTGGACAGAGTGTAACATCCTGGCTTTAAAGAACATCTGTCTGTGTAACATCTTTCATAATGCATCTACAACCCTGCACGCTGTGCTCCCTCACTCACCCACTCGCTCACTCCAACTCTAGACAGGGATTAAGTGCAGTGGAGTGTGCCTGATGATGATTTATCCTGTTTACATCAGCCAGCCTTCGCTGCTTATGTCCGTGGCCTAATCTAGGTTATTGGTGTAACAAGGGCGTAACAGGCATGGGAGACTTGGGGGGAAATGACCCATGCTTTTTGTGCTTTTAATGTTTCTTTTTTTTCTGCATATTTTTATAAGGATTTTATTGGACCTCGAACCCCAATGCTACCACCTTAATTAGAATATAAGCTCTTAGAGCTACATTCATTATTGTAGTACTTAAATGATTAAAAATGTGTGGTTTGGATTCATGTGTTTTATTTAGTCACATTACCATATTTGTATTTTGTCAGGAGACATCACTAAAGATATAACACTGATACAATGTAAAATAGTCTGTGTATGTCCTGTGTAGCTTGTTGCCGCAATACACGCTTGACACCATCTGAAAAAAATAAGGACGTTGACAAGGTGACCCCCCCATCCTTTTAACCTCTGCAGCAATTTTCAAAAGCCTACCTCTGGATATGATACTGAGCATTAGATCAAAGTGTCATATCTTTAGTGTCCCATGAAAAGATTCAATATTTACAAAAATGTGAGGGATATAATCACTTGTGAGATACTGTATAAAACCTGTTGTTAGAGTTGCAAAAGAAACCAAATATTAATGCCTGTGGATTTAGAATGAAATTTATTAGAGGGTTCAAACACTTTTCAACCAATACATTTTCATGACTCTTTCATGACTTTTCCATGCCTTTGTGGGCAATTTAAAACATCAGTACAGGCATGGCAAGAAACAAAAAACAAAAAAATCCATGTCAAAACTGGTTATTGTAGGCCAATATCTCACCTAACATTAATTGAAAACACTTTAAAATGTCACGTTTTACCAGCTGAATAACATTTCTGCATATTTTGCACAAATATGCCTTATTATATATCTCTGAATTAAGTCAGACAGCATTAAATCAGCATTTCCCTCACTGTTTGAATTTACAGTTATGGTTGAAGCTGAATCTCCAGTCTGAATAGGACCCACATAGAGAGCTAGCTAATGCGAAGAGATGTGACAGATTTACCCTAAAAATTAAATTATTTTTAAAACCAAAACAAATTTTTCAAATTTCCATGACTTTTCCAAAACTTTCTGGGTATTTGTCTTTATTTTCTTTTTTTTCTTCTCCTTTTTAACATATCCAGGCCTGGTAATTGCTATTTTCAAACTCCATGCATTATTTAAGTGTAAAACTTTTTGCTTTAACAAGTCACTTTAGCACAGATGCAAGAGAAAGTAAAATCATATTTTGAAGAACAAACGTTTTTAATATTCTTTAAGATTTCTTTATTTATGTTTTTTTTTTCAGAAGCACTTGATCCTGCATGTCTTCACATACCAATTGTGTTCTATTCGATTAAGATCTGCTGTAAAATGAATAATATGAGGAGAATGTAACTGTTTTTTTTAAGTGAAAGAGGCATGTTAAACAGTTTACTACACTAAAAAGGTTACTACACTAAGACCTGTTTCAAGTTTCAATATTTACTTGAGACTGGATAATGCAGGGACTTTTTCCTTGTATCTATAAATAATTCTGTTAAAAACATGCAATAATTAGGGTGGCACTTACTCAAAATATTACTAAATATCTAATTATCTGCAATACATATAACAACATTTATATGCCAAGAATAATATAAATCTGGCAAGATCTAGTGTACAAAATATATGTTATTAATTATGTTTTATTGTTATTAAAAGATACTATTTAACGTTATTTAGCTAAAGGTTCCATGTAGTACCACAAATACCATTTTTATGGAAAATGTTTCTTTTTCTGATAAAACTGTTTCTCAAATACACTGTATGTTCAAATGTTCGTAAACACTACTTCTACTGAATGTTTTCAGCCACTTTCATGTACTAGTTTTACCAGTTACTGACATGAATGTCTAGTCCCTGTAGAGAAGTATTACCAATAGAATGATGACACTTTGGACCAAATAAACATGGACCTGTTTGCACCATGAATAGTGCCAGAGGAAATTCTAGAGGAAATACAAGGAGGAGTTAATAAATCTAAAATCATTTCTACCAGTGATTGAGTTGATATTGATTTGAAGAAAAGTGAAATAAATTGTTCTTGATTTTTTGCAGTTATGGCTATATTCATTTTACTAGACTAAAGCGACTCAAATCTTATTTATTGCCTTACTGTGAGACAGATCTGATTTCAAGTAAGGCTTTAATTGTCATTCCATATGAGTACAAGTACAAATACAAGATCTTCTCTCCTGTCTTCACTATCCGCTGTAGGGACCAGATGGTAATGGAGGCACTCAAGATGCTCTCTACATCTGTAGAAAAAAGTAAAGATGGGAGGTGGGAGATTGGATTTTCTCAGTCTCTGCAGTTAGTAGGGGCACCATATTGCTTTCTTGGTTATTTAGTTGGTTCTGAGGGAAGAGGTGAGGTTTTCTACAAAGTGAACACAGAGGATGATGTTCTTCACAATCTCTGTGGACACCTGAGGTCAACATCCACCTTCCACATTTAGAGATAGGTTGTTGGTTCTGCACCAGTCCGTCAGCCACCGCACCTCCCCTCTGTATGCTGACTCGTCGTTCTTGCTGATAAGGCCCACCACAGCTGTGTCGCCATCAGACTTGATGTGGTTTGACCTGTACTTTGCAGTACAGTCATGAGTCAGCAGAGTGAACAGCAGTGGACTGAGCACACAGCCCTGGGGGGCACCGGTGCTCAGTATGGTGGTGCTGGAGGTGTTGTTACCAATCCTGATTACCCAATGACTGATTGTGGTCTCTCAGTCAAGAAATCCAAAACCCAGTTGCAGAGAGAGAAGTTCAGACCAGATCAGCTGCTGAAGGATGAAGGTGTTGAATGCTAAACAGGTTTTACAGCATGACAGTGACAATATACAAATATATATTTTTTATATAAATGACATTAGATTCATTTCAGGCACTAGACACATCCAGCAAGTTTCAAAAGATCATCATAGACTCCCTGTGTCTTACTGCTGTTTACAGAATCAACTGCCCAGTTTTAGCGAAGTAGAATTGTGCTACTCCCACTGGTCTTGCAGTGTGCTTACTTCACACAGCCCTTGCTTATGTGAAAAGAGCCATATTAGTTATAATGTGCAGTACTTGTTATTGATTCAAACTGTTGATTCTCAACAGCATTTGGGTTAGAATTAAGATTGGAGCCAGGACTATGTAAAGGACCAGGTAAAGGGATAGGTTCAGGTTTTGTGTTAAGGATTAGGAATAGGTTTAGGGTTAGGCAAAATCAAAGTGAATTTAATCTTTTAATTGTTGGATTTCATGTATTGTACGTCAAAGAAAATATAATAATTTCCAAAGCATTAAACAAGTCTTATCCAAGTAGAAACACCTGCATTAGATCTTGCACTTTTTGCTAGCATATGTTTACACTAAAATAGTTTGTTTGGCTTTAAAAAAAACTTTATTTTAAGTCTATTATGATCCAATTTAAGGTCAGTCTATAACAGAATGAAAGAGTGGGCTCTCCCCAGATTTGCTGCCAGACCAAACAGCAGTTTCAAAGTTTTAATCGGAATCTAAGGGGAAATAATTGATTTTTGGGCATAAGCATATGCCAGAAAAAAGATCTATAACAACATAACGACCTACAGTGTTAATAAAAGAAAAATCTTTCCTTGCTCCATGCTTAATAAATAAGTCTCTCACATCTAGCAAAGCTAGCAAATGAAAGTAAAATGTATCTAAACTGGTGTTCTTTTAAGCCACTTAAAACGGTAAGAACCCTAAAGATCCACATCCTCAATGTCAGTGACAAATACCTACACTTGCCATCAACCTTGCTGCAACAAGTACAGCTAAGACACATTTTAATGAAATCATCCTAAAAAACTGAATGATGCAGTTCTAAACCTATTACTTAATCAAAAATTCTCACTTTTGCAAACCTGTCAAACCAAAAATACCACATAGGTATCACCTACCTAAGCAGAATACACTATAACACAAACCCTCCACAGGCAAAAAGAGAGATTTTGCATTTCCAAAATGTATTAGACATGAGTTGGCTCAGGAACACTACACAAAAGCTACCTTCCTCTAGGGCAAACAAGGAGCACACCATAATATCAGAAACACAAAATTACCAAAATGACATGATCTAAGTGCCGTACAAACGTAATTTGAACCAATTCTGGCCAGCTCAACAACAAAGCACTTCACAGTGTCAAAATAACTGATCAGATTTAAAGAGGATTTATTTTTATCCTCACCAGAATCACAGGAGTTACGAAGGAGTTCAGGCTGACAGCTGTGTTTTTTATCAGGACTGCCAGGTTTTTTTTATTTTTATTTTCCATTGACACTGCAGCCGCAATCTGTAGCCGCTGTTTGGCTATTTTACTAGAAACTATACAAGCCTTCTAATATTATTGGAACAGACACATCAGTCCAGATATTTATCAGGGTCTGTTACCCCGTGTTTCCGCCACTGAAGCCCTCATTTCACTGCTGCTGTCCATTCTCTTCTCACGTTCATTTTTCATTCTTCTTGATGTAAAAGTCACATTAATTCCTATCTGGCCTTTCAGAATCATATGGATATGTATCTGATATTAAATATACCGAAGAGGCAGATTCAGCAACACACAAACAACATATTTGTGTCTCGTGTGGCGTAAAAGTTCAGATTTGGGCCATGTTTACCTGCTGTGTGAACGTAACCATAGACACACCATCTTATACAGTATATGAAAAGTTAGAGACAAAACTTATCTGTTGCTGCACAGTTTGTGTCTTCTAGTACTTCATCTGTGGTCACACAAAGCTGCCATATTATACTTTTGGCTGGATATTTCTGGTTGGTATACTATTCTCAGTCCAGGAATTACAATGAGATGTTTAAAAACTCCAGCAGCACTGCTGTTTCTAATCCACTCCTACCAGAAAAGGATTACAGTCCTTCGTGATTATAGAACTGCAAAGTGCTTCTATATGCTCAGTGAAGGTAATAAGATGGAGAATGGGTGTAGAAACAAGGGGATTGGGGTTAAAATCTGAACAAATTGACTGTGCAAAAAGACATTTTTTATAGAACGAAATACATTTGCTGATTAACAACAGTTATTTAAAATATGTTTTGATTGAACATTTATCCAGTGCAGTTTTAGCTTGTAATAGTTGAAGCATTGTTTTATTATCATTTTTACGTGTTTACAGATTGAAATCACTGGTGTGGAATAGCAGTAAAGCTGTGCATCATAAGGGACATTAACTTATTACACTTAGAATCTATTTTGCATGTGAAAATGAGTTATGACACTAATAAACTATATTCAGTGCGTTGTGCTAAAAATGGGAACATACGGTGCATCCATATGGGGCCTAAAAGTGCCTGTAGTTGAGGAAACAGCCATTAACACATAAGTCTATTATCGCAAAGATGATGATGATGATGATTATAATTCTAAAATGTCTCTGGATAATAATTATAGAAATAATACGCAGTTATTTTGTAATTGCGTGGCCTGTAGCAGACGTACACTGATTCGTTAAGTGTCCTTATTGTTGAAATGATTGTGCGCATGTTGCAGCATGCAGCTGCTCTTGCACTGCATTACAGATTGGTTTAAACACCTGAATCCACAGATATATGCTTTAATGTTAACTAGGTTAAAATCCTAGAACCTTTGCTGAGTAAATATATTAAATCTGCATTATATTGTAATGGGCTAATCCACTCGTCTGACCAGTATCATTAATAATTTCACAGCCAGCACAGCAGTGGTTCTGGAGCAGAGCTGACGCTGCTGACTCAGTTTCCCAGATGTAGCGAGCAAGCCGAGTCCACTTTACAGGACACACACACACAAACAACCAACCACCAGTGTGTTGTAGGAATTAGTTTAATGATGAGGAATAGCCGGATGAAAGAGCTGCATACATGGTCCTAGTGCTGTGAAACGTTCTGCCTCAGGGCTGAGTCATTTCAACAGATTGCGTTTGAAAAATATATAAAATGTTTTTTTTTTAAATCATCTCCAACTGTAAATGATACCTACCTACTTATAAAATGCTTCAGTTCCAACCTAGATACCCAAAAGAGCATAATATATTAATCCAATATGCCTAATTAATAAAGTCCTCATTTTGAATGCAAAGGACATGTGTCTGATATTTTCCTTCTAATAAAATGATTATTAAAATAATACATTTAAAAAAAAGCGAAGGGTTAAGCACATAGTCAATTCAGACAAGGGATAATCCCTGCTGAGAATCCAGCTCAAGACCAGCTTTTTACTGGTAGCTGGTTTTAGATGAGCTGAGCTGGACTTTGATGGTCAAAGTGGTTGACAAGCGAGTGAAAAGCTGGTGAAAACACGCTCCATGCTGGTAAACAAGCTGGTTAACCTGCGAATGACCAGCACAGTAGCCACGTACCAAAGTGTAGGTGGTTAGGTCCTAAGTAGGACTGTCCTTTGAATACAATTTCTTAGTGCTGTATTGGTCACACATATGGCTCAGTCTAACCAGGCAAACATCACATGGTGACATTTCTGCACAAAATTCATGTGATTTTTTATTAATTTTCGCATTTAAAACAAGCGCTGCTCCGAAGGCATAATTTTCCATTATTTTCTCCAATTTTTTGTATTTCTGGTATTTGCCATTGCGTTGTACCCAGGCCTGTCATGACAGCTATAATTAAATGTAAATTTGTAGTCATGCATAGTCATGTACAGTCATGTATGTATGTCATAATGACTATAACTTTGCTAAACAATATTGTTTTCATTCTGAGACTGATTAATAGCACTAATATAATGATAAAATATCAGCATGATAATGTAATTTCACCATTTCAAAGGACAATGAAGTTTTAACACACTGTTAACCCCGTTTGACTAAAAGAACTCTGGTTCTGGAACTGGTTCTGTTCAGACTGATAAGAACCTTGGTGCTTTTCAGCAAACCAGCCCATGTTTGCACCAGTTTAGTGAAACCAAGAATACATTACAAAATACCTTATCAACAGAGGGCGTTGCTGGTCTTGATATTGCTGGTCATGCTAGTCATCCAGATTGGTGATACTGGTTAAGCTGGTCAACCAGTATAATACAGTGCCCTCCATAATTATTGGCACCCCTGGTTAAGATGTGTTCTTTAGCTTCTCATAAATTGAGTTTTGTTCAAAATAATATAGGACCACGATGGAAAAAAAGAGTAAAATACAACCTTTAACTCAAGTGAATTTATTCAGTAGGAAAAAAAATCCCACATTAAGAAATAATTATTTAACATCAAATCATGTGTGCCACAATTATTAGCACCCCTGATGTTAATACTTTGTACAACCCTCTTTTGCCAACAAAACAGCACCTAATCTTCTCCTGTAATGTTTCACAAGATGGGAGAATACAGAAAGAGGGATCTTTGACCATTCCTCTTTGCACATTCTCTCTAAATCATCCAACGACCTGGGTCCTCTCCTCTGCACTCTCCTCTTCAGCTCACCCCACAGGTTTTCAATGGGGTTGAGGTCTGGGGACTGAGATGGCCATGGGAGGAGCTTGATTCTGTGTGCGGTGAACCATTTCTGTGTAGATTTGGCCACATGTTTAGGGTCATTATCTTGCTGAAAGACCCAGTGACGACCCATCTTCAGCTTTCGGGCAGAAGCCACCAGATTTTGTTTTAAAATGTCCTGGTATTTTAGAGCATTCATGATGCCATGCACCCTAACAAGGTTCCCAGGGCCTTTAGAAGAGAAACAGGCCCACAGCATCACTGATCCCCCGCCGTATTTCACAGTGGGCATGAGGTGCTTTTCTGCATACTCAGCTCTTGTGTTACGCCAGACCCACTTAGAGCATTTGTTGCCAAAAAGCTCTATCTTTGTTTCATCTGACCAAAGCACACGGTCCCAGTTGAAGTCCCAGTACCGCTAAGCAAACTCCAAACGTTTGCGTTTATGATTGTGAGTGAGAAATGGTTTCTTCCGTGCATGCCTCCCAAACAGCTTGTTGGCATGTAGATAGCGCCTGATGGTTGTTTTGGAGACTTTGTGACCCCAAGAAGCTACCATTTGTTGCAATTCTGTAACAGTGAGCTTTGGAGAACTTTTTATTTCTCTTATCATCCTCCTCACTGTGCGTGGTGGCAAAATAAACTTGCGTCCTCGTCCAGGCTTGTTTACCACTGTTCCAGTTGTTTTAAACTTCTTAATAATTCCTCTGACAGTAGATATGGACAGGTGTAGGCGAGTAGCGATTTTCTTGTAGCCATTGCCTGACTTGTGAAGGTCAACACACATCTGCCTCACTTGAATGGTATGTTCCTTTGTCTTTCCCATGTTGAAGATAAATGGCCTCTGTGTCACGTCATATTTATACCCCAGGGAAACAGGAAGTTGTGAATTACTAATTAAATGTTCCTACATACTCTGATCAACTTCGTAAACTACTGTAGAAGTGACAGAAATACTTTTATTAAATGTATTTCCTAAGAATTGTTAGGGGTGCCAATAATTGTGGAACAGGTGATTTTATGAAGAATAATTATTTCTTAGTCAGGGATTTTATTTCCCCCTTAAAATTTACTTGAGTTAAAGGTTGGACTTTACTTTTTTTCCCATCGTGATCCTATATTATTTTGAACAAAACTCAATTTATGAGAAGCTAAAGAACACATCTTAACCAGGGGTGCCAATAATTATGGAGGGCACTGTATTGCTGGTCCAGCTATCATGATGAAGCTGGTCATGCTGGTAAAACAGGATAGTATGGGAAGGACATACTGGTTGTCTGGTTGATCAGGTTGATGAAGCTCATAGATCAGCTATACCATTAAACTCTAACTAAAACATACCTTAAGCTGTTCGACCACCTTAACTGGCTAAACCAGCTTGACCTGTTTGATCTGGATAGGCAGTTTTTGATTGTTTATTAAATACAATCAGTTAAAACAATCTTGTTTTACCATTTTAACCACTTTCAGGTTTTTGTAACTATTATAGATAATGTGTTTGTGGACATTGTTTTAACTGTTCTAAACGGTGGTTTTGCATAAAATAAACCCTAACCTAGCTTGTGTCTTTAATCTGCACCCTAATCCAGTGAATAAACTATCAAAAAGTTAACCAGCACAGTAAAAATAACATAACAAAAAACATTACTCCACTGGGCAGAGTACCCAGAACTAAGGATTTGTTGGAAACCACCCAAGAATATGACCCAACAGGCTCAAGCCAAAACAACAACCACATATGCTATGAGTGGAAAAATACACTTGCGTTTTTGTCAGTAGTGCAGAAGTGTATAAACATAGCAGCCCTACTGAAGCTCCATCACAAATGTTTAGGCAATTGCTTCATCTTCTTCGCTAAAGCCTGTGGGACAAATCATTCATTCTGAGGGTCATTATCATCTATGGTTTAGAATGTAGTAAGGAAAAGTGAAAGCTCCATTCTGACGGTATCATGCTGCTGTGTCGCAGTGTTGTTCACTTTCACATTCATTTTGGTTCTTTTAAAAAAAAGTTCTTAGCACTGGAGGAAAGTGCTCAGCTGTCTTTATTAGAAGCCCAAAATAAGAATGTGAACATCCAAGACGTCAGAATGAGCTCCTATTATAATTCATGTGTGTATATAAATATATTTAGAATGGTTGTTGTTTTGATGTATGTCATGCTTTGATGTATATTTTATCATGCTGTTGTATGTTGGTGTGAACATACTCCAGTGTGTTATGTGGGTGCATTTTTACGTTTGTGTTATGGGACATATTCGGGTATTCTGAGAAAGTAGGTAAAAGGCCTACGAGGCAGTATGTTATGGTCTTGAGGACACACATTTCAGACCCGATGACAGAGCCATTTTTAAGCCACTAAATAAGCTCTATGCCAAATTGTTTAAAATACCAGATAATTGGCCCATTCCACAGCGCTTCTTTTTGCTCATTTGGAAGGAAGTGTGAAACTGTAATATACTGTGACTATTAAAGCAGAATTTCTCAATTAGTCAGATAACTTGAATCAAAGTTCATTGGCGCCCACTCTGTAAGAAAATAAGTTCTTTTAATTTAGACTAATTTTAAATAATCTCTTCCCTGAACTTGTACCAGTAAGATGATGGTGGTAGTGTTACATTCTAACTGCCTTTATAAGTAATAAGTGCATTTTAGAATATCCCACATCTAAAAAAATGCATTTACCGAATGTTAAGAGTAGGGCTGGGGCGACGCGTCGACATAATCGACGTCATCGATTACGAAAATACATCGATTTGCATAACGCGCGTCGTAAACATGGCGGTGCCTGTGGAGAGCATGGACTCCGGAGAGCGATCTCCAGCTACAAAAAAACGCCAGCGGGCATCTAAAGTTTGGGAGCATTTCACGCAAAAGGGCAACAATGTGGTCCTCTGCCATATGTGCAAAATGGGGATGGTCTATCACAGTAGCACAACTGCTATGCAGGAGAACTTGAATCGCAAACATCCAGGAGCACTATGTCAACAGAGTCACACAGTAAGTTACCGTTTACATCAGGGTCTCCGCGGGTGTCCTTAAAAAGACTTAAGGCTGTCTACCAAAGGTTTTAAACCTGCCACAGGCAGAAATTATACAGTTTTGGTTTATATTTGTGCATGGCATTTCGCAGTTTCCAGAAACAGTAGCATTATTCATAAGTTCAGGTGTTTAGCTAAGCTAGTTGCCTTAAGTTATTTTAGCTAGAGCCGTCGGCGCTGCGGTGTTACACCGTTTTCTGTCACCGTCGGAATTTTGTGACCAGTGCTCACGGTTATGAGCGTTCATTGGCAAAACAGAAGCTTTCTATACCTACACCTTACCCTCAGCCCTAAACTTAACTGTTTTGGCCAGTCTGGGTAAACATTAGAAACGAACACGTTTCGAATCGGCCAGTGCACCGGTCTGCTGAGAACTACTTGCCAGTGGTCACAAAATCTAGCGGTCACAGAAAACAGTGCAACACACGGAGGTGGTGCATGGGAGCTTATCCATTTTTAGCGTAATAGATCTAAACAACGTGTTGTACATGTAAGTGATTATAAGTGTGGGGTTTGGTTTAGTAGGCTTGTGTTGTTGTTGTTGTTGTTGTTATTATATATAAATATAGTAATTTATCGTTTGCTTTAAAACGTAGAATAATAGTTATTTAAATATGTTTCTCAATAAATAGATTAGTCGACTAATCGAAAAAAATAATCGTTAGAATAATCGTTTAAAAAATAATCGTTAGGGACAGCCCTAGTTAAGAGAATATAAAGTTTGGTCTAACCAAGTTTTATTTGCATTGAATTGTGTGCTAAATTGAAATGTAGTCAATTTACTGGAAAAAATATTAAACACAGTGCGTGCATACTCTTGACTTGACTTGACATGGAATTCCATTTTAATGTATACACATTGTAACATTGTTTTTAATTTTGGACAGTCCATTCACAAAAACTGTACATGTAATTAAATGTACTATTAAATGACTATTTTAGTTGTTGATTTAGATTATCTCCCTTTGTACCTTCTACTGGTGAGGCTCCTGATCCATTGAATGTTTTACTGCACATTAGTTTAACTTTTTTACATAATAGCATGTTGCAGTATTTTTTAATACTTTGACAAAACTATATTAACCTTAACATTACAAAGTATATTATAGTAAACACTCACACAGACCTGAAATTCTAGTATGCATATGTATTTTCAATTGAAATGTAAATATTAATAGAATTTATATATTAGGTTTTGATAAAAAAAGAAATTAATTCATCTCTTTAATAATTATATTGACATGGATATGTATAATAAGTACATTTGTATTGTATTGAGGTTACTGCCTGTTCCAAAATACAAAAACAACACTGTGAAAAACACTCTCCAGAGTTAACACTACATCAAGAGCAACATGTTAAACTCCAGCTGAAAAGGTGCTCATTTTAACGAGGCAGTTAATACAACAAGAGTGAAAAGAACCCCCCGTTCAACCGTATTCACTCTAAGGGTGCGTGCTAAAGGACTGAGTGGGTAAACGGCTGGATTTCTCTCCTCCGTAATGAAGCTCCCTAAGCGCTGGTTTCTTTATTCTGTCTGTACAGTGATGTGGTGTTAAAAGAAAACTTGTCCGAGGCAGACACTGCCGTCTGTCGCTGCCCTGACCGTGCAGATCTCCATCAGACGCTACACAGTTGTGGCCCATCACCCCTCCCCCAAGTTTCTCCACAGCACCTTCTGTAGTGCGCTCTATTACACATAAACAATGTGTCGACAAGGAAATTCCACATAATTTATTTATTTTTTATTATTATTTATTTAAATTTTCCTACCATCCAATCAGCTAGGCTGATTGTCCCACCCATTTAGCTGCTAGTCAGCTGTTAGTCATTTGTATATCTCCCATCACTGATGATGCTACAACACCAGGAGGGTGAAGACTAGCATGTGACTCCTCCAATACATGTGAAATCAGCCACTGCCTCTTTTTGAACTGCTGATGCAGCATTGCTGAGTAGCATCACAGTGGGCTCGAAGGAAAGCGCAGGGACTCCAATACATCAGCTCACAGATGCCTTGTGCTGATCGACATCACCCTTTGGAGTGATGAGGGAAAACAGTGCCATCCACTCAGGGCTCCGGCAGCTGATGGCAAGCTGCATGCGATCTCATGAACATAGTGGCAGCATTTAGCCCGCTGGACCACTCAGTGCCTTCAGCCGTGTAAAAAAAAAAGATGATGTTTATTTTGTTGACTAATTGTCGCAGCCCTAAAATCTACATGTAATTAAATGAAAAAGTAAATACTGATTTTATGTCAGGACTGTAAACAATCTTCCTCAAAGATTACAAGTACACACATTCATACAACTATATTGCTAATGCTTCAAAATAAGCCCAGACATATTGCGAAGCAAATAGCATAATTCATAACAAAGAAATCAGCTTTATCCAGTGTCTCACAAAAGTCAGTATGCCCCTAAACTTTCTATAGATATTTTATTATTTCTTTTCATGCAACACTGAAGATATGACACTTTGATACAGTGTAAAGTACGGTGTAAACTTGCTGCACCCCCACCAGAGCTGCATAGGCTTTTACTCCTCCATGGTGACATCAAGGAGTTGTTGAATGTTAGACACCTTGTCCTCCTTACCTTCCTCTTGAGGATGCCCCACAGGTGCTTATTTGGATTTAGGTCTGTAGACATACTAGCCCAGTTCATCACCTTTATCTTTAGCTTGGGTTTGGGTCGTTGTTATGCTATGTGGCCCACTTCCTGGAGGTAGTCATGCTGCCCCAGACCATGATGCTACCACCACCATGCTTGACTGTAAGCAAAGGACAGTTGCCTTATAATTCCTCACCAGGGCGTCGCCACACATCCTCGACCCCGTTTATCTTGATCTCGTCAGACCACAGGACATGGTTTCAGGAATCCATGTGCTTGGACTTTCCTTTTAGAACAGTGACATGCGAACGGAGTTCATGCATTCTGTGTTGTAGAGTCTGAAACTGACCTCACACTTCTTCAAGCTCTGCAGCTATTTTTTTAAAGACAACTTCTAGATATTATGCTGAACATGTCGACTCAACTTCTTTGGTCGACTCTGGGGAGGCCTGTTCTGAGTGGAACATGTCCTGGAAAACTGCTGTATGACCTTGGCCACCATGCTGTGTTTCAGTTTTAGGGTGTTAGCAAACTTCTTATAGTCTAGGTCATCTTTGTGGAGAGCAACAATTCTGTTTCTCACAGAGAGTTTTCTTGCCATAAAATCCATGTTGAATATCCAGTGACCAGTACAAGAGAATTGTACCCCAAAAAACTAATTTAACAGGCCTGCTCCCCTTTCACACCCGAGACCTTGTAACACTATCGAGTCACATGACACTGGGAAGGGAAAATGGCACAAATTTCCATTTTTACTTATGGGTGTACTCACCTAGGTTGCCAGTGGTTTAGATATTAATGGCTGTGTGTTGAGTTATTATGAGAGCACAGCACATTTACACTGTTATACAAGCTGTGTAGGGTGTAATGTGAAGGGTGTACTCACTTTTGTGAGATACTGTAAATTAGAGCACTGCCACATGTTAGGATTTAGAAAAAATGTTTTGTATACAAACTATTTCCATGGTGTAATGTTTATTTCCATATAACATAGAAGTAATTCATTTCCATTTTCGCTTTTTACTTCCGAAGTCTCCCGGACTCTCTTTAGTCATAATTTAACGTGAAAGCTGTAACAGTATACACTCTGTATACTTTTTTTACAATTCTCTACAGTCTTGACTGAAGATCACTGAACACATTTGTTTATTATATTTTTTCCTAAATTACTTCTGTGCTTTGCTTCAATATAGTCAATATGACATTTGCACAACAAGATGAATATACTGTGGCATGCAAATGTTTTAGCACCCCTGGTTAACATTTCTGTTACTGTTGGTAGAAAAGCAAATGAAAGATGACCTAAATTCCAAAAGCTAAGTTAAACATGAAACATTTATTTAAAAACAGAAGCAATATAAATATGAATTTATTTCTATTTTTCTTTTATAGTTTCCAAATAACAAAAAAACTGTAAAAAGCATAGTGTCAATACAAATTACAGCATAACATATACACATAACCTATACATAACTTATTACAGCTTGTAAAGACTTTTTGAGTCTTTTTTTTATATTCTTCCGTGCAAAAAGTGTTTTGATGTTTTGGCTTCTCTTTTGAGGTGTATCCAAACAGATTTTCTATTATGTTTCGTCAGGAATTGAGGTAGTCTGTCGTAGATTGTGAAGTAATATTTGGATCAAATACTATACACAATATAGCATGATATTAAAATATATATATATATATATATATATATACAGTGAGTCCAAAAAGTATTTGATCCCTTGCTGATTTTCTTTGTTTGCCCACTAATAAAGACACTATCCTTCTGCACTTTTAATGGTAGATATATTCTAACATGGAGAGACAGAATATCAAGACAAAAATCCAGAATATAATTTTAAAGAATATATTTTAATTAATTTGTATTTCAATGAGGAAAATAAGTATTTGATCCCTCTTGCCAAACACACTCAATACTTAGTGGCAAAGCCTTTGTTTGCAAGCACAGCGTTGAGACGTTTGTTGTAGTTAACCACAAGTTTAGCACACACACCAGGGGGAATTTTGGCGCACTCTTCTTTGCAGATCCTCTCTAAATCATGAAGGTTGGTGGGCTGTCGCTTGGCAACTCTGACCTCCAGCTCCCTCCATAGATTTTCGATCGGATTGAGGTCTGGCGACTGGCTGGGCCACTCCATGACCTTAATGTGATTTTTCTTGAGCCAATCCTTTGCTGTATGTTTAGGGTCGTTATCATGTTGGAAGACCCAACCACGGCCCATTTTCAGATCCCTGGCAGAGGGGAGGAGGTTGTCCCTCAGGATTGTGCGGTACATGGCTCCATCCATCTTCCCAGTGATGCGGTGAAGTAGCCCTGTACCCTTGGCAGAGAAACACCCCCAAAACATTATGCTTCCACCTCCATGCTTGACGGTGGGCACAGTGTTCTTGGGGTCATAGGCAGCATTTTTCTTCCTCCACACATGGCGGGTGGAGTTGAGGCCAAAAAGTTCAATTTTGGTCTCGTCTGACCACAAAACCTTCTCCCAATAACTTGGTTCATCTTTCAAATGATCATTGGCATACTTGAGGCGCGCCTGCACATGTGCTCTCTTCAGCAGGGGTACCTTTCGGGCACTGCAGGATGTGAATCCATTGTTGCGCAAAGTGTTGCCAATTGTTTCCTTGCAAACTGTGGTCCCAGCTGCCTTCAGGTCATTTGCTAACTCCTGCCGAGTGGTTGCAGGACGATTTCTGACCGTTCTCAGCATCATTGCCACCCCATGAGGCGAAATCTTCTTTGGAGCACCGGGCCGAGGTCTGTTGATTGTCATGTTATACTCTTTAAACTTTCTGATAATTGCACCAATAGTTGTTACTTTCACATCCAACACCTTACTAATCTTTTTGTAGCCCATTCCAGCTTTGTGAAGGTCAACAATTCTGACTCTGAGGTCCTGTGACAGCTCTTTGGTTTTACCCATGTTGGAGACTTGAAATCTGTGTGATCTGTCTGATTCTGGGGACAGGTGTTTTTCACACAAGTGATTAGTGAGAACAGGTGGCTTCAGGTCAGGTAACAAGTTGATTGGGAGTGTCTAACTGGTCTGTAAAAGCCAGAACTGCTAATGAATACTAAGGGATCAAATACTTATTTCACTCCATGAAATACAAATCAATTAATATATATTCCTTAGATTTATTTTCTGGATTTTCTTTTTAATATTCTGTCTCTCCATGTAAGAATACATCTACCATTAAAAGTATAGAATGATCATGTCTTTATTAGTGGGCCAACGAAGAAAATCAACAAGGGATCAAATACTTCTTGGACTCACTGTATATATATTACCACTACCTGATTTACTGAAATTGAATTTACTGAAATGAAATGTATGATATTTGTTAAGGATAGCGTCGGAAATTATAAATATAACACACTTTAATTGGTAAAACCACTTTAATAAAACATATGTAATAATGTGTTGGTTATAAGTGTTGGTGTCTGATTCGTTGTAAACTGTGGTTACTGTATGGATTTGTTCAGTTTTATCAGCAGATCTCCTGATTGACTTTAAGAAGAAACTGTTTAGATAAACTAGAGTTGAATGGAATTATTTAAGAGAGCTATGGAAATGGTTAAAACTAATACACAAACACACACACTACATGTGTATACACAGATAAATCATAATTTAATTGGTGAGGCAGGATTTGCTAAAAGATTTTCCTGTGTTGGTTAGAGGAACACAGTTAGAAAAACACAGAATTGGTCAGTGATTCTCTGTGAATTCCAGTCAATGCCAACAAACCACCTGATTTACTTTGAAGAAGTACTGATTAGATAACTAGCTAACTATTAGTTGAATGGTAACTAATTCTTGAAAAGAGACTTTGAAAAATTAAAGCTAACAAATTGTTTTTTTGACACACAGATAAATAGTTTTTTATATATCATTGTTTACTTGCTAACACAGCTTTCTTCTTATGTTGGTTAAAAGATAGTGATGGGTCGGCCACAAACTATCCAGCTCTAAGAAACAGCTCTTTGAAGTGAACAACGGGAACCAGCTGCTGACTTTGAGCTATGTTTTTCTGTTAAAGCCACATGTGATTGGTCAAGATATGTGGTGACATCTGTGCATCTTCACTAAGTGGAAGTTATGAACTTACACAGCATAATGAGCACAGGAGCTTGAGGAGATTAACAAAATAAATGCACAAAATATACAAATAATATACACAACCAGAGATTGGACCTTTTTGTCTAACTTGGATCTTTGATTTTTGTATTTTATAATATCTTTTTGTAGCACTCTGTTCCATGTTGAGTATACACATATTAATAGTAATATATATATTTTTTTTGTGATCCAAGCCAAAAGAAACGGCTCTCTGTTAGAAGTTCACTTAGAAAAATGAACTAGGGGTTGAATGTTAATTCTTGAGATGAGATTTGTACATAGTAAAGCTAACGAACTCACCTTTTCCAGATCATATCATTGTTTAGTGTGTAATACATCTTTAATAAAGCTTCTTCGTATGTTGGTTAGAAGAGCACAGTTTGGAGAATAGGTTTGGTTATTGATTCTCTGTGAACTCATCACTGTATGGATTTGTTCAGTTTCACCAGCAGATCACCTGATTCACTTTAAAGAAGGACTGATAAGATAAACTAGATACCCTAGCTGCTGTATGATAGTTCATTACTGAGTAGAGCTTTGTAAATGGTAATGCTAATACATTTAATTTATTAATGTTAAGATAAATAGGTAGATTTTTCATATCATTGTTTAATTGTACATAAAATGATATCTTGATATTCTTCAAATATTTGAGCTATTCTTATTTACGATTTACAACTTTTTGTTCTGTAAAAAACAGCACAGTTTAAGCTACTGCTTCCTTAACATTTTTAAAAAATATATCTATTTAACCTTACATGCAGCTTAAAAATGGTGCAAACAAAACTTTCTTGGAAAAGTGTACAGTATGAACATCACCTCCACATAAAAGAGTTCTTTACAGGTTTCTCCCAGAAGCAAATGTGTAGAGAGAATCTACTGAGATTCTCTCTGGCAGCTTCTTTATGTAAAGATGTACAATTTCGAAAATTACATTAAAATGTAACAGTAAACTGTATTAATAAAACTAATAAATAATAACCTTCCAGTCCCACTTGATAATACAGATTTAGCTTATAAATGTGCTTCATAGTTAGCTAGAAATTGGTTTTAAAAAGCACAGTTACACAGTATAATTGACAATGTTAAAGTTACTCTGTTAATTCAACACTGTATTGAGTCATATATTAACTATATGTACCTCTCATCAATGGTAACACATTTTACCCACAGGGTAAAACAAATCTTTTTTGTTTTTTTGCATTTTGCAAGTTGGATTATACCATCCGATTTGTGTTACAAGATATAAAAATTGACAAATCTAAAAACCGGGAGAAGATTAAACTTTTAATTTTTCTTGAAATACTTTTTGCGAATGGCTAAAATGACAAGCTCAGTAATTGAAAAAATGGATGAAAACCTATTTTTTCTTAATTTCGAATTTAGCTTGATACAGTCAGAAAATTTAACTGCTAAACTTTAGACTGTGTTTGGTTAGCTAGGTGTTGAACTGTAATTCTTGAGAAGAGACTTTATTTTAGACACTTTATAGCTTTTTTCAGATATACTATCGTCTCATATGTTTGTTTAATGTGTAAAAATGGGGTTTAAATTAACCCCCAGTGCTGACGGGTTTAAGGCAGTAGTGGACTGACTGGGAGCTGAACTTTTCCTCAGGGCGGTGTAGAGGCTGAGCGGGTCGGGCGCTGTTTGTCGCGGCGGACTGAAGTTATAAAGGCTGGCGTTCATTATTTACAAATAGTCATCGCTTGGAAACAACAACTGGCCGGATGCTGATTGGTCGGCGGCCGTGTCGAGCTGGGCGCGCGCGCCTCGTCATTGGTGCAGATGAAGTTGTGTGCAAATCGGCGAAGCAGGAAGAAGAGGAGAGCAGCGCCCCCCCCCCCCCCCCACACACGCACACACACTCGCAGCACGGCGCGACCAGGGGCTGCTTTTCCATTTAACTAATAAATCCAGCTCTTTCGACGACCGCCAGGATTATGCCTCTGATCGTGAGTATGGCGGGGCTGCGGGTGTGAGGGGGCGAACTGTGGAGCGGCGCTGGCGGGCTGCTGCGGGGCTGAGCGAGGGCGACCCTCTCCAGGACGAGTCGGGTTTTTTTCTGTGTTGGTGAAAACATTAGTGAGGCGAGGGCGGATTTTCGCTGCATGGTGGTGGCGGTGTGCGGCTGGCTGGAGGTGGTGGTCTCTCGGAGTGAGTGTGTGAGGAGAGGGGGTTTGAAGGTGTGTGTGTGTTGGTCGTGGATAAAGTGGTGGTGTTTTTCCTGCAGCCTCTCTCTCGCTCTCTCTGCACCGACCACATCGCAGGCTGTTATTTCTCCTCTGATGTAGGCTGACGTCAAGCCAACTGTGTCAGCCCGAGGTGTCGAGGAGGAGGACCGCCACAGCGCAGCGGCAGCAGCGCGGCTTCTCCTTCTCCTCTCCTCTGCTCCTCCTCTAGTTACACTTTAAACTTCGCTTTAAACCAACAACATTCACGCCGTTTAGGACACGATAGCGGCGCAGAGTCGACTCATAACCTGCTCTCGTCGACGCTCCGCTTTGCTGGTCGTTTCTCCTAAACTTCCCGTACCGTTCCGCGGGGCTCGGCCGGATCGGGTAGCGGGCGAGCTGAGCCCGAGCGGCGGCAGTGGCGGTGGCGGCTGCTGTTATAGGGTCAGGTGCAGCAGCGGGACTGCCAGCTCAGACACAGCAGCGCCTAGAGGAACGGCCATATAGCAAAGCAGCTTAGCTAACACCCTGCCTCCTCAGGCTACCAGCAAACATCCCAGTAAAACAGTAATGATTCATACACAACACTGAAAAAGCATTAATTATCCTGTAATGAGCAGCTTATAGTCACTAATCGACTGTGTAATTGACACGTGTATGAGTTCATTAAGTAAAAAAAATGATTGTTTACACAGCTCTGGAAAAAAATAAGAGACCACTTCAGTTTCTGAATCAGTTTCTCTGATTTGGCTATTTAGAGGTATATGTTTGAGTAAAATGAACGTTGTTGTTTTATTCTATAAACTACGCACAACATTCCTCCCAAATTCCAAATACAAATGTTGTCATTTAGAGCATTTATTTGCAGAAAATGAGAAATGTCTGAAATAACAAAAAGATGCAGAGCTTTCAGACCTCAAATAATGCAAAGAAAACAAGTTCTTATTCATTAAGTTTTAAGAGTTCCGAAGTCAATATTAGGTGGAATCACAGAATCACAGTTTTTATACATCTTGACATGTTCTCCTCCACCAGTCTTACACTCTGCTTTTGGTTAACTTTGTGACACTGCTGGTGCAACAATTCAAGCAGTTTAGCTTGGTTTGATGGCTTGTAATCATCAATCTTCCTCTTGATTATATTCCATACCAAACCCATAATTTTTAAGTAGTCTCTTATTTTTTTCCAGAGCTGTATATAAAAAAGCCAGTGTATATAGTAGCCTCTTCATAATTTCAAATTAAAGCCTTTGAAAACCTAAATCTGCATGGTTTAGGTTCCTCTTGTTCTCTGGTGTAAATATACAAAGAATTTCTTCCCAAAGTCTAATTATGTAAATCTCAGCTGTATTTCACCACTATCCCTCTCTGGATGTTAAATTTACAGGGGTAAAAGTGGGATAGGCTGACATCAGCAGAACTCTGAACAATCACAAGGCTAACATAGCCATAGCTCCACCCTATCTTTGAGTCTAAGCAACCAGAATAGGCAAACTGGTAAGCTGTCGCTTAGCAACCATCTAGGTAAGCTAACTTTACAAAGTTATTTTTCTGTGTATCTTGTGTGAAATGAGGAATTCAAAAGAAAAAGTTAAAATGTGCAGCCAGAGACTGACGCAGTGTCTCCGACTCAAGACTGTGTGTGCTTCTATTGTAATGTAAATCAAATGTTTGTTTGCAAGGTGATAGACAGCTGTCAGTCATGTATGTGCATTAGAATATTATGACCATGCCCACACAGTCTGAAGAGTGCATTTTGGTGATTTTGGGGAGGATAGTTGTGCTTTTGTTTCTATTTTAACTTGAAAGCTGAATGCTTCCCATAACATAAGTGGAGTATTATACAAAAATCAGTACATACATTTAAGTTAAATTTGTGGTAGTCCATTCATTGACCCCACAATCTGCCCTTCACCCAACTTATTGATGGGTCAACACTGATGTGATATGTGTCATTCTACAGAACCTTCTAACTCCTTTCACCGTCACTTTTGTGGTGGCAGGAAGCAGAGCTGTTGCTGTTAAAAATGCTCATTGAATCTACACTCAACGTTTATGTGTACCATTCAGAAATACAGTAAATATAGTAAACACTGGTAAATCCTTACAACACCTGTATCTTTTTAAAATGAATGGTTTTGAGTCAAAAGCCTTTCTCAAATCTGTCATTCAATTTCAGGCTTAAGGCTATGTATTCGCAACCATAGTGTGTCATAGCTTTCTGTGATTTTAAAGGATTTTAGAGATTACAGAGATCCTATCAATAGTAATGTAAACAGTTTTGTCTCAGTAAGTTTGTCTAGAATAGCACTTCTCGCATCAAACCACTTTGAACGACATTGTGGACAGCTTAGCCCCCAGCTGAAAAAGTGGGAAATGTAATCAGGTCAAATTTGAATGTGACACCACATGTGTTTTATTGGTGCACTGGTTGTAAAATTGTCATCCGGTGTGAAATCCGGCTAAAGCTTGTTTTTTATCAGGAGAAAAAGAGTGGTTAAATAAAAATACTTCAACAGCTGTCATATGATATATGTTGCCACATTTTTGTAAATAATTGTGATGATTTGTATTTGGTTGTCACATCATAAAAGTTATGAAAGCAGTCCAAATAGTAGGCATCATACCTCTTGTGTCATCATTACTGTGTCTTCATTACATCACATAAAACTAGTCTAATTAAGTAGTTAAATCCTTCTTGACCAAGTGAGTTCATCTACTAGTGTCATTACAACACTTCAAGAACAATTTTAGTGTTGTTAAGATCTACAATGCTCAGTATATTGCTGGTTAATCATTAGAGTGCAGTTGGCCTTTGCCATACTGGTTTCCAAGAAGGCTGTAATATGCAGATGCGAATAACCAAATCACAGTCACATAAGGGGTTTTAAAGAGTCTTTGTATTTATACTAGACAAAAATCCATAATTTTGTCAAAATAATCCAGAATATGTAAGGCAGGGGTGTCAAACTCATTTTGGCCGAGGGCCACATTGGCATATTGGCTGTCCTCCGAGGGCCAGATGTAACTTATAAATATAAGAAAATGTAACCAAATGTAATATATGTAAATGAATGTAATTACTCCTTAATGTTAAATAACTCTCAATATATTATTTATTCAATCAAATATTACAGTTGCATGGAAAAAATGTTTGCTTGTTGCTCTATTAACATAAATCCTGTTATGAAATCCAAAAACTCCATCAATCAAGAACCAAACTATACAAGTGAATAGAAATGACATAAAATACAAGTTATATTAACTTTGATCAAAACGTTTGATACTGAAAAGAGGCTTAATTAATATAAAATCAAAAATTGTGAGCTGTGACAGATTTAGCATTTCCTCATCCAACCACTAGTGGGAGCTGCAGCAGCACAAGCCCACAGTCTTTACTGAGTCAGAGCTACAGCCCAGCCACGGGCTACAGGGCTCAGCTGAGCCAGTCTGGAGCGTTTTTAAAATTTTAAGTTCTTCTGTGTATGAAATAAAATAACCCCACTAACCGGATAATACAGCTCTCTACAGTTCATATTTCAGCCCAAGCAGCTAACAGCAGCAGTTTAGAGCAGCCGTCGCGGAGTCACTGCTGGATTACATTATAAACAGGTCAGTTAGCGCTGCTAACCTCAGGATGTTTATAACTACGGAGTTTAGAACACACCACGGCTGCAAGGTTAGACTGTTGAAGAATACTGAAGACTATTAAAGGCTATTGGAGGTTATTGAAAGGGTTATTGGGGGCAGAAATCAGTAAAGGCTGGTTAGATAAGTGATTCACCTCCTTGTCCTTTGCTGAGGTGAAACTGCGACTAGCGATGTCACAGTGATGTTTATTAACCTCATTAAAACAGATTTTATCAGCTATTGTCTTATAAATATTTACACATAATTTATATCTCTTCTAAAAAGCGTTTATTTTGGTCAGTAACACAAAATGCATACCGGTCTTTCGCCTTGAAGCACAGCCGTCCGTCTGCATCAACTTGTCTTTTTCTGGATATTATGGGATAAACATGTCTCAATTCCACCCGCGAAGTTACACCTTCCCTCCGGCAGGGTTTCCACATCAATGACTACACTGCCCTGTAGCGGCAGTAAGCCGTAACTTCGCGGGTAACACAATCGACAAGCATTGTGGGAAATGTAGTTTTTGGTCAAAGCACGCTTCTGACCTATTTATTATAGACACTAAGATTTTACAAGCTCTCGCGGGCCACATAAAAAGACGTGGCGGGCCACATTTGGCCCGCGGGCCTTGTGTTTGACACATGTGATGTAAGGTTTATCTGTGCATTTTAATGCATTCTAAGATGTATTGCTGTTACAAGAATACAACCATGATGCTGTCAGTGTAATACAGTAGACAATAGTCACTTAACAAAAAAAAAAACATTTAAAAAAGAAGATTATCTTTTTAACATGAACATATGAAATTTTAACATTTCATAATATAATAATATCAGTTCAAAAAATCTATGCATCTTTATTGCTGCTTCTTCCTGGTCAGGAGCCTGAGATCCTTATCCTGCACAGGGTGCCAGTCTATGACAGTATATTAATGATACTATGTTCATATTTTTAACATTTGTTATTAAAAATAAAAAGACTCTTTGTGACTGATGACACTTAGTGTATTATATGATAATATATTAATATATTATTAATATATGTATCACAACTGATTTCGAGAATCAATAAGACAGATTAAATTTTGATTTAAATTTCCGATTCAATATAATTTAATTCAATTAAGCAATAATGCACTCAAGGTTTGTGATATAACGTGTAATATTGGCACTGCAGGCCGAGTTCCGTAGATCACCACAACAGTGCCAATATTACACGTTATAGCACAAACCTCGAGTGCATTATTGCAATTATACCACAGTTCCATTATAGCTGTTTATTGAAATATTTTAAGGTAAAAAAGATGAGAGAATAAGATTTGTTTGGTTTAAAGCACTTTGCAAGTTAAAACAGCTCCATAGCTGCTCTGTTTGTAGCTGTGCTGTAAGCGCTGCATCGTTGCTAGGTTACCTGTATGTGGACGAGTAGTACATGGAGAGCTTCGGTTACAGTGCATTACCAACTGATAATGGCACTCATAAAACGCCTCTTAGCCAATCATATTGCAGGATATTAATTAACTGTGATATAATACAGATTAATACATGGATATTTCAGTTACAGTAGCAGGTTGTTTGTATATGTATAGAATTTATTACAAAACTAATGATGCAATTGTTGTGCAAAGAGTCAGATTACCATTATTATAAATATTAGTGTGTACATGAAGAAACTAATGTAAAGCAGTTACAATAATGTATTATTTAAGCAAAATAGGCTAATGTAAAAGCTTATTCTCAAGTTTATATAAAGATATCAGCTCATTTATATAAAGATCATAACCTTAATAATAATACGTTTGTATAGCTTATTTTATATAGCTCTTTACAAAACTGCTGTGGACACAGAGCCACAGCAAAGTTCAGCAGCAGGCAGGGGGAAACTATTACAGACTAAGATGTAAGGAGTTTTTGGCTATGTTCACATTACCTAAAGTGACTCATATCAGATTTTTTGCTCTATTGTCTGTTTTTTTCAGGGCTGTGTAGATATTGTAGTTTCAAACTTTTCAAATTAAGATTTAGTCACTTTTATATGTGGTCCAATATGTGGGCATCTAACAAAAAGAAGCATGTTTGTTTGTATATGTTTGGCAAACATTTTTTGTTGTTGGTGAGAAAGGCAACATGCACAAATGTATATGTATGCCTTTTTAAGGCAGATTCATTCACATTACAGACAGATACGGCTCACTTACATTTATAAATGTAAACTGTCAACATGGCCAAATCTGATCTAAGCAAAAACAGTATTGATTAATGAATCTTATAAACGTTGCCTTAGAGAGGAAGCAATAGTTCCAAGCAGAACATCCACCATGCCCTGATTAGGCTGTGCTTTTACATTTTAAGTACATTCATGATTTGTATCAGGTTCTCCAGTGTACAGCAGTGCTAGGTAATTTCCCTGCTCAAATACATCCTCTAAACCTGGCAATTAGCAGATGAGCTGAATCATGTGTGTTTATGCAGGGAAATCCCCTGCGCTGGACAACAACCCCTAGTGTGGGTTTAAGAACCCTGACTCTGTATCATTATGAGGAACATTAGGGATAGTGTGGTTATGATGTAATTAACTATGGGGAGGAGTATTAGGGGCTGGAGTTTCTGCAGAGGCATATATATATATATATATATATATATATATATATATATATATATATATATATATATATATATATATTCTTATCTGTATGAGGTTATGTAATAATAGACAGCTACTCTACAGTACAGCAGACCTCTGTTGAGTTTTTTTTGGGGCTCCCTGATCCAACTCAAGTTCTCTAACTTTATAATCTAGTCTGACTAACCTATCTGATCATTTCACTCCCAGTTCTTTTAAAATACTGCAGTCAAATCACTTGTTTATGTGTATGTATGTGCACGCTGTTGCTTATAGTTGATAGCTGATGTATAATAAGTATATTATAGCATGATGATTGTTTTTTTTCTGTTTTCCTTTAAGTGTTTCCATTATACAGTACCAGTCAAAACTTTTAAAACACCTTAAATTTAGTGTTTTTTTATATTTTAAAATTGTCGGCATTGTAAATTAATACTAAAGTATATTTAATATGATTTAGTATATTATTTAGTATTAGAGAGATTCTTCAGAGGTTTATTTATTTATTTATTCTTATCTTTATGAGGATATATCATAATAAAAAAAGCTACTCTTTTTTCAATCCAAGTTCTCTAATGCTGAATAAAATAAGACATTTTCCTTTATTTATTTAGTTTATTTAGTAGTAATTTTTTTAAATTACAGTTTTAAACTTTATATGTTTAATATTGTATAACCAGTCAAAGGTTTGGAAACACCTTAAATTCTGTGTTTTTTTATTTTAAAATGCTCTGCATTGTAGATTAATTTAATTTAATATTTGTTAATAAACAAAAAGTGTTAAGCAAACCATAATATGTTTATATTATATTTTATATTTTATTATTTATATTATATTTAAAATTCTTCAAAGTAGGCATCTCTTCTTGCTAAGATGACAGTTGTACACATCTTGGCATTAACTTGTAGAGTCACCTGGAATGGCTTTCAGTTAACAGCTGTGCTGAACTTATTAAGAGTTAATTACTTGAATTTCTAGTCTCTTTATGTGTTTCAGAGCATCAGTTGTAAAGTTGTGAAGAAAAAAATCCTGCATTATAGTGTGTTTAAGTTACTTTTAAGTTAGTACATGATTCCTTTTACCTAGTCTGAATGATTTCAGTATTCGTTTACAATGTAGAAAAAAATTAAAATAAAACATTACATGAGAAGGTGTGTCTAAACTTTTGATTGGTACTGTGTAAATTCAAGAGTAAAGACAGAATGCAGGGTGGAAGTAGATCTCCTTAAAATTATAGTATGGAATAGAACATGTTGTTGCACAAATAAAACCACACTGGGTGAGTTTGAATGTGTGTGAAAAAAATGGCAGAGAATAGTTAAACATTTTACAGTAGAGCGATTTAAATAATTATATCCTAACAGAGACTTTTAAATGCTGTTCTTTGTACTTTATCGCATTTACAACAAAGCTCACAAACTTTCAGTTTCACCTTAAATGATACAGCAATTATGTTCTGCTGTTGAAATGTTTGCAATGCTGCGTCAATATTTAAAGCAGAACAGAAATGTTGAATTACAAGGCAACTTAAGCTTGTTTTGCTATTTCAAATAAAGCTCTTTTTTGTTTAGAAGGTCACAAAGAAAGCTATCTAGAGTTGTTTAGAAAAAAGAACACATGGTTTAACAGAAGGGTCTCTGTAAGAATGCAATAAACTTTTAGCACATTGCTATTAGTACGCAGAGCACAAAAACCAAGAAGTTTTTATGCTCCTCTGTAAAATAGACAAGCATATTCACCATTTGTGTTAAACCCAGATTAATTTAACCCATCTGTGCATTGAACATACTCACACACACACACTGTGTAGTGCTATTACTGTGGCACCTGTGGAGCAATAAGAGTTAAGAGTCTTGATCAGGGATTCAGCAGAGGCAGCTTGTCAAAACCGGGGATATAACCCAAAACTCTCTTCTCAAATACCTGATGCAATAACATTGTGTCACTGCAGACTCAATCCTGTGTTATTTACCTTCTGAGAAGTTTGTTAATAGTGCCTTAGAGGACACCAGAAAGAGCACAACAAAATTAAGCATCATAGCTGTAAAAAACCTGATAACCTTTCTATTACATAAATGTCTGCATACCGATACACTTGCTCAGAACAAAACATCCATACAAAAGAAACTATTTGGGTGTGTAGAAAAGATACTGGCCTGATCTAAGATTTTTATGTTAATTGTAGAAGAATCTGAGAGCATTAAAGTTGTATATTTATCACTTGTTGGATGTTGTTACCTGGATCTTGTCATTTCACTATTGATCATGAAGTAGGATACAGATGTGTGTTGCCTTTGTGCAAGACGAAAACCAAACTAAGATTTGTTAGTTGTTTTTTATTGCAAGTCTCACAGTTACTACAAATCGTCATGCCTTCCTTTGAATTCATCATTTATCTTTACTGAGAATTGAGTGGGTTAGTAATTCATGTGAAATGTTATGCTGACTCTTCAGCAAAAAGTAGGAAGGGCTTAGAGTGCTGCAATTCCTGACCTGCAGATCAAGTTCATGTTTAATAAAAAAATGGCAAAAGCATGTGTACTGTGTGTGTGTTGTGTGGAATATTCTAGTATTGCCCCGATTAAGCAAAGAAATGGTTAAGTAGAGATCAATTACAAGAGCCAGCTTCTTTCCAGGACAGTCAAATGTAAACTTAAGAGATCATTAATTTGATAAGCACTTAAAGAAAATGTTAAAGAAAATATTGCATGCTAGCTAACTCAGTAAATCCTATTTATTCTGTGTGGCAAGTGGAAAGGGAAGAACCTTGATTTATTTAATATGACTTTCTCCTAAATGCATTTCTTATTGTTTCTGTCCCCTTTAGATTTTCTCAGAAAGCATGTGATGACCCAAGCCCGGAAAAAGGGTTCCCTCAGCCAGTGCCGTGGCGAGGGCCGCGACTATGTAGATGGCTGGTCCCATGGTAAGACCATGGGTAAAGCTTGGCCTGAGCGTTGCATTAAAGAGCGCAAGGGTCTGAAGGGTGTGACCAAGCGGGGCAAGCAAAAGGGACAAGAGGACATGGAACAATGGCTCCATCAAGGATTTAAAAGTCGAGCCAGGCTAGAGCAATCTCAAAACAAGAACAGAACTAAGAAGAATGTGGCTAAGAAAGGCAAGGCAAAAGCATCCAAGAAGTTGAGGGAGGAGAGGAACAGGAAGCTCTACCCGCTGCGAGGAAGGGGAAGCACACCAGAGGCCGAGGCCTTGAGTTGCCATGTCCTACTCACCCGCCTGGAGGAGGATGCTGTGGAACAGGGAAACGACTTAAGTGATGAAGATCCGAATGTAATTCGAGGAAGGAATCGGAAAAAGAAGAGCATCAAACCCATCAAGAAGCTAGAAAAAGCCAAGAAGTCTGTAAACACACCATCTAAAACGAAATCAGAACCAACAGTTGATACAATTCTAGCTCAGGAGCCTCGCAAGCGTCGGCTTGCCTCACTTAATGCGGAGGCGGTAAATAGCTTGCTGCTGGAAAAAGCAGATGCGCCAGTGGGCAGCAAACTTGCTAAGAAACAGCAGCATGAGGCACCACCTGTTGCTATTGCAACAGATGATGCAAAGATTTGCTCCCTTTCTAAAAGGTCTCCTCAAGCCCACAGGACTGAATCGTGCCAAAGCCACAAGCAGGCCAAGAAAAGTAAGTCTGAGGAGAAGGATGACAGTGAACTGATGACTCTGTACGCTCCTGCTCCTAGACGGCTTGCTGGACTTAATGCTGCTGCCCTGTTGAAGCTCACAAGCTCCACGACAGGAAATAAGCAGCGTGCGAAGACGGACAAGGACAAGGACAAGGAAACAACAACGGGAAAGCAGACTGCACGGTCTAAAACCAGGGTGCGGCAGTCTAAGGAGCAAGGCATTAAACAGGCTCCACCACAAGGTGGTTGTGCAGTGTGTAAGAGCAGAGGATGTTTAGAGTCCAAACCCAAGTGGAAAGAGGCAGCGGACCATCACCGCCTAACCAAACAGGGGTACCAGTCTCGCAGTATGTTGGGATATCCCCTTAAGGTGGTGAAAGAAGAGCAAATGGAGACAGATATCAGTCCTCCTTACTTTTGCTGTCCTCCTGAGGGCTCAGTGGAATACTGTCACAGGTTGGCGCTGTTCCTGGGGCAGAAGGCCTACAGTGAGACAGAGGAGCACCCTGTGACCACAGTGAAGCACGAATGCCTGGTTCCTCCGTCTTCACTGGCACACCCGACCCTCACCCTTAGTGCCCACCCATGCCTGTGTGCAGACCCCTGCTACTCTAGTTACTATGTTCACATTGCTCATCCTGGGCCTCCTTCAGCAAGCCTAAGTACACAGCCTCTACCTTGTGCACACAGCTCCCTGTGTGCCCGTAGAGTCCCCGGGTCCAAGCTGCTCTCCTCTTCCGTCTCCCATGCCTCAGGAATTCCACACCCTGCCTTCTGCAATTCGGTGGGGTCAGCCTGCTACAGCGAAGGCTGCAGGGTCGGCAGCTACGCGTTCAGTACTATGCAGCCAGTCACCAGCAGGGCGTGCACTTATACCACAGGCTGCTCCAACTGTAGCCATCAAATCAAAACAGGTAAGAAATAAAAGTCGGAAAAGTTCAAAAATACAAAATTCTAAACTAAACTTTCTCTGCAGACTTGAATCTACTAGTCAAACTAAATGAAGTGTTTCTTGTTTCTGTAGAACGCTACTCTTCACCTCAAGGCGATCACAAGACCTCACTGCTTGTGCCACCGGCCTTGCCCCTTTCTGGCTGCCCCTTGCCCAGGGTAAGCCCGTCATCAACCGTTCTGCCGCGTCTTCTGTCCACCCTCTCAGACAACAGACAGACAGAGGTCAGGCCTCAAGGGCCTAAAAAATGCCCCCAAAGCACCAAACCTCCCAATGGCTCCACCGCTAAGGGGCATTCAAAACTGTCTCAGAAACAGCCAGTGCCGAGCCCAGTAAGTGCCAAACAGCAGAAGAAGGCAAATCGCCATCGGACGACAAATGGCTGGCGACCTTTTGGAGAACCTACAGAGAGAGAAGTCTTCATTGCGGTAAGTTTCATTTTCCTGCTGACTCGTTAGCATTGCAATCCGTACAAGAGCTGTGCTAATGTTGCTGTGTTGTTCTGCAGGGAGAAGATGAGACTGCGTTGCGACAGTGTTATGAAGGAGTAGAGCGAGATGGAGAAGTGATTCGGATCAGAGATACTGTGCTGTTGCGCTCTGGACCAAGAAAGAAGTCTCTACCGTATGTGGCCAAGATATCAGCTTTGTGGGATGACCCCAAAACAGGTGAGACAAAATAAAATCACATTTTTACACACAAGTAACCACAATTGGCCATACACTCTCTTGGTGGCTAGATGGTGTTCTCACCCCTTAGGACTCCCATTGTGGTGCTGGTCAGCACAAAAATTGGTTCAATGATGTATCAGAGCTGGGAATCCTGTGCTTTCCTCAGAGAGTGTTGACAATACAGAGTTGAAGAATGATCAGGGAGTTGGTCAGTGGTGGGTTAATTGGCTCAGAAAATGTAAGAATTTCAAGTACATTTAGTTTTTCAGACATGTAGTGATTATGCAGTAATAAACTTCTATTTCTTAACTTTGACACAAGAGCCTTTTTTATGTAAATTGGCACATTATGTCAAAATGCCATAATAAATGAAAATACTTCACAAAAATTGGAAATCATGTCTTTTATATTTATTGTAAATAATAGTTAGAATTAAGAAGATTTTTTCATTTTCTGTCAAGTGGCTTTTTTTTACTTTATTAATATATATTTATTCCATATATATATATATATATATATATATATATATATATATATATATATATATATATATAAGGAATAAATATATATATTAATAACAAAAATAAAAAACAAAAACAAAACAGGAACTGCTGCCAACAATATTTTAAGCAAGTATTTATCATTTTGTCCTATTAATTGCAGCACTTTTCTTATGTAAAGATTTGCCCATAAAAATTCTAACTCAATTCCAAACAAATCCACTATAGCATTTCCAGTCTCCTGTCAAAAGCCTGCCTATTCCGGGCATCCCCAGCCTTCTGAGTACCACACTGTCTCCAGCACCATCCCTTTTGCTTTCCTTGTGTCTTTAGAGCTCTTCTTTCAGGGGTGTAAAAAAACCTAACCAAGCATTTCCAGTTAAATTCCCCTAATAATCTAGAATGCGATGTTACAATTGTCCATCTACAAAAATAGCCCAGTCTTCATCTTCAAATTGATGAGTATCTTTCTTTCTCCCATTTCAATTTTGTGTATGTTGTACAGTAAGAGATACAGAGTTTTTGCATGGCAGTTATGTATTTTTTGCTCTTTGGTATTTTGATGAATTAAACTGGTCTCTTAGGCACTCCCTGAATTGCCCTCAATTACAACCTTTGTTAAATTGATGCCTATGTAGAAAGCAGGGCAAATTAATGAAAGAATGATCAATGTTTGTTTTTTAAAGCTTGTAAACGTTTAATTGTTTTTTTTAAAGTTCATAAATTAAAGAACAAAAGTAATAAAGTGTTTCATTTGTAAGCTGATTACAAGGGCAGTGGGGCCTTTTACTAGACATGTCTGCTTTTGTCTGTTTCCCTCTGTGGTTATATGGTGCCATTGTTTTCAGCAGTGGTTCGGTTGCCGTATCTGTGGTTTATTTGTTCTTCTTCCAGCAGTGTTCTCTTGTTTAGACTGGTCGGCAATTTATCTGCTTGATATTTAGTGGCAGACAATAATACGCAGCCCAGTGTAGGTCATGTTTGTAAGCTACTTAATGACTATGTATTCCCTCTTTCCTGTGCTCATTTGTTCCCAAAAGCACAGTTAATCTGTTATCAACTCTAAACAAATGTGCTTCTAGTTTTGCAACTTCTACAACCTACCAGACTTTGTGTTTAATCCTATAAACCTAGTTAAAGTGTGCACTGTAGAGTGTTTGCCTCTGACCTTTTAATTCTCTCTTTCAGGAGAGCTGATGATGAGTCTGTTCTGGTACTATCGACCTGAACACACACAGGGAGGCAGGGATCCCAGCATGCACTGTGAGGTGAGACATTCTCTCATACCATTCAGAATCCTTAAGGTCTCCAATGCAGTTACCCTACACTAAAAGTACTTTAGTCTACAATTAATTTTATAACGCTGAATAACAAGTAATTAAATCAGAAATATATTTCGGTTTGTTAAGATATGGAGAGTGTCTTTGATAACTTTATATTGTCCCTGTCATTTAAAATACAAGTCCAAAATAATAATTTTGCATGAGAAAGAAAAAACTTATTTGTAATGAAAGTAATTTTGCAGCATTTCTGCTTATTTGCATTTAGATCAGATTCACATCATATCCAAACTTTTAAAACTGTAAATGGAGATGCATCAGTGACCATATTAAAATTGTATTATTGTAATGCCAGTAGTGTATATTATATTCATGTTAAGTATGCATATTTTTGTAAATGTTGCTTTATAACAGAACTCCAGTAGTTTAAGCACCACAAACTATATTTAGATATTTAAAATACATTGACAACGGTTACAGTGTTATGAAGTGTTTGTAAGATGACATGAATGTATTATAAATCACCATTCATAAGAAGTATTAGCAAAAAATTGCACATTTGGAGGTCTGGGATTCGATATGACCCCCGATTTTTCCTTTTTTTGTCTTAAATGTTTAACAGTTAGCTTAATGTTAAACACTGGTTCCAAACATTATACAGATAAAATTAGTAGTGTTGATACACTGACATGCCAAAAGTTCCACACCTGTGTAAGTTGTGAGGTGTTGTCTTGTGAGTGAGGTTGAACACTGGCCAGTTTTGCTCCTGGCAAGGTGACATGAATTATCAGAGATCAGGCAAGATCGGATAGTGGGTGCCAGATGGATGAGGCATACTATTTCCAAAGCTGTGTGAGTGTTTCACATTCCACCATCCACAGCGTCACATGTGAACAGGCTTCTGTGGGAATGGCAAAAGTCATGAGACACAATACTGTTCCTGTTCTATGACATGAGGCATGTCAGTGTCAGAGCTGTGTTTGTGGCAGGTGGAGGACCAACAGCACATCGGGCAGATAATCATAATTTTAAGGATGTTTGTGTATATGAAAAGAATATTGTTGCTATCACACACAAAACGTATTTATGTTCTTTACATTGTATTCGAATTTTATGACGATGGATTAATAGAAATGCTCCAAAATTACTTATGTTTTCTTCTCCTGTAAGTTTGAGACATGAGGTTTTTGCACCACAGCAATTATATGTTTTCTTTGTTCACAACAACAGTGATTGCCATGTTTATAGCAATGCAGGGGTGTAACGGTACAGAAAATTCATGGTTCGGTTCACTGCTCGGTATAAACCCCACGGTTCGGTACGTTTTTGGTATGGTTCATGAATACAATAAAGAGGCTGGGCATTCTGTATAGCCTCACCTTTATTAACTTCATAATAGCAATGATCTTCATTATAACCATGTTTTGTTCTTTTGTTGTCCTTTTTCAGAATGAAATATTTGCTTCTCGGCATCAAGATGAAAACAGTGTGGCCTGTATTGAGGACAGATGCTATGTTTTGCCGTTAGCACAGTACTGTAGGTAAGAGATTTCACTTCAGGTTGACTGGCTAGCTGTGGTTACCCATGTATCTCACCTGGACTGATGCACTGATTTGTCGTAGGCAGAACTGTGTGTGTGTAGTCAGCAGGGTTCTGTTTTGTGTTTTAGATTTTGTGCCTTGGTAAAGCGCCGATCAGAGGGCGTACCCGACAGCACCCCAGTGGTGCCCCGCCCCTCCGACAGTGCCATCCCCTCTCACCGACTTGTGCCCGACGATGTTGACCCTGAGCTGGTTTACCTGTGTCGCCACGTCTACGACTTCCGTTACGGCCGCATACTGAAGAACCTGCAGTAAAGGTGCAAGACTGGTCATGGAGAACACACACCTGCACCTCACACACAATGAAGGACCTCCGTAATGAGAGGATCTGTGTGTGAAACCTATTGGTCTCCGGTTTTTGTTCTCATCATCGTAATTTATTGTTGGGAAGAGAGGTTTTTATTTGATTTAGGAGTAAAGTGAGGTTAGGAGAGTGTGGTTAGCCACTGAAGGAACATCTCTCATATATCATTACTATAAAAAAATGTGAGATTTTTGGGAATGATTTAATCAAACACTTGTCTCCACATTCCTAGTAGTGGCATTATCTAAGGCTAGTACTATAGAAGAAGGAAGAACGACAGCTTCATTTCACTTTTCCTCAACCATATTTTAAATGTAGGCTAGTTCTTATATCAGTACATCATGTTGTACTGCATAGAAGGCAAGAAGTTGCGGTGTGGGTTTGTTTTTTTTATTTAGATTTTTTTTATTTGTTTATATTAATATCTCTTCAGTGATTTGTCTTTTACACTGGACTGTGACACTGGTGAGTTAGATCAGCTGCAATTTCAGATTATGAGCATAAACAAAAAATCCTTTTTTATTGGAGGTTGACTTACAGCAGGACAAATCTGCATTCAGCTCAAATTTCTCTAAAGCAGAGTCTAGACTGACTTATTTTGAATGGAGAGAACAAGAGGAAGTGGACAAATCATGTTTTCGGTTCTCTTCCTCATGTTGTTTCTTTATGAGGGAATATATACTCCACTTTTTAATTCTGGTTTTACTATTCAAACAGTTGATTATTTAGTGGAGGAGAAGATGAACCTCCTGCCCACAGTGAAATGTCATTTAGTGGAGTTGTCCTCTCTTTCCATTCTTCTTTGTCTTGCCTTATTACATGCAGGTAGCTTTGTAGGCAGCTAGTTGTACCCAATCCTCTAAGAATATTCACTCCAGTAATCAAATAAACCAAAGGTCAGCACAGTGTTAATCCCCATTCTCACTAGTTAAGACCCCAGTATCTACCTGTGCTCTCTAATAGTGTAGATCAGAGGAAGTGATTCATGTTTTTTTGTTTTTGTTTTGTTTTGTTTTTTAGGAAAGGTTTTATAATATATTGAATTGAGACACTCAAGACTTATAACAAATATATTTTGAATATTTATTTGGCAAAGTCCTGCCTGTACCCATTTCCCCTTGCTTTTAGTAACCCTAGTGAAATTGCACTAATCCATTCCTTTATTTGTTTTTCCTTTCTCTCACTTTGCTGCTTGTTTTACTTTCCTTTTTAACCCGTGGCTCAGATTCTACCAACACTGTTCAGAGCAGTGATTTAATCAGCAAGAAAACCTGCAAGAAAGAAAACATCTTGCAGCATATGTTTTAATGTAGAGCAGAAAAAGAGCAAATCTCTACATATTTTAGGCATGGCAACTAGCAGCCATGCAGCCCTGCAGTTTACATTACTCTGAAAGGGTCCAGTACAAAATCATTCAAAATCATACAAAATATCATTCCAGATCTTCAGAAAGAAATATAATTCCACAGCAGTATACCCATGTTGTCTGTCTGTTTAGTCTTTTGTAAGTTTACCTGGCCACATATATAATTTCTGAAGATCTGGAATCTTATACTTAATTGCGAACACTCTAGCCTAATAACAGAGTCAGCGTCCTGTCAGGCCAGGATTACACCAGTCTCTTGTCTGTTTTTGCCCACTCTTTCATTAACTGAGTGCACATTTCAGCATTTCACCTGGGATTAAGGTCTGCCGATTCTGCTGATCAGTCAGAGCGTCCCACAGTTCCATCATGTCTATTGAACTGCACACACAGAGACACTCTTCTGTGAAAAGGGACTGCCAGTATTGTGTTCTGCTCGGAAATGAAGCACACGTTAGTGATAGAGGGCAAATAAATGGGTATATTTTATTTCAAAGACTGCTAATTGATGTTGAAGGAATGTTATATTGAGTCTTAGAGAGTAATTAAGATTACGTTCACATTACAGACCTCGATAATCAATTCAGATTTTTTGCTCAGGCCGGATTTGGCTAGCTTGACGGACGATTTTTATTCATAACTGTCAGGCTATGTTCAGACAGTAAGCAAATCAGATTTGTTTCTCAAATTACGTGTGTTGAGATGACTGTATGGACTATTACCTTGACATGATCAGATCAGTTTTGCTTGTCCAGACATCACAAACACATCTGCTCGGTAAGCTGTGGTCAAATTCGCCATCAGTAAGTAACCTTCCAGTACTTTGAATTTGTATGTATTTAATGCTGCAGGCCAAAGCACAAGTAGAAGAGACCAGAGGGCCAGGTACCTGCCAGTTGATTGCGTGATTGACTGCAATAGAAAATGATTGACACATCCTCTGTCCTTTGCTTACAAAGACCAATTGGTGCTGTAGCCTGCAGCATTGCACACATTTGGAACCTCCAAATCCACATTAGAAAAAATCTGATTTCAAGTGGTGTCTAGATGTCCAGACTATTATAAATACGATGGCCTACAAGGCCAAAAATCAATAGGCTCTTTCATACTTGATGGCAATAGTCAAAGCCAGATCAGCTCCAAGAGCTTTTTTAGCTTCCACCATCCCTCAAATCCCACAGAAGAAAGACAGGCTGATTTTTTTCTCTGTCCTGCACCAAGGTGGTGGAACAAACTGCCACTTGGCTGTCAGATCAGCACAGTCACTCGCTGTCACACTGAATGAAGACTCGTCTTTTTAAATAGTTCCTAAACTAACACTTTCTGATACTAGTCACAAACTAGCTATTAGAGTTGCACCGAACGTTTAATGCTTTTTCAATACTATGTCGTCACAAACGATTCGGTTATTTAGCGTCCAAGCTTTCAATACTGTGTAAAGCCCAGTTCCTAGCTTCAAAGGAGTCAAATTAGTAGGTGCGATTTGATTCACTTCATAAGAAAACTGATTCACACTGCAGCCGGTATGGCAGAATCAAGGTTAACCTAGTATTCTTGAACAAATGAATCAATTGCCGAGTATTCATTTGACTCAGTTGAGCGACACACGCAAGCCAGCAGCGCGAGAGCAGAGCCGCAGCGCACGTAGAATGACTGCGACTAAAATAAAAGTCATTCTCTCTCGTTCGAGACTTGTGGATAAAACAGGCTCGAGGAGTGAAGTCTGGGCATGTTTCGCTTATATCGCTGATGAAGACGGAAACCCAACCAACAGCACAAACCCAGTTTACAAACAGTGTAACAGATATCTCCAGAGCAAAGGATGAAACGCGAGCACGAGCTCAGCATTTAGTGGACAAGCACCCTGATCTCAGAGAGCTGAGAGGTTAGTGAAGTTAGTTAAGATTCACTCTGTAGCTTTACTAAGATTTACTAGCAACTGCTAATCCAAGCATCAGGGATAAGCTAGACAACCATCTTGCTCTGTGAACTTGAGACGTTCACATTTGTACGTTTCCATCGCAAACTTGATGTCAGTCACGTAGCCTGCTTGATTGTTAAGTGAACGTGGGCTTATTTTAAACGGTAACATGTTAATTAATAAAACGGAGCAATTTTATCACAGTAAACATCAAAGCACTGTATGTCTGCGTCTGCTAAATACCTTTTATATATACCTGTTTTGACTGTAAAAATCAATCTGATTTGGGGTAGCAGTCTGAACATAGTCTGATTAACCTGTATCTGTCCATAACCTAAACAAATCTGTTCCAGGAACATCACAAATGTGCACATTAATATGTTTATGCATGTCATCTCTGCAGAGATGTTCTTAATGGAGACTAGTCATCTTCTTAAAATATGACTTTGAGTGTTCCTAATGCTCAACATAGTGTCTGTTTACAGATAAAGTCCACCTCTCAAAGCGACCACACAGCCCTGAAGAAATCAGACCTGTGATAGATAAACGCAAAATATCAGATTTGTGTCACTACATCCTGGTAATGTGAACGTAGTCTTGTAACATGTATGTAACAGCTTCCAGAGAGCTTTATCGTATTTTACAGTGTCACATACCAGTCGACATGTGAGTTAAGCAGTGATAACTAGCTTATAACTGAAGAAGGAAGGACAATCCTTCTTAAAATTGTTTGTATCTGCAATACATGATTATGTTAGCAAGTCTATGCATTTAAATGCTAATCTTCCTCTGTGGCTCTCTTCTATGTTCTAGATGTGGAGTTTATTTTATTATTATCAGATTTAGGTGGCAGGAAGTCATATTTACACTCTCTAAATAGCCTTCATGATCAGCTCATGTAAATGAACATTCCTTCATTTACAATCCTTGAATTATAAAGAATATTTGTATGCTATGAATTGAGTTGATTGAATCAGAGCCTGCGCTACGAGATATCAGATATCGTCCTTTAAGCACTAAATGAAAAAAAAAAGAAAAGAATCAACTCTCCTCTGGTAAATGTGGCACCTTCCGTAAGTGTGTTTACTTGTAATCAAAGGAAAGCTTCTGGCTGTTTGAAATCATTTCCCATGCCTGAAATCTCTACATCGACAGGAATGCTCTGATATTTATTTATGTAGTTTTGTTTCATAAACCTCTAACCCTAAACCATATCCATACTTATATATTAATTATTCAAATGTTGAAATGGTGTACAGTGGTACTAGAATTTCTGCTTTAAGATAGATTAGATGGCTTTCCAACGTTACTATATATATAGTATATATAAGTGTACGTTCTAATGTGTGCAGAATACCTAGAACTTGTTTCATTCCATTGCATCATTGGCACAGATGTTGCTGCAGTTATTACGTGATCAGCAGGTCTTCTTTAAAAACGATTCAAATGATAATATTGTGGTTTAAATGAAGCGAGAAGTTTTTGATCCCGTATTTGTAAACAAAAGGTTTCTCTGTTTTTCAATTTCTCCTGGAAACATGAGATATTTTATTAAGTCTATTTCTAAAAGTAGAATATGCAATATATTTTTGGGACTATTTTTGAGGAGTCTATTTAAATCAAAGTCCTTCTATTGTTTTATCGAATTAAAGCTTGTTTTGATGTGGATCATAAATTAAAATTGATAACCAAATAGGCATGAGCTAAAACATGGACAGTGTTTAATTTTATAATTTTTATTAGGGTAGAATCCAAAGGTATGGATTACTTGAGAGCCATCAATGGAAAAAATATGTACATATATTGATTATTGAAGAATTGCCAGGCCATCTTTCAAATGAGATAAATGAGATGTTGCACAATATGTTTTTAGTACTTACGAGACATGTAACTATATTTAAAGAGGTTATTTAACATTTGAGTATACAAGCTATATAGATTATCTATCTATATTTCAAGTAACAAGTCATCTTAGTTGATAAGTATTTTGAAGTGCTGTTGCAATACTTGTGGTCAATGAGCGCCTTTTTTTAATTGTTTGTTTGATTTGTTTATTTAAGTTATGAAGTCTTCGGTAAAATAGCTAAAAGCTGCAGTTGTTGTATTTATGGAGACTTGAGATGGCATCAAGGGGTAAAGACCAAAGCACACTCTTCTACTGGTGCCCCTTTTATGTGTATATGGCATAAACGTGGGGCGGCCTCAGCAACTAGTAAGTGTACAGTACTGCTGCTGTCATTGCAGAGCGATTTCTGTCAACATACCTTAGTCACATAGGTACTTGAATTATCAGTTGCTGTGAATCTGTTTCATAGTATCATATATGACGTACATAATACATGTGGCCTTTTCCCGTTCGCTGTAAGTTGTTTGGTTTGCAGGAAACAAGCCAAATCTCATTAAGTTACTCTTGTAAGTGGTAGGATAAGTATGTCAACTGTCATACTTAACATACTGTATTGACCAAGAACAGCAGGTGGCAGCCATTGTCACTGCACTACACTACTGGTTTTCTGGTCATAGAGGGATAATGAGTCTGCTGTTATTTCCTTGTTTTTGTCTTTGACTTTTTCTATTGACTTTTCCTGAAACATCTGTTTGATGTGATATCGGTTGACCTCTGCAGTGAGTCTCCCGTAGTCTTTGAGAGGCTTCTTAAACAGTAGACTGACTACCAGCATGTGCCAGATAGACCCTCAGAGCTGAAAGGCTCTACATGGGTAGCCCACACTTGGATCACTTCAGAAGAGTGGTTTACTCACCACATCATGATGGAGCTCGGTCTAAATCTTTATCAAGCAACTAAAGCCTTATCCGGGTGGGATTAGTTTCTCAGGGGGACGTCTGTGAAAAATATGTCACACTTCTACTCAGTGATAAATCTATTTCATCCAGACTGCAACTGAAAAAAAAAACAGGAGGACCAGTGAGTTTCTTGGACACATGACATCACGTTCAGTAGCTCCTCCTTTTCCACTCGCTGTTGTGTTTACGTGGATCTCCGTGAAAACACACACACAAAGTGTAATTACGGTGCGTGGCAGCGGACAAATAGCTATTTTATTAAACGTGAAGAGACGAAACTCAAGATGTGGATCCGGACGAGACTAAAATTATCGGAGGACCACGGAGTTAAAACAGTAGATAATTCAGCCTGTAATTTTCTCAGAGAACGTCTAAGAAAAACACATACATGGTGGTTCCGGACGGGAATAAACTCACAGAGGACCCCCATAAAAGAGGAAATTACCACAGTACCCCCTGGAAAAAACGAATCCTCTCCAGATAGGGCTTAAGATCTAATCTTTAGACCCCTCTTTTTCTATAAGAAGAGCAGAAGTGGGAATTAAGCCCCAAATCAAGTGTTTCTTGGTGGCCATGATGTTAAGTTAGATGTTGCATGGCTGTATAAATGCTTAAAGTCATGAAATCCCTCTATATCACAGAGCTTGACCACTTCTTTGCAATGAAATAATTGTTGATGTGGTTTTGTTTGATTCAGAATTCCTTTCAAAACATAACCACAATGACCAAAAACAAGAGGCGTTTTGGTTTTTTTAATTCCCCTATCAAGACCAATATTAATATATGATTATTGTTTTTTTTCTTTGTGTTATTAGGTTAGTGCTTATGGCTAACATATATTTTAATAGAATGGGAGAGTGAATAAAATGTTATTTTTGAATGGGGATGGGGGTGGGTTGGGGTATGTTTTAATCAGATCATTTATGTTGCTTTGTCATGCACTCTTTGTTTGTTGTATGTTTTTGTTTTTTTTAATGACAACAAGAATCCCTGCTGATTATTGTTCAAATGAAAGAGTATTTATAAAACATGCTTTTGTTAAAACCTGTTTTGGTGAAGTGTTTTTATTGCAGCATGCATAACTTCATATAATAGTCCTGCATGTTTACAGACCTGCCACATTTACGCATTTTATTAAAGTATGCATATCGATATATCGCATTTCACCATGTTGTCCCAAGTTTGTCTGTTGTGACTGTGTTAGTGGCCGCTCGGGTTGGAGCACTGGACGCTTAGCAAACACGCTAATCGAGCGAGCTACCAGTTGAGCAATATGCGCTTGATTTTAGTCCAAACTGTCAAAAAAACATCTCCACACTAATGAAATCTTAGACTTATTATTATTCAGCAAAAAAGCTTGCCAGACTTAAAGCACATTAGACCATTAAGTTTAAACCTATTTCATAGTTAACATATTGACTAATTTGGGGGAGGGGGTCTTTGGGTGTGTGTTTGTAGGGGATTGTTCTTTTGTATTGTCAGGGACGGGGGGGCCCAGGCAGGGAGACAAGGAGACGGACGCAAGTGCAGGTAGTGAAAATAAATTTAATAAATAAATAACAAGCAAACAAGGAACAAGTAACATGAAACAAAGATACACAAATAACCAATAACCAAAACAAATCAGAGAACATAAACTAAACCAACTAGAGATAATAAATAAACAGGGAATATATATATATATATATATATAAAGGAAGAAACTAGAAATAAACAAAGAAAATAAACTATAAACAAGAAAACAAGAAATAAACGAGAAACAAATGACTAAGGCTATAGAAGACAAGGAAACACTGAGATAAGCTATGGAACACAGAGAGACAAAACAACAGAGGAAGGTGCAAAGACCGACGGAGGACAAGTGGCACAGGGGATCTATTTAACAAACAGGAAACACACTATAATTGGAAACACCTGGGGAAGGGGCGGAGCTACAAATGAGAAACAGGTGGTGGAAAACCACTGACAGGAGACACAGAGGGGCACAGGTCACGTGGGAATAACACACAGAGACATGAGACAAGACCAGGACGTGACATGTATCTGAAATAGTTGTTTTTTACTATTAATTCAATCAAAACAGAATGTGTATCTATATTGATTGATCTTTTCAACCTAAATTAGATGTTGTAAATACGTCTTCAAACCAACGTCTTTTCAACCACTAGAAACAGACCGTTTTTCACATTTTTAGGGACATGGTGTTGGGGGTCTGTCTTCCTCCAAAATATACAGGGTAGACCAGCATAAAAAAAATAATGAATCATGAATTTAATTAATATATAAATAAATAAATAAATTATTTTATATATATATATATATATATATATATATATATATATATATATATATATATATATATATATATATATATATATATATTTTTTTTTTTTTTTTTTTTTTTTTTTAAACACTGCTTGTTTAATTTACAATGAAATACACATTATCACATTAATAAAATCTGGTTTGTCATATTTACATAGTTCACACAGCTCAGGAAAAAAATAAGAGACCACTTGTTTCCTTTGCATTATTTGAGGTCTGAAAGCTCTGCATTTTTTTTTCTTATTTCAGCCATTTCTCATTTTCTGCAAATAAATGCTCTAAATCACAATATTTTTGTTTGGAATTTGGGAGAAATGTCTGCAGTTTATAGAATAAAACAACAATGTTAATTTTACTCAAACATATATCTATAAATAGCAAAATCAGAGAAACTGATTCAGAAACTGAAGTGGTCTCTTCGTTTTGTCCAGAGCCATATGTGCAGGGTTTGATATTGGGATGGTGGTGATTTTAATGTTTTTGTTTGTTTCAAGAAAAAAACAAATGCCTTAAATATATAGTTTACATTAACATATTGACCAATTTTCCTTTAAAAAGTGTGGGCTATGAATGTATACCGAATTTTTTAATAAAGCAAAATATTGTTTTTTTTTTGTTTTTTTTTTCCATCAAAATTGTTGGTGAGGGGGTTGGTGATTGTAATTGTTCCCATAAATTTCTTTCAAGGTTGATGGAGGATAGCATGTCTGAAGCATTCTGTAGGTAAAACTGGTTTCCTGTTGGTTATGAATGAAATGATCAAAGTAAACCTCACCCCTGAGTTCCACAGACTCCCTAATAACATGACATCTGGCCCGCTGTCATGAATAGACCTTGTTTTCTAGAAGGAAGCAATAAGACATGCACCATTTACCCACTAGATGTCAGCAGTTAACCTGTGAACTCACTAAACCAGCACAAAAAAACAGCACACACATTTACATACACTCACTGAGCACGTTGGCATGCCACAGTGGAGTAGCACAATGTAAATCATGAGGTATTTCCTCAGGGGATGGCTGGGGAATGTTATTTTGTGAGTGACCAGAGTGGCCAGCATGCTGGAAAAGTGATGTAAATAATGATGGTTGAATTTGGAGTGAGGCCTGATGGTTGTTACCAGATTGAAGGGCCTTTGAGGAATCTATAATGTCACATTTGTACTGGAAATATTGCATAAGCATTACCTACCACAGTGAACAGCGCAGTAAGTGGTAATGATAGTGACCAGCATCACGTGACTAAAATTGTCTGTGTGCAAATAGTTAAGCGATTGGCAGAAATCCTATCTACATTAAATGGAGGAGATCCCACATTCATATTATACAGATTTCAATTAAGGAACCACTATACCACAGCAGCATTATTGTCATTGTTAACAATCAAATAAGTATGCAAATATACACTGCCTGGCCAAAAAAAGTCTCCACCTGGATTTAAGTAAGTAAATGATGTGTGGTTGATGCTGCAGTTGGTCAGGTTTAGGTACAGCAACAGTATGTGCTGAAAGAATGAGGTCAGCTGACTACCTGAATATACTGAATATAGACCAGGTTATTCCATCAATGGATTTTTTCTTCCCTAATGATACAGACATATTCCAAGATCACAATGTCAGGATTCATGGAGCTGGAATAGTGAAAGAGTGATTCAGGGAGCACGAGATCATCATTTTTTTACACATGGATTGTTCACCACAGAGTCCAGACCTTAACCTCATTGAGAATCTTTGGGATGTTCTGGTGAAGGCTTTGTGCAGTGTCAGACTCTACCATCATCAATGCTGCTGCAAGATCTTGGTAAAAATTAATGCAGCACTAGTTTAAAAAAAAAATGTGACATTGCAGAAGCATATCGAAACAATGCCACATTGTGTGTAATCAAAGATTAAGGCGGGTGTTTGACCTTTTTTTTTTTGACTGAAAGGCTGCAATTTAAAGAAGAAGCCCAATATTGGGACCTTCAAGTTCAACTAAAGGTTTGCAGCTGATCACATACCATTCTGGTGGACAGTTTCATGGTCAGAGGAGACAAAAAATGGGTTGGGAACATTGCACAAATGAAATAATGAAGGAGCCTATCAAAAAGACAGTTAAAGGGGCACTAAAACCCTTGATTTTTGCTGACTCCACCCTCAGCAAAAATTTGAAAAAGGCTAAAAAATGGGAGGGGCACTGGGTGATGTATGGGTTTAGAGGCAGGGCAGGAGGAAGAGCTGATTGGCTTGAGCTGCAGCAGCAACGGTATATCTCTGATAGCGATAAGACGCAGATGGTTGGACGTGAAGAGGGGGTTAGGGGGCATATTGTGATGTGTCTGCTACCAAAGTACACGGACATATCATCCTTGTCTATCGCACAGTTAAACCTATAAGGGTGCTCAGAGGTGGAAATTACCACAATATGTGTTTTTTTAAAGGTTAGGAAAGCAGGACTGGTATGGTTCATTACTTCAAAGGAACACATTTCAACTGTTAATGAAAAAAAACAGATTTAGGGTTTAGTGGGTTTTTTAAACTTGGGTTTAACTTGGGTGTTTCAGCGGGACGTTGACAATAAAGATGGTTGTGGAATAAATAAAGCAGGCTAACATAAAGGCTTTATAAAGTCATGACCTCAAACCCTATCAAAACTATGTTAATTGTGCTCAAAATAAAATCTGTGCTAGAAAACCAATTTTTAGATTATTTGAGCTCAGTGTGTGTAGAATGTGATCTTAAAGCTGGCATCATTGTGTCTTTGTAGTGCACTATTGTGAGTTGACTGACCCAGGGCCATACAGCTGTGGTGTTCCATCTGCTCTTCAGCGTGTGTGGGGTGTTTTCTCACTCAGGCCTGCATGTTTAAGAATCTGTTATACTGCAGTGCTTCTGTTGTAGCTGTGATTCTGAGCTCTGTGGAGTTTTTCTCAGTCTCACTCAGCTGAACTGGATGTTTGTCTCTCATTCTGCTAAAGCCTGCTGTCCTTGTCTGTATCTCCTACGCCTTTAGGTGGATTCAGCTTTGGACTCTCTGATCCTCTTTACAGTTATTAGCAGTGGTCGAGCTCTGACCAGACAGAAGGGCTTTTCTCTGTGGAGTGTGTGGGTCAAGGCATACTGACCATATACACTGTGTACTACCATGAACTCATGGAGGGACATTACTGAAAATAGTATATCTTTATTGATACAAATAATACATCTGATTTATAACCTAGTAGTGGATCAATGAATTTGGAATACCCTGTAATTATATGATGTTTCACTTTTAGCTTAAAGTCATCTAATGACCAAAACATCTGACTTCCCTTTAGTTTAAGTTACCTAGCACAGCTTTGATAAAAAAAACAAACATTTGTTTTATAACATTCAATTTTGTTTAAAGCAGAAGTTTTTTTTAAACTGAAAGCAGTAGTATTCCTGAAAGAGTAGGTTCAAAATATTTAAATTAATGATATCATTATCTTGGCACAAATATCTCAACAACATCTAATATATTCATTGTGTAGTCTGGTTGGTTTGTTGGAAGTATTTTCCCTCTACATTTTGACAGTAGAATTTCATAATTAAACATAGTAGTGGATAACACCACTCCCTTTCAGAGAGCTACCAAATCATGTGGGAGGCTGGGGTTCAATACACTACACAGTTTTTACACTCAGCACTCCAACAACACACACGACACACCAACACTGTTTATTTCTGACCAGAAACCACATAGGGGTTTATAGGTTTCAATAGTGCCAATTTATATCTATCATACAGTAATGTACACAATTGTATACACACACTAAGGCAAGTTTAGAGTAACCAATTCACGTAATCTTAGGGTTGCCACCTTTTAGAATTTAAAAGAAACAGATACGGAAAAAAACATGGAAACCACTCACTCTGGGACTTGAACCCAATACCCTAGTACTATGAGGCAAACATGCTAACCAAGCCACTGAGCTGCCATTTTCTACCATTTTCCTTTTTACCACTTTTTACACATCTCATTTGCAAACAAAAATTCTGTTTAAATTTTTTTTAAATATATTTTTTAAAACTCTGCTTTTTTTGCTTTTCATCTCGCACCTATACTTTTTAAGTACCTGCTTGCTCATGGTGCAAGCAGGTGCCAGTGCGAGCAAAATAGGGGCTAAAATGCGATGTGTAGCACTCTCCGTTGTTGTGTTATTGCTCTAAAGATGATAATGGCAGTGTTTCTTTATGTCACCAGCTACATTTCAGAGGTAGTAAAAATGTACCAGATACTACATAATGTAGAGTTGTGTAGTCTAGGTACCATGCAGTGGAAAAGCAAGTTAAATGGAGGACAAATGCTTGGAGGATTTTTGTGCAGCACCTGTTCTTTAGAAGCTAGATAAGAGTAATGATTATACTGTGGTTGACCCAAACACCTCAGGTTAATAATAATCTCGAGAACTATAATTACAGTGTGTTAGAGATTATAGAGCTTTGTCAGGGGTGTGAATGCAGGCAAGACAGTGATGTGCTGTAACTCACTGAATTGACTTGTTACCAGTGTGTTCATTATTTTCTCATGAATAAAATGAATGTTATTGCTAGAAGTAAGTGATTATGTTGATGTAATGTATTTTGTTAATAGGGAGATGATGTATACATGAAACAAGAACATTCAATGCATCACTTTTTTCCATGTGGATAGAGATGAATGAAACATCTGTTTTTATTAAGCAGCCCATAGGGTGCTAGATAAACAGAATGAGAGCTTAGTGGGGATACCATTACTTCATCACACACTCATCTATCCAGCCCCCCCATGCTGTCTGGCCTGCAGGCAATTAACTTCCAGGGCTTACTGAGATTTTAATGAATTCTCGTAAGCAGGTTTCCCATCTAATCATCCCTTGATTAGCATAAGCAGAATGTTCATTACAGGATCTTGTTGGGAAGTGTTGGGTTGCGGAAACAGTTTAGAGAATTAGAAACAGGAGCAAAGGGCAAAAATGATTAAAATACAAGTACAAGGACAAGCACAAGTAACCTTTTTTGCCTTTATATGTACAGTGGTATCAAAACGTTCGGCATGCCTGGTAAACATTTCTGTTTTCAATTTCTGATTACCTTTTTTTCACACTATCACAGTTTCAAAACAACAAAGATAAACTGAGAAGGGCCTAACATTTAGACAACCTGCATGGTCAGTGCTTTGGTACACTCCCTTTACCAGATATCACAGCTTGTAAACAGCTACAGGTTCCATGTAGAACTGGACTACTGGACTTTCTCATTGAGGTCTACACACAGATTGTAAATGATGTTTAGATCTGTATCTATAGCAAAAACCTCAGCTTGCTCCTCCTGAGATAGTCCATGGAGGGTTTTGTGAATCATTATCTTGCTATGGAAGCCTTCTTGAGCTTAATCTTCAGCTTAATACAGACAATGTGATGTTTGAAGGTCTTTTACAGTCAAATAAGAGTTCTGGTTTGTCTTTATAAACATTCTATGAGGAATGCTCTAAAAACCTTCTTATTTTGTCCGACCTCAACTGTATCTTTTATATGCTTTTTGTTTTTAGAGAATTAAGCATTTGTTTTTCTTTTTAAAGGAGAATAATTTGTCATTCAGAAAGCTGCGCAGTCCAGGACTAGGCTTAATGTCTGGGAAACCGGCCCATAGAGCATAAAATCATCAACACTCTGCTGACTCAGTAAGTGCAGATTCACTGCTGTTTGAGCTGTAAAGGGAAACTGAATCCAAATGAATGCCAGTGCATTTAGAATGGAGTCTCTTTAAAGTTTATGTAAATTTCATGCTTTTAAAATTTCCTGCATGGCAGAGTATCAAGTAGGGGTTTGCCATATCATATTGTATGCAATAATATCACAAATATTTTAAATATCTTTATCTCAAAAATACCCTGACATATTGTGATATTATTGATATATTGTGATATTATTATTAAGGTCATATGGATGGTCATGGTACAGCATTTTGCTGTTTGAAAGAAAAGGAAAATTTACACAGTTCTCAATTCCTATTATTACTAGAGACAGATTATCTGTCCTGTATGATTTATTTTACTTAAATCCTGAATATATTGTCAAGGTATGCTGGGAGAGGACACGGAGAGCAGACGCAAATGCAAGTAATTTATTTACAAACATGAAAAGAAAACAAAACTTAACAACAGCGATACTCGGTTACAAAAAGGCGATACAAAGAAACACAGAAACAACCTGAATGACATGACTAATGCACAAAAATCGACCACTGAACACAGACACAAAAGTGCTATATATATAAACAGGGAACACTTGAAGCAGGTAACATGGGGGCGGAGCTACAGATAGTCACAAGGGGAAAACAAGTCTGGGGCAGAGATGCGGAGCAACACACAGGGCCATGTGCAGGGAAGCACGTGGGGAAAGAACACACAGGCACTGAGGAGAGAAGTAAATAAACAAACAGGAAGGCAGGAAAAAAACAGAAACAGACAGGAGAGACATGGAACAGGACGAGAACATGACATATATGGAGTGCATTCTTGGTATGACATGATATATGTGATCTGGTGACAATCTCAGTAAGGGGTGTGTCATATCATATTCTATGCAATAATATTGCCAAATAAATTTTAATATTTATTTTGTTGCAGTAGTGTATTCTTGAAAATTATTATTTTTTAATTCAATGTTTTCTCATATTGCAAAGAATATTGTTTTCGCAAAAATACCCGGAAATATTGTCATATTACTTTAAGATTGTGAAAACTATATTTGTGAGTTCTTTGATCAGAAATATGTAGAGTAATTGATATTTCTGAGATTTAATACAGAGCCAGAATTACCTTGATGTAATTATCTTAAATGGAAGACTTTTTTTACACCGACCGGACAATCAACGATTTTGTGAGCACACTGTCTATTTTCTAATAAACACATATCTCTGAAATTAGCCAGTACATGCATGTTCCCTCCCACCTGCCTAACAATCTTGGCTGAGCACTTGAGATGGCTTAACAGAGGCAGTAATCTGGGAGCAATTACATCACCCACCTCAGAATGTGTGTATGGGTGTCCCTGTGTATTAAGAAGGTCACTTGGGAGAAGAGTGTGTAGGAGTGTGGCCTGCTACACAATACAGCACACTTAAACACACACATAGGATCTCCTTTTACTTACACACACAAACACACACACACGCCAAGGAGACCTCCCTTTCACATGGAGGAAGGCATGGCATTGTCAGAAGCTCACATGGAGGAACTGGTGGAGAACTCTGGATCCATGGCTGGTGAAGCTGGAGGATCACGGCTGAGACAGCAGTACCACAGTGATGTCCTGCTAGCACCTGAAGCAGACTTCATAGTAGGTCAGTGGGAGCTCATTTTAGACCTCATTTCAATGACTCTTAGTTCTCAGATTGTTAAAGCATTTTATTTTTTTAAAATGAGTTCACAAAATTGAATACAACTGGTGATGACATGGACTAGAATATGTAGAATATAGAACAAGTCAGAGAAGCTTATTTCACCGTGTTACTGCCTTTGAAACTAGAGAAACCAATGTACTCATTTTTATTACATTCAAATGTATTTTTTTTTTTTTTTAGATTTCCTTGCAGAAATCTTAAGGAGCTTCAGGGATCCTTGATCTAAAAACCTTTGTTAGAGGTTCTTCCACAGTTTCAAACTGATGAACCCCTAAAGGTTAATTAATAAACAGTGTACTCCTAAAAGGAAAATGAAAAGATAAACTGACATTTTTTTTGTTACATCGTAATCTTAATTTTCAATGAAATTCTGTTGTATAACTTTATATAGCCATTTTACATAAGCAATAAACTATTTGCTGTATATTACAGTTTATTGCTACATGCTTCGTATTACACATTTTGTCATTTGCCATCAAAAATGTATAGAAATGCAGAGTTAATTTGAATACTTCACTTTTGCCATTATCTACAGATATATACATTTAAAAGTGTCTGCTGAAACTGTTTTGAGTATAGTGTTGATTATTGATTGTAGTGTTGTGGTTAGCGATATGAGTTGGACTACGATTAGAACTAAAGAGGATCGTCCAAATGATGTGATATTGTGCTGTCTGATACTCGGTTCTTTTGCTGGTGAAGTTCAGAAATTTTATGTGTTTAAAATGATTTCATCAAGTAAAATAATTTTAGAGATCATCAGCTGGTCACATTTCCTTTACTGTGGCTCTGTGAATATTACGCAAGTGAAGTGAACACACTGGAAAGTCAGGCCTGTTTGTATTTCTGCTCCAACAGGATGCAGTCGTGCTAATTCCCTTTTACCGCCTTGGGATTAAGCGCTATTTTAATCCCAATCTCCATATGGGTTCTCTGGAGGTAGCACAGGCCTGCAGTTGGATTAAACATTGGAGGAGGAGAGGAAGCAGCAGACTAAAAATGATCTCTGTAAAACTATGTATCGTTATATTTAACTGGTAATAATGCTGTCTGTTAAGAAAACTCGACATTGGCATGTTGTCTCAGAAACTGTGGATTTGTTTGTTTAATGCGTTTCAATTAGAGTAACATCTGTGTATAAGAATCATCAGCTTTGTAACAGTGATCCATGTATTATCTCAGTGTGAGCTTTTATTGTATGATGTGTTTACAAATAATAATATTTGTCTCCATGTACATTGCAGACTCTCATTAAATGATTCAAGAAATCAGGAGGAATTTCAGTGTGTAAAGCTGAAACTGAATACCCATGCTCTCTAATCTCTCAGATAGCATTCACCACTATCTGATAGAACCACATGGGCAAGGGATTACTTTAGTAAACCTTTATATTACCATTAACCTTAATAACTAATAAATGTCCCTTAGAAGGTACGAGGCTGAAGTTGGTTTGATATTCGCAGCTCCAGATTCGTTTGGCTCGATATTCGCAGCCTCGTATTCCCCGGCTGAAGTTGGGTTGATATTCGCAGCTGCCGCTTCACTGAACCACCGTGAACTAAAGGGAGCGTTCACAAACACCCGCTGTTTATATTAAACACCTCACAGATCAACACTGAAGGAGATAGAATGAAGAAAAGCAGTACATCTGTTTATTAACAATGTAAATATACAATATCGTATTAAATGTAATTTTGTATATTGTAAAATATTTATTTTAATTACTGAATTTATAATTATATATTACAATAAATAATTAAATATATATTTAATAAAATTATATTTTAAAAGCCATTGCGCTCAAAAAATATGAGGCAGATGTTCAAGTGTGATTTTGAAGAACTTTTTCATGTTCTAGTCTTCTAGTCTTCTTCTTTAAGGAAAACCTGGAAGTAGCCTGGCCCAAGCTGATTTTATACTTTAAAATTAACTGGCAACATGGCATACCAATCCATAATGCACAATTTTTTTTATGTAAAGCTGATGTTCCAGTGTGATTTTGAAGGACTTTTTCATCTTGGGCCAGACCAAATACACATGATCTGAAGAGTACTAGTCTTCTACTTTAAGGAAAACCTGGAATTACCCTGGCCCAAGCTGATTTTATACTTTAAAATGAACTGGCAACATGGTATAACGAGCCATAATGCACAAATTTTTTTGTGTAAAGCTGATGTTCCAGTGTGATTTTGAAGGACTTTTTCATATTGGGCCAGACCAAATACACATGATCTAAAGAGTACTAGTCTTCTACTTTAGGGAAAGCCTGGAATTAGCCTGGCCCAAGCTGATTGTATACTTTAAAATGAACTGGCAACATGGTATAACGAGCCATAATGCACAATTTTTTTTATGTAAAGCTGATGTTCTAGTGTGATTTTGAAAGACTTTTTCATGTTGGGCCAGACCAAATACACATGATCTGAAGAGTACTAGTCTTCTACTTTAAGGAAAACCTGGAATTAGCCTGGCCCGAGCTGATTTTATACTTTAAAATTAACTGGCAACATAGCATACCGATCCATAAGGCACAAAAAAGTTTAATTTAAAGCTGATGTTCTAGTGTGATTTTGAAAGACTTTTTAATCTTGGGCCAGACCAAATACACATGGTCTGAAGAGTACTAGTCTTCTACTTTAAGAAAAACCTGGAATTAGCCTGGCCCGAGCTGATTTTATACTTTAAAATGAACTGGCAACATGGAATATCGATCCATAAAGCACAATTTTTTTATGTAAAGCTGATGTTCTAGTGTGATTTTGAAGGACTTTTTAATCTTGGGCCAGACCAAATACACATGGTCTGAAGAGTACTAGTCTTCTACTTTAAGAAAAACCTGGAATTAGCCTGGCCCGAGCTGATTTTATACTTTAAAATGAACTGGCAACATGGAATACCGATCCATAAAGCACAATTTTTTTTTATGTAAAGCTGATGTTCCAGTGTGATTTTGAAGGACTTTTTCATCTTGGGCCAGAACAAATACACATGATCTGAAGAGTACTAGTCTTCTTCTTTAAGGAAAACCTGGAATTAGCCTGGCCCGAGCTGATTGTATACTTTAAAATGAACTGGCAACATAGCATACCGATCCATAATGCACAATTTTTTTATGTAAAGCTGATGTTCCAGTGTGATTTTGAAGGACTTTTTCATCTTGGGCCAGACCAAATACACATGATCTAAAGAGTACTAGTCTTCTACTTTAGGGAAAGCCTGGAATTAGCCTGGCCCGAGCTGATTGTATACTTTAAAATGAACTGGCAACATGGTATAACGAGCCATAATGCACAATTTTTTTTATGTAAAGCTGATGTTCTAGTGTGATTTTGAAAGACTTTTTCATCTTGGGCCAGAACAAATACACATGATCTAAAGAGTACTAGTCTTCTACTTTAGGGAAAGCCTGGAATTAGCCTGGCCCGAGCTGATTGTATACTTTAAAATGAACTGGCAACATAGCATACCGATCCATAATGCACAATTTTTTTATGTAAAGCTGATGTTCCAGTGTGATTTTGAAGGACTTTTTCATCTTGGGCCAGACCAAATACACATGATCTAAAGAGTACTAGTCTTCTACTTTAGGGAAAGCCTGGAATTAGCCTGGCCAAAGCTGATTTTATACTTTAAAATGAACTGGCAACATGGAATAACGATCCATAATGCACAAAAAAAATTAATATAAAGCTGATGTTCTAGTGTGATTTTGAAGGACTTTTTCATATTGGGCCAGACCAAATACACATGATCTGAAGAGAACTAGTCTTCTACTTTAAGGAAAACCTGGAATTAGCCTGGCCCGAGCTGATTTTAGACTGCACAATTAATTGGCAACATGGCAGCACAAAGCTGATATTCCAGTATGATTTTGGACTTTTTTTTTCAGAACAAATACTCATGAGATGAAGAGTTCTGGTATTCTCAAAAGCAATGCTTTATATTCATTATTTCTGTGCAAAATGGCTTTCATGTCATGTTGCCAATTCATTTTAAAGGATAAAATCAGCTCGGGCCAGGCTAATTCCAGGTTTTCCTTAAAGTAGAAGACTAGTTCTCTTAAGATCATGTGTATTTGGTCTGGCCCAAGATTAAAAAGTCCTTCAAAATCACACTAGAACATCAGCTTTACATAAAAAAATTGTGCTTTATGGATCAGTATTCCATGTTGCCAGTTCATTTTAAAGTATAAAATCAGCTTGGGCCAGGCTAATTCCAGGTTTTTCTTAAAGTAGAAGACTAGTACTCTTCAGATCATGTGTATTTGCTCTGGCCCAAGATTAAAAAGTCCTTCAAAATCACACTAGAACATCAGCTTTATATTCAATTTTTTTGTGCATTATGGATCGGTATGCCATGTTGCCAGTTAATTTTAAAGTATAAATTCAGCTTGGGCCAGGCTATTTCCAGGCTTTCCTTAAAGTAGAAGACTAGTACTCTTCAGATCATGTGTATTTGGTCTGGCCCAAGATGAAAAAGTCCTTCAAAATCACACTAGAACATCAGCTTTACATAAAAAAACTGTGCATTATGGATTGGTATGCTATGTTGCCAGTTCATTTTAAAGTATAAAATCAGCTCGGGCCAGGCTAATTCCAGGTTTTCCTTAAAGAAGAAGACTAGTACTCTTCAGATCATATGTATTTGGCCTGGCCCAAGATGAAAAAGTCCTTCAAAATCACACTGGAACATCAGCTTTACATAAAAAATTGTGCTTTATGGATCGGTATTCCATGTTGCCAGTTAATTTTAAAGTATAAAATCAGCTTGGGCCAGGCTAATTCCAGGTTTTTCTTAAAGTAGAAGACTAGTACTCTTCAGATCATATGTATTTGCTCTGGCCCAAGATTAAAAAGTCCTTCAAAATCACACTAGAACATCAGCTTTAAATTAAACTTTTTTGTGCCTTATGGATCGGTATGCCATGTTGCCAGTTAATTTTAAAGTATAAAATCAGCTCGGGCCAGGCTAATTCCAGGTTTTTCTTAAAGTAGAAGACTAGTACTCTTCAGATCATGTGTATTTGGTCTGGCCCAATATGAAAAAGTCTTTCAAAATCACACTGGAACATCAGCTTTACATAAAAAAAAATGTGCATTATGGATTGGTATGCCATGTTGCCAGTTAATTTTAAAGTATAAAATCAGCTTGGGCCAGGCTACTTCCAGGTTTTCCTTAAAGAAGAAGACTAGAAGACTAGAAGATGAAAAAGTTCTTCAAAATCACACTTGAACATCTGCCTCATATTTTTTTAGCGCAATGGCTTTTAAAATATAATTTTATTAAATATATATTTAATTATTTATTGTAATATATAATTATAAATTCAGTAATTAAAATAAATATTTTACAATATACAAAATTACATTTAATACGATATTGTATATTTACATTGTTAATAAACAGATGTACTGCTTTTCTTCATTCTATCTCCTTCAGTGTTGATCTGTGAAGTGTTTAATATAAACAGCGGATGTTTGTGAACGCTCCCTTTAGTTCACGGTGGTTCAGTGAAGCGGCAGCTGCGAATATCAAACCAACTTCAGCCGGGGAATACGAGGCTGCGAATATCGAGCCAAACGAATCTGGAGCTGCGAATATCAAACCAACTTCAGCCTCGTTTAGAAGGTGCATCACCTTCCTGGCCTCGGCGGCATATGGGATGAGCCGTGTGTAATGTTATATGAATCAGTATTCCATATATTTTCTAGAACAGATAGAGGCCATTAGCTAAAAAGACCACCCAGACTGTTATCAGCAAGAAGTAAAAAGACAGTTATTAATGCTGAATCATAATGAAAAAAAGAACTTTAGTGACTAATGCTTTTAAACTGACAGGGATGTCTAAGCATTTTGGAACAAAACAATGCAAAACCACATGCAGCATTTATTACAAAGGCATGGCTGTCTGAGATGATGCTAAAGGTACTGCTTTACCTGTGACCCAGTAATGTTGCACACCAAGAACCCTATTTGCAAAAAAAAAAAGCCACCTTAAACATTTAATTGCTTGGTGTCACCTTTGAAGGCACACAATTCAATCCTTGGTTGTTTTTTTTTAACGAGGCTCCCCCTACAGGCCAGGAGAAACTGTTCACTGTCGCTGCTGTTCCTCTGGTTCTTCCTTTTAAACATGCTTGATAGTTTAGAGCACAGCAGATCAGCGAACGTAGAGGAAAGGGGGTTGTACATTTCATAGGTAAGAGTATTATTAATTAAAAAAAACGACCCATTCTAGGGTTATTAGCAAATTTTAGTCTAGACAGACACACTAGTTTTGTGAGTTTTATGGTTAGCAAACACGACTAGATCTTGTACTGGTTTCTCCTCTATGCAGCTCATTGTAACACACACTTCAAAGCCAAATAATGGGCTATTTAGTAAAGTTAATACACATACCTGGACTGAACTTCACTAATGAAGCAAGTGAAGCCATGAAGTCAAATAGCAAGTGATTAAAATTAGTTATCTATCCTAGCTATTACTGGAACAACAATGTTAGGCTAGTAAATATCTGACCAAATAGCCCCACTAGCCATTTAGCTATCCAGCAACAGACCATATTCATAAAACAGTCGAAAAAACACCTTTATAAACAATGACTATCATGTTCTTCGCTGCTCAGTCATGGGCTTTCGCTGTTTTTTCACTTGCTCTGCCAGTTAGGAAAACCTACACCTCTTGAAAAAATTTAGAGGCCACTTCTGAATCAGTTTCTCTGATTTTGCTATTTATTGTTATATGTTTGAGTAAAAAGAACATTGTTGTTTTATTCTTTAAACTACGGACAACATTTCTCCCAAATTTCAAATAAAAATATTGTCATTTATAGCTTTTATTTGCAGAAAATGAGAAATGCCTGAAATAAAACAGGATGCAGAGCTTTCAGACCTCAAACAAAGCAAAGAAAACGAGTTCATATTTATAAAATAAAAGAGTCCAGAAATCAATATTTGGAACTATTTGAACTAACCCTGATTATTAATCACAGTTTTCATGCATCTTGGCATGATCTCCTCCACCAGTCTTGCACACTGCTTTTGGATAACTTTATGCCACTCCTGGTGCAAAAATTCAAGCATGGCTTGTGATCATCCATCTATCTCTTGATTATATTCCAGAGGTTTTTAATTTGGCGAAATAATACCGGAAAAAGTCGTTTACTGTACTATTCCTAAAAACTTTCAAACGTGGTTTTACCTCTACAGACCACAAGGGCGGACGAGAGAACCTTTGTTCACCCTGCAATGACTCATTTAATCATCTGAAACAGTATGAAACGCATTGATTAACTGAAATATGTTGCATAGCGTGCCTTTAAGTGTTGTGAGAAGGAATGGCAACATTGCAAAGTGATAAATGCTTCGGATTATCTAGCAGGCCTGAAATGCAGAAATAAATGTATATTAACAAATAAAATTAAGTTGAACAGGCACAATGTTAAATATCATAGATTCATAGTGTTATAAGTGAAAGAAAATTCATAGTAAATTTAATTTTTCACTTCTACATTATGCATAACCCGTGGTTCATTTGTTTAATATGTTTCATCAGAAATTGGGTCTCTTTTGTTGCTTTTATGTATTACATTGTCTCTTCTAAACATGCTGTAAAACTGCAGTTTCAGGTTCAAACTGTTGCATCAGAAATCTCATTTGTGTATTACAGATGACCATGTCTCAGCTCACAGTGGCATGGAGGTGGCAGACAGGCTCACATACCTGGAGCAGCGCATCCAGATGCAGGAGGACGAGATCCAACTGTTAAAGATGGCACTAGCAGACGTTCTGAAGAGACTTAACATCTCTGAGGAACAGACTGCTGCACTCAGCAAGAAAGGACCTGTTAAAGGTCTGTACACATGAAAACACACACAAATACACCATACACAGCCATGCTCCACTGACAACACATTTATTAATTAGTCTTTCTTATTGGAATTGAAGAGAGACCTGATAGAGCGTGCTAGACTGATGAGGCGTCCACTTTCCAAGGTTGTGCGAGCATCTGACATTCATTCATCCACAGTGTTAAATGTGTGAATACTTCATAGAGGGCATTACCACCCACAGGGGAAAGCAGAGTGTATGGTAATAATCACGACCAACGGTCTTCCTTAACATACTTAGTTAACTATGCTGTGGGTTGTTCTGAAAACCCTGATTATAGATTCTCTGACTCTAATTGTGTTTATCTGTTTATTTTTGCAGCAGCTAGGCCTGCCTCTCTGGCCCTGTCTTCCAGAACATCAAGCAATGCTGCATCTTCACTGAGGAAGAGCTCCAGCTCCACACTGCCCTCTACCACACCCACTAGGTACTCCAGCCCTTCATCTGCCCGCAAAAGCTGCACTGTGTTTATTTAAGTTAATTTGTTACCTAAAGTGAGCTGCTTTCTTGTCAGAAGCCCAGCAAGCAGTGTGAAAGACAGTCCGAGTGGACCACCAGGCAGACGCACTCCCGTCTCCATCACCACAACCACCTACAGGAAGCAGCAAGACAGGTCAGACTGCTTCTTCATAATAACAGCTCATGTAGCTGAGCATCTTAAAGAAATAATATTTCCAAACGTATCTCTTTCTGCTGCATCTGTAGTATATAATGAAACCTTCATATCATCATCATAGCATTTTTTCCAGTTTTCAACATTGTACTTTCTGCACTATAAGGCGCATTTAAAATCCTTTGATTTTCCCAAAAATCGTCAGTGCACTTTATAATTCGGTGTACCATATGTATGAATTATACTAGTCAGGTTGTAAGAAGTAGTAAAGCCACTCCTCTGAAGTGCAGCGTTATACAGGAGTTTTAGTTTAGTTCTCCAGCTCCAGCATTTTCTTGTCTTAGCACAACTTTTTACTGAACTTCACATGCCTTCACAACTCTAATTCTTCTCTTCACTGCTGACACTGAGACTCCAATATTAATATTAATCTAATCTAAATCAATATTAATCTTAGCTAAAGATGTTCTTGCCATGTGGGTCTGCCAGACCTCTTCCAAGAGTTTCCAAGAGTCTTTTGAAAGTGTAGGAAACAGAACTTCCCACACATACCTTCATCTGTAATTTCCCTAAAGAAAATATTTTTCATAGTTACATTTTACATAGTTACATTTTCTGTGTTTCTGTGTCTTTTTCTATTGATTATGATGCAAGTGTGAATGTGCTGCGTGTGTGTAAATGCAGTAGAGAATGCAGTAACACAATCTGTTCCAGCACAGCTTTTACATGTAAAAACTTAAATTGACATTTTAAAGTATCCATTTCCAAAGCTCAGTTTATTTCCATTGCTAAAGATAGAAAAGAAAAGGAAAACAAGCCAAAGAATCTAAAAGTGGCGAGAGTGCTCAGTTGTAGCACAGAAAATGGGCCAAAGCGTCTAAAAGCGGAGCGTGCAGTTGTAGTGCGGAAAATGGGCCAAAGAGTCTAAAAGCGTGTTCTAAAGCAGTTGTTGATCTCATCATGTCTTTATCTTGTAGCAAACCAAAGGAGGCCAATGTCAGCACTGTAGGTGAGCAAATCATTTTATGGCTTCATTAGCTGGAATATTGTATGTTACTGGAATTGACATCATTTTATTACATTTCTTATTGGTACTAATGCTGATGTGTACACCTGCTTTACTAATGTTGAAAATGACTTAAAATATCATGTCATAATCTGTTTTTATATTTGCTTCAGGAACCCGTCGTGTTACTCACTGCAAAGGTAGGAGTCATGCCACTTATCTTTTGATTTATACAAAGAAATACAGTATAAACAACCTGTAATCTTAAATGCTGCAAAACTATTCTTATGAGTCTTTTTTGCTGTTCTTTTATTTTCTTCATCCCTTTCTGTTGACCCCTCCTCTCATTCCTATCCCCACTTGGCTTTTGGCCTATCTTCATGTGCCCCCTTTACTTAGTGACTATGCAGATCTTTCTGAGCCCCCTTCCAAAAAGGACTGGGTCTACTAAGATGGCAGTGGACACAGCCATGCAGCCCAGTGCATATCCACCTGCTAGCGGACCACCTCCGGAAAAAGTAGTAAACTTGGAGAGGATTAAAGCAGGAGCAGGAAAGAGCTCTACTGTGATCATCCCCCTGCAGCAGAAGAGCCCCTGCCAAAGCCCTTTCTCACCCAGCAATACTCCCTCTTACAAAAACCCCATCAAGTCACCCAGCCAGTACTTCCAGATCTGCTACTAAAGACTAAAAACTGGTAGTGCAGATGCTAACAGAAGCAGCATGGTTTACTATTGTTAATGAGTGGCAAATTAGTTGTTTGCTGATTGTTTGTGAATGACATATATTCAGATTTTTTGGATGAAAGTCAATAGAATTTGAGTATTTTGATTTATACAGTAGGTAGGTTTTTTTTTTTTAGAATATACGTTTCTATTTTTGACAGCCATGTTTACTTGTCTCATGCTAATTTGACGCAAATCAAATATTTTCTTTGTCTTTTTGTCTGTGCGCTTCTGCTCCATAGGCATGTCTGTAAAAAATACTTTTGACATAAAATGGTTGTATGGCTCAGTTTGCTTTATAAATCATAAAAATCTGTTTTATGACAAGCAAATGTTCATCATTGTAAAACAATTACAACACTAACATGCATTCTCACTAAGCAAGGGTAGAAATTACATAATTTATGATCCAGGGACCAGCCCTACACTCCAGCCCGATACAAAACACATTATTCCTAGTGCTAGGGATTATTTGTCCTTTTTGATGCTATATAGACCAGTCTTATAATATAATATAATACTTTTACACTTGCACAATTACATTTTCTATTAGACCTTACAAGTGGATCATTACAAATGACAATTTTTCTGAAGATGTTGCTGTGTTAGATATGCATTTGTTGAGTTGCTTTATTTTTTTACAGTCCAGTACCTTGTTTACACCTGGTCACTTCATGTGACTAGTATCTGTATTCTGATATATATTTTTTTTGCATTTATAATTGGTAGTCAAATGCATTAGAGAACCATACTGAAATCTGACTGCAGCATGAGACAATTGTTATTAGTGTTTCAGTTGTACAGATAGGGGTTTTGGTTGTTGATTGCATCTGGGTAACATGACGTTCAAATGCATCTCAGACCATGGGGGTTGAGTAATTGAATTTGTATCTGTTTTCAGTCTATGATGCATGTTCACTTGTATTTTTAATTGGCTTGGCCATATCCAGATATACTATATTGCCAAAAGCAAATATTTTGGTAATATAAAGTATATTCCTTTTCATGCAGTCAATGGGTGTAAACGGGGTCAGCGTGTTCACAAACAGTCAGTGCAAACAATATTTCAAGAACAAAGACAAAATAAACAGGGGACATGCAAGACTAAGGCATGCACAAGTTTACAAAGAGTAATTGTTATAAAGAGTTAATAAATCTGGAAACAATTTAATGAGAAAACAGCATGTCTTTATCTCATTTTATAACATGCATATTGTCCTATGACATCTAAGGTAAATCATGTCACAGAGGATTTATAAATGTATTCTTCACATGACTGCCACCTGCTGGCCCTAAACATAAATGCTCCTAAACTGGCCTGCGATTGGAAAGAGCAAGGTCACATTTTGTAGACTTTGGTCTGGATACCTTTGGAAAAAGTTCATAAGTTAGTAACTCTTTTACACCGGTCTTAAAGGTTTTACACTGGTTTTACACTTTTAAATAATGATAAATTGAGACTTTAAACCCTTGTGACATTAAGTGACAGTCTAACAGTGTTGACACGCCAAGGCATAAAATTACACTTTATACCTATATACAGAACTACGCAAATTCTGTATGTGTACAGCCTTCTCTGTTATTCAGTTTAAGCAGCAATGGTAATTTCAATTTTGTAATCTTGTATATTGCATCAGGAAGAAAAAAAACATTTGACATCACATCAAATTGAGGAGTCATTAAATTAGGCGTGTATACAGTGTAGTGGGTTCTTTAAAGGTATTTGGAGGCTGATGCTCACATTATGGGCACTATAATAAAAGTGCATGGGTCGAATAAAGAGATTTCATTATATAATTGTGACAGTGTGAACCTCAAAACACTGTTGTCTCTATACTTAAAAAATATTTGAGAAGTAAAATTAGGACAGAGTTATGAGAATCTTAGTGCCCATGAAGAAAATACATATATATTTAATATATATTTTTTGCACTACAACAGTTAATACATTCACATATTTTCCATGTAACTCATTAATGGGAGGCTCATGTTTATAAACATTACAATTTCGTTCCACCTCATGTACCACATGTGATGTGAATGACAATAAACTTTTCTTGAAACCTAAAGTTAAGGCAGTCTGAAGTAGCTGCTGCTGTGGAAACTGATCGTACAGTCGTGTGCTAACCTAGCATTCCATCAAGGCTAACTCTTTTGCTAATCTTGCAAACTTGTATCCAGAAAAGAGGAGCCGTACATCTGCTCTTACCACTCTGTAAAGGGAAACTCAGTTCTGAAGCTCTGGTGAAGAGGACAGGTTGGTTGCTGAGTGTCTGTTGAAGTAGATGTTAGCTTTAAAGCTAATCTACAAATGCAGGGTAGGTGGGATGTGTAGCGGGTAAACCTCACAGCACCGAGCTTTACTGGAGCTTCAGAACTGAAAACCCGTTTCTATAGGTTAGGATGTTCTGGTGTTGGTTTGTCCTCTATAAAATGAGCAGACGGGCATTTGGTTGAATGTGTTAAACTTAGCCAACAAACAGTTCCACGGGACTCGGTAAAATGTGGAATCTGACAATAGCACTGTGTACCAATTTTAAGGAGTTATTTATACAATATACTGCAGCTAACTAAAGCTAGTGTAAAAAAAAAACATTTCAGTAATTTCTTGAGCAGCTATATAAAAAAACATAAGAAAACATAAGAGATAATAAAAATATATTTTCAGAGAGAAAATCCTGGTGCACTAAGACCATCTGACCAGACCATCACTGTTATGATACCCATCATTGTGATAGATATAAAAGAAAAAAAAAACGAGCCAAAGAGTCTAAAAGCGGCGAGAGTGCTCAGTTGTTGTGCAGAAAACGGGCCAAAGAGTCTTAAAGCAGCGAGAGTGCTCAGTTGTAGCGCAGAAAACGGGCCAAAGAGTCTAAAGGCGGCGAGAGTGCTCAGTTGTAGCAAAAAATAAATAAACGAGCCAGAGTCTAAAAGCAGCGTGTGCAGTTGTAGTGCAGAAAACAGCCAAAGAGTCTAAAAGCAGCGAGATTGCTCAGTTGTAGAAGAAAGGGGCCAAAGAATCTAAAAGCGTCAAGAGTGCTCAGTTGTAGCGCAGAAAACGGGCCAAAGAGTCTAAAAGAGGCGAGGGCTCAGTTGTAGCCAAAAAAAAAGAGGCGAAGAGTCTAAAAGCGCAGAGAGTGCTCAGTTGTAGAAAAAATACAGGCCAAAGAGTCTAAAAGCAGCAAGAGTGCTCAGTTGTAGCGCAGAAAACGGTGAAAACGTGACGTAAGTGTCCTCTTTCAGGGGCTGTATGTGTGATGCAAGTACATAAAGACGCGTGATGAGGCCAGACGAACTACCACCAAAACTAAACAATACAGACTGCCATTTTAATGTTCCTTAGCTTTTGGGAGCACATGACAACTCCAAAGAAACTAAAAATGGACAGCAAATGCAAAAAAAAAATCTAATTACTATTTTTTAACAAGTTCAGAGGGAAGTGTGTATGTTTAATTTGTCAGGAATCAGTTGCCATAGTGAAGGAGTACAATATCAAGAGAAATTATGAAACAAAACATCAGTTTGAGAAATCTTAGTTTACACAACACTGTCAAAAATAGATAAAGACAGTAACTCAAGTAAAATGGTGTGTTAATGATACTAATCAAGAAATGTATTATTATAAGTGCAGAATATATTTTATTAAAATAAACAAACTAAAACTAACTAACAAACAAGATAAACAAAAGTTATACTGAAAACAATTGAAAACAAACACTGGTAGGGAAACGCAAAACAAACATTAAACAGTACAAGGATAACTAAACTATGAAAACTAGACAAGGAAAACAAACTCTAAACGACTAAACTAGAAAACAGGAACCTAACTACAAGCAGCATGAGACACAACAAACCTGACAAGACCACAGACACCAAACAAAAGACTAGACAAGGAAGACTTGAAACAAAGGGGCTTATATACACATGAGAAGGGAACAGGAAACTGGAAACACCTGAGGATCTGTTACGAGGGGGCGGTGTTACAAATAACTAATGACAGGGTGGGGCTAGGGCGGAGACAGGACAAAAACACAACAAGAGCACATGGCTGGGAAACATGACAGGAAAACTGAGGGGCAGGAGCACATGGGACCAAAAGAGGGAAAAACAAGACAGACATGGGCTAAGGTGTGACAATAAGTGGTATATTTCATTATTTGTTTTATTTCACAATCTGTGGCTCGTGACTGCACATATATTTCTCCTACTGGCCTCCAACAAGAAAAGTTTGGACACCCCTGGTGTAGGACCCATAGGGCAACTTCAAGCTAGTATTCAGCAAAACCAGTGGAGTGAGCCCTATTGTACCATCTTCAAACTGAAGGCCAAGTTTCATATAGCGGGGGATATCAGAGACAGGGTAGGACACCCCAAAAAGATCATCAAATACCAAACAAGTATACGGCAGAATAAGCTGTTTGGCACTGGCAGAGAAGAATTGGATTTTTTATAGGCTCAACCCACATGCTCTGCTCTGCTGTGCTGCTCATCCCACAAAAGCATGTTCCTTACAAGTGTGGCACCATTTAACCCCTTAAAATGCCTTGTTCCATATACAGGCTACAGGTGTAGGTGATTAAAAATCCTGTTTCTCTACAGTAAAATAGATTAGTGATATTCTGAAAATTTGAGGGCTTTGAAATCTCCCACATGACACTTGGAGAAGCTGCCTGTTCACTCTCTACTCCACTTCATAATTCCAGAGCAGTAACAGAAATCAACCCCAAATTCTGCATGATTAAACATAGACATAAAAACTAGACAAACATAACAAAACTAAAGGGTTGGAGGACATAAACTGTTTGATTTGTATTCAGAAAAAATACTCATTTTAAAATGAAGTTTTATTTTATCTATTACAGTTACAGTTATGCTTTTCAGTAATGTTCCTTATCTCAACTTAAAAGCTTTTTATGTAATGCTTGAATAGAAATCCACAAGATTTAGTGGTGTGTCAGGCAGACAACTGACAAAAATCCTGGCCTGTTATGGGGTTAAAAGAGAAATTAACAGGATTGTCAGTGATATATGATTTATTGCCAAGAAGCTTTATTGTTACAATAAAAAAATAAAGAAATCTACCAAACACAAATGTCCTTACTTGTTGTGCTAAGTTTATATAATAGCTGTACACCAGACACGCATCACAGTCGATCCTGTTCAGGTTCTATATACAGTATAAAAGGCATGAAGAGCTTTTGCATAGCAGTGTTAGTGTGTGTGAGAAGTGAGATAGGTGAATATGGGTCATGGTTGCGCCTGGTTTGAGGAGGGGATTAATGAATGTTTTGGTGATTAATTAATCTGTTGTTTTGGGTGAAATTGCAAGGTCAGAGAAATCGACGGTTCTCGTGTAGATAGGTTGTAGAGACGCTGCTGGGGGCGCCACTGGGTCTCCCAGCTTTTCTCTCTCTCTCTCTCTCTCTCTCTCTCTCTCTCTCTCTCTCTCTCTCTCAGTGTCTCTCGCTCTGTCTCTTTCTCTCTCTCGGTTACCCAGTGGAAACATGGCCCCTCGGCTGCAGCAGCAGCAGCCCCCAGTCTGCGTGCCGTTGTGTCAGAGCCGCACTGAGGGTAGACGGGCGCTGTGAGATGGAAGTGAGGAGGGCGGACAGTACAGGCCAGAGCTGTTTCACACGTGAGCGCGAGCGAGCGGACTGCGGCGCGGCGTCGTCTTCCCCGGCGTGCCCCTCTCCTCCAGCATCATCTGCACCTCCATCCCGGGCGGAGCACCGCCTGTGTGAGAGCTAGCTGTAGCAGCGGCAGAGAGCCGTCCGAGTGTCGAGAGGAGAGCAGGAGAAAAGAGGAGCGGGAGAGGCGCGAGATCAGCGGCGGCGTTTGGCGCAGAGGAGAGTAAGATGAGGTAAGAGAAGGCTGGGGATGGGGCAGTTGCATGGGGCAGTAGAACGCAGCACAATGCTATGCTGCTGCTGCACGCGAGGCAGTGAGGCTGATTATGATGAGATGCGGCTTATAATAGGATTATCTGAGCGCATCTGTCTCACAACATCACAGCATATATAGCCGTTTAATGCTGGTCATCTAGTAAAATCAGCTCTAATATACTAACACAGAGGGGTGGAGGGAGGGCGCGTGCTCGCTTCGCCTCGCTTTGATGTGACCGGTGTTTGGGCTACCTGCCCCGGGCAGGCCTGATAGGCGGGTCAGCGGCTCCATCCCCCGGTATGTAGTAATGTGGGGGTGATGGGCGTTTATGATGTTGAGCCTCTCATTAAAGGTATATATATATATGGATGTTTAAAGCTCAGTCTCGAGACCGACGCTATAGAAAAAAAGAGCAGCAGGACGCGCCACACGTTCGCGAACGCGCACGCAGGCCCAGCCAGCGGAGGGCGTGGTCTGCGTAAAACGGCGCTGTTGTCATAGAAACCAGACGGCACGTGCGTAACATGGTGAATTGGGCTTTCATTGATGGGAAGAGCTGGGAGAGGTGAGGCGGTGTTGGGGCGAGTGGGGTATAGAAGGTGAGGTGGTTTGAGGGCTTTTGCAATAAAATGCAAGAGAAAAATTCAAGATCTCCTTCTGCTAAAATCGATTTTTTTGGTTCTTTTTGAAATACAATATCTGAGTTGTATATGCATGCCTCCATTGTCTGTAGCTAATAAAAGAAAATATTCAGGAAAAACGAGTCGATCGAGAAAAGCACTGTGTCACATCAACTAATGAGTTCATGGCCTCGCCCACCTTGGCTCGGACTGCCCACAAACAAAGCTGAACCATAGGGAACATTTATTTCGTCCACGGGGGCCACATTAAGCGAAGTTTAAGGGTTAACTTTATCTAGCAAAATAATGTATCTCTGAAAACATTGAGTTTTAGATCTGTAAAATTGACTGTGGGGGAAGGCAAGTAACGTTCACTGCTGCAGTGCTGTTAGCCAATTAGAGCTGATATGTTTTAATGTATGAATATTCATGAGCAAAAGACGAAATCCTGTCTTTCTTCAGAGACCTCTAATTCAGTGATCTAAAGCAGGGCTAAAGAGAAACACCTGAGCACTTTTTTCCACACAAACTGACTTACATAACATTCATTCATAGTAGAGACTACACCTAGACATTTTAAAATTAATGAAAAAACGATGGAATGAGACCTTTAATGAGGCTATTATATATATTTTTAATGATGATTGTTTCTATTAGAGGGTGGCTACTATGGAGTCAAAAAAGGGTCATAAAGATTTTGAGTTTGTAAAACAGAAGTCACAAATGTACTGAAACTTGTAACTGCGTTTAAACAACTGCATGCACGAAAATCCAAATCCACAAATTAACTGGAATGTGCAAACTTGAAACAGAAAGTAATATTAATAATAATTCAAATGTACAAATGCAAAAAAATATTTTAATTATATATAAATATATATTTTTTAATTTGTAAATCCAATCTCTTGAATGTGTGAATCAGTACTGCTCAAATGGCTTAAGCTGGGTCAGACCAAAAATCACATGGAATTTGTGAGGTTGTAAATGTGACAGTGGGTGTTTTTCACTGTGGAGCTAAAAATCCTCTCATTCATCTTCTCTGCTGCGGGTGCGAAGCTCTAGCTGCAGTTGCGAATTTTGACCCTGTTTTGACGCCTGATTGATGAACCAATAGGAAAGCTTTATCTGGACCAATCAGATTACGGGGTTTGTTTAACCAATCAGAACAATGGGTGGGTCTCTGCAGCTCAGAGTACTTAAGAGACCACTCCAGTTTCTGAATTAGTTTTTTATGATTTTGCTATTTCTATGTATATGTTTGAGTTACATGAACATTGTTGTTTTATTCTATAAACTACAAACAACATTTCTCCCAAATTCGACATAAAAATATTGTCATTTAGTGCAGTTATTTACAGAAAACAAGAAATGACTAAAATAACAAAAAAGATGCAGAGCTTTCAGACCTCAATTAATGCAAAGAAAAGAAGTTCATGTTCATAAACTTTTAAGCGTTCAGAAATCAATATTTGGTGCAATAATCCTTGTTTTTAATCACAGTTTTTATGCATCTTGGCATATTCTCCTCCACCAGTCTTACACACTGCTTTTTGATAACTTTATGCCACTCCTAGTGCAAAAAGTCAAGCAGTTCAGCTTGGTTTGATGGTTGTGATCATCCATCTTCCTCTTATATTCCAGAGGATTTCAATTTGCAAAAATCAAGGAAACTCATCATTTTTAAATGGCCTCTTATTTTTTCAGAGCTGTAAATGTTTAAATCCCAGACTGTGTTGCACATTGTTTAACAGCAGTGACCATTTTGCTGTTTCTTGTAAATGTATTTAGGTCCAGTCAAAAGTGGCCATTTGTACCCAACTGCCAGGTGTACGTATTCAGAAATAGCTAACTACAGTGCTCTCTTTACTGTCTTGCCTCAAACACTTTATTGTACCTCAGCTACACAAAATGTAATAAGCTGTAACAATAATAATAGCTATGGTCAGTCAGAACATTGAGTGGTAAGACTGAATAGCTTTTATATTGGTGTGATGAATCTACAGAAATGCTTACCAGACAGATCTGCATGACCTGAGAACACTGTGAAGTTTACACCCCCCTGCACTGCCTCTGCAGTGTTTTCACTTCACCTCAAGCGCCAGATACAGCAGGTCACTTCAGAGTGCCACGCTGAGACCAATTGGTGCTGGCAGATCTTGTATCTGGCGGTGTGAAGACTCTCTGCTCCCCGCAAGGTCAGGAACAGTGGCTGCCAAATCTGCCTGCCGTCGCTGTCCAGCAGGCGAGTCTGCACACAGTGGCAGGCCAAATGCAATGGCTGCAGTTACAGGGCTCATAGACTTTCATACAGATAACTAAAACACTGCTTTTTATACAGTATACAAACACTTTTTTGAGATTATTTTATACTATTCATAGCGTTTGTCTAATACCTTATGGTTATTGCGGAAGTTTAGAAGCAAACCAAACAAGAAGATGAATGGTTAACACAGGTTATGAGCATGAATTATCTGCATAAAATAGTAGATAATTAAGCATAATTCATAAAAAGTCCACATTCATTAATATGAATCTGTTTCATTCATATGTTCCTTTGTTTGGTTTGTTCTGTGAACAAACTCAGATTTAAACTTACCATGATAAATGCATCTGGTTGTTTGTATGCATGTGGCCAGCTTACGTCACTGGTTGAGAGGCTTGTTTATATTGCTTTGTGTGTCAGAGTGTGGTTTGTGTGTCACCAGTGGTCTACATATATCTGACCTGTCTGCATGGGCTGTATCAATAACCCCATTTATAAATGCAGACTGGAATGTTCTAGCAAATTACTAGGTCGGGGACATTCAAGAGATGACTGTGATTCTTCTATAAAAGCCCACTTGACAATTTATCAGGACAAGACCTTAATAAAGCCTATTAGCAGCCACCCTTTATTGAATGATCATAAAATGATACATCGCAAAAAGTTATAGCAGGAATAATTGCAAAATCCATTATTTATGCATGTTTTCCCTCAGAAATGTCCTAATTACACAGACTCTGTATATAAATAAGCAACATGAATAAGGTGTATTCCCTACAGAGATTAATTGTGAGTGCCCACACCTGTATAAGCTGTGAGGTGTTATCTTGTGTGTGAGGTTGAACACTGGCCAGTGTGCACATTTTAAGGTGTGAACATTTCAATTTATTGGAGTTGGAGTGAGCACTGATAGTGGGTGCCAGATGGATGTGACTTTTCACTTTTCCTGAAGTTCTGCAGGCATTTAACATTCCTCAATACACAGTGTGCACTGGAAATCTGTTATTGAAGGCATTACTACCCACAGTGGACAGTACTGTCAACTGGTAGGTCAAGGAAGTGTTGCAATCTGCTGAAGACATTTCTGGAAAACTGTTGCTGTGTGTGGGTAAGCATTATACAGCATATGAGCACTTGATATCCTGCACATATCACTAAGCTGTTAGTGTCCCTTGTATCACTACTAGCTGGGACTGAGTGTCCTATGTGGTGGGTCCCCAGATCATCACGCCAGCAAATGGGGCAGTGTGTCACTCCACAGCAAAGGCAGGATTGAAGTGTTCACCACAGGGCCAGACCCCAAACAGGAACTGGATTCATCAATGAAGACCATATGGTTTTATTCCATAGCAGTCCTAGCTTCTCATTCATGACACCACTGCACATATAGGGAACTGTGGCTGAAAAGAGTATTCTGCTTCACAATCCAAGTTTGTCAGCTGGGCAGAATGTATTTGAATGAGTCATTAAGTCACGTCTAGCAGTCATCAATCTCTCAGCAAGAGGTAGACTACCCAAAAGCATTATAGGGTAACTGGTGAAGCATTTTTATGCCCTCGATTGGTATGACTAAGTGTCTGATTAGACCACACTTGTTTGTTTTTTTTTGTCAGTGAGTGTAATTATCACCCAGATTCTTAGTTGTGATAACTTAACCCTCACAAGGAGAAGTGGTATGGGTGGACCAGGCTTACCAATGTGTGTTTAAACATGAGGGTGAATATTTAAATTGTACAAGTTTGAGGTAGATGAATAAGAGAATGGACCTATGAAGTGATGATGCTCTACAGCTCTACAGAATAGGAATAATATTTTTATGAACAGTAAATGTGTATATGCATTTGATTAGATGAAAAAAAAAGAGTTTGCTATGATTGTTGGGGATTCTGAGGTAGTGTTAGCCTGTAGATATGCAGCAGCAGACTCAGGAACCCCTGGTGTAGAGCAGCATAATCTGTGAGTATGGTATTGTTTTGGTTGGCCTGGAGGTGTTGAGTGATTGTGTTATTCCAGTGATTCTATCATGAGTATGCTTCCTGCTGATCATAATCCTCTGGGATTATGCTTTATTTGTGAGGTCTTTTTAGTTTTTTTTCACACGTCTGTGTGTGTTGTGTGTATTTGTGTGTGAATGTGTGTAAGATCATCTGCTTGTATGAGTACATGTAGGAACATGTAAGGTTGTATAAGGCACTATTTTGATGCAAATTGGGAAAGTTAGTTCTTCGCTTCCTCATAATGGTTTACATGCTGAAATATCAGTTTGTGTTCTTTTTAACAGCAGGAAAAAAGCCTACGGATATGAAAGCTTATGTTTACAAGGTACTTAACACTTTCCTAATGATTCCACTACAACAGGACATCTAAGAGCATCTAGTAGCATTAACAGCATCTGAATTTTATTGACCTCATTTAAAACCAGTGGGGCTCGCGCTACAATTAAGTGTTGTGATTTCACTTGGCGGCAGAGCAAACAGTCTAAGCAGTTACAGAGCTATTTTAATTCCTCTCAGAGTCGCTGACTCAGACACCCTTTCACTCCTCTACTGCTTATATCATTTTGGTGACTGTACAGTCTGTCAGATTGAGCTCTAGTGTTGGTATATAGGGCAGAAATATAGAGTGGCATGCAAATGTTTGGGTTACTGTGAATAGCTGTAGTAAGTAAAGCATGACCTGATCTGATTTAAAGCTACACAATTTCATTAATATTTTAGATTTAAGATCAGTTTGTTCAATCTTTTATAGTTAAACAATCAAAAATGGCTGAAGATTGGCCACACTGCAGTACTTAGTATTGCCCCCTTAAGCAGAATTCTGCTCTCCTGAGGTTTTTCCACAGTAGGGCTGTGTATTGAAAAGAACTTGGTAATGTGATTCGTAATACAATACAGGACTTTTCAATATATCATAATACTGTTTATACTGTAAGCAAGGAAATATATTGTGGTGATTTAAATAGGAAGAAAAGTAAAAGAAAACTGTCATACTATAATAACACTATTATATTTATAAAATGAGTAAAAAAGTACTTTTTATTCAGTCAGAACAGTGAGACTTAACAACAGAGAACAACACTGTTAAATAGTTGTTGGGGTTTAAACACCGCACTAAATGAATCACTGTCTGACATCAATCTTTACATGTAAAATAATAGTTAAAAAGTGATATTGTGTTTTTGAAAAAAAAAACAATACAGCATTGAAAAACATGATGTTGTATATATACTGTATATGTATATATAAATAAGAAAAAAAAAATATATATATATATATTTTTTTTTTTTTTTCTTACACTCCTACAATTTCAGTTTACACACATTAAAGTAATCCATTATGGATTTTGAGGTGTCTTGCAGTAGAAACCATCGTTTATTTTTTCTTTACCTTTTCACAGATGATGTGTTGCTTTCAGAAATTGCTGGTAATTAATTAAACCAATCTTTTCTCCACTATTAAAATGTTCTCACTCTGCAACACAAACCAAAAGCAGGGTTATTTGTTTAACATACTTAACAGTTGGAAGCATATTCTTTTCATTAAATCTGTACTTTCTTTCCTCCAGCTTTGTTTAGATTTTTTATCATAGAACAAACATGTGTGTGTACGTGTATGGAAGTAAAACAGTGTCACCAGATTTTGAATTTTAAAAGCACTTGAATTTCTAGCACTGAATTATTTTACATTGAATTATTGCATGTGATTTTTTTTGCCTCTGAATTAAACAATTTTTCAGTACATCATTTTCACTTATTTTATTTTAATGTAAAAAAATTCAAAAGCAAAAATTCAAGTTTTAAAAATTCAATTAAAATAAATTCAGGTTGCTCAAATTCGACCTGTCAAATTCGACTGCTAAAATACAACGCTCAAAATTCGCTGTCAACATCCGGGACACACAGGATGAGCAATCGATTCAGTCTTCAATCGAGCCAACAACCAGCCAATCACATCACGCTCCGAAGATCACGTGACAGGTAGCGCCCACGGCCAGCAGTAGGGCAGAGAACACCTCAGTGAAGCTGGCCCCTCATATTATTAGAAATGAAATAAAAATATGTCCATTGGTTAGTGCTGCGTTTGTGCTGGTTTGTGCAGCAAAAATTAACGTTTGTGCTGTTATCGTTTTTGAGATATTAAACATTTAATTTTCTGACCTGTTATGTAACCCAGCCCCTCATTTGTGGCCAAATCGCACCAAAGTGGTCTCATTGGTTAGTGCTACGTTTGTGCTGGTTTGTGCAGCAAAAATTAACATGTGTGCTGTTATCGTTATTGAGATATTAAACATTATATTTACTGTTATCATTACTGAGATATTAAACATTATATTTACTGTTATCATTACTGAGATATTAAACTATTTAATTTATTACCTGTTATGTAACACAGCCCCTCATCTAAAGCCAGATTTCATCAAAGTGGTGTTGTTTTTCTAGTGCTGTGTTTGTGCTGGTTTGTGCTATTAGAATAAATGTTTGTGCAAGTTTAGTTATTAGAGTTATTAGATAAAAAAAATATTTAATGGGTGGCATTACCCAATATTTATTTACACACATCACCCAGCCCCCCTCATTTATCAGTGTGGTTAGTGCTCACAAAAAGGTTAAAAGGCATTAACAGGGCAATCTGTTAAATATATGCTTTCATTATTTACAATGGTAAATAAGTTTTTACCATGAACAGTCATTTCACCTGAAGACATTCATCTGTGCTTTATTAGATGTGTAAATAAATATTGTTTTTCCTGTAGCTGAATAATCAAAATACCTGAAACATTTATTTTTACAGCACTGCTGAATGAGACCACTGTGGTTTGGGCTGTATTGGGGGGCTGGATAATGCCACCCATTAAATATTTATTCTAATAGCACAAACCAGTACAAACACAGCACTAGAAAAACAACATCACTTGATGAAATCTGGCCTTACCATAAAAGGTAATAAATTAAATAGTTTAATATCTCAGTAATGATAACAGTAAATATAATGATTAATATCTCAATAACGATAACAGCACAAACACTAATTTGTGCTGCACAAACCAGCACAAACGTAGCACTAACCAATGGAAATATTTTTATTCCATTTCTGATTATATGAGGGGCCAGCTTCACACCTATTCAATATTTTTTTCCTAATAAATCAATAACAATAACAGCACAAACACTAATTTTTGCTGCACAAACCAGCACAAACGTAGCACTAACCAATGAGACCACTTTGGTGCAATTTAGCCACAGATGAGGGGCTGTGTTATAACAGGTCAGAAATTAAATGTTTAATATCTCAATAAGGTTAACAGTAAATATAATGTTTAATATCTCAATAACGATAACAGCACAAATGTTAATTTTTGCTGCACAAACCAGCACAAACGTAGCACTAACCAATGAGACCACTTTGGGGTGATTTGGCCACAAATGAGGGGATGGGTTACATAACAGGTAAGAAAATTAAATGTTTAATATTTCAATTACGATAACAGCACAAACGTTAATTTTTGCTGCACAAACCAGCACAAACGCAGCACTAACCAATGGAAATATTTTAATTTCATTTCTGATATGAGGGGCCAGCTTCACTGAGGTAGATATACCTTGTCAAACTAACTGTACCCCTCTCAGGCTGGTCCTCTCATTAAATAAAGGAGATTTATTTTTTTTGCTTTTTTTAAAAGCAAAAAATGATTTAGTTTTTCTTTTGTAGCAGTCCTACAAGACGTTATTTCAGAAAGTCTTTGTGCCGGTAGTTTTCCAGACCTTAAGTTGAGCTTCATCACTCTTGTTAACTGCCATTCCTAATTACACTTTAATTGCACTGCTAACACTTAAAATAACTGTATGATTGTGGTTATCCCTGGTTAAACTAGCATTTAATTGGTAGGTGTCAAACAATGCATTTCAATTCTGTTCCATATTTAGTGAGTGCATTGTTATTGTGTTTTTGGTTTTGTGTAATGTTATGTAACAAGGCCGCAAAAGAACATTTGAGCTGTCCTTTCTGGGTGGGCATAGGCCCACTGAGACCAATTATACCAGTGTCAAAAGCATATTTCACCATGCCCGGTGCCAGGCCTCCATCAGAGGGATATAAAATGATGTTTTCTCAAGCAAATGGAGATCTGTCTGATACCTGTGAGATAAGTTGGTGTGATGTTTGAGATCCAGAACTAATAACCTAGCATTAGTATCTGACCTAATGCTCTTATGATTTATTGCAGTCAAATCACCGGGGATACTATATACTGTGAAAGTATAACATAGTGCTGGACGATATGGCCAAAATTTATATCACGATATTTTCCTTAATTTCGGTCGATACGATATAATTTCGATATCGATATAAATACTTTGAAGGCCTCAGAAAAACTGCAATGGAAATATGTACACTACTGTTTGAAATTTTAATTTATGTTTTTAAAGCCTCCTCTCACAAAGTTTAGAAATAAAAATTGTTCAAATTAAATTAATGCTCACTTTTATTGGCATGTAGCAAAATAAAAACATGACATCTCTGTCAAACACAAACCTATAACCTATATACATATCACCAATATAAATAACTTTACATTACAAAAGAGGCAGAGCTTCTTATTCTTTTGTAAACATATTTAACAGATCAAAACAAAAGTGCTTCAACCAGGATAAAGAATGCAAGAAACCTTCATATATATATAAAGGGAACATGATATCCCCGTCAAATAAACAGACCTACCAACTATAAATAACTTAGATACAACATAAATTACAAAAGTGTCTCAGATATTGTGTGTAGTGAAACTGCTTGAAGTGGTGGAACAGACCGGACCGCAGCCGAGAATTATCGCGGGAGATTCTAGGTGCGGAGCGCGGCCCAGATCCGCTCGGTTAAGGTCGGTTTCGCTTTTTATTGCGAGACATTCTAGGTGCGGAGCGCGGCCGAGATCCGCTCGGTTAAGGTCGGTTTCGCTTTTTATTGCGAGACATTCTAGGTGCGGAGCGCGGCCGAGATCCGCTCGGTTAAGGTCGGTTTCGCTTTATCGCGGGAGATTCTAGGTGCGGAGCGTGGCTGAGATCCGCTCGGTTTCGGTTGGTTTCGTTTCATCGCGGAAGATTTTAGGTGCGGAGCGGAGCGCGGCTGAGATCCGCTCGGTTTCGGTTGGTTTCGTTTCATCGCGGGACATTGTATGTGCGGACCGGAGCGCGGCTGAGATTCGCTCGGTTAAGGTCGGTTTCGGTTGGTTTCGTTTCATCACGGGAGATTTTAGGTGCGGACCGGAGCGCGGCTGAGATCCGCTCGGTTTCGGTTGGTTTCGTTTCATCGCGGGAGATTTTAGGTGCGGACCGGAGCGCGGCTGAGATCCGCTCGGTTTCGGTTGGTTTCGTTTCATCGCGGGAGATTTTAGGTGCGGACCGGAGCGCGGCTGAGATCCGCTCGGTTTCGGTTGGTTTCGTTTCATCGCGGGAGATTTTAGGTGCGGAGCGGAGCGCGGCTGAGATCCGCTCGGTTAAGGTCGGTTTCGGTTGGTTTCGTTTCATCGCGGAAGATTTTAGGTGCGGACCGGAGCGCGGCTGAGATCCGCTCGGTTTCGGTTGGTTTCGTTTCATCGCGGGACATTGTATGTGCGGACCGGAGCGCGGCTGAGATTCGCTCGGTTAAGGTCGGTTTCGTTTGGTTTCGTTTCATTGCGGAAGATTTTAGGTGCGGAGCGGAGCGCGGCCGAGATCCCCTTGGTTAGGGTTGGTTTTGCTTCATCGCGGGACATTTTAGATGCAATGCAGAGCGGTGCTCAGCCGACCCATGATTACGTCATTGCGCACTGACGTAGCCTGGATACGGAGGCTGATTGTGTAAATAATACTTATCGATATAGCGCAACAATGATATCACCGTTATTGAAACATTTCTTATCGCGATAAATACCGATATCGAAATATTGTCCAGGCCTAGTATAACATGTAGAGTATATTACTTGCAATTAGATCTTTGATGATTTTTTTTTCGTCATGCTCTATGCATTTCTAATGCTGATAATAATAATACAGCATTGGCAATACTGCAGCACCTGAGGTAAAGTGCTTAACTAACGCTGCATTGATTGATGCTGTGGTCTGAAAACAGATGAAAAATATAATTTTATCTCAAATAATAAAATAAATAAATGGATAATGGGTTGCATTTCATAAAGGAAGAGAAAAGGCCTTGTCTATTAATGGAATAAAACATCTGTGAGATGCTAATGTGTATTTTGTTTCTAAACTGGCCATGCTTGCTCTGAAAGAAAGAGGTACGTATCATTTCCTCAGATCTCCATGTCATCTACAATTCAAAGAGCAAGGGAATGCTCTTATTGTTGTTTTTTCACCAGTTGGATGACCTATGATGGGAGGAGTATTGTTGAGTGACCTGTTCCTGCCCAAGTTCTTTAGTCATAACCTGAATGACTCCATGCACAGTAGGTAATTGACCAACTGCAAGTCATATCAGGGATAGCTTTCACAGACCAAGTAAACATTGAACATGCACAGAGCTCTTCTGTGCTGAATATTATCTAGTGTGAAAGCATTAAAGCATGCAGCCAGTAGATCCACTTGAGTGCATATTGATTCTGGTCAGTGTGTATGGATCTCTCTGGTGCTGCTCGCTTGGGTGGCCCACATTTGCATTTGAAATAGAGCAGCTCTTGCTGGATTCTCTGTTTCTGTTGACCAGATGTGGCTTCAGAGACAAAGCAGTCCACTCACGAAAGTGTGGGGAGATCGTGTGATGAAGACAGCACCTCTGCCTGCTGGTTGCATTATAATGCGTGGCTTCACCCATACACAAAGTTTTCTATGACAAAACCATCTCATTTGTCCCATGAAATCTGTCTTTCCATCTTCAGTGTTTTATAGGAGTGTGACGAGATGCTCACCTCACGAGACGAGACATGATTGTTTGGGTAATTGGGTTCACAAGAACAAAGTGAGTGGAGATTTTCACAATATAGACTTTTTAATCGTGAAAGTGTAAATATATGTTTAATTTGTTTAAAGACCTTTAAGTTCAAGCAGTTTTTTGTTCAAGTAAAACTACTTGAACATGAAACGATTATAGGTTGCCAAGTCTGTACAGAACATGTTGACACCTTAGAACATGAACACATAGAACATGAACACGTTGCCTCCACAGGAATGTGTGAGTGGGAGCACAAGACCCGGTGGACCATGCAATTAACAAAATGTCTTGCAGCTTATTAAAGTCAGCAGATACAGAGAGGCAGGGGTGTGTGTGTGTGTGTGTGTGTGTGAGCACATAGTGGCTCACTAAAATAGACCAGCGCTGCTTTTTGCTAATAATTTCCCAAAATTATCAAATATTTGTTTTGGTTACCTGTGCATAAGTCTGACAACACATTTAACTCCTGAAGAGAAATATTGGGCCCCTTTAAGCTCGCAAGATTTCATCACACCCCTAGTATATTTCCCTATGCTAATAATGACACATTTTTACTTTTGCTTAAAAAAATCTACAGCCTAGATATATCTGCTATATAGTAAGAAGGCTTGGGGAAACTCCTTGGAATGAAGTGGTTGATAACCTTGGCTGGTACAGAAGGCAGACATCTGCAGAAGCTTTCTATTCATTACATGGGAATAGTTAAGTTGTAGTCGAGCTGTTATTGATCATGTGGTGTTGTTTATTGAGTCCAAATGTCATTTAAAACTTTATTTTTTCTTACTAAATCATCAGCAGTGCATGCAGACTCTCTCACAGTGCAACAAGGGTAATGACAGGCTGCACTGAAGAACAATGACTTAAAATTAACATATGGCAAGTGGTTGAACGTGACTAAAATACATTACATTATATCAGCACCAATGCAACTGTTAATAAATATGTTGATGAAATGCAACCTCTTGACGAAGTAAATGCAAAATGTTTTTTATTTTTCAGTGCAGTAAACCTAAAAATACACTTTAAAAAATGAAAGCTTTGGGTAGAACTGTTTAGACCTCTATTGCTTGTCCATCTAGGAGATTACTAGGCAAGCTAAAAGAACACTGATGTTGTTAAGTGTTCTTGAAACACCACCAAAGCTGGCTATTATAGATTGCCTTTTAATCATAGGTCTGAAACAAAAGTACCATTTACCATGTCTTTTACCAACAGTGTAGTGGATGGGAAGGGATGTTAAAAGAAAAGGTGGTCTGGTTATTTTGGGTTTATATTTGAGTCAATAAATCAAATATCCTGTTTTCTTGTGCACTATATACTGACATGCCAAAAGTCATCGGACAAGTTGATCTTAAAATATTCATGACGTATTAATTTGGGGGGACAGAATTTAACATTACTTGATCCAAAGTGTCACATATGCACTGCAAAAATGTTATAAAAGGTATTACTACCCTCAGTGACCAGCACAGTTGGTGGTAATGATCGTGACCGGCGGTGTCTGGCTAAATTTGTCTGTGGGAACAGAAAAGTGACTGAAGAATTCACATCCACATTCAGTGCAGGAGACCCAAAACTCATGTCCCACAGATCAGGGCAGTGCTCTTTATCTTTCAATGGACATGCCAAAAGTCTCTGCACATGATACATATTCATGCTATTTGTTGTATATTATAATATATATTTATAATATATTATTATTCTGTGTTCCAGTCACAATGCTTTTACCCAGTTTGCATTTAGTTAATCAGAAGAGGTGTGTGATAATGTGTCATATCAAGAAAAATCTCTGTAGGGAAACTAGAAAAAACGTGTTGACTGTGTAATATGTTACAAATTGGCATGTATTTAGATATTTGGCGGGATATTTGACACTTGTTTGACCACATGCACTCAGATTGATCTGAAGCAGGTGTGCATGTGTGTCAGTAGGCAGGTTACCATCCTGTCACTTATAGCTTCTCAATCCTTTTAGAGGATGAGCCGAGAGACAAGAAGGCGAGCCACATGATCTTCTTCAGCTTCAGTCAGTTTCTCTCTTCTCCCTCCTGCATATGTCGGTATTCATGTGGATTTGAGGAGTGCACAGTATCTTTACTGTCTACAGTGACAGTCCTTTAAACCTCCACCCACCCCTCCCTCCATCTCTTCCCCTCTCTCTTCTTCCCCTTCCCTCCCTCTCAGCTTGTTCAGGAGCACTTCATCTTTTCTTCTTCTCTTTGTCATCTCATGGGCCATGTATGAAGTGGATGAGTATGGGTAAGATCCTCACTCTGCTTGTTCAGATTTTTTTGAGTTTTCTGTACACTGTACATTCAACTTACTTTCTATTAGTAAGATGCGGTAAGTAATTATCAATGTTATATTGATAAAGTTGCTGTTTTTAAAGAGTGTGTAAACACTAATCAACATTTTTTAATTGCGTTTGTTCTTAAATGCAAGCATCTTATTGTAATGTGTTGGTACCAGTGATTTGTTCATCAATTGTCAATCTGACTTCCCCGCAATTCCCCCAGGGACATTTTCCCACAATTTCCACAGGACATTTCTCCTGTATATTTCCTATTTCAACAGGAGTTGTTTTCTACTTTTTATCCTACTAGTTTTTATTACTATTTCCTAAAGATTTCCCACACTGCTTTCCCAGGGTTTTCTCCCACTATTTCCAAAGGAACCGTGTTTTACTTTTTCTACTGATTTTTTTTGTTCTACATTTTCCCTAAAATTGTATAGGTTTTTCTTCCTGTAGAATGTTTCTTCCTCTTCTGGACATTTTCTACACTTTTTACAGAATTATATTTTTATTATTATTAATTATATGTTTACTGTTGGAATTTCTTTTTCCTATTTTTAGTATTTTCCCTTTTATTTCCCTGGAATTTACACCATTATGTGTTTAGGGTTTCTCACTATTTTATCACAACTTTCCCAACTATTTTACCACAGTCTCCTCATTATTTCTTTCAAAATTTTCCCACATTTTCCCTAATATTTTCTTTAATAATAATATTTAATTCTGATATTTCTTACAATTTCCGCACAAATTTTCTGTACTATTTCCAATACTATTTTTATTGTTTCTATCACTTACAAAATATTTTCCTCAAAAACGTTTCTGGACTTTTACATCACACCAGGATTTCTACACAAGATTTTCTGTCTCTCTCTGTTTCAATTACTGGCTAGCTTCCAGATGTTGACACTATCCTATATACAAAGCAGACAACAGTTTCCTATCCAATTGGCTCCTATCAGCTATGCTGTGCAAAGAAGCAGCTACTCCACATTTCCCTCTACAGTATATTTTGCAGATTTAAAAATGTAATATATAAAAAAAAGCTTTTTATATTTAGCCTGCAATCTATTTTAGAAAAGCAATTTCAAGATTTGTCTATCTTGACTGTTTGCTCTGCAATACTAATCTTGGTAGCATTGTTTAACAATTAGCAGTTGTTTCTGTTAGGCTGACAGTTTTTGCATTTGTTGAGTACCAAAAAAATGTCAGCAGCAAATCAGAGCTGAGAGTTAGCACAGTTTAACACTACAAGAAACAGCTGTGTTTTTTCTCTCTTCCTTGAAATATGTTTAAAACCTAAAACATTTTAATAGTTTACAACAACCTGCCACATTTATATCATATAATTTCAGAGTGACATTATCTCACTGTAGACAGAAACGAAAGCGCCCAGTTCGGTTTTTAACCAGAAGGAGCAGGTCAGTTATTTAGTTTACCATTTTTATCAGGTGAACTAAATTAACCTGGCCTGTTACTGCAGCTGTTCTTCTAAGCATCTGGAAAGGAGTGTGCGTGTTAGATGCCGGAATACATATGTTAGCTATTCTTAAAATGGTTTAATGAAGTGTTGACAGTGAATATGTTCTGTATACATTTTTACAGTGAGCGATCTTCTTCTAAAAACATCATCTTAAAAAGATGCTCATTATAATGAAAAGAGAAGCACATTCTCATGAGAGAAAGCTTGCATGTTTGATTTAACTGTCTTTTTGAAATGTACTCTTACCTGACATCACACCCCTTTTCTGGAATACATACATAAGGCAGATAGCAAACAGTGACCTGGTCAATACATACATTTTAGATCTTAGAAAATAATTAATCTTTAAATTAGAATGTTGGATGAATTTTGGATGAACACCACCTTACCTCACCTCCAACTCCAGAGAACACAGTTCCACTGCTCCACAGCTCAGCGCTAGGGGCTTTTCTACTCCTCTCGTCTGCACCTTCCATTAGACATGGTGTGTCTAAATGTAGGTCATTCTAAATAAGAGGTTATGGTCTAAAGGTACACACATTCTGAGAAACTTAAATTTACCAAAAAAATTTTTACCTTCAGTTCATACATACAGAGTAAAAGATATACACACACCTATTTAGTTTATTAAATCAGAGCTGCTGAAATATTTTATGTCTTTTAACTAAACTTTTAACATTTATTTAGTGGCTTATGATTGACTGCAGTTGGTAGCTTCACTGTAACAATGTATACTGAGTTTGTGTATATAAATATACATTATCACATTGTGAACATTGCGTAAATAAACCACAACTCTATATATCTTTATCTCTGCCCTGTTTAGACCTTGTAAATTCTCATTGTAATCCGGTCACTCAAAGCACATTAAGAGGTGGTCAAATTAACATAGGAGCTGTTGTCACACAGTACTGTTGTCTAAGTGCAAAATTATCTGAACCCATACCCATTTTGTACCACTGCTGGAACATTTGTAATAACCGCAAGATCACACCATCCACTGTCTGCAGGGGTTAACTGAGCATGCTGCAATAGAATGCAACAAGCTAATAAAGGCATTAATTATGGCTGGTGCACATACAAATCTATCTGCCTTATCTTTATTTAAGGACAGAAAACAGGGAGACGCTCAGTGTGACCAACGTCTCTAGGTGAAATCTGATCACAGCTGGTTTCAGGAGCACATTTAGGACCAGAGTTCACACCAAGGTTAATTTCGTCTGGTTAGTTTTGGTTTCATGCTGTAGTTCAAAGAGTGGACTAAAGAACTTTACTATGTCCTTTCATCATCATCTACATGGGCTTCATCTCTCTGTACATCATATTAATGGACCAAAATTCTGAACCATTTAGAGCAGTGGTTTTCAACCTGTGGGACTTACATCCACACCCCAAATGCCAAATGTGACAGATATTTAGTTTAATTATTTGCTAAGCAAAACATGTTTAGGTCATTTTATGTCATGGTTTAGCGTAGTACAGTCACATGACAGGCATAGACAGCTAGTAGGTTAACAAGCCTAACAAGGGTCTTTGACATCTACAAGTGAAGCAGCCACTGTTTCTCTGACTGAAAGAACAAAAAAAGCAGTTGAAAATACAGCAGTTATTTCCAAAAATGTAAAAAAAAACAGTTGATGTTTGTGATGTTTTTGGTTTTTAAAGGTAAATAAAATATTCTGGTGGGCTGTGGAAAGTATTGTGGAGGGTTAAGTTGGCTGTGACTTGCAAATAGTTGGTAATGCCTGATCTAGAAAAGTGTTTATTACACTGCAGACGAACCAGACAATGGTTTAGTAGATGTGGACAAAGATCACCTTTTTTGGCCAAACTGAAAACGAAACAACTGCTATTGCATTTGGGAAATTAATTGTATAGGTGTGAAAAAAAGCTTTAGAGCTAAATTCAGAACCTTTTTAACTTGTATAGCAGAGCAAAAGTCCATCAGATAACTGTCTGACTGCACTGCTGTAGTCACTCCTTACAGTCTGACCTTGGGGAGGCGGCGCTGAACCTGAACAGATATCAGATTCAGAGACAGCTGTCAGCCTCCATCTCTCTCTCTATCTCTTGCTCCCTCTCTCTCTTTCATTCATCTCTCTTGCTGGTTCATCTTCCTTCCTTTTTTATCCATTTTTCTATGCATTCTTGTGTCTTTAGGCTGTTCTTTCTCATTTTTCTCTCCTTTGCGTCATTCGTCTTTTCACACTCTCCCTCCTCCAGTAAAACTGAATTAGGTTTGATGGCTCTGCTTCTGCTTCATTCATATGCTTATTTAATTACTCATCTCTGCCTCAATCTGTTCATCTGTGTTTCTCCCCCCTTTAATTTCACTCTCAGTAGTGCTGCTCTGTATCCAGTGTGATCGGGTGCGAGTCTAACAGAAGGCTGAGCTCCTCTGTATTGCGCTAATGGCTGTACAGTTACAGTAGACACTCTTGGCTGAGCTCAAATGGAGGTGTTCCCCTTTAAGGATTAGAATGCAATCTGCAGTCAGGCAGGAACCTGCTGGAGAGAGAGAGAGAGAGAGAGTGGTGGGGATGGTGCTGGGGGGAGGGGCTGCATGTACCTTTGTCTAAACAGCCTCTACAATATTTCCATATCTATACATCTACCTACCTGTTTGTGTTGATGGCTGACTGTATATAATGTATGATTAGTGTTATGATTAGGGTTTTCGGAACCTAGCTGAACACTCCACTTCCTGGTTCTCAGGGATTTGTATGTTCTCTTCCTGTCCACTCTTAACAAACAGAAAATCACACGTATAAATAATGATACATTAAATAATAATACAGTAAAGAAATTGGAAGCATTAATCGCTATTTCTAATAGTCTGTTATTGCTGAAAAGGTACACAAGTAGTGATTCATTCATTTTTTAGATTCAGTAACAGGTCTTTAGCATGTCTGAAGCTAGTCTTTTCTTTTAATGCTGATGTCACTTCGCTTTCAACAAGCAGTTTTTGCTTGTAACAAGCAGTTGCCAGTCAGTAAATGTATTATTTTAATTCTAACAAATCTTTCAGCTCTTCATTTGATTTCTTATAAAAATCAATTAATTTTTATTTTGTGAAAAATGCTAGTTTGTCCCATTAAAGCTATAATATCGTTTACATGACTTTGCTAATATAAAAATATACTTAATAGCTCAAGTGCATTCCTTTTCCTTGCAGTTAACTGTTGCTTAATGGTAACTATGGTATTCCTGGTGGTTTTCATGGTGTTGCTAGCTGGTTGGAAGGCGATTAATGTGGTATTCCAGATGGTTGCTGTGGTGTTTCTAAGATGTTGCTTTGGTGTAGCTAATTAAATGCTATAGTATCTTTGGTGGTGTTTCTAAGAGGTTGCTATGATGTAGCTAAATTAAGGCTATGGTATACCAGGTGGTTGCTGTCGTGTTCTTAAGATGCTGCTATGGTGTAGCTAAATTAAGGCTATGGTATACCAGGTGGTTGCTGTGGTGTTTCTAAGAGGTTGCTATGGTGTGGATAACTAAATGCTATGGCGTCCAAGGTGGTGGCACTGGTATTACTAAGAGGTTGTTATGGTGTAGCCACCTGAATGCTTCAGTATCGCAGGTGGTTGCAGTGGTGTTTTTAAGTGGTAGGTGATACCTGGTGTATCAGGTGGTTGCTATAGTATTTCTAACACAAGATGGGTTCTTTAGTTAGGTATGATTATTGCTGTAGGATTTCAGCTGCTAGGATGTTGACTTTGTGGTTGCTAGGTGGTTACAAGGCGGTTGCTATGGTTTCCCAAGTTGTTCTCACAGGTAATGTGCTGTGAGTTTCTGTATTGATTTTTAGGTAATAAAAGTGCATTTGTATCACTGTAACTTTTTCACCCTGTATGCATCACACAATTAGAATGAAAATCTGGAGTTGAAATCTCAAAACCGGCCAAGTTATGCCACAAACATCTCAGATAAAAATTATCAAAATGGAAAACAGATGAATAACTATATATTTTTGCAGTGCTTTGCAATGTGCAACCATAAAAATGTATAGAAGAATCAGTATGTTTTAGATCATAAGCCAAGTTAAGTCATAATCTGTAACTTGTGTTACTTCTATGATAACTTGGGTCTAGAATATAGCTGTTTTAGAATGTAAGCGTACATTAATTACTGTTAAAGTATGATACGTGTGAGCATATTAGATTCCTTTTCCAGCAATAAGTATCATTACTAAATGCATGTGTTGACCTGGTAATAACATCAGAGAGACGCGATTAAATGGACTGGAGATCAGAATGTATGCCTTTGTTCCTGGATCTAATTTAATTTATGTAATTTAATCAGTGTGTAGGCTTTCTGAGTTAATGAACTACATATAGGCTACAGGTCTGCTAGAGGCCTATTGATTGTTATGGATTTAATAGGAGGTTCACTGGCAGCTGCTGCTCTTATTGAGAAAGACATTTTTCATTTTATCCGCACATTATGGATGAAATACCTTACTGCTTTTTACGAAGTACACATAGACTTAGAGATATTATGTTTCTATTGTTATTTTTTTATTGCAGTAGTATTTTCTGGATATTAACAAAATATTTTCAATGTTTTCTTTCATGTTGACAAGAATAAATCAAAAATATCCTGAAATACTGTGACATTTCTAGAGCCATATTGCCCACTGCTATAGCACATGTAGTATACCTCATACAGAGTACTGCTTAAAATATGAAGGTCATCTTTTAAAATTTGATAAAACGTTAGATAATCATGATATAACATTTTAATATCAGCTTATACTCACCTCACAGTATTTTCTGTAACATTTTTGTAATATATGATTTTTATTTTTAGATTCCTAAATTTGATTCTAGGATGTAAACTGATAAATAACTGATGATGTAATACTTAAAAAGACTACAGAAAAGACTGCAGATCAGTCACAACATTTGTTTTTGCTTAAGTCTTGCAGATACCTTTTGGGACTGAATCAGAGAAAAAACGATTTGGTATGATTGTATAAAATTACATAAAGCTTTGTGATAGGATTACACAATCTAGTGCAACACATCAGAAAATAATACAAACAGAACCTTCTGAATAAGCAGAAGACAGGACATGGCCTCTACTCTGTGCTGTACACTGCAATCACAGGAAAGCACTACCTATGCTCTTACACTTCACAAATGCATCATAGGTAATGACCATATTAAACAACATAAAGCTGTGCAGACTAGACTGTATCAGCAGCAGCTCTGTAAATTGTTTCTGAGGTCAGTAAGTGTGACAGACCGTACTGGACTTTCTGTCATTATTTACTGCATGGACACTTTGGCATTAATAGTTTCTTCTGAAATCAAGGTTATTAAAAAACAAGTTTATCCTGCTTTTGTTGGAGTAACTGTCAGTATTGTCCAGAGAATACTTTTTGCTAGATTGTAAATCATTACTGTAAGAACCTGATTGCCATTCCAGACAGCACAGTTCAACTTCTTCATAGCTCAATGCTATGAATTATATCCCTCTAGCCGACGCCTGGCAGCAGGCATGTTGCCTAAAGGTTCATGTTCCTCAGGACTCTCTTCTTCAGAGAGTCCTATTCTATTCTATTCTATTCTATTCTATTCTACACTGCCTGGCTGAAAAAAAAGGTCACAAACTCTAATATTTCATTGGAGCGTCTTTAGGTCTGATAGAGGGACGCATTCACTGTGGCATTGTTTCGATAAGCTTCTGCAATGTAACAAGATGTATGGTAGAGTCTGACCGCTGCACAAAGCCTTCACCAGCACATCCCAAAGATTTTCAATGGGGTTAAAGTTTGGAGTCTGTGGTGAACAATTCGTGTGTGAAAATGATGATCTCATGCTCCCTGAATCATTTTTTTTCACAATTCCAGACCCATGAATCCTGACATTGTCCTCTTGGAATATGCCCGTGTCATCAGGGAAGAAAAAATCCATTGATGGAATAACCTGGTCTATATTCAGTATATTCAGGTAGTCAGCTGACCTCATTCTTTCAGCACATATTGTTGCTAAAACCCAGACCTGACCAACTGCAGCATCAACCCCACATCATTTACTTACTTCAATCCAAGCAGAATAAAAAATTCTGGTGTGAAAACACCCTTAAATCAGCTGAATGCATTCATTAGAAGGTGTGTCCACAAACATTTGTACATATAGAAGCAGATTCCCAGATATAATTTTAGCCTAGTCTTGGGCTACACAGCAACGGAAAGCCTAACACTAGTCTTAATCCCTGGCTGGGAAACTGACATATAGTGTATGTGTACATGTACTACACTACATGTTCGAAATATAATCGGAATTCATAATAATAGGAATTCATGTGAGATCAAAATGTTCAAACATGTTAAGTGACAACTGGGGTTTAAATGGCCCAGTCAGAATGAAAGACAGATTGTATGGAACGTTATAGTATCCCCATCACTGGGAGGGTGATGGAAGATCCTCCTGTCGCTTTAATTCTTCACTTGATCTTGATCTTGATCAAAAAGCCACAAATGCCCTTTATTAATTAACAGTCACAACCACACCCCTCCCCACTGTCCACACTGGTTTAACATTAGAGCTGACTACTCCCTAACACAGAGAGCGAGGAGGAATGGAGTGAGGAAGGGAGAGGGAGAACTGAGGAATGAATAGATGGAGGGAGAGAAGAAGAGAGAGAGAGAGAGGGAAAGAGGAGGAGCCAGCAGCATTGGCATTGAGGGGGAGGGGGGCTCCTGGCCTATGGGGCTAGCCGACCATCTCTCATGTCACAGCTGGAAGGGGAGGAGGAGGAGGAGAGAAGGATAGAGGAAGGGAGGGATGGAGAGATGTAGGGTTGGGGGAGGGAGCTGGTAATCCACTAGATGAAACGAGAAAGAGAGAGAGTCAGTGCGAGGGTGATGCCTCATAGCGAGCATCATAATTTCATTCAACCGAGAAGAGCACTCTATCTCTCTCTCTCTCTCTCTCTCTTTCTCTCTCTCATTCTCTCTCTCTTTCCACTACTCACTCATTAATGTGCTCCTCCAGTGCGGCGCTCTTCGTCTGCTCTGATTGACTGAGGATGAGATTACAGCTCTTTTTCTTTTTAAAGCTTATCACAGTTAATTTGATTTTCATTTTTTCCTCTTTTTGACTATTGACTCTGCCGAGCTCTTCAAGGATTGGGGTTTTAGAAAGAAGCTAGGAGTGTGTGAAAGAGTGCTGTGTGTGATGGACGTTGGCCTTTCTGCAACTCCTTTCTGCTTTGGACAAGGTGGCTGAGATGCTTCTGCTGTTTCAGTTACTGAACCATTAACGTTAAGATCTACTACAAGGGTAGTGAGAACGGAAGAGGGGGAGGGGATCCTGACACCCACCGAGCAAACGAGCGAGTGAACGAGACGGCCGGTCAGAAGGTAGAGGAGAAAGAGGAAAGAGCAACCTGTTCCTCTCTGCTATGACCTGAAGCGATGGATATTAACCTCCAGTCACACCGCTTCTACTTCCCCCAGATCTACTGTGATGCTGGCGCTCAGGTCACCGAGTATAAGATCAGGTAGGTTTCAGTGGCAGCTGCCCGCTGTCCTCTGTGGCTGCTCGGAGGTGTGGAGCGGAATTCTAATTGAGCGGCTTTTATGAGAATGAGGAGGTTTGGAGGATGCTTGATTTACAGTCTCTGCTGGAGCTTGCCAGGCTGCGGCTAGCGCCGACACAGATGCTCTTAATGCAATTGAAGTGTAAGACTGTGGCTCTTTTGTTTTCCCTGTGTCTCGCTCTGTCTTTCTCGCCTTCTGCAGGCTGTTGGTGAAGGTGATTCCTCCGAGGCCTCGTGAAGCTGCATCAGCAGTACAGTTAGAGCAGAATACTCTTGAGTTCTAGCTGTATAACTTCAAAGGTCTGCATTCTCAGTCTACATTCAATAGTGTAGGATGGTGCTGCTGACCTTCTGAGCTTGAATCAGCACTTTCTAACACAGGTTTCTAAAGAAAGAGCATCTTTGAGATGCAGGGGAGCATCACTTTTATTGGTTGCTCAGGTACCGTTCAAAAGAACTGATGCACATGACACAGTGTACAACAAACCTGTAGGGAGCACCGCTGGGGCTGTTTGTACATGGGATAGCAGTATGTAAATTGATCGTTACCTGTTACCTGAGGGGGTAACTTGGGAAAAGACACATTTGTATAAATTTAAAATTCTTATTTTGAGATTGAGGTTGAACACATGGACTGTTTGAGTTTTGTTAGCTGGTTGGGACATTCCATTTCTTTGCACTGGCATTTAATATTCCTAAATCCACAGGGTCACATGCAGACTGGAAATACATCATAGATGGCATTACCATCCACAGTGCACAGTGCAGTAGATGGTAATAACTGTGGCCAATCTGCAGCATTTGATTAGAATTGTCTGTGTAAACAGTTAACCAACTGGAAATAATCACATCCCTATTCAGTGCAGATGGCCCACTCACTCACTTCCACTAGACATGGCAATGGCAAAAAATAATGGGACACAATACTAAGTCCTGTCTCATGACTTTTGGCAAACATACAGCTCTGGAAAAAAATAAGAGACCACTTAGAAATTATGAGTTTCTTTGATTTAACCAAATTAAAAACATCTGGAATATAATCAAGAGGAAGATGGATTATCACAAGCCATCCTACCAAGCTGAACTGCTTGAATTTTTGCACCAGGAGTGGCATAAAGTTATCTAAAAGCAGCGTGTAAGACTGGTGGAGGAGATGCATTAAAAACTGTCATTAAAAAACAGGGTTATTCCACCAATATTGATTTCTGAACTTTTAAAACTTTTATGAATATGAATTATTTGAGGTCTGAAAGCTCTGCATCTTTTTTATCCGCCATTTCTCATTTTCTGCAAATAAATTCTCTAAATGACAATATTCTTATTTGGAATTTGGGATTTTTCCTTCTTTTCCCCAATTTTTAGATTTTTTTTTTGTCACAACACTGTTACTAATCACAGTAATAAAATATGGTGAGTTTTACTACATTTCCAGAACCTGCTCTCTTCAGTTCTGAGTTAAACAGTTTGTTTTTCGACTGGGATCAGGGCCTAGCGTTCTCAGTAACCCTGTGCTTTCATCGCCAACCTGACTTTATCTGTCCATTTCTCCACTCATCCATCGTTTCAGATTTCATCTCGCCCTCTAATCTCTTGCCTCTCGGCAGGACCCATCCATTTTTTCTCCCAATCGCACGATTAGAGCCGATTTAAAGACCCGGGCCGGGTATTTTTGGTCCTAATCAGATTTTATTTCTGCGATGGCTCAATCCTTCCTGCTGGACTGTAGAAGAAGAAAAAAAACTCAAGCCTCACCACTGGATTTTGAGTTTGGCACGGTCGCCTGCATGCTCCTCCAGAATGTGTTTGACTCACATTCAGAGTGTGTTTTCTCTGGTTTGGGAGATAATCGCTGTGTGTGTTTGACTTGGACGTAGAGCTGGTGGTTGTTCCTGCAGAGCAAGGATTGTATTACCGGCTATAAATCCATACCCTGTCCTGCAGGAATCAGGGCCAGAGAAGAGATTTTATTTGCTATCCATAGGGATTTGTCACATATTGTTTTAGTAAAGAGATGTTTCACCAACTCCAACCTCACAGAGACCTGTAGAATAAGAAGCAGGGTGGAAAATTACTGACTGAAAAACAAGTCACTATTAATGACCCATGAAGAAAAGCAGTGTGTCTGCTTTGGATGGAGGTTGTCAGATAGTTTGTCCTGTCACTTTTATAGGAATATCAATTCTTCTTTCTGTTTGCACTATAATGAGTGAACATCAGCCAGACCACAGTGTAGGGGCTTTTAGCAGTGGAGCTGGGTCACACATATTTACTGTGGTGTGGCTGTTGGGTTTTGTGGTGTGGATTTTCTGGCTGTTTACAGTTCACTGCTCTAGGGCTAAGTGTGCTGGTGCTATTAATGCTGGTGGTAATGCTGGTCAGCTGGATTGAGTGGAACAGTGAGTTCATGGCATCAGATCCAGGCTACAGACAGACACTGTGGCCTACTGTACAATCAATAATGAGGTTATTGGTACAGAAAATGGGGTTGGACATAAGAGACAATAAGAGATGGACAGAACAAATGCACTGTATGAGTTGAATGATCACCTGGATGAGTTGAATTTTACTAAAAATAATTTAAGGAACCTGAGTTAATTAAACTTAAAACCTGATGAATTGGATGGAATTTAGACTGAACAGTTTTTTATTTGCTTTATTACTAGGGGTGTAATGGTACAAACCGTCATGGTATTTGGGTCACGGTTCGGTTTGTGCAAACGCATGCAGAATACATGGTGCAGGTAGTCTATAGGAGACTTGTGGAACCAATGAACGTAATGCGTGACTAATGTTCACACAAGTGTTGCCCGCAGAAAGTGTAGCTGTAGCACTGTTGCTATTAGCAACTCGCCACTGACTTAGCCTAAACAAAATGCATAGCTCTATTGTAATACAGGAAATGTTGTTGAGTGAACAATATAGCACACAGCCAATACAGAGTTATTAGCTCAGAAAATTATACGTTTGCTTTTATCAAGGCTAAGCTCATCATAATATATGACCTACAAGTTTTCTTAAGGTAGCCTGGGGAGAATGACTACACACTGACGGTAAGTGCCAGTGACTCAAAGAAAAACAGTATGCAAATAGATCGAAAAAAAGTTGTCAAGGGCTATAGGCTAAACTCAGTTATTATAAGCTGATTTAACTCAAAAGATCCCATTTGAATCCCATATAAAACAACCACTCAATTAGTGGAGTAGATATAAAACTTCATTTTATTGTTTTAAATCGATCATTTTAGTTACGCAAAGTGTTTTAAAGTAATATACTGACCCTGAGAGGTGAGCTACCCCGAAACTGTGTGGTGAGGACCTGTGATTACAGCTGCCTTTGGACTGCACAGACTCAACTTGTAGACTCAACTAATATGGTGGATTCCACTCTGCTGTCTCATGTGTCCTTCGGATATCTTCTGCGTTAAAGCCAGTGTCTTCTTTCATTAAAACAACTGAGCATTCCATGTACTATGGCCTTATCTACAGGCATTAAGCATGTGTTTGCCTGTTTGTACATCATTTGTTGCTCTTGTGGGCCTACTGGACGCAGCATGGTGAAGGACTGCTCATTATCTAACTCTCAAAGCCTCACACACTCTGTGACTAGGGACTTCTGCATCCCTCATCAAGAAATTCATCTTTCACATCAGCATAACCTTTATGACCTACAAATACAAAGAAGCACATTGCTGTGTCTACAATCTGTGAAAGCCCTAAACGATATCTTTATTATGGGAAAAACCTGTCCAAATTCTTCTGCCAGAGACACTGAATACAAGGTCAATACATGTACTGGGAAACTGAAAAGTGTTATTTTGCTATTGCTGTTGATATCTGGAAATGTGCAGCCTAACCCGGGTCCAATTCAAAATCTACCCACACCAGCAGATTTCAAAAGTAGATCAGGTCTTGGAATGCTGCACTTAAACGTTAGAAGTCTTCTCCCTAAAATGGATATGATTAAGCTTTGGGCTGTTACAACAAACACAGTATAATGGTCATCTCTGAAACATGGTTGAAAAAATCTGTACCTGATGATCTGATTTTAATAGAGGGCTATAATGTCTATAGATCGGATAGAGTTGGTAAAGGTGGAGGAGTTGCAATCTACATCAAGTCTAAATTTTGTAGCTCCATGCTTCAATCAATAACCAAAGCCAAACAGTTTGAGATACTTGCTGTAAAAATACATCTTTCTAAAGGCGTCGACCTCACTGTTGTTGGCTGTTACAGACCACCTTCAGCCATAAAAGAAGCTGTGTCCTCACTTTTAGATGTTCTGTACACTCTCAATGATTCTGAATTTATTCTTATGGGTGATCTGAATTGGGACTGGCTCTCCTCTGCCTCTGATTCCATTAAGGAACTGTGTGATACATTAAATCTAACACAAATTATAAATGCTCCAACAAGGCTTAACCCAAAAGATCAAAGTAAATCCACATTACTAGATCTTATTTTAACAAATGCTCCTCACAAATTTACTTCCACAGCAGTGTTTTGTAGCGATGTTAGTGATCATTGTGCCATTGCTTGTGTAAGAAATTCCCAGCTACCCAAGCCGAATCCTCGCTATGTTTTTAAAAGGCATTTTAAACATTTTGAGGAACAAGCATTTCTACATGATTTGTATGATAGTGATATAGGGAGAGCTAGTCTAATTCCTGATGTTGAAAATGCCTGGGAATATTTTTATAAATTATTTCTCTCTGTTTGTGATAAGCATGCTCCTATAAAGAAATTCAGGATTTCAGGAAAGAACAACCCCTGGTTTACACAGGAAGTTTCTAAATTGTTAAAAGAGCGAAACATCTCCTGGGCCAAGGCAAGATCCACAAATTCCAAAGCTGACTGGACTGCCTTCAGAGCATTGCGAAATAAATGTACAACTCAGACGAGGAAACTTAAAGCAGAATACTACTTAAAATGTACTTCGGAAAGTTTTAACAATCCTTCTAAATTCTGGAAGCAAATAAAGGTTCTAATTGTAACTCTGTACTTCCTAAGCACATCTTAATCAATTCAGATAAAATTATGTGTAAAGATGATATTGCAAATCATTTAAATGAGCATTTTGTATCAGTTGGTTCTAACAACCAGGCACCGGGTTATCGGAGTTGTGATTTTGTGTTACCCCAATCTCGTAATGATTCTTCAACGGATTTCTTAGTTTTTAGTTCCATCTCTGATGCAGAGGTTTGTAAAGCTTTGAAAGCTATTGATCCAAAAAAGTCGCCTGGACCCGACAATCTGGATCCTTATCTGTTAAAGCTAGCAGCAGAACTTATTGCTAAGCCTATAGCTCATATTTTTAATCTGAGCCTTCAAACTAACATCATTCCAAAAATATGGAAAACAGCTTATGTTCTCCCCTTATTGAAATGTGGGGACCCCTCAGACTTAAATAATTACCGTCCTATTTCCAAATTATGTATTCTTGCCAAGATTTTAGAATCTCAAGTAAATTGTCAATTGAAACAATTCTTGGCCGACAATAATGTTTTAAGTGAAAATCAATCTGGCTTTAGGTCAGATCACAGTACCATAACAGCAGCTATGTTGGTAACAAATGATATTATGAATGCCTTGGATAGAAAGCAGCATTGTGCTGCTCTATTTGTCGATCTATCCAAGGCATTTGACTCTGTTGACCATGAGCTTCTGCTAGGTAGGCTTAGTGACATTGGCATAGGTGCTAAAACCTTGCCCTGGTTCAGGAGCTATCTCACTGACAGATCTCAGTGTGTATTTACAGAAGGATATAAATCAAAGGTTCTGGAGATCCCCAAGGGAGTACCTCAAGGTTCAGTTTTAGCCCCTGTATTATTCTCTATTTTTATAAATAACATTGGAAAGAACATGCTTACAGCTAAAGTTCATCTCTATGCAGATGATACAATAGTCTACTCAGTTGCCTCCTCTCTGAGTCAGGCTATTGCTGAACTACAGGTTGCCTTTCAACAGCTACAGGTCTCACTTAATGATCTAAACTTGGTTCTTAATTCTAAAAAAAAACAAATGTATGATATTTTCTAGAGGTCACTCTCAGATCCTAGATTCGGCTGAGATTCACACTATGGGAGGGGACAAAATAGAAAGAGTCCCATCCTATAAGTACTTGGGAATTTGGTTAGATGATAGGATGTCCTTCAGAGTGCACATTGAGAACCTAGTAAAGAAATTGAAGGCAAGATTGGGTTTTTATTATCGAAATAGGAACTGCCTGCATTTTGCTGCACGAAAATTACTTGTTCAAGCTACATTTTTAAGTGTTTTAGATTATGGGGACATTATCTATATGCATGCTGGCTCCTTACTTCGCCGGTTAGATCCATTGTACCGCAGTTCTTTACGTTTTATATCTAATTCATTGTTCCGCACACATCATTGTGTACTTTATGATTTAGTGTCATGGCCTTCTCTGAGCTTGAGGAGACAACACCACTGGTACATTTTTATTTATAAAGCTCTGTTGGGTAAACTTCCTTCCTACTTGTGTAATTTGCTGTCACGTTTTAACAGTTTTTATGATTCTCGCTCTTCCAGAAGGCTGCTTTTGAAGGTCCCCAGAATTAGTTTAGAACTGGGCAAAAAAGCTTTCTCCTATTTTGCACCGTGGTCTTGGAATAACCTTCAAAGCAAATTACATCTTAATGATTTGGTCTCCTTCAGTAATTTTAAAACTTTGTTAACAAATTCCGTGACAGAAACATGTAACTGTTATTCCTAAGCTGCATTTGTGTCTGATTTCGAAATTCTATGTAACTGGTTGTTTTTTGTCTATGTTGAATGCCCTTATGTGAACTGTCTGATTGTACTTTGTCTGTAACTGGAAATGGTGTGCCACCTTGGCCAGGTCTCCCTCGAAAAAGAGATATTAATCTCAAGGGATTTCCTTGTTAAATAAAGGTTAAATAAAAATAAAAAATAAATATTTAATTTTACATACAATAAGCTTACCGTATTCTTTGCACTATAACGCACACTTTAATAAGGAGAGGAAACTTAAGGAGAGCCAACAGTTTCCAGACCTGCTAAATTAGAAGGGAAAGCTGGCGACACCCTTGTTTCTTACTAGTGTCGCTTTAAATGTGCATTATAGTCCTTTCTGCCTTATGTATGAAAATAGAGCAGAAAATAGACGTCCTTTGATAGTGCACCTTATAATACAGTGCGCCTTGAGCTTGAGGACTTTGGACCAAAAAACCTTGAATTTATTTTATTTAAATGGTACATAATTTTTGCATGGTTTAAAAAAAACACAATGATTACAGACTAAAAGTATACTAGACAAGGATCGGTGCTTGGCAGTGTTCAGTATGTCTTAGCTATGGGATGGATGGAATAAAAAAAAAAGAATAAAGGAAAAAAATTGACTGAATATAGGCAGCAGTGGATCTTACAGGAAAGTCTTTGTATTTGCAGAAAGACTCTAGTTCATGCAGACATGGCGCTCCCCAGTAACCCATAATACAACTGGGCAGGATGCCATGGCAACTATGCCACAGGAGAACACTCAGCGTATCCTGTCGGCTCTGATAGCGGCAGGCAGCGAGACCAAACGCAACCTTTTCTGATGTGTGGCTTCACCGGGGTGCGCATGCGTGGATCTGAGTGGAATTCAGTCTGCAGCTCTGTGTTCATTTCTAGACCAGACCAGACAGATCAGCCTGGCCTCCAGATACACAAAGACATTAAGTAAAGAATGAGATTGGAATAGGCCTACATCACTGTTTCTCATGCCTTGAGATATCCTGAAGAAATAAAGTCATATAAAACAATAGAAACAGTGAAACAGGAATGCAGGAAGCGTAGTGAACTAAAGAAAAAAGGTCTCTCAGACAATTACTCCCATAATTTAGGTACGTCTTAATTATTACATGAGATTTTCTGTCTCTGAGAATAAGCCTTTCTGAGCTACGTTATATCCCTAGTTATTACAATGATGACATTCTTTAAAAAGCAGTATTACTCCAGGGTTTGGGATCTGATTTACAGACCGATGAATGCCCTACAACTGGGTAGTTATTTTTTTATGTTTAAAAAAAAAAGCAATTTTTACTTTTTTCTTCTTAAGAGTTTCCTCTGGTCATTTTTATGGGTTTATCTTCCTAAAGAGTGGATTTTTGTTTATGTATGTATTTATGTATGTATTTATTTTTTCCTACTGTGACTTTAAACCTAACATTGCAAATTACATCCTGCTTGTCCTGTATCATACCTAGAACTGACATGGTAAAATTATTATATCACAATATTCATGACATTTTCACAATTAATTATATTTATTCATATTTGGACATGCCAGATTCTTAAAAAAACTGCTATTGAAATAGTATTACTAATTTTAGCGTATGTAATGATACATGCTGTTTGTGAGACTATCCTCAATGTGCTCAGAAAAAGTGTATTGTCATTAATGATAATTTATCACAGTAACTTAAAAGTGGTCAAATTTCTCACCTCTAATTGTACCTTATTCAGATTGTAGTACAAACGAAAAGAAATGAAATGAACATTATTTTAGTGTAAATGGTTGGGGCTACATTTTAAATTCCAGGCTGAGGAAGAGTGGATATATGGAAATATGTTTTTACTTTTTAAGAGAGAGATCAGTTGAACAAGGAGTTCATAACAGACTGCTTTATTTTTTTAAGCTTAGATTCTACATAAAACATTATATGATAGGGTCTTTAAAGTAAGCTGATGATATGGAAAATGAAGGCAGAACCTGTAGCTGTAATTTCTGAGAGAGAGAGAGAGAGAGAGAGAGAGAGAGAGTGACTGCTCTCTGTTTAATCTAGAAATGGTTCCGTGCCCCTCAATCCTACTGAGCTGTTTCTGTGTTTATGTTGCGGGCATTTGCAGATGTGCATACTGTTCATTTCTTATTTCCATACTGTGTAATCCCTGAGATTACTGCAAAGACCCTGGAGGTTTTTCCAAATGCAAATATTATTTGGTCATTGTCTGTTAAAGGATGGGGGAGGGAGCTTGTAAGCATATAAGGTCATTGAGGGTGACATTTTCTCTTCTCCTCAACGAATGTTTTAATCCAAAAAATCCTGGCTGTTTAGGCTTTTTAGAGTTGTATTAAAATTACAATACATATATGCATTGGACGTGAAACCAAAAATACAATGAATCTTGTGTCACATGTTACTAGTGATGGGGGAAGTCCTAATGAGTGGGTTGGGTGTTATTGGCTGTGCAAACTGGGGAGAAATGTAAAAAATATATATATAAAATAGAAATAAAAAAAACATGCCGAAAAAAATTAAGTTTTGGCTTTTACATGCTGTGTGAACATAGTCATAAGCATTTTCCATACTCTTTTGAGCCTTTATTAAATTAAACCTGATGTTTTAGTTGTTGTGCATTTAAGACTGACATACGTTAGTTAGCTATTTCCTTTTTCCCATTATTGTATATTCTGTATTGTGCATTTTTAAAAAAACAATTTGAAATGAAATGCTCATTCTAAGGTCAGTGTGAATGGGCGGGGCTAAATTGCTGTTGTCTGGATATACCTCACCAGCTGTTTGAACAGCTAGGTGTATTCAGTCTTCCAGCTCGTTACTGTCCAGCTCAACACACACTGTGATACCTGTGTGGATTAAGGGCGTATAAAAGACTTTTAGACGGCACGTGTTATTTGACTGCAGTGTGAAGGTTCTGAAGCGGCGCTGCTTTTACTACAGCATCACAAAGCTCATTCATTCTTTTCCTTTTCAGCATTTTTTTTCTAGGCCAGGCACATATTCCACTCCAGTTGTCATGCCAACAGATTAGGGTGTTCTTGCAGTCTATGCAGTGAACTGAGTAAGCACGAGGGTGCCTCAGAGATTCCAGGCTTCAGTGCACACACACACACATACACACACATGCACGCTGATGAACCGGCACACACACATTTACACACAGGTAAAATACTCTCATAGGCACCTGACTAGAGGACAGAAAGCATGATGTAGTCTGAAACAGGGTGCTTTCAAACATGCCTCATGTGGTCTGGACCTTTAGATGTCTCAGGCCCATAATTTAGATGTTCAAACCAAAATAGTAGTACATGTGAAAAGTGCCTTGATCCACGATCCAGGCTAAATGACCAAAATGTGGTCTGGATCAACTGAACCATGGTCTGGTTTGTCTTCATTGTGAAAGAATCTTTCTAGAGAACAATTACGAAAAGATGACGCAGACTTTTATAACCTATTCAGCAACAGAAGAAGAAAAAGAACCACTTTGTGGTTCAACGTTGTGTTGAAATCAGCCTCCTCTTGGTGTGCAGGCATGTCACACAGCAGTATTGGTGCAATCACTTGATTTTATGACTCCGGTATGGGCTGTATCCTTAGATAAGCAACATTTATACTTGCCATATTTTTTGTCGCACTATAAGGGGTAGTTAAAATCCTTTAATTTTCCCAAAAATCGTCAGTGTGCCTTATGATCTAGTGCACTTTATGTATGAATTTTACTAGTCAGGTTGTAAGGAGAAGTAAAGCCACTCTGCTGAAGTACAGCGAGTACAGTCGTTTCAGTTTAGTTCTCCAGCAGTATTAGCGTTAACTGCTAACCACGCTAAGCGCTAGCTATTTGGTCACTAGCGGTTAGCCTCTAATATTAATGCCCCAGCTTTAGTAGAAATCTGTAGATCTAAGCTTACTGTAAACAAAGGGAAGCGCTTTTCTCACCCAAATAAACAGTTTTCAGGAGAGAAATATGTGTAGATTAATATCCAGCGCTCATTTGACTTGTCTGGCTTGTCTAAAATGTTTTTTTTTTTAGATTATAGTTTTGTTTACTTAGCTTGGTTTTACCGAGGCCTGCTGAATTTAGAAGGAAAATATCGGGACACCACTGTTTAGTACTACTAGTTACTAGTGTCATATAAAATGCTTCTTATAATCCAGTGCACCCTATGTATGAAAATAAACCAGAAAATAGACGTTTATTGGTAGTGCACCTTATAATCCTGTGTGTCTTATTGTGCAAAAAATAAGGTAAGATGTTTACTTAGGGCGCTCACTGCAGCATGAAACCAAGACTAAATTTACAGTATACAATGTAATAAACACAGGTAGTCTGAAGTTTTAGGTGTAAAATCACCCCCGACACAAGTCTTGGTCTCAGTTTGTAACTTATCTACATGCCTGTCTGTTAGTTCTGCTAGTTCCCAGTTCTGCTGACCTGTTCAGTAACACTGAACAATATTCAACTGCACTTACAGTTACAACATATGCCAAACATTTCTTCTAAAATAAAGGGCTCAAATAATTGCTTTGCTGCAGTAAGAGTCTCTAATCATCTGAGAATGCTTTACACTAAATGTATGAACATTGCTGTGAGGTTTTGTTTGCATGTAGTCACACCAATCAACATTAGCACAACTCATCCCAAAGGTGCTGGATGAAGCCAATGGTTCAATATGTGTTCCATCATAGTCTGAATGACTTCAGCTGTATAGTACCCTTTAATGCTTTTTAACCCTTGGTTATCTCAGTCCCGTAAGTCTTTAGACTTTGAGGTGAAGGAGTTAAGGGTGCTATGTGAGTGCAGGATTAGATGGAAAATTACAGTAGTTTATTTTAAGATCTGTTTTATTTTACTGTTTAATTAATTTTGTAATGCTTTCTTTTCATATAGTTGATAAGATATAGTCAGATGTAAAAAGGTCTATTGCAGACCTATTGATGACCTTTTCAACATGGCAACTTTTTAAATACATTAACCTAATTTTGTACGTTTTTGTTGGTGATGGGGCACCTAGACTGGTATGAGATCCTGGGAAAAATATAGTTAGAAGAACAAAGCTTGGTTTCCGATTTCTCCTGGATGCCCCTAGCCAGTATTTGGGTTTGTGTTTAATCCAATCATTAGTTCACCTGATTTAACATCATTAAGCATTGATTTAATAAACCAGGCCAGGGATAATTATTATAAATACTAATATACTCCCATGAGGAGAGCTTTGGAGATATTTTAATTAGGTCTGCACATTATTATTAAAGAACAGGCATAGTGTTGTTTTTTTGTTTTGCAATAGGCTATATGTTGCAATATTAATAATGCAGAAATTTTATTCGATTTTTTCAACAAGACAAAGATTTAACTTCATGCTGTTGATAATGCATTCTCTTTATTATCTGTAAGATTGAAGTAAAATAAATTATATTTGGCAGATGAAATGAGAACAGTGCAGATTTTCCTTTTCAGTCAAGCAGGTCATATTATAACTTGCCTTATGTGACACTGCACATCTTGTAATGTAAGTATTGTGCATGTACACATTGTGATGGGAAAGGCAGAATCAATATGTTGTGCTGCCCTAGTTTTAATAAATACAGTGACATACATAAAATAATTCCTTTTTTAATACAGTACCCTAATAAATAATACATAAATATAGATGATGTGTCAGGAAACCTTTAAATAAATAGTGTATCTGGCTAAAGAAGAAGCAGATTGCACTCAGAAAAGAATTGAGAAATCAGTTCATGGTCCATTTCAATGAGAATATCCTTTCAGATTCTGAATTATTTCAGACACCTCAACCGTCAGCTCACGCTCTTTGTCTCAGTGCAGAGAGCTTATTCTTCCTCTGCCTCCAAAAACCTCAAATGCGCAACTGAGCGAGCTGCTTATGTAACACTCACCCAAAAAAAGCTTGACTCATAATTTTCTCCTGCTCCGTTTGCCGTATTGGAAAAGCTTAGGGCTGAAATGTTTTCTTTGGCTGAAGATGCAGCGACCCTAAAATCTTCTCAACAGACTGAACTGTGTGCTTCAAATAATCCCTAATGCATCTAAATCTGCAAATGTTCCTGTCTGGGGTTCTGCTGAGCTCAGCTCTGTGCTACACACATGCGGAAGCTGGGCTACCTCTGGGCAGGATTGTACTGAATGTGTCATTATAACATTTGTTCATTTGTACATGCTCTAGTAAAGATATATGAATGAGAGTAGAACTCCTTTAATGATCGTGTCACTGGATGCCAAGGCATTATATTATGAAAATGGAAGACCCTGTTTACTACTGGTCACATCTTGCAAGTTAAGTATTAGGATTTCTGTAATTTATTATAAGGCACACTATCAATGAACGTCTTTTTTCTGGTATGTTTTCATACATAAGGCGCACTGGATTATAAGGCGGGTTTTAAGCGACAGTAGTTAGGAACAAGGGTATCGCCATGTTTTTTTTCTAATTTAGGAGGACTCGCTGCAGGGAGCCCTAAGTAAACAAAAAAACATTTTCTTTCAAAGTGAAATGAGCACTGGATGTACATCTACACAGATTTCTGTCCTAAAAACTGTTTATTTGGGAGAGTGAAGCAGTTTTACCTACAGTAAGCTTAGATTTCCAATATTTTAGCTTGATTAGCTGCTTAGCCGTGGTTTGCAGCAGCGCTAGCCGTGGTTAGCAGCGCTAAGCACTAGTAAATGCTGCCCCACAGCGCCACACTGAGGAGTTCTGGTAAGCCAGGGCGATATCAGCTAGCGGTTTGTCCCACATAGCTTGTCTTAACACTGTAAACACGCAGACTACAGTCCAATATACTCACCTCTGAAAGGCAAAAGAGCTAGCGCTGTGGTTAGCAACTAATGCTAATGCTGCTCCAGTCTCGGTCTTGGAGAACTAAACTGAAACTCCTGTATAACCCTGTACTTCAGTGAAGTAGCTTTACTGCTCCTCACAACCTGACTGGTAAAATTCATACATAAGGCACACTGGGTTATAAGGCACACTGTCGATTTTTTGGAAAATATGGTAAATAAGGCAAAATCTCAAAAAAACACATAGTGTAAACTCACTAAGACAAATTCAATTCAAGTTTTTAATTTTTTTATTATTTATTTTTTGTGAAAGTATTTGCTTATATCCTGGAGTTAAGATTTGAATAGCAATAAAAGTTGGTTGCTAATTTAAATGTTAATGGAAAAAACTTGCATAAAAAACACAACAGAGACTTTGTGTGTGTGTGTGTGTCTTTCTCTCTTTTAGCATAACATGTGCCTTAGCCTAGTGTTAAGGTATTGAGTGGTGGCTTTGTATCCACAGGGAGTAGAATGCTGGTGCTGGACTGACTTCACGTCACAGCCTCATCCCCACTGGATTTAATGTGGTGTGTTTGTGTGTGTGTGTGTGTGTGTTCATAGACTTGCCAGATGTGATGTGATAAAACTCTTTTCGCTGCATGGCACTGACTCTCTGAGTAAATGAATGTTTAACTGCATTTCAGGCTCCAAACTCTGTTCAGCTACACTTCACTTGACCATCCATCTATCATATCCATTAGTTATTTAAAACACATATTTTTAGAAGCCATGAAATTTTCACGCAAGGCTGCATGAAATTCACTGCTGGTGTGATGAACTCAAACATGAACTCTGCAGTTGAAAAAGACTGTTACTGTGGCTTTTAAGAAATATTTCACGGTCATGGATATCACAGTGCATGATGTCCTCATTACTGTGGCTGACTGTGATATGGCATGTTGTGTTGAGTTTATAATTTTGCCATTAATTATGTGTTATTGCTTTGAAGTGGACAGGCACATTTGCATATAATATCCTGTGTAAATGCACCCAGTATAATGCATAGTCAGCAGTAAATAAACATTCTTTATAGTCTAGCTGTTTAAATCTGAATCTAGAATCCAGAATTGGTAGGTGAGACAGTTCGTGGCCAATCAATTATGTTATCTGTTTCCTTAACTTCCAGTGATTACAAAATCCAGAAATGAAAACTGGATTTAAGGTCTAGAATGGATGACCTCTGCTTTATATCTTGAGCATCATCATGTCCTCATAAATGTTCATTTCTTTTAATTAGAGATTTAAAGTCGGGCTGCATAGTGCTCAAATCTCGCACTCAGTCGCGCATATGATGCATGCAAAGAGGGGCCTCGCTGTACCTGACTATTCATTAGGAAGATTTTTAGAAGGGGTCGCATCAAAGGGTTCTGGGAAGAGGGATGGTCTTATCAACTTTTTGTATGCAGTACTGGTCATGTGGATATTGCAATAGCACACTCTTATGGCAGCAGTAGATAGAAGCAGGCATGCAACAGTGACCTGAAATATCTGGGAAACTACACGGGCCACGGAATAGTAGAACCGATGAATTGTCAGATTGTGTGGAGTGACACCATGATGTGAGGTGCAGATTTATATGGTGCTAAATCTTTTATACCCTTGGTACCTCATTACTGCGCTTTGACAGTGCAATGTTATTTTAATAAGGTCCTGTAAGCAGTATCCCTACATTTTCTCAACGAGCACTATTCCAACAAGACAATGCCCATCTGCATACAGCTGCTGTCTCAAGAGTTTGCCTATGCATCAATGGCCAAATGGTGATTTAAAAATGATAGGTTTCTTGGATTTTATCAAATTAAAAAACCTCTGGAATATAATCAAGAAGAAGATGGATGATCACCATCAAACCAAACTCAACTGCTTGAATTTTTGCACCAGTAGTGGCATAAAGTTATCCAAAAGCAGTGTGTAAGGAGGAGAACATGCCAAGATGCATGAAAACTGTGATTAAAAACCAGGGTTATTCCACAAATATTGATTTCTGAACTCTTAAAACGTGATGAATATGAACCTGTTTTCTTTGCATTATTTAAAGTCTGAAAGTTCTGCACCTCTTTTTATTCCAGACATTTCTTTTTTCTGCAAATAAATGACAACATGTTCAGTTATGTTCAGACAATATGTTCATTTTACATAAACATATACCTATAAATAGCAAAATCAGAGAAACTGTTTCAGAAACTGAAGTGGTCTCTTAATTTTTTCCAGAGCTGTATAAACACTCCACCCCTACTGTAAAATCTACGTTAATATTCAACCTGCATGGAATGAACTATCACTGGACACCATTAGAAAGCCCTTTGTATAAAATTAATCTAACGTTGGCATTTTCCCTTGTGGACCCAGTGGTTTTCAGAACATTTGCATGCAGTTCTTTGGTCTTCCAGAAGTGCTTTATGTAGAAAAACATAATGTTACATTGTTAATTCATGATAATACCATTTAAGTTTACTTACTTTAATAAACAAGTATTTATTTGTGAAGATGAATAGACTCACAGCCATGTACTGGGTATAGCAGCAGCATGGTGCAGATAGCTGAGGAACACTCAGAAGTGTTGAGAAGAGGCGGTACCTCAGCTCTGATCAGGGCCTGTGTAGTAGCTCACAGCGAGAAGAGATGCTCTCTGACAACACTGTCTCATCTGTTTGTGTGTTCGTGGTGCCACGAATGCGTCATCCCATCGGCCCACTCACCTCACTGAGCCGTGCTTTAATTCTTTAATGCTGACTGTGAGACTGGAGCTGTGAGCAGCTAATAGTGCAGCAGAATTAGGTAGCCTGTGTGTCATTCACCGCTGTGAGATCATAGCTCATGACGGTGGAGCACTGATAAGCGCTGACGTATTGTGCAGGAGTAAAACAATCTACAGCAAGAGGATCTATAGCAGAGCCCACAAATGAAGGGAAATATCAGTTAATGACTAGTGATTTATGTGAATCTCAGTACAAATATTTTCTTTTTATCTATCTAACATTTAAAGAGGCATTAGAATGGACAGTGTGCTTACTCTCAATTTTGTTGTATTTAATAATAAGAGTTCAGTACATTAAAGTGACATGCCAAGTCAAGAGGGAGGCTTTGATTGTCATTCCATGACACAGTGCAACATGGGACAACAGTACAATAAACAACATAAAGTGAAAATGTACAACAAAATTGTGCAACATAGCACTAAATCATTACAATTAATAAAATAAATACAGCAGGCATTAGACAATTTAACAGACAGGACAGTGCAGTACAGACACAGTAAAATCTGAATGTGTGTGGTGAGAATAAGGTGCAGAGATATGTAACATACTGTAACATATAGGTCATACACGAACAGTGAACCTCAAACACTGCTCTTGTAACTTAAATAATTTTTTTATACACCTAAAATGACATAATCCCAAACTACTAGAGCCTATGGCCTAAAAAAAATTGATACTGGTACCGATATGATACTTTAAATTTGGTACCGATACCAAACGATACATTTTTTTATGCCTTTTCTAAATTGTACCCAAAAAATACAAAAACGATAAAAACATATTTATCTAACAGCCGGCATGAGTAATCTCATTCTCATACTGTCACCATGAGAGACATCTTTCTGGATCTTGTTGGAACAAACAGTGAGCATGTTTGTGACGTTTTATTAGGAACAAAAATCACTGCTTGTGCTTAAACTACAAATATTTTTCCTACCCATATTGCCTTATGACTTAGTTTTAAGAGTTCTTTTTAAAAACTAGATGTTTTTTATCTGTATGATAATATCTTAGGAGAAAGAGAGAGAGAGGGAGACAAAGCGAGTGAGAGGGTGAGACATACATAAGACACACTGGATTATAAGGTGCATTTTAAGAGGCACTAGTTAAAAACACAGGTGTTGCATAGAAATTTACACAGATTTCTCTCCTGAAAACTGTTTATTTGTGTGAGTAAGGCACTTCTGTTTATTTAAATTAATCTTAGATTTCCAATACCTTTAACAGCCTGGTTAGTAGAAGCACAAGCTGTGGTTAGCATCGCTGAGCACAAGTAAATGCCGCCAGGCAGAGCTACACTGAGGAACCCTGAGTGTTTCAGTAAGTCAGGGTGATATTACCTAGTGGTTCATTCCACATAGCTTGTTGTAACACGGGAAACGAGCAGACTACAGTCCAATAATACTTACAGTACCTCTGAACGGCGAAAGAGCTAGCGCTTAGCATAGTAAGCGGCTAATGCTAATGCTGCTTAGTGCTGTAAAAACTTCACTGAAACTCCTGTATAACTCTGCACTTCAGTGGAGTGGCTTTACTGCTCCTTAAAACCTGACTGGTAAAATTCATACATAAGACGCACCCGATTATAAGGGGCACTGATGATTTTTAGAAAAAATGTAAGCTTTAAATGTTGTGTCCTGCCCACACATGCAAGTGTGCCAGCTAGCTCTGCTAGAATATAAATAAATATTTATGACTATCCTTATTCATAATTCCTCACTAAAATATTATACCTGTTCATTGGTGTAAAATTGATCAATTTTTAACTGTTTTTGTAATGCACACTGACTAACCAAAATAAAAACACTGCTGAACTTGAAGAATCTCACAGTTCTCAGAGAGATGATGTCTTTTTCAGATTTGTGAACGTTCAGGAGGCTTCTCTAACCCTGAATTGTTATTTTGGCTTAGTTGAGCTGATGTTAGAACACTGTGTTTATAGTGAGGGGCTCCAGGCTGTGGTGATACTAGAGAGCAAATGAGATGAAACAAAGAGAGTGATTATTGTGCTCAGTCAGCTGAGAGTGAGAGAGAGAGAGAGAGAGAGAGAGAGATGCAGATGTTTCCAGAGCATTGATTCAATGCATTCATTAACACACACAACCAAACACATAAACACACACACACACACACATTACCTAGCTAAACCTGCCTCAGTCACCTGTCCCGGTGCTAACCCTGTCTGTTTACTGTAATTGCAGAGCATGATAGCACACACACACGCACACACACACACAAGAATTGATTTATTTTCCTTAGTCGTTCTGTACCTATTGACAAAACAATGTGCATAACTTGTAATCATTCCATTAGACAGAGTTTCCAATCATGATTCTAAAGCATTCTTTCCACACTGACTGCAACTCAGGATGGAATTCATTGGCATGAGGGTGCGTCCTGCATGATCAGCCTTATTTTATTAGGATGTTGTGTTCTGTATATATAATATATATGCACAATATATCATTTGAGAATCAGTATCTCTATGTGCAATTTATAAACATTTGTGCAATGTTAAATTTAATTTTCAAAAACATGTTGCTGCTTGATACAAAGACAAATCATGTCATCGCTCTACCCAAAATCATAAATTTTACTCTAACCATCAACACACAAATCACATTATTAATATCATGACATATTGGATCATTGACGTCTAGCGAAATATGGTTAAATTTTGTTCTGAAAGAGAAAAACAGGACAAATGCATTAATGAAACTGAAAAGAAATATACAATTGTTTTATGATGTAATTAAAAGTATCAGCCCTAAAGGCACAGTAAGAAAAACAGGCTATTTGATTTAATTGATGTAAAGGGTCATGTACAAATGAATTACGTTTAAAAGATGGAAGTTGGACAGTGGAAGTGACAATGAAGAAACTGATGATGACATGACAGTGAAGAAGCCTGAGAGATGATAAAAGGCCTGACTAAAGGCTTCAGGCTTTTTCAGGGAGCTGCGTGGATGGCCAAGTCCTCCAGCTTCGTATCTAGTTTGGGCTTGAGGGAATGAGACACAGAAAAGGGGTTAGAGGAGCGAAGCATGTGGGTCGAGTAGTAGAGTGTGGGGGTGGATGAACAGAAAGATGGAAAAGGGGATGGTGGAGGAGAAGAGAAGAGGAGATGTGTGCATTGACATTAACATCAGGCCAGCTGAATTATCCATGAGCGGTGCAGGCATGCGGCTGGGTCTAGGCAGCTTCACAGGCAGTTTGTGATCTTCAGGGGGTCTGACAGGCTGCCTGCTGGCTCCTACCCCCATCTACACACACACACACACACACTCGCATGTACACACTTTTAATTGTGTGTCGTGGGGGTGGAGGTAGTTCAAATAAAAAAAAAAAACACTTTTTTTTTGTTCAATTTTGAATTTTGAATCCGAATCTGCATTAACTGTATTAGCAAGTTAGATGTTACAGCAAATACAAATATATGTCTTATAATTAGTACATATTAATTGTAGTCTTTATGACTTTAATATGGTATTTTACATTTAATTACAGTAAGGAATTCTCCAACTCAGCTCAGAGAACATAGTGTCATATCTCAGTGCTGTTTGCTTTATACCACTATACATCATCTGTCATTTGGAATGGTGCCAAAATGCTAATGCTTATCTGCTCCAGAGATTCCTATTCTTTTGGCAGGTACTTCTCTACCGATGTCTGTGTCAGTAGTGGGTGCATTGTAAAGTAGCTAAATGCATTCATTAGAAGACGTGTTACAGCCCAGTTTAGGATCAGGGTCAAATCCTTAACCAGACCAAACATCACCCTACTACCATAAAACTTTCCTAACTCCTTGCTAGTAAACCAGGTGAAAAGGATAGACAAGGGTAAATGACACACATCCTCTAATCTTCCCCAAATAAGTATGATACAATATATAAAATAAAGTTAGCAAGCAAACTGAGTGCAAAATGAGTGTGCAAGGATGCATTAAGCAGGATGTTTTTCCAGGTCATCAAAGGGGAGGAGCCCTGAACAGCTCTCTCTTTTATAGAAAGCTCTTGGCCCTTGTGGCCATTTGTGGGACTGCACACTATACAAACTAGAAATACACAGAAGACAACAGCAGCAGATACAAACAAGAAAAGGTAATATTACAGCCGCAGTTTATAACAAGTGTCCATAAACATTTAAGGAATATATGTGTAAAAGATAATACATGTTTTTTTCACAGTGTGAAATGTTCTTCAGAGCTGCTGGTTTATTTTTGGCAGTGATTTTAAGGGAAGGTCACAGATGTGGAAAGATGTGACAGTTTGTGTGATAGGAAGAAGAAAGCTGAAGGATTTGTGGGCATATTTCTGAGAGATCTAAGCGGCAGCATGGTCAGACGTGATGTGCTCAGCAGATTTAGTGTGCTTCAGTGAAGGATGCTTCACTCTCCTGAGGGCTGGTGTGCTAAAATCTCTTCAGTGTACAGCAGAGACAGCTGAGCGCTGGACTCCTGCCGTACACCGCTTCTCCTGCTTTATTTAGTCTTCTGTCAAGGTGCATTCCAAACCAGCTGACTTATTCATGTCTGCTGTATGTGTGTGTGTGTATGTGTGTGTGTCAGACGAAGTGTGTATTTCTGAGCTTTTGTATGTAGGTTGCTTTGTGTGTGTGTGTGTGTATGTCCTAGAGCAGCCTTGTGCTTATTATTGCTGTAATTTTCTATAACTCTCTTAATTTGTTTCTGTGTTTTTCTGTCTCACTTTTGTTCTGTCTTTGTCCTTAGTCTTCAAGATTCAAAGTAGCCTTACTGTAACGAATATGAGATGGACTGCAGTAATAATGTTTCATAATTTTGCATCAGCTGTTAAAATATTTATTGTGTTTGTTTAAAGCAGTATTATGTAGCATTTAGTATAGCATAGCTAGAATTTGTTAAGCATTTACCTTTTGAATAACAGCTTTAAAATCATGCCGATGCTTCAAAGACCTGTAATAATAGGTATCTTTATCTTTGCTACTACAGCCTCAGCATGCAGTATATGGGTATGACAATCCCAACTAGCTGAGAACATCATAGGGATGTTTACCAACAGAAACATCCCTTTGATGTTCTCCAGAAAGGTTAGCCTATAATGTTACAGAAATAATGTTCCAGGAAAATTCTGAAAATACTAATGGGTTGCATCCCAATATCATTACAACGTTTTTCAAATAATACTCACCTGAACGAATACAATCGGAAACATTAACCGTAACATTCCAAAACTAAAAATAAAAATGCTGACACAAGTGATGTTGCAGCAATGTTACCAGAACGTTTAAATGTGTTCAATAACAACATAAAAAAAATCTGTCATAAAAATTGAAAGATTAAACATTCTAAGAATGTTAACTGTAACTTTCAGAAAATGTTCTGCTAACCAAAAATTGTTATCTGAGATGCTAACAAGAACTGTAAAGAATAATTTATGCTCAGCATTAAGTACAGATACAGATTCGGACAGAGCTTTCGATCTGTACTTTGCATTAATATTATCCATATTATCATTTTTAGTAAGGGTTGTGCTTTATTTGCAGTGATTACACAGTCTGACTTTATATCTAAAAATCTCTATGACCAGGATGTTGTCACTGAGGTACTTGGTCTGGATCACTTTACTCTTTGTTTATTAACAGGTAGCATTCTAGTGTAGCCTGAGTTTAAACTTCATTCTTCCAGTGTTATGTACATGAGTTCTTAAATATGGCATTTTAATTCAGTGCATTACATGTTTTACTGTCCTTTTCTGTCTTTTCTCTCATTCACACTTGTTCTTAATCTGTATTCTGTCTATATCTCATTTCTCCCTCTTTCCCATGCATTCTTTTCTTGCTCAATATCTCTTGCCCTTTCTTTTTTTCTGTAGGCCTTTTCTATCTATAACCTTTTTTTTTCTTTATTTCTGTTTGTCTGTCCCCTCCCTTTTCTTTTATTGTTCTCACTCTACATTTGCATTCTTTCTTTCTACTTCTCTGTCACTCTGTCACACTCTTTTTCACTTTCTCTCTCTCTTTCTGTGGTGGCATTGCCAGGAAGTCTTTTTAAAAAATTAACTCAGCCACTGTGTTTGTGAAAATAAATTAAACAGCTCAGTGCACTGTTTTCCACGCTGGACGATTTAAAGGCTGTTAGGAGGAGTGCTGCTAATGTATTGTGAGTGTTGCATTAGTCTCTCAGGCTCAGATGTGGTTATTTATAACCAGAGGCTTTCTGGAGCTGAAAGTTAAGATGCTGAGTACAAAAATAAGATCTCATTCTCCTTCTTTTCTTCCAAAAGGAACAAAAGTTTTTTGTCAGAGCAGCACATGTCTCAAACACTGAAAATAAAGAGTTCCAGCTGAATACACATAGTTGTAATTCTGAAATACAGCAGGTAAAATGTGCATGGAGTTTAGTAAGTCTTTGGGCCATTTAAATTAGAACTGTGGTAGAATAGAATTTCGCTCCAGTAATATATTTTACTGGAGCATCTTTGGAAAAGCTTTACACTAGATGTTGTTGGAACATTGCTGGGAGGATTTGACTTTAGTAAAAGTGTTCCAGTTTAACTGCTGTAGTGGAATCTTGACATTGGCCTTGGTTCATGGAGCATGTCATTCTGTTAGCAATGTGTTTCTATAGAGATAATACAGAGAGAGAGAGTGTATAATTGAACACATTTGTCAGCTTAGGATACACTTAAAAATAGCTGAATTAAAAAAAGGGTGCCTGTATATTTATGGACATGATGTGTACACTCTAAAAAACAGAGGTACGATATGAGTACTTTTTTGTACTCGAAGGTACATTCTTTATAATTGTACCCTCAAAGGTACAATATTGGTCTTTACAGGGTCAGATTTGTTCCCTCTGAAGTACAATGTCTTTCCTGACAGCAATAAGTACAAATTTGTACCATTTAACCAGCCAAAAGGTACATTCAGTATTCTGTATCACTGCACTAATGAACAGTTTATATTTAAATTGCACATTTTTTATTTGAAAGCCAGACAATTTTGTATCATCAAGTTTTTGAGCCATATTTAGTTGATGATAATGTTTATAATCTTTATAATCTATACTGGCACAAAAACCATGGGTACAAAAAAGTACTTTCACTGAAAGGTACTTTTTTGAACCTTAATATAAGGTACAGCCCCAGCGACAAGCTTTGTACTCTTTTAAGTACAAATCTGTACTTATATTTCTTAGAGTGTAGGATAAGGTTAATTATTTTCCATATTTGCATACACATGCAGGTTTCTGTGCAAAAGTATCCACATTTATTAATTATGATCAAACCATTTAAATCTTTACAGTCAGAAAGTGTACACATACTTTTCTGGACAAGCTGAGATATACAGAAGTGCCACTAGAGTGATTTGAGAGGATTTAACACAAACATGACTCATGTTACAAGTGCTGTCTTGTTCACAATTTCCCCTTTTACAAATAAGTAGCACATCAACATGATTTTGATTTTAATTTCATTTCAAAATGCTGCATAATGTTGCTTTAAGTATGACTATTAAATATGTTTGGATGAATAGCAGCTGCCCAGTCAAACTAACATCAGAGTAACATTAATAATCAATACTAATTCTTCATTTTAATACTAAAGCACAGGAATGCTTCTCAAAGCTCCTCTTTCCTCTCCTTCGTCTGCATGTGTTTTCCTCACGCTCTCAGCCCATGTTGGCTTCAGTAGCCTTAGGGTCTACACTCACTTTTAGCTCTGCCAGATGGGGCTTCTGTTTGTTTTTCTCATTTCAGCAGAAAACTCATGTCAGTACCCTTCCATTTCTCTCTCTCTAATTCTGTCTATCTGGCTCTGTCTCTCTCTCTGACTCTCTCAGACTCTGTCTCTCTCTGACTCTTTGTCTGTCTCTCTGATTCTATCTCTCTGATTTTCTATCTCTCTTATTCTGTCTGTTTATGACTCTCTGTCTCTCTCTCTGATTCTCTTTCTCTGACTCTCTGTCTCTCCCTCTCACTCTTTCTAATTTTGTCCCTTTCTCTGATTCTCTGTCTCTCTCTGACTCTCGCTCTGTATCTCTTTCTCAGATTCTGTCTCTCTGTCTAACTCTCTCTCTGTATCGCTCTCGTGATTCTCTCCGATTCTATGTCTCTGATTCTATGTCTCTCTCTGACTCTCTCTCTCTGTAAAATGTACTGATGTAAAGCAGTGTTATGTAACATGAATTAATAAAGTAAACTTATTGGAGTTGGTTGTTTAAATGTGCAATGAAGGTGACAGTTAAGGTGATTTTAAAGTCCGGCCTCCTTCCCATCTTCCTCACCCCTCCATCTCCTGCTCCGCCTTCTCATAACCGTCGACCTTCTAAAATAGTAAAAGTCAGACAGCAGTCTCAGTTTCGCATTTAATAAACGTGTAAACTTTATGCATTTTCTCTTCTGTCTGTTCTGTAAAAGGTGATGTAATATCTCCTCATTTCAGTTGGCCTCTCTTATTGTCTTTTGTTGATTTTGGCTGAAATATATTTGGGTGTATATGTATTTGGAAGGATATAGGAAGTATTTGCAAGTTCTTCCTTGAGGTTCTTTGCCAGGGATTTACTGCAGCCCTCTTAAACATAAAATTTGAGATAATGTTTAGTCTAGGACACTTAAGTATCTATCATGTTACCTCTATCAGCAGTCACATCATCAGCAAACACCAGTGACCTATTTCCACTGTTCATTCCATAACAGAGCCTTCACTGTGTTAGACAAATTATGTTGCATTGCTTTACATAATTACCCATCTTATTCCTCTCCGTACCTAAGTTCATTTTGGTTTAATCTGTTTAAAAAAATAACTTTGTTCCAACTTGAGCGTGCTTTTGTGAAAGTTTATAACATGTATCTAAAATGTGTAGTCTGTAATCTTTAAGTTATTTTGGTGTTTGCTGAGTTCAATGTACCATATTGTTGATTTGGCCAAGTTTCTGCTATTTCTCAGAGAGGGTTCATTTTTTCCGCCTCCTTCACTTCATCTTCAACACCGCTGTGGACTGCATAATGAGAGTTTCTTTGAACAGCTACCAAATGTAAAATCAGCACTTGGAATCAACTCAAGACCTTTTACCTACTTCATTTATCATGAAATAATGAGAAAACAAACCACACTTGTCCATTAAAGCAGAAGTGTGAGAATTGGTATTTTCTGCTCCTGGGCTCTCTCTGTAGTCAGGAGGTATAATTTGCACTGGGAGTCACCCATAAAAGAAGCACTTTTATATGTATTTTATGAGTTGGGAGATCAATGAAGGAAAATAGATTTGCTGACTTAGATGGTAGAGTAATATTACAGGAGTTGACTCAAAAATGACTTGGGTTTTGCCGTATTCCACAGTTCTCACAATAATTCTCCTGTCTGCTTCACCAGAGTTAAATAGTGCAGTGTCTGGCACCAGATAAGATTCTGTTTTTATTTGCTGTTATTTTAAAGTACAGGTGCTTCAAACTGCTCCTGGAGAGTCTAAAATGCAGTGTTTTTTAAACCCCTTAAACCCGTGAAAGTTTATATTTCAAAATAATCTTGTTTGATTTTTTTTTTTATGAATTCATTGTGGTCTTGCACAGAGACAAAATTATGTCACAGTTCAAACACCTGTGGACTTGGCTCTGTATATGAAAAGCAGGAAAGCTGTTCTAGAAGTACATTTTATTTTATGTTGTTCTTATTAACATTTAAGCTGAAAAGCAGTCCTGTTCTTTATTGCTGTTTTGTTAAAGCAGGCCCTGACTATCTTTGTTTTTTGTTGTGTTTGTGTTTTACAGTGAGCAGAGCATTTGCCAGGCTCGTGCCTCGGTGATGGTCTACGATGACACCAGCAAGAAATGGGTGCCAATCAAGCCAGGCCAACAAGGCTTTAGCCGCATCAACATCTACCACAACACTGCCAACAATACCTTCCGTGTGGTGGGGGTCAAACTGCAGGACCAGCAGGTGCCTCATTTTAACACGTTTACATTGGGGGCCAGATCATTCAGTCATCGCGGGCAGGTGGATTTAAAGCATGTGGGACAGTGGTCTAGTACTTTGTGAAGTGTTCAAGGTTCTAGCATTTAAATACTTGTGAGATAAGATGATATACTAATTCTTATCTCACTTCAACTTTAGACTTTATTTAATAGGGGTGTGCTATATCCTATCGTATGCACTAATATCACCAACATTATTGAATATTGTGAATGATATTATACCCTGAAATATCACCCCCCTAATTATCACATCAGGGTACTATTTTTTCTGTTTTTAGCAAAAAGAAATTTACACTGTTCTCATTTTCCATTGTATATCTACTAGAGAGAAATCATATCTGTCCAGTATCATTTATTTCAGTTTAATCCTGGATATATGGAGATATCTGGAGTGCATTACTAGTATCATGACATTCTGGATCATTGACTTCTATTACAGTTCTAATAAAATGATTTATTTGTTGATATCTCGGGTAGGGGTGTGCCGTATCATATGGTATGCAATAATAATTTTTAAATTTTTATTTTGTTGCAGTAGAGTATTCTTGAAATTCTTATTTTTATAGCAGCATTATCGCAAAAATACCATGAAATATTGTGATATTGCTTTAGGGCCATATTGCCCACCCCTACTATTTACTGTAAGCATGTACTTAATATTTAATATTGGAAATATTCAGCCAAAAATGACAAAAAGGTGCTTTCTGTGTTTAGGAGAGACAATACAGAACAATGATGTGTTGCAATGTTCCCTCTAGGTTTTTTTTCTCTTTACTGGACTGCACTTAAATGAAAGACAAAAATGCATTTAGGCAATTTAATTTCTTCATATGTGAAGAAAGTTGCGTGTACTACGGTAAGATAATTGTCACCAAATGTTTATTTACATATAGGCAGTTAATTAAATGTGTTGTGCTACAGACTGCAGCTACCCACACTGGGTAGAGACTCGTATTGGTATTTTAATTTATGTAGTTATTTGTTGACTATCTGACCAGGTCCCCAATATTCACTTATCTACATGCTCTTAGTCTAGATAGCTATGCAGTGTAAATAGGCTTTGCTATGCTTAAGTTGCACTATACTTAAACTAGGATTTAAGTACTTTTTTATTTTAATGTACATGTAAATGATAGGGAGCTAGTCAGATTGATGTAAGATTCAATCCCTGATTGCTGACTGATGTTTATGCCCCCTCTTCCAGGTTGTCATTAACTACTCCATCGTAAAGGGGTTGAAATACAATCAGGCGACTCCGACATTTCACCAGTGGCGTGATGCCAGGCAGGTGTACGGACTCAACTTTGCCAGTAAGGAGGAGGCCACCACCTTCTCCAATGCAATGCTTTTCGCCCTCAATGTGCTCAGCACCCAGGATGGAGGTGAGCATACGTTACATGCATGGTGAATTGAGTGATGGAAGTCAGCTTTTTTTTTTTTGTTGTTGTCTTATTTTAAACAGTAAGCAAACTAGTTCAGGCAAGACATTAGTGAGATTGTTTCTCTAACTGATTAAGTTAGTCCTGCTCTTGGGTACTGCCCTGCATCCTGCATGTTTTAGTGTTTTTTTTACTGCTGTAACACACCCAAGTTTATCAGCAAGGGTTCATCTGCTGGTTTCTACTGCCATCTGTACTGTAAACAGAATGATTGCCTCCAGAGATTCTTGTACTTGTGCTGTAATCTGTAGGTTTGACTATACAGTTTGGTGATTGGTGTCACGTGGAGGGTGGATAAAGATTGAGGAATATCATTTCACGTGTTTATGTGTTGTTCTGGTATGAGTGGATCAGAGACAGCAGTGCTGCTGGAGTTTTTAAACACCTCAGTGTCACTGCTGGACACCAACCAGAAATATCCAGTCAACATCATCCTGTTGACGCTGATGAAGGACAAGAGGATGACCAACACAAACTGTGCAGCAACAGATGATCTTCTGTCTCTAACCTAGGGCTGGACAATATGGCCATTCCCCCCCCCCCCCCCCCCCCCAATATATTTCTTAATTTTGGTCAATACAATTCAGATATGAATATTAATATAAACAATATAAAAGCCAAGACACCGAAGTGCTGAGAATGACCCACCACCCAAACAATACCTGGTCCAATGAAAAACAGGGGGAAAAGAGGAAAGAACCAGAAAGCACGTAGAGAACCAGGAGGACTACATTTAAAGTTTAGTTGGGTTTTATTTGGAAGGGTGGCTGTCGTGTTGGTGTGTCCATTAAAACACAGGAGGATGAATAGACTTTAACTGATGCAGTTTATTGACAGTGTCTTTCACAATGATGCAGAGCAAATATTGGATGCATGGATAGACAGTGATTAATGCATGGATGAGGATGCAGTATGCTTTGAATGGATGAAGGAAGAAAGATCATGGATCGATGAATGGATGGAACGATGGATGAAAGGAGGAAGGTAGTGGATGGATGGATGGATGGATGGATGGATGGTTTATCGACAAACAAACACAAATATAAGGATCAATAAAACACAAATAGTGCAACAAAGAAACTACAAACCAAGTGAACAAACAATCACAATCAAAATGGACAAGTTAACATAAATGGATAAAGTAACAGAACAGATAATGTACACAAACACACATCCAATGGAAGCACAGTCCTCAATCCAAAAGGGGTTTGAATCCTCAGATCATGCCATACAGAGAAATAAAAATGGCCGACAGTGACCTTTTAAACTCTAAGCCCCACCTTATCCTGCTGCAAAGGATTATGGTCTTTGTAGTTTTTTTTTTTTGTTTTGTTTTTTTAAACCTCCTCCCAGGGAATTTCCAACACTACAGTCTGTAATTCTAGAACTCAGTGGAGTTTAGCTCAGGGAAGCCGATGTATAATGGGTGTAGAACAAGGATGTGCTCATTATATTTTTATATGACTTCCGATTGGATTTACTTATAACAAGTTAAAAAGACTGGTTAATTACTTATTTAACATTTATCATACAGGACACAGCTACAAACCCTGAGGATAAACCATATCCTTGCAGACCCTCTGCGCTCTACATACTATGTATGCACTAAATCCCACCACTAGCCACATAACCAGTCTGACCTCTGCGGCTTCGGACGATCTGCTTCTTTGTTGTTTGAACTCAAAGAACCCGGAGAGATAAAAATAGCTGCAAATCAAAACTGTTAAGAAAAAAAGAAGTTGATGACAGAAGGCAGTCTGGCTGTGATGTAAAGGCGTAGTGTAGGGAGTATTAGACTGCAGGGCGGAGCTGACTGTTTAAACTCATGTAATATGGGTAATGAGATAAGTCTTTAGAGGCTGACAGACGGTCTGAGGCAGGCGGGGACAGGGGCTGGGCCGGGGGGATTAATGAAACGCTAATGAAACCCTCTACTGAGAAAACTGCAGCCTGAGGATGCAGTGGTGCAGTGTGTATATAAACGGACATCATTGGACAGATGACTATGAAAATAGTACACCTTTCCTTTAGAAATGATCCGAAGAAGTTCAGAACTCTCTCATTTGTAAAATTGTCCCAAATGGCTTTAAGTCACCCTACATGAACACAGCAGTCTTATCTTTGTGTGAACACGTTATCTTTGGGCTAATGAGTTGGCGCTCTCGCTGTGCTCTGGCAGTTCTTCTTCCTAATACCAGTGAACATTTGTAGCAGAAGTTTCTCTGATCACTTTTAACCCAGATACATACAGTGAGTTCTCAAGTGGATCTGTGGCTGAGTGTTGAGCAATGCAAGCAGAGCTACTGAGCCACATTCTGGGCATAGAGCCTGCATGGCCGTTTGGGAATCACAGTGCCCTCTAATGGTGTGCACTGAATCAGCGGCGCTGACTTCAGACTTGTTACAGGAGAACAGATGAAACGTGGAGCAGAACTGTGTGTAGTTGGAGAATGTAGTGCAATAGACAACAGTACAGAGATTAAAGGAATTTTACAGCCTGCATCTCCTACATATGTACAAGTAATGATTATAAACATATACACTGTACTATGTGTATATATATCTAGAGTGAGAGTATCACAAGAAAAACTTTGTTTTTCTTTGATTTAAAAAAATACATGCAAATAAAATGAAAACTTGGAGACCCCAAAATGGAAAGGTGCACAAAAGTCAAAACAGATTAATCTTAAGCCTTTAAAAAAGGTCAAATGTTTCAATAAAATGTAAATTTGATTTAAACATACAGTTTTGTAAAAAAAAATAAGGGACCACTTAATGATGATGTTATTCCTTGATTTTACCAAATTGAAAACCTCTGGAATATAATCAAGAGGAAGATGAATGATCATAAGTCATCAAACCAAGCTGAACTGCTTGAATTTTTGCACCAGGAGTGGCATAAAGTTATCCAAAAGCAGTGTGCAAGACTGGTGGAGGAGAACATGCCAAGATGAAAACTGCGATTAAAAACCAGGGTTATTCCACCAAATATTGATTTCTGAACTCCTAAAACTTTATGAAAATGAAATTGTTTTCTTTGCATTATTTGAGGTCTGAAAGCTCTGCATCTTTTTTATTGTTTCAGCCATTTTTCTTATTTTCTACAAATAAATGCTGTAAATTACAATATGTCATTAGACAACATGAAATGTCTGTAGTTTGTAGAATAAACCAACAATGTTTATGTCACTCAAACATCTACCTGTAAATAACAAAATCTGAGAAACTGATTCAGAAACTGAAGTGGTCTTTTATTTTTTTCCAGAGCTGTACATAGTGGAGTGAACAGAGTTTTTAAGTAAGTTTCAGTTTAATTATTCAGCACAAAGGCTGGAGCAGCATTAGCATTAGTCATTAACCGTACTACTTAGGACTACGTACCACATTTGTAATTCAGAGGCGAGTTTATCGGACTGTAGCCTGCTGCAAACCCCGGCTAACACTGCTGGAGCAGCATTAGATGCTAACCGAGCTAAACACTAGCTTTTTTGCTGTTTAGAGATGAGTATATCAGTCTGCAGCATGCACGTTTTCTGTGTTAAAACAAGCTATGTGGTACGAACCGCTAGTTAATATTACCTGGCTTACTGGAACACTCAGGGTTTCTCAGTGTAGCATTGTCGGGTGGCATTTACTAGTGCTTACCATGGCTAGCATTAGCGGTTAGCCACTAATTCTAATGCTGCTGCACCCAGCCTTAGTGGAAATCTGGAAATGTAAGCTCACTGTGAATAAATGGAAGCGCTTTACTCACCCAAGGTTCCATTTCTCTCAGGAGAGAAATCTGTGTAGATTAACATCCAGCACTCATTAAAGAATTACAGTTTTGTTTACTTTGCTTTGTTTTACTTAACTTAGTTACCCACCACCACCACTACCCAGCGGCGAGACCTGCTGAATTAGAAAGAAAATGTTGCGTCACTCTTTTGTTCCCTTTATGTATAAAAATAGACCAGAAAATAGACGTTCATTGATAGTGTGCCTTATAATACGTGCAACTTCTAATCTGTAAAATACTTCTCAAAATGATTCTCTGTGTTACCTGTCGTTGAATACATATGTGGCAGATAGATGTTAGTTTTAAAAATTCTGGAGTATTTCTGTAAGGGTTAATTGAAATATTGCTAGTTGATATATTCAGATACCCTCTGTGGTTTCCAGTAACACCCAAACCCTTTCATTTCATTCACATGCTCCCATTCTTCTTCATACAGTTTAATTGCATGAACACAATTCCCTCAATGACATGCAATGAGATCGAGCCACACATAGAGGGGGTACGGAGGTAAATGAGACTGGGAGCTTCTAAGTTATTACCCAGGAAGTGTTTTCCCAGTACAGTGCTAATCTTAATTAAACTCAGTCGTTGAGGAGTGCTCCCCTGGGCTCATTACTAGAGCATGACTCCCCGGTTTTTCTTTCTGTCTTTGAAAGGGATTGACAAAAAGAGATAAAGAAAAAGGCGAGGAGGGAGAAGAGAGAACAAAGGCTGTTAGGCAGCTGCTGGTACTGCACTCATTCTGTTTGTGAATAGCAAATGTCGTAGAGCGTAATGAGCTCCGGGAAGTTCAAGACACAGTACAGTACCACAGTTAGGTTGGCGCAAGTAGTTTGTTCTCGAGGTTAGTTAAAGATGTGCACAGTTTACTCCAATCCCAGATTTTGTCAAAACCACCAAGACATAATGATTGTCTAAAAGTAGCTTATTTAACCACTTTTGGTCCCATAAAAACATGGGCTACACTGATCAGTATCTTTCTAAGAATTGTCTCAAGTTTGTTTTCGAGAAAAGTCCCAACCTAAAGTCTACATCTAATTTATGATGTGTTTAATGATTGGTTCCTTTGTTGTTTGAAATTTAAATTAATTCCTAAATAGAAAACATCGATGAATGTAAAAATATAAGATATAAAAAAACTTGAGGTGAAAAAACCTTCAAGAGCAGTACCTATAGCCCTATATATATATTAATACTGTAGCTTAAATGATAATATTAATGCACACTGAATTCATTGTATTTGTTAACTGGAGAAAGAAGGGAATTGTGGCTGATTTTAATACTGTAATGCCTCTAATGGCTTCAATAATAATATATTGTAATTTGATATTAAACTTGTCTTACTTGTGAGATAGAGCTTTTGAGAAATATCTCTTGGAATACTTACATTTTGAGTATTTTAGGTCCATTTATAGTGTTTTTGAAACTATATAGGTCTATAGTTTCCATTCTTTAGTTGTTCTGATAATAAAGTCTGATTTCTTCATATAATGTGTAATTTTGTGGGACAAAGAAAACCCTATACTACAAAGACTTAATTTTAATCCTAATGTTTTATATTATTTATCATACTAACAGTAAATAATAAGTAGTAATAAAATAAAATAATAAAAATATTGTGATATACCGTGAAACCGTCAGAATCTTGAAAAGTACTGCAATATACATTTTTGGTCATACTGCCATATATGTCATATAGAACCTTTTGTACTTTGTAGATGTAACATCTAAAACCTTGAGTTTCCTTCCTGTAAATAGGACAAACAAATTAAATTTTTAATGAAAAGCATTTTAACTCATATCTCATATGCCTGTATTACAGGATATTTTGGGTACGAGACTGAGTCTGCAGCCTTGCTGAGGACCACATTAAGTGCCAGAATGAGAACTGAGGCCCCTTAGGTCTAAAGGGCCAAATTAGGACTAAGCAGGACCACAATTGCACAGTTTGGGACAAGAAACTTAAGAGAGTGCCCTCTGATGGCTTGGAGGTGTGTGTGTGTGTGTGTGTGTGTGTGGCAGTGCATGAAGCCCGTTGGGGAGGCTGAGAGAAACATGAGCTAGTGATGGCGCGCTGGCCTGCTGCTCACTGCAGGTGTGGGGTTACCCATCAGAGAAACTGGAGAGCAGTGGGGAGGAGTGTGAAGGAGTGAGAGAGGAGGAGGAGAGAGAGAGAGAGGGAGAGAAAAGGGAGAAGGGATGCAGGACCCGGAAACGCTATGATCAGCAGAGAGTGGGTCTGCCACTGCCTCTGTATCTGCCACAGCCGGATCTTCTTCTTCAAGATGTCCTGTAGGTACTGCTCGCTCTGCCTCCTCTCCTCTGTCTCTGCCTCTCTCTCTTCATCTCTCCACTGGTTATGATGTGTTGGGACACATCTGAGACAGCATGTGTGTGAGATGAGACAGATGACTGTTCATTGAGTTTGTGTGCGTTTGTATGAGTAGTTGGGATGACAACAGGCACGCTTCACTGTGCTGGTCAGGGATGGCCGGCCTTTGGTTTTTGGAGATTGTTGAGCGTTTAACATTGTTTTTCTGGTCACAGACTAGATGATTTAATGTTAATTTCAGTTAAAATGTGGTTCAACAAGTCCAAACTTTTGTGTTAATTATTTAATCCAGTTATCATACAAGCGTTATATGATTATATATGTGAGGTATGTTTCAACAAGTTGTTTCCTACAGTGATCATCATGATTTGAATTATGATATGAATTTAACCCACAATAATACAGTTGTATTTTAGTTGAGGTGGAAACCAAACTTAAATTTGAGGTGTATTTTTCTCAACTGCATTAAAAAAATGAGGAAAATGGCATCTACTGTGTACAATATTAGAGTTCTCAGACCACAGTGTTGTATTGTGACCAAATAAGAGATAAATACATGAATAGGGGAACCACTGTAGGTTCATACGAGGGTACTGTAATGGTTACAGAGATACAACTGACTTGCTTGCATTGTTATGTAACACCACAGCTTGTAACAGCAAACACTTATCATTCAAAACAGTTTAAAACTATACAAAATATGATCATTGTGGCTCATTTTAAAAATGTAAAGCTGATCAAGATGATTGATCTCAATAAGAGCACATTGTGTAGATGATATTGGAATAAACTTAAAATGAAAGATTCTTCAAGATTTTCTTGAGCAATCCCATCACTGGTAAATGTATAAGTACTCTAAGGAACTTTTAGGGGTTTCTTAAAGTGGTTGGAACTGTGAAGGTGCTGTAAGGAACCTTAAAAAAAGGTTTTAGATGAAAATGTTCCTTGAAGCTTCTTAAGCTTTTACAAAAGGTTCCTCAAAGTTCTTTATTTTACAGTTTGAAATTTATGAATCTCACTTAACCCACCACAAAACATGCTGTGTCCCATGTGATTATTTACAGTGCAACAATAAATGTAGCCTATTTATTTAAATGCTTCAGTTGCCTCATGTTCTTTCAGTGTGAAGGGTAAAACTCATACTATAACATATGTTTTACTCTAACCTTATTAATAATAATGTTATTAGGTTGCTAATCCACCGGCTACAGTAGCTTTGTTGTGACTGTTCTGTGCCAGACCAATCAACAAGCTCAACCTAAATTTGATGTTTTTTATTTACAAAACATAATTAGAATGCCCTCAGTATTACTGCGGCCCACTGAGATGGAACACTGCTATAGAAGTACCACTTTTGGTCCGATGGAAGGTTAAGAACCAGAGAGAGGTGTGAGTTTATAATTTTATATTAAGTGAAGTTTCTTTAAATCTTTAAAGTGTTCTTTATACTTACATATTTACATTTTACACATACAAAAACATGGATCTAAATATCATTGTTTTATACCATCAATAAACATGTAGATTAAACAACATTGACTCACTCATATCAAAGCACATCATCCGATCAATATTTGCTATAATTTGTAATAATTCACACTTGCAGTAGTGAGCTTTGGTAGTTTTAATGTTAATGGTTAATGGTAATTTGAAATATGTGTACATGCAGCATGTGCATGTGTATAAACCATCAATGAAAAATGAGTTGTAGCGGTGGCGCCTGTCTCTGAGTGGCCAGATCAGGTTCTGTTGTGTTTTATTTGTCATTTCGAATAGCTGAAATTTGAGCTGGAGGAAGTAACAGTATCCCTTATTACACCTGTACATCTGAGGAATCAGAGGAATCAGTGTAGTCATCAGTATTATTAATCAGCAGACTACTGTCCGACTTTAATCTGCTCTCTAAATGTGTCCAGCAGTTTCTTTTTAATGGGTTGAACAGGGATGGGTGTAGGTGTGGCCAGTGTTTAGCAGTAATGAGGTGTGAGGCTGCTGTCATTGCCTGGAGTGTTCATTTACACTTCTGATGTTTCTTCCTCTGTCCGTCGTCTAAACAACACAGCAGTTTAAAGCCAAATTTAGTTTCCTCCTTCATCTGACAGGCCTGCCTGCTGAGTTTCTTCCTTAGCAACCCTTCAGCACTTCACAAGCTCTAAATAATTTAGCCTGTTTTACTTGTTAAATTTTCTTCTTCAATTAAATATGAAAATAATCATCTTCTTCTTTTGAGACTGGATGTGAAAGAATCAGATTTATGTGTATGTATATCAACTGTTTCACACAATCAAATAACAATAAAAAACTTTATTTATAGATTTCCTGAGGATAATTATAGCAGCACATGAAATGGTCTGAAGCACTGCCTCCATGATCGGTTTCTGCCAAGTCTAGATCATTATCGAAGCATACAGTGTGACGGCCAGAGGGCACTTCACGGTCTGCAAGGTCCTGAAATAAAATATCTAGCCTCATTTAACTCTGTCTTAAAATATACAACAGAATAATGAGCAGTAAAAATAAGTTGCCATTTTAATTACAATATATTTGTAGAACTAATCATACCGTTATAAATCATCATTCTCAAAATGGCATCTTAATGGAGAAGCATATAACTTCTTTTAGTGGAATTCAGTCTAAAATATTTTATTACAAGTCATTTTGGCGCATTTCTGTTGGTCTATCAGATTTATGTTACATTGTGTAAAGATCAACTGCCAGATTTGAATCACAAAAAGTGAAGTGTGTGAAGTCTAATTTAAAAAGGTAAATTTTTTTGTAGTCAAATTTAAAAAAGGTCCGTTATATTCAAAGAGGTAGGGTACACTCTTTAAAAAACACATTTTTATGGGTTCTTTCCTAAAGAATTAAATTTCATAAACAATTGTGTCAAAAAACAAATGTCAAAAGTCACAAAACATATTTTAGTACTTTTTGCTTAGAATGTAGCTTAAAATATTTATTTACTTAAGATAATAAAATATAATTATTTTGGTGAAACAGAAAAAATATATTTCCTAAAGAATCTCCACCCAATCCCCACCCAAATCCACTCAACAAATAAAGTTGCAGCTCAAAGTACTAAGTAACTTATAAAACTACAGTAGGACTTTTTTGTGCATACAGCATCTATCAGAATAGAACCTGACGCTTGTATTTGTTTCTATTTTTGGTTCACACTTTATCGAAAATAAAATAAAATAGAATAATAAACCTAAAAGTCAAAGGTAAACACAAGAAGTCTTAGTGATTACAACTCCCAGTATACTACAGTCAAACTACTCAAAGTATTAGACTCAACAGGAGCACATGATATAACCCTCTGAGCACACGTGCAGCGATTGTTAGACGCACGTGGTGATGGGCAGGAATTCAGGAACATCCCACCTGGTCAGAGCTGGGTAATACCAACCAGGTCTGAGTGGGAGTGGATGGAATTAAGAAGGCTGGCTGAAATAGAATATCATGCCTCATGCGAGAGGTGCACAGACACACGCAGTGACGCACAGCACTGATGTGTGGCCTGTGACCTTCAAACCTGTGTGGGATTGACAGCGGGTTGTAAGTGTTGTTATTTGAATGTCTGATGTACTGAACCCGGACCAAGGGTCAAACTATAAAAGTTAAATACTGCCTGAAATACACAGACTCGTAATGGGAGGTGAAGGTTTTTAGAAGTGAATTAAGCCCATTTATCCCTGTGGAGTACAGAGATATGACTTTGTTACTTTTTCTGGTAAATATGTGGCTAAATGCATATTTTTGTACACTATACTGGTACTTTATTTAACCAAACTTAAAATAGTAAGTTGACTGAAACTAATATACTGATTTTTGTTTGGTTAACTTTCTATAAGTTTTTTTTTCCTCAAAAGGAATGTTTAACACACTTTGGTTTTGACAACTATTTATTAAATGATTAAAACTGCCCTTCTTATTCTTACTTAGGTCCAGCTGTTCAGCGCCAGGTTCAAAATGGGCCCACCACAGATGAACTGGAGGCACAAAGAAGGTAAGAGAAAAAGTATATTTGATCATTTTAGCTGCAGTAGCATCATTATATCAGTATCATTTGTGTATATCATTGCTGCCCAATGAATCCTATTTTTTTTTTTCAGTTTTTGTTGATAACTTCAACATACAAACTGTCCCTTTAAAAAAATATTGAATTTTGAATGAAGCAAAATAAATTCTCCAAAATTACTTGAAATAAACTCTTTTTACATTGACTTCCATTGAAAAATAATTAATTTGATCTCTCTCCTGAACCATTGCTGTTTTGGAGATACTGTTTTTTATTGGACAGTGATGATTTGAGACACTTGCATGCATTTTCACATTCACTTCCTAATAAAACCTGACATCAAGAAGACAGGAGTCGCAGTCAATCAGCTCTGGACATAGGTCCTCCAAAGCACCGTGATACTGCAGCAGACAACAGTACAACAGACAATAAACACTAAACAGCAAACTACACAAAGACTATGGAATAACAGAGTGCACAACATTAAGAAGTGGTCAGTAGAGCAGAGTGCTGGGAAAGAAAAGAAATCTTTCAGCACCTTTTGCTATTTAAAAAAGTACTAGTGCATCTCAGAAATTTGAATATCATTGAAAAGTTACTGTATTTCATGTCAGATCCATGTCATCTGCTGGTGTTGGTCCACTGTGTTACTTTAAGTCCAAAGTCAGTGCAGTGTTTTCCCAGAAAATCTTACAGCACTTCATGCTTCCCTCTGCTGACAACTTTTATGGAGATGCAGATTTTATTTTCCAGCAGGACTTGGCACACTGCCCACACTGCTAAAAGTACCAGTTGGTCTTATATAATATTCAAATTTTCTGAGACACTGATTGTTAAGTTATCATTAGGTGTATAATCAACAATAATCAACAATAAAATAAAATAAACACTTAAAATAGATCACTTTGTGTGTAGGACATATATTTAATACATGAGTTTCACATTTTAAACAGAATAACTGAATAAAGTAACTTTTCAGTAATATCATATATTTTTTGAGATGCACTTGTATACTTATAGAGGACCACTGATAATAGTAATTTAATATCAGTGATGATAATAGTCATAATCAGGAGGTGGTAATGACATGTGAACTATAATGTAGTGTTTATTGAATAAAGTGCAGTAGATTGAGTGGATGAAATGAGTATGCAGAGTTTGAGGCAACAAGTCCATAGACTCCACAGTCTTCTATTTCAGATAAATCGTTTTTGCTGCAGGAAAATCTATTGTATGTCTTTAAATTTTTCAACATGTATGTCTATACTTCTGTATTATAATGTGTGTCCAAAGGCTTGTAGACACCTGCTCATCCAACATTTCATGATTCATTTTATCTCTGAAACTGAAAATGTCAAATTCAGTGTGTTTTTTTTTGCTATTCACACTGCCACACATATAATGCATCTGTCAGAACTGCCAAGTAAGATTTGGACAACTTTTACCTGCTTTGTGAACATAGCTTTAGATTAAATCCAGTCTCAGAATAATTGATGAGGCCAAGAACTGATGTTGATTGACTAGATCTGGATGTAAAACCCCACAACCTAAATAATCACGACCTAAATCTGAGCCCTTTATCCCCCTTAGTCCCCTTACACTCTGTAGTATATCTTACTATATATTTACAGAAAAAACAGAACATGTTAATTGATGCTAATCTGTAGCATTTAGTTATCATCACTGTGTGAATATGCACAGCCTAACAGAATAATAACAGAAACTAGGATGATGAAAGGACTGAAAAGTCAGTAGAGAAAAGCTGCCCCTTGTGGAAAAAACATGGAACAACTGAAATGTGGTCTATCACTACAGTAACCAGACTGCTTTGTCAGCTATTCTTCAGCAGCTCATATCTGGAAAATTCCACAACAGTGTCTGTCTCTCTCTCTTGCTGTTTCTCTCAGATATGGGTTACTGCCTGTTCTCAGTGGGACTGATTGCACAGAAACTATCTGTGTTTCTGCTAATGCTAAAATAAGTACTCATGACACAGCAGCCACATTTAAAAAGAACTAGCCTACAGCCAGGGCAGGTCCTCTGTAGCTTATCTGGTCTATATACACTTTTTTCTTGGTTTTTACCACTTTAATAAACTATATGTCTTTATGTTTATGGACACCCCTTCTAATGATTGTGTTCACCAGCTGTAAGTTGTGCCCATTATTTACATAGATGTGAAAATACACATACAGTCAATCTACTCCCTGAAGAAATATGCAGCCAATAGTAAGTGCTGCCACTATGATCAGGGGATTGGCAGTTCGCATCCAGTTTATGTAGCTTGCCATCGGCTACCAGAGCCTTGGGAGAGCACAATTTTGACTTGTTCTCTCTGGGTGGGTAGATAGTGCTCTTCCCCTCATCACTCCAAAGGGTGATATCGATCACCACAAGGCTGCGTCTGTGAGCTGATGTATCAGAACCGAGTCGCTGCGCTTTTCTCCGAGTGCACTGTGATGCTACTCGGCAATGCTGCATCAGTAGCAGCTCAAAAAAAGAGTTAGTGGCTGACTTCACATGTATTGAACGAGGCGTGTGCTATTCTTCACTCTCCTGGTGTTGGGGCATCACTAGTGATAGGGGACTAGTGATACTTATGAGGGGGTTGTGTAATTGGCCTTGTAAATTTGGGAGAAAATTGGTACAAATTATATAACATTTTTAAAAAGAAGAAGAAATGCAAATTCAAGACATATGGATTTCTGGTAAATTATTAAGATTTTTTGCCTGATTTTGCATTAATATAAGATTTATATTGATACATTAATACATGGATTAATATAAAAATTCAAAAGCAGTACTAAAGAAGTACACAATTTGTCTGAATTGATTGATCAATCATATATTAATTGTAATGTATAAGCAGTAAGTATGTGACTTTTGTTAGGGTGAAAAAAGCTTAGATGTGGTTGTCCAAATCTATTTACAACCCTGTTGTTTTGCCTCATAATGAAACACACATATTTGCCTTTTATGGTGTTGGGGTTAGCCTAGCCTAGCCTGTTCGTAGCTATTAACATTGTACGACTGTAACAATAATAACAATATACAACTGTATAAATATTCCCAATTCTTTTTGGTTATTGTTGCTGTCCTCTCGGTGTCCAATTAAGGCAGTGTGCAATTAGCTAGTTTAAGATAAGATCTAATAGCATTAGCTTTTAGCCTACCACCCACTCACTTTAGACTGTGAACACAGTATTCCCAATATTATAGGATGCCCTGGAGCAGCTACACAAATGTTAGACAATGCTTAATGTAGACTATCAGTACTAGAGGGGTCTAATTCTCTAGTATTGGACTGTGGAGCAGTGGAGCTGCGTTCTGTGGAGTAGTTTTGAGATGATTTAAAGTTAGGATGACAGTGTCTATTTGTTTAGAGTGATAGTATTGCCCACCTCTAGTTAGTCGTCCAGAACTAATCATCCAGCATCAGCACCTGGCCTTACTAATGTTCTTGTGGCAGAAAACCCTTGCAGCAATGTTCCAACATTATTCAAAGCAGAGGCTGCTGCTACAGAAAACGGTGAGACAAACACCTATGCAGATAAACAGAAGCAATAGTAGCAAAAGCAGCAGTTAGTTGCGTGTGCTGATGACGAAAATTGATTGTCTTGTGCTCAGTCACAGTAGTGCTAATAATCTGTGATTGCGATGAGTTTAAGCATCGGCTCCTGTGAGCCGTGCTGTGAACGTTCACAGTGCTGCTGCTACTGATTGTGTGGCAGTAATGACTTGTTAATGATCTGCTTGTGTACAGTAAATTATATGGCCTGCTCTCTGACTGTGTGTTTTGTGTATGTGTGCACTCTGCAGGCAAATGGAGATGCAGCAGCAACAACAGCAGCAGCAGCAACAAATGCAGGCGCATATTGAGAGAGAGCGACGATCGTCCAACTCAGGTAGGAGATTACCACATTTTTCACACTATAAGGCACACTTAAAGGTACATTCTGTAGAAAAAGAGAGAGAGTGTGTGAAATAGCTGGAGCGGTCCAATTTCAAAACATTACAGAGAGTAGTCTGCTCCGCCCACCCCTCCCCAGCCACGGTGCTACATCTGGTTGCCAAGTTGGGCCACACTGAATCTACACAATCCAGTGAAAGACGCTTTCAGAAACTTCTACCATGGCAAGGAAGTCATAATATAAACCGGCTCATGAGAACTTTATCCGTAGCTAGCTAAACAAGCCCTAGTGCACCGCTAGCTGCATTAGCCTAAACCAAGCCTGTTATTCCTAAAAAATCACACTGCTACAAAAATACACACCCAGAGCTGGAGTGGAGTGGAGACTTTACAGGTCCTAGTATTTACTGCTTAGCTTAGCAAAGCCAGTTCAGACTGGTAGGAGAGACAGAGAATGGAAAGAGACTCTCCTAAAACCTGTATAGAGTGTTATATTGACTGCTAAACAGCTAAATAGCTAGATAGTTGCTAGGGATGGCCATAAGTAATGTTTACTATTAATCGTTTTGGACGTAACAAATCACTCAATAAATAAACACATTGAGAGCTAAACTGAGTCAGTATAGAAACTAACTATCGTTTTCTGGTGTATATTTCGGAGTACTCATCACTGCCGAGGTATTAATCAGATGTGACACGGCTGCTCCTCTGTTGTGACTGATTGCAGTTCACGTTAGAATGTGTAGCATGACTGTGTTATCCAGCACATTCAGATCACTGTAGCTAACCTTGCTGATCGATCTATCTCTCTCAGATATCTTCTGCCTTTTAATCCCAGCTGCACACAGATCACTGATATGAATGTGAACACTCAATTTTTAAATTAATTTAAACACCAGTCCCTAGTAAGCACTTCTAGTGGTGGTGATACATTACCTGACTGAATTAGCTAGCCAGTTAGCTTACCTGTTCAGGAGAAAAATAGCAGCTCTGGGTCGGTCTTGTAGCCTTTTTGAGCTCTAAGACTCCAACTTTCAAACGCACTGCCAATATTTACTCTTGTTATATTCCTGCTTTGGTCACTGAGCTTTTTTGAGACGTGCTGAGGCTTTTTAAGCTGTGTAGCAGCTGATGTTTAACTGAACCAATCCTGCTAGCTAGCTCCTTTGCTGCAGCACCGATAGCTGTAGTGTAGTGTAAAATAGGAACGTACTGCTGAAGCCGTGCTGATAAGAGCTGCCAGTGCTTTCACTCAACATGTTTCCTTAATATCTCATGATACATCCTAATCATTTTACCATTTACTACTAAAAATTAGTTACATAGTGGTCCTTCAAAATCCTTTAATTTTCGAATTGAATGTATGAATTTTACCAGTCAGGTTGTAAGGAGCAGTAAAGCCACTCCGCTGAAGTACAGCGTTATACAGGAGTTTCAGTTTAGTTCTCCAGCAGCATTAGCATGAGCTAACCACGCTAAGAGCTAGCTCTTTTACCGCTCAGAGGTGAGTATTATTGGCTTGTAGCTTGCCGCTAACCCCGGCTAGCACTGCTGGAGCAGTATTAGCATTAGCCGCTAACCGCAGCACTAGCTTTTTCTCTGTTTAGAGATGAGTTTATCTGACTGTAGCCTTCGCATTTACCATGTTAACACGAGCTACGTGGGATGAACCGCTAGCGAATATCACCCTGGTTTACCAGAACACTCAGGGTTCCTCAGTGTAGCTCTGTCGGGTGGCATCAGCCACTAAACGCAAGCAGTTAGCCTGCTAATGCTTCAGATTAAGAGGAAACCTGTAAATCTAAGCTTACTGTAAATAAACAGAAGCACTTTACTCACCCAAATAAACAGTTTTCAGGAGAGAAATCTGTGTAGATTTACATCCAGTGCTCATTTGACTTGATCTGACTTTTTGATCTGAGTTTTTTTTTTAATGAATTAAGATTTTTTTTTACCTAATTCATCTCCTGCTGAATTAAGAAGGAAAACATGTCGACACCCATGTTCCTACTACTAGTTACTAGTTATAAGTGTCGCATAAAATGTGCCTTATAATTCAGTGCAATTAATGTATGAAAATAGACCAGAAAAAATAGATGCGCCTTATAGTGTTTGTTACGCTCTCTCCCCTTATCACTACCATTGTGATGCTGGATGGCACAGGCATTTGTTACGCAGCTGGGGGTTCGGTGTTTTCTGCCATGCTTATTGGCTGCCTATTGAAGATACATTGTGCCTCTCCCCCTTCTGATGTGGGAGCATTTCTTCAAGATAGGGCAATTCCTATTAAATGGGTGGGCAACATATATGAGGTAAACAAGGGAGTAAAGTAGGTCAAATTATAAATGTACAATAATCGAAGTATGAATAAGTCTACACAGTTCAATTTAAAGCTGAATTTGAAAGATATGTTTTTGCAATGTTTTAATGCATAAAAGTAAATGGAAAATTAATTCCACAGTTCCAGAATGAAATCAAAAACAGGATCCTGTTCTTTTTCAAATGTAAGGGACCATTAAAGATTATATTTTCTGTAGTAACTTATAACATGATCAGGTTGTATCATCAGATATTAAGCAAACATGCCGAGTTGAGCACTGGCAGCTGGTAACAGCAGAGCTTCAGCCAGTATTTTCTTATTTAAACTGTGTCACGGAACTCTGTGTGTGTTGTGGCATCCGAATATGATCAGTACCATTCCCCAGTCCCATCTTTACATTCAAGGGTTGCCAGGTATAGAAAACAGCATGCAAACAGTATGCTGCAGGCATGGAAATAGGTGGGCTGACTGTTTTTATGCTGAACAGGCCATCGCTGAACTTCAGTGCAGTTGCTAACCAATGGGTAATTTATAACCACCATTAGCATAGTAGAGATGAGAATTTTGGACACTGAAAAGTATATAATCATTGATCAGCTGTACTGATCAGAGTAAAACTCGTCTCCTTTTGCCAATGTGTGTCAAACTGGCAACCCGTATCTAGGGAGGAGCGGGTGGGGCAGACAGCTCTCCGATATTTGGAAATTGGAGTCCTGTAGCTATTTCACAAATTTCCTCGCATTTGTTACTAATTGTTCTTTTGAGATTTGGGAATTTATGTATAGACTAATTTGCTAGATTGCTTGCTTTTTTCTACAGTACACTGATTGGTCATTATTTTACCTTATAAAGAAACAATGTAGGTTTAAACTCATTGAATATACAGTTCACTAGCCCAGCTTAACCCTGCCTATCAATAAACAGCCCTATCAATAAACATGCTGAAGGATTATCTATGTAACATGTGTTATAAATGTCCTGTTGTCCTGTTCTCCTCACAGGTTCCCCGTTTCAGGGACACCCCGTCGTGCTCTCTGTGGCACCTCCAAGTGTAGCGCCACCACCCATGTCAATGGGAGGACCTTGCCCACCTCCTCCTCCACCACCTGCACCACCTGGACCTCCTGGGCCTCCGCCCCCCTCAGCAGGAGCTCCTCCTCCTCCCCCGCCCCCCCTGCCTGTGGTTGGAGGGGGTTATGGGGGCCATGGGATGCACCACGAGGAAGCACAAGCACCCACCGGCCTCGCTGCCATGATTGCCGGAGCCAAACTGCGCCGAGTACAAAGGGTGAGTTTGATTTTAGCAACCAGATAAGACATACTTATTCTTGTTAATATTTAAGATGAAAGCACATCCTTTACACATAATTTTCTCTTAACCTGAGATGTAGTAATTCAGCCATTTCAGTTACATGAACACCACTACATTTCAGCTTGACTCGTTCAGCCTCACAAGATAACACCTCACAATTTATACAGGTGTGGGTCTTCCCAATCCATTCCCCGAAGTAACACGTCATCATCAATTTAAATACTAATTTAAATCTCATGACTTATGGTGTGCCAGTGTATGTCAGTGTAAAAAAAACACATAAGCAACGAGTGCATGGTGGCTTAGTGGTTAGCACGTTTGCCTCCCAGTGCTGGAGTCCTGGGTTCAAGCCTTGTCAGGGTGGAGTTTTCATGTTCTCCCTATGTCGGTTTGAGTTTCCTTTGTGGACTCCAGATTCTTCCTGTAGTCCAAAAATATGAAGATCAGGTAAATTGGATATTCTAAATTGCCTAGAACAATTTAATACCCTAAAAATTGCCCAGGTGTGTAAGTCTGTGTGTGTGACTTTTTGCCCACTCCCTTGGGTCTGCTCCTTAGTGCCCAATGAAGTCCTCCGGCGTCTCTGTGTGTGATTGGTTGCCGCTTTTTGCCAGTGTGTGTAGAATGTAATTAAAAGCGTCCTTGAGTGCCTTGAGTGGCACAATATAAATGTAATAAGTAAGTTAACACGCCTGTTTGAGATTAGTAAATGCATTGGTGTTAGTCTTATAGTTTTACCAAACCATCAATTTAAAATAAATGTCATATTTTTCCCATGCTTTACTACAATAGGATAGTTTCAAAGTTTCAAAACACCACATTTATGCTTCAGTTCATATAGTTCATATATGAAAGTAAGCTATAAAAGAGCCAATTTTACTGCATTTTCCACTGAATTAAAGTTTTGTAATGTGATACATCGATTTGTACAGCTTGCACCAGTTATCTCCGCTCATTCACATTGAAATTAAAGCCACAATTAATAGGGAAAAATATTATATAAGACAAATGTGGAATATGGGTTTATGTACAGTACCAACGATAGATGCACAACCTATGCTCCCAGTACTTAAAATTCCAATCTTATAGTGGCCTCTAATTAGGACAGAAGCTTGCATTCTGTGAAACAATGATTCTAATTTAAGATGTCTATTGTAAGTCGCTTTGGACAAAAGCGTCTGCCAAATGTAATGTAATGTAATGTAATGTAATGTCTAAAGCTGGAGTTTGGAGCAGATGTCAGGAGTATAATCTTAAATGAGCTGGAATTTTATCAGCTTTAAGTAATGTGTCCTCTTTACTGACTGGCCCATGTGTCCACAGCCTGAGGATAGTTCAGCATCTGGAGCCAAAAACGAAGCCAACCGGACAAGTGGAGGGAGTGGTGGTCTGATGGAGGAGATGAATGCCCTGCTGGCACGAAGGTTAGCACATCCATGTCAAGCTGAGCTTTTTAAAAATACTACAGAATGATCATTGATGACCAGTGAATTTGATGATCTGAGACCTTCATTTTGCTATTAATAGACGGAAAGCTGCAAACCAGTCTGAAGACAAGAAAGATGGAGACAGCCAAAATGTAAGAACTAAAAAGAAATCATTAGTGCTTTGATTTGAGCTTTTGTTTTGACACCTTACAGGTCATAGTGATAAAACACATCTCTGAAATTGTAACTTTATTTGTATTATGGTTGTTTTGTGCATTTAGATCTGTACTTTTATCATGATATGTAAAAGAACAGCTGCCAACTTAAAATGAACTAAAATGATATATAATATACAGTAAAAAAAACATCTGTGTGATGTTTGGAAAGACATATGACATGATAGCATTTTACAAATTAAATCATGCACACATTTTTACAAATGCCTATTTTTTCTTTCATGACAGAAATAATTTTATTGACTTATGTTTTATGTGTTTTAGGATGATCCAAATTCCCCCTCTCCCATGTCTAGAGGACAGAACTCCTCAGGTAACCACCCCTCCAACACGTTTTGCCTTTTATAAACCAATCTAAATAGTAACTACTAAATAAAACCAGTATTACCTCTCATGATTTATTCCATTCATAAATACAGTAAGTACATTAAATCTCAGATAGCTAGTCAAAATTCTGTTTTTAAAAACTGTCAAAAAGTCAGTACATGGGACATTCTCTATTCGGATGTACATGAAGGCTGTAATCTGCTGTTTTTGTGTTCTCCTGTAGATGGCGCAAAGAAACCATGGGATCGAGCCAACTCTGCTGAGAGATCATCACTTGTATCTAGGTAAGAGAAATTCTGAGATAGTGCTGTTCTCGAGTTGGGACACTAGTCATTTCATATTTCATTAAATTAGTAAATTAATTAAACTTTTTAAACATGATAAAATAAATTAATTGCTGGGAGATATAATTTTTTTTTCTAATTTAAAATGACAAATTGCTAAATTGCAACAAAGAACTGTAATAAAACACATGAAACAAAATGCTTCAAATTAATGTAATGGAGTTTAAAAAAAAAGTGTGTGTGCTTGATTGTAAATGTGTTTGTCTGTTTAGGGTTCGACCCGTGGGGAGTGGTAGTGACACAGACGCCTTAGACTTTGACAGAATGAAACAGGTAACATTTAAACTTTCTAAATCTGATTTTGTCTCTGTTGGATAAACACCTCAAATCTCCAACACAGCAACTTTACAGGAAAAGGAAAAAACCTTATTAACTTTCAGTGAAAGTCAATGTAGAAATAATTAATTACTGGTACACGTAATTGTGGTGCATTTCTTTTGGTCAGTTTTACATGAAATTTGGAGTCAATATGCAAAACAACTGGCAGATACACATTAGGTTGTAAAATAAAGAAACGGCAGAAATGGGGATACATGGTTTTTGCCCAACAGCAATAATTAGCATGTTTGCAGCTTTCCATTGCAATCTGCTAACTAATCTATCTAAATATATGATTAGGAAATCTTGGAAGAAGTTGTTCGTGAATTGCACAAGGTGAAGGATGAAATCATTGATGGTATGTTCAGTTTATGAATAATTTATTAATGAAAATCACATCCAGACAATGAAACATTTCAAGCATACACTAGAGCCTATGAACTGAAATAATAATTATAGAACTTCTTACTTTGTAATCATGTTTGTGTTAAATTGTGTATGATTCATTAAATGACTCTCTAATACACTCTTCTGTTATCTCTTTCAGCCATTAGACATGAACTTAGTAGAATTAGCACGACATAATCTCCCAGACCCGTGACCCATCTTTTATGAGACCCAAACCCCTGGCAGAACCTGCTGTAGCTGAAGAAGGGAAGACGTCGAGCAACGATACCAACATGTTAAAGCAAATGGATCATTTTGCTCTAACATGAACGGTACATGTGCTATCCCTCAGATATACAAATGGATGGAGGACACTTGCACTGATCTTTGTTTTTTGGGTTTAAATTAATATTTGGCAACTGTCTTTTCAAAGTCTTGAGAGAAATTTGTTTTTATTATTGTTTTTCATTTATTATTATTATTATTATTATTATTATTATTATTATTATTATTGGTGGTGGTGGTGGTGGTAGTGGTGTTCATGTAAGTGGTCGTAGGTTTCTAGTGATGAAATGATTAAAAGATAAAATGCTAAAATAATGATAATAATATTAATAATGATAATAATAATGTCATTGGTCATTGCACATGTCTAAATGTAAGCCTTTTATATTTTTATTGATCTTTATTTTCCTTTGCCTGTGTTAAAAGGTTCATTATAAGCGTATACACTACCAGTTTACTTCTCACTACCTGATAATGTTTGTTTTTTAAGATTTTTTTTAACCTTATGGCAAAAAAAATGTGTAGGTAATCACTGACAGAAAGATTTTTAAAACAAGATGGGAGCAGTGATGAGGGACCGGAGAAAAACTCTTGCATTTTTAGATATTGCAAACTTATGAACAAAAAAAAGAAAGAAAAAAAAAAACATCAGTACACCAGAGTATTTGTGACCATGTTGTTAATAAAATGTTTATTGGCTGCAAGGATATGGTGAAGTATTGTTTGTTCTATTATTTCCCTTTTTTGACCAAGTGCTTCCTGGTTTGGATGAAAAGGAAATATACCTTACATTTAAAAAGAACTGAAATAAAACTGTGAAAACATGTCTTGGATAAATGAGGTGGCGTTTTTGTGTATTAATGTTTCCATTGTGTGAAAATGTGAACTCCCTCTATCACCAGGAGGCAGCATGTTCAGAGAGACTAGTATGATAATCTTTTTGTCTAAATAATTTATATTCCATGTGTATTCTAGGTATACACAGTTGTAGTCAGATATTTAGGAACGTTTTATAAACATGGATGTCATATGATTTCAATTATTTGTAAACAAGCATCAACTTATAACATTTACATTTGGTGAACAAGTTTTCAAAATTCAACACAGGGTGAAAAGTAAACACATACATACAACCACTTATAATTAATAGTATTTAATTAATTAATAATTTAATGGTGCCAAGAGTTCCAAAATAACATTTAATTAACCAAGGCCTGTTAACTTACTGTAATGATAGTGACTGACTACAGCTAGTAGCTTCTTTGCAACTGCATTAAAAAGAGTTTGTTTGACAGTACACGTTCCAATGACCAACACACACACAGCACAGTGGAGTAAGTCCTGAAAACTCAGTGCAGATCTGAGGATTATCATGAACTTCAGAATCCAAAATGATATGCTGTTGCAAAACATTAAGTACAAGTTGTTAGGCAGTTTACCCACTGCTCTAGACCCAATAACCCTTAACTAAGAGTCAATAGGTCCAGATGGTCAGGAACCACCTAGGCACAGACCCTGAACTAGAAACTATGAAACACCACCATCATGCCTTGTGCCTACAGTCAAGCATACAGTCAAGATGCCCCTGTTCCAAAATTTAAATATTGAAAATTGGCTAAAGTTTGACTATGCAGAAAAAAGATTTCATGGTTAAATAAAACAAGGGCATTTGGTGGAGTGAAGGTAAGGCATGCAACAATAGAAAGACTACTCCAAATTTAAAGCTTGGTGGTAGCATCATGCTCTGTTTTTTAACATGTACATTGCACAAAGCAGATGTGTTAATTTAGAAAAAAACTACATTAAACTTACACCAGTTAGACCAGTATTTCTCAGTCCTCCTGGGCATGATGTCCTCTACCTGCATATATAAAGATCTGCATGCTTTTCCACACCCACTGCAACTCTAAATGGGCTTGTTAATGAGCTGATTTAGTAAATTGGTTTATTGGTAGAAGGAAAAACACAAAATGTGCAGGGCAACGATGCTCCAGGACCAGGATTGAGAAACAATGAGCCAGACAGTCGACAGACTGTGACCCCAAGCACCCATCAAAGGGGGCTGTGAAATGAATAAAGCAAGTTAATGTAAATCTTTTGTAATGGTCTTTCCAAGTATTGACCTCAAATATGTGGACTGAAAAAAAAAGTTTCCAGATTTAACAGCATTTTAGTCTAAAATGAGTGTAGATAAAATGTAAAAAAGAAAGGTAAAATGGATACAAAAAAACGTAACTCAATGTAAAAACTATTTTATTCCAGCAATTGTGAATCACGTTCTATTTATTAACCCCATCTTAATGATTATACTCATGCAACAACCATTACAATGGTAACAACTGAATACATGTAACAATGTTATATGCTTTTGGACAAAGTTTCATATCAGTAACACGTATCTTCTGACATGACCTTAAACTAAACATTTATCTTTGTGTAGCTTGATGCTAAATGTGAAAGCACAGAATAAGAGAGATTTCTATGAAAATGTTTGGGCACCCTGTTTTAATGACACATTTTGTTTATTTCTGAAATCTTTTTTTTTTAATCCCCCATATAGATGATAAGCACATTAAGGATTTATGATCCATCATAAAACAACACTACAAAACATTTTCCTATAGTCATGTTTAAGTATTACAACTCGTAACCTTTCAGATACACAGTACCGGTCACAAGTTTGGACACCTACTTCATCAATGTTTTTATTTATATAATTTATTTTCTATATTGTAGATTAATATTGTAATTAAAAAGATTTTGAGCACCTGCCCCTCCGAATGTCTCTGCACGGCCCTGTGTTTCATTACTTTAAAGTAACACATTTCAGCTATTAATGGAACAAATATGGTTAATGGTTTAGTTGTTATTTAAAGACACTGAGAAAATCTGTCCTTAAAGCTAAATGTGTCTGCTCTTTTAATTTCTCATACATGCGCTCTTGTATATATTTCATGTACAATATAAAAAGAAAACACATTAATATTTCATGTACAATATAATCAATATTTCAATATTTCATGTACAATATAAAAAGAAAACATTAAATGAGGTGAAGAGATGTGTCCAACACACACACAGAAATCTTTTGACGGGGGCGCGCTCGCGTGCGTGTGCGCGCGCACATCCATCCACGCCTCATTCGATCTCGCGAGAGCTGAAAGTGGAGCGTAGTGGAGACGAGAGCGTGTGTGAGCGAAGTGGAGTTATTTGTATTATTGGAGAGAGAGCGAGAGAAAGGGGGCGACAGCAGCAGCGGAGGAACAGGAGGCTACCTATCTGTCGTCTGAGGGAAGGGGGTGTGTGTTTGGGGACAGTGAGCTCTGCTGAGTGAGTGAGTGTGACTGAGTGATAGTGAGTGAGTGTGTGTATATGTGCGAGCGAGAGAAACACAGCCAAGCTGGCGGAGTTCAACATGGCATCGGGAGAAACGCTGTACATAGAGACGGACGGGTCGGAGATGCCGGCTGAGATCGTGGAGCTGCACGAAATCGAAGTGGAAACGATCCCGGTGGAGACCATCGAGACCACGGTGGTCGGGGAGGACGACGACGACGATGATGACGACCACCAGCCCATGATCGCGCTGCAGCCGCTGGTGACGGACGACCCGAGCCAGCTCCACCACCATCAGGAGGTGATCCTGGTGCAGACCCGGGAGGAGGTGGTCGGCGGGGACGACTCGGACCTCCGGGCCGAGGACGGGTTCGAGGACCAGATCCTGATCCCCGTGCCCGCTCCCGGGGTGGAGGACGAGTACATCGGGCAGACGCTGCTAACCGTGGCGGGGAAGAGCTCCGTGGGGAGGATGAAGAAGGGGGGCGGCAGCGGCAAGAAAGCGGGCAAAAAGAGCTACCTGAGCGGGGCCGAAGCCAGCGGGAGGAAGTGGGAGCAGAAGCAGGTGCAGATCAAGACCCTGGAGGGAGAGTTCTCAGTCACGATGTGGGCTTCAGGTGAGTTCCCCTCTTCTCCAGATCTGGAGGAGTTTATCTGGGTTAGTTCAGGTTAGCTGTCTCTGGTCTCTGTCTGTCTGTCTGTTTGTTAGTTAGCTCACTAAGCGGGGCCCTGGCAGGGCGTTGTCCGCACACGGCGGCTTCTTCCGCCGCCCCGACCCGCAGCGCGGTGCCGGGGCTCTCACTGACAGCACCGCGCGCTGAGAGAGCGAGCGCTCGGCCCGGTGTGTTTTTGTTTTGAAAGGAGGCCATGTTTTTAGGTGTTGCTGGGCGCCGCCATGTTCGCCGAGTCCAGTATGGCGGCCCGTAAAAATGGCGAAGATGGCGGAGAGAGCGCGGTGGAGGGGCGCGCTGCCTGTAGGCCGCAGAGCCTGTTTATAGCAAACAGCGGCGCTTTACTGAAGCTTTCGAGCAGCTACACTACACGATATGAGGGTTAAAACGTGTATATGAAGTGATTTAAAGTACAATAAAGCGTTTTCAGGATCGTTTGTCGGTTTTTTGTGGGGTTTTTCTTCACCTATTTGTCTTGCCATGTAGCCGGAGTACCTGTAGTAGCCGTCAGTACCGTGTCTCTGGAGAAGCACCGGCTGCTCGCTAGCTTGTTAGCTAAGCTAATTAAGCTAAGCTAAACTAAGCTAATCTGTTTTGTCTACGTTCGTTTTGCTACCCTGATTAACTATTAAACGATATAGCAACATTCATTTACACCTTTATTGAATCCTTTATCGTGATATTCAACGTTTTAACGCGGTGATTATTGTGGGTTAAGTTATATCAGTAATGACTCAAACCGCGGTGTGTTTGTTGTTAGCCACTTTCTTTAGGCCTCTATCAGCGGATATTCCTATATTGTAGTTATACAGGTCCTGTTGAACAAAGCCCTAGAGGCGCTCCTGTGTCTCCTTACAGTGATAAACACAGCTTACAGCTGGTTCTGGTGTCTCCAGTCAGAAAAAATCACCTCCACACTACTCAAAACTAAACATTACATAGTAAAATTGTCTGATTTAAAGGCAGTTAATCTTATATTTGTCTCTAATAATATATAATATATGTTATGTTATTTATATTAAGCATTGAACGTGTAGGGTTGTCTTGCTTATTTTATGAATAATTATTTTAAGCCGTCTAACTTAAAATATTCCCTTTTATTATTTTAAATATTTTTACCACTCGAATTATTCCAAAGTGATTCACACAAAACAAGAATCGGGGAAATATTCTAATATGAAATCTAATACAGTAACGTTACAATTCTTAAGTTTATCATGTGATTTCTTTTTTTTAAGTGCATTGCATTGGAAGCATATGTTTAACATTGTTATTTGAGTCTAATTTTTGTGTCAGAATTTAAGCCAATAAATCAATAAATTTCGCTTAATTTAAGCCTTACTTCTTTTATTTAGTAAATTGAGATTTTTTAAGAAATTTTACTTAACAAAATGCTTTATCTCATTGGTAGATTTGTTTTTATCTTCATATAACCATATATGCCGTAGCATATAATGTAAATATTTTGTTATATAGTAATTTAATACAAAAACAAATTAATCATTTTCATGTTAAATAAAGTGTGTGAATCCACTGTTTAATGTGTTTTATATTTATCAAGCTTCTTAGAGTAAAAATGCTGAACTGATATCAGGTCATTCCATTTGCACAACACTATTCAATCATGCAGCTGATTAAAACTGATCTTAGATCAGTACTGTAACTCTTGAGAGGCATAAATGAGGCCCAATAGGTTTTAAATGGGAAAATTTACATTTGTAAAATGTTGCTAAGATCATAATCAAATTAACAATCCAGTATTATTTGATTGTATGCTTTTTTTATGATGATCAAAGCCAAATAATACATGAATTAAACATAGACTAAACTCACTGGTAAGACTATCAGTAATAAATCAGCTCAAATATTTTTAGAACTTTTTTCTATTTGTACTATTTGTCTATTTGTGGAGCAATGTTTCTGGGTGTGCTGCTCAAAACCAGCTAAAACAGTTACGTCCAGCACACTGTGTTGATTTCCTGGCATTTAAATATGATCATTATTTGATGAAGGGAACTAGCTTGGGTGCTCTGGGGGAAGTCCGAGTTCACACTATTAAGTGGGCATGTTGCTAGCTTGTCCATAGCTGCTCCCAGCTGCTGTTATTTTCTTGCCATTACCACAAGTTGAAACAGTAACAATAATAATATATATTTTTAAAAATGTTCTTCAAAATACAAAATATGCTTTGAATATTTATTCGTTTTTTTATGTCTTTTAAAACTGTGACATAAACAAATTGTAAAACTCTTTTATATTTAAGAGTTATTATATTATATTAGGTTTAGGCCCTTGTCTCCCTTCTCTTCAAACCCCCAGTTGGTTAAACTCAGCATTTATTTGAAGTTGTGGTTGATTTTTTTTAATTTTTTTTATTGATGCCCTCTATTTGAACTTTTGCCCTCTGTTTTGAGTTTTTTAATGTGTGTTTATTATATTTTCACATAGTGGTGTATAAATAATCCCTAGCTTTTTGCAGAACAATTATTTGTAGAGTTTATGGTTGGTCAAGCCATTCACTGTGTATTAAACATTCATTGCAGATGACAAAAAGGACATTGACCATGAGACTGTGGTAGAAGAACAAATTATTGGTGAGAATTCTCCTCCAGACTACTCAGAATACATGACTGGAAAGAAGCTCCCTCCTGGTGGCATCCCAGGAATCGACCTCTCGGACCCCAAACAGCTAGCAGAGTTTGCCAGGTAAGGCCGTTTCACACTTACTGACTGTGGAAATTACCATTTATAATGGCAGTGAACATGCCTTATCATATGGTTTAGGTACCAACTCAGAATGAGTGTGTCTGGAGTGCACTGTGACAATGAAAAGGCTGCGGCAATAGTCATGGGTTGATCACCCTTAATGGTTCTTTGATTAGGCTGTTTTAGCTGCCATTCTTCAGTATGTGGGATCCTGTTAGCAGTCAAGTACTGGATGTAAATGTTAGCCGTTAGCTCAGTATCACTCTAAATGTTGCCATTTTAAATGAATATTTACACAAATCTGTGTATTATGTTGTATACAAGTATGCAATTATTAAGCTAAAACATTTACATTTAGAGTAGTGTATTGAATAGTTGTGTGAATTATTAATTTGTAATCTGTGCAAAAACAGACAAAAAAAAGCCTTAGCAGCAGTGGTAGTGTAGGTTGTCTGTTATGTATCACAATGATTCCTGTTGAGTAATTCCTGGCATAATCATAATTGAATGCACGCCACAGTGAGGATTGGTAAATGTTTTGATTTTTGCTCAGTGTATGATGTTGAAAGGATTTAGCAAGATCTAATGAGGCTTCTATGCTGAGTCATGCACTTGTACAGAATATTTTATTCCAATAATAGTAATTGGTGCTGTTTCTTAGTCCCTACAGTAACAGTGGTGGCCCTTTTGGTCGCAACCCAGTACGGTAAGATGTGGGTCTGTGGTGCACTGGTAAAAATGCTGTTTAGAAAGTTTACACCCATATAAGGAACCGTGTTTTGTAATCACTGAGGTTCTAAGGGACTGGGCTTTTTTCCTCTCACAGAGAAAACTAGTGGTGATGTAACACTGTCAAAGTCTCAACTGCCTCATTTCTGTTTGCACAAATGACAAGACACAAAAAGCCATAGAGTAATTTGCTTTTTTTAATGTGCAATCCAGTTGATTAAGTCTAAGTATTTTTTTGTTCTCCCAGAATGAAGCCACGGAAGATTAAAGAGGATGATGCACCGAGGACGATAGCCTGCCCCCACAAAGTGAGTGTGTGTTTAATCTATTCTCATTGGACTCATAGGTAATGCATTACTTAGCATGTTAAATTTCAAGTCTTACCAGAGTATGGTTAATTGCCACTAGGTGGAGTATTTTGAACTGGTTTGGCCTGCTCATGTTGTCTTCAGTTTCCTTGTAATGAGAAGAGAACATAAAACTGATTTGAGGAACAAAAATGAAACTAAAGCAGAAACATTTCCTTCTCTCTTGTAGGTTAAGAACATTTTATTTACATTATTTATTAGCCCCTGTGCATGGTGTCTGTGTGTGTCTGTGTGTGTCTGTGTGTGTCTGTGTGTGTCTGTGTGTGTCTGTGTGTGTCTGTGTGTGTCTGTGTGTGTCTGTGTGTGTCTGTGTGTGTCTGTGTGTGTCTATGTGTGTCTGTGTGTGTCTGTGTGTGTGTGTGTCATAGTATAAAAAAAAAACATCTTTTGATAAATTACGGTAAAAGTGCTAAAAACAAGAGTGCTGCAGTGTTATCTAGCAGTCAGTGTTTAAACACGCTACAGAGTCATCCAATTTCTGGCCACTGTAGTTTACATGTAAACTATTAATTAAAATGTTATCATAAAATAAAATATTGTTATTAAATGATTGGTTTTGCTCAAAGGTAACTGATATGATTTTCTCTTTTTCTGATCCCTGGATCCCAGTTCAAGGCCAAAACATATCTTTAGGTCCTCACCTATTCTTTTCCTTTTTTTTTTTTTTTTACCAGTGTTCATGTTACATTCTCTGACATTTGTAATTCAACTACATGCAGTGCTCTGGGATTTTAATAAAGACATACTATATAAGCATGTCTGTTGTCTGAACTGCATTCTGCCAAAGTGTTTGTCCAGAGTTTATTTTTAAAGTGAGTTGTTGTTGGAATGTCTGTTGGCAGGATCGAACGTTGCTCATAATGAAATTTATGTTTACCCCAGGGATGCACTAAGATGTTCAGGGATAACTCTGCCATGAGGAAACACCTACACACCCATGGGCCCCGGGTTCACGTGTGTGCTGAATGTGGAAAAGCCTTTGTGGAGAGTTCCAAACTAAAGCGGCACCAACTTGTTCACACCGGAGAAAAGCCTTTCCAGGTTAGAACCTGTCCTTACAAAAGAGACCATTAAATGTTTCTTTGACTCTTGTTTTGAAACCAGCCTTTTTAGATGCCTGATAAATTAAATAAGTAATAAATACAGAGTTGAGAGTTGTTTTAAAAGAAAGCTAACTCTTGTGTTTGTCTGTCTTATAGTGCACCTTTGAGGGCTGTGGGAAACGCTTCTCACTGGACTTTAATCTTCGCACACATGTCCGGATTCACACCGGAGATCGCCCTTATGTCTGCCCGTTTGACGGCTGCAATAAAAAGTTTGCCCAGTCCACCAACCTCAAGTCACACATTCTAACACACGCAAAAGCCAAAAACAACCAATGAGCACCTCCGTTCTGTTTTTCCTTTTACACCTGAACTCAGCCTGAACACCACAAACCTAACACTGGAGGAATGAACTGTGCTCCTCTGTTGTTCTCTTAAGGAGTGGGGGCAATAAAATAAGACCAGGAGGTCTGAAAATAAATTATGGCAATTATAAAAGACAAAAACTGAACTTTGGCAACCCATATGTCCTCACATCTGCCTGCTTAACTGCGTGGCTCTTACTGAGGAGCTGTATGAGTATGGCTGCATCTGACCCAGCTAACAACCCTCATGATTTGATGGCTTACTGTGGCCAGCGGAATGATGGAACTCATGGATGTCGTCCTCATCCATCAGAGGAACGAGTAGAACTAGGACATTTGGACAGTTTGCTCCATTTTTTTTAGTTCTCAAATAAATCTCACCAGTCTGCATAGATACAGTGGCATGCTGAAGTTCAAGCTCCCTGGTTAAAAAAAAAAAAAGTGAATAACTTTGTGTAAAAGATGAATGGATTGCCAAAACAGCATAAAGTTAAAGAGCCATGTTCATGATTGCTTTTTTCCTTTGTTTTAGCATTGCTGCTAACTAAAGGTAGAGTTTGGGCACCCTGCCTGGTTAGGACTTGTAAGTATTGCAGCTTGTAAATGTATTTCATAGCAGCAAAGAGTCTTTCTATTAGGGTTGGTTTGTTTGGGTTTTTTCACCCTTTTTTTGTTTGATTCTAGTTCTATGAGATTTTTGGGCAATCTTTGATACACTGTTCTTTTCAAGTTTATCCACAAAAGCTTCAAAGATGATTAGATCGGAGTACTGTTAGGGCCATGGCAAAACCTTCAGCCTGTGCCTCCTGATGTAGTACTTTGTGGATTTTGAGGTGAGTTTAGGATAATAATCTTGCTGTTAAAGCCTGGTATTTATTTAAATCTATTGTTCCCTATACCAGTGAAATGTTTAAAAGCCAATCATTGGCACAGGTTTTAAAGGATTATTGATCAACCCCGGTGCTCTCTACTAAAAAAGTAGAATTTCTTTTTCTCTCCAAACATAGTTTTGCTTATTACAGCCAGAAGGTTCTAGTGCAAGGTCATCAGTCTACAAGACACGTTTTTAAAATGCTTTATACTGATTCTGCTGCTGAATTTTGTGTTGAGGATTTTGACGACTCTTCCATGAAGGTCATTTTTTTTGTGCCAGTTTTTCTGCACAGAAGAATAATGCACCATTGTTCCAGTTTACTAAATCCTCCTGAAGCTCTTTTGCCTTTAATTTTTTTTATTTTTTTATTTATTTTTTGACTTTCTAATAATCTTACTGGAACATCATTCTCAAAATAATCTCAACTTGACTTCTTTTCTTTTTGTCAACTTCCATTTCAAGGAGTATAATATATAAGGCTTTGAAATTTACCTCACCTGATCTTTCCTAAATATAATCAAAAACAAGCCATAGCCCTAATGAGCTAATTAATAGCTGAGACTTTGGTAAAGTGAATCTCTTGGAGTGCCCAGAAGTTTGCATGGTGCTACGTTCCATGTTTTGCTCAGAATGTTAATTAAAATGTTTCGACTTCAACTTTATGCCTTGAGGAGATCAGGCCAACTCTTACTTATTTAACCTGTTCAGTAACAGAAACATTAACCAGGGTGCTCTAACCTCTGCATGCCACTGTATGATTTTTAATTTTGTATTTCTGAGTGTGCATATTGTACACTTATATTTGGGATGTGCTTAGAAATTCAACCTTGAGATTATTCTTTATCCATGAGGATTTAAGGTTTTGCATAGGACATGTTCTTCTTGGAAGGGTGGATCATAGTTACTGTAAGACAATACTTCAAAAGTATTTTATGTAAAAAGTTATCTTTTACTGTTTTGTTTTTTTTCCTGTCTTTATTTGGTTGTAATCTAACCATTGAATAATCTTGTATACGTGTATTGTATGGCTGTATGGAGATCATGTAGGAATGATAAGCAGCGTGATTTTCAAGTGTTTACTGCTTTAAAGTGTTTAGTCATCAGTTACTTTCTCTTTTTTGTCACATTTGTCTCACATGGAGAAGAACATTTAAAATCATTTTAAACCCATCTCACCACAAATCACAATGTGACCTATCATTTTCCTTTGTTTAGATTGTATTATAAAGGTCTAAACCATAAAAATATTATTTGTTAATATTTACATTTCCATGTATTTCAGTGAGCTGCAATTAAAGAAAAAGGTGATAAGAATCCAAATATGATCCCAGCACTTTTTAATATGGGTTTCTGTTCACATTTTGGAAGACAAGTTTTGGAAATAGCCAGACTTTACATTTCCACTATTTGTCTAAATGATTTGGACGCTCCTAATGAATGCATTCAGCTACTTCAAGTTGCTGACAGAGATTTATAGTACCAGTCAAAAGTTTGGACACACCTTCTTAAGTCATCCAGACTATGAAGGAACACGCAAGGAATCATGTAGTAACTTAAAAGTGATAAAAAAAAACAAGATACTCTGTAATGCATTTAGGTAGCTCTTATCTGTGGTGCTGTTTCTAAAGCTGGAAACTCAGTGGGAACTCTTGCTCTCCCTTTTCCAGGGCGGTCCTGATGAGAGCCAGTTTCATCATAACATTTTTAGTGGTCTTTCAAAATTTTTGTATTGATGACTGACCTTCATTTCTTAAAGTCAGGGCTATTCGCTATAACAACTCTACCTCTTCACAACGCAGCTGATGCTCTCAAACACATTAAGAAATTCAAGTAATTAACTAAAAGCCATTTCAGGTGTAGAAGATGTGCAAAGCTGTGATCTAAGCAAGAGGTAAAACTTTAAAGGGTAGAGTATTTTTAAAAGGATTAAAAACCACTGAATTTATTGTGTGTCCAGACTTTTGACTGGTATTCTAAATTCAAACACTCAGCTCAACCTTTTCCAGTCCTTGTTGGGAAATACTGCCAATAGAATAGGACTCTTTAGAGCAAACAGACATGAACCTATTGGCACAATGCTTAGGCTTGGGCTGAGCTTTGAGCTTTGGAGCAGTGAAACTATGTTCTCTGGAATGATGGCGTTCATTCACCACCTTTGGTATGAATTGGGGATGAGGTTTTGCTGCTGATCATTCTACATTCTGACCACACTAAAGCGCATGTTGGTAAATGCAATCAAATTCTCTCAGCTTCACAGTTTTAGTACAACCCTTCCCCAGACAGTAGAGGCAGTTACTACAATAAAAGTATCATGAACTCTATTGAATACCCTTGATTTCAGAAGAAATGATGAATGAGCAGGTGTCTCAATACTTTTACATATTTTACCATACAATGATATGTGCTGCTGAAATAGCCTCAGAACTGTAGATCTATAAATTACCTGTTATTGATTATCTCTGTATGCTGTTACTCATCATTTCCCGTTGATTTCAGACTGTCGTTCAGTATCTCAGACTCTGGGCGGTGTTCAGAAATCTTACTGACCTCTTGTGGTTCAGAAGGGAAGTAAGAGGTGACACCCACCAGATATGTAAATGATCTTCCATGTATTGAAGCACTGTTAATTTAAGCAGTCTTTCTTTGGTGGTAGATCAGTGTGGGTTCTTGCAGGATATCATTGCTTAACACTGGAGTCCCAGTCCTTTGATGCCTTTGTACTGTAGTGAGCTTTCAGTCAAGTAGACAAAGATAGAATAGATCATTGAACATTGAGGCCTCCAGCGTAACATCCAGTTCTTCTAACAATAAGCCTGAGTCTCATCAATGCGCTGTCCGTGGTCCTGAGCTGCTACACTGATTCATTGAAACTGCAGTTAAGCCAAATGAAGAGAAGAAACAGAGCTTTTAATATCTACAATACCCAGAAAGACAATTCAGAATATTACCTCTAATCACTTTCCTAAACCCTCAGACAGGAATGTAGTAGCTATAGGGCTTTTCCCATAATGATTATTATATCCCTAGTTCTTGTATTGTGCAGGTATTGAAATTTACAGTGCTTGCACTAACTAATAACCACCTCATGGTTCTGGCAGTAGTTCATAAAAAACTAGCTGTGTGCACTTTTACTGTCTGATTAGACTTGGCTGGAGGATCTTTCATACAACACCTGTTTAAACAGAGAGTCTGTTTCATTATCAGGCTGGCAGTAACACACTGTGAAGCAATGAGAGTTTTAAATAAAATCAATATATTTAGAACAAATGTTAAAAATGCAGTAAATATGAAATTCTGTTCATATAATGAAATATTACAGTAACAGTTTGTGGGGGGAAAAATCCTTTATGAATCCTCAAGTGCAACTCAACTCAACAAATAAGGCACTTTAAAACCTGCTGAAACAAAGTGCTGTACATAGATAATTATAAAACAAATACTAAAACAATAAGACAATATAACAATTAAGAAAAACAAGATCAAATCTCTGTTGCAAAGACCATCAAATGTTATGATGAATTTGGCTCTCATCAGGACCGGCCCAGGTAAGGAAGACCAAGAGTTACCTCTGTTCCACTGTTCCACAGGATGAGTTCATCAGAGTTATGCTGAATTTGCTATTCACGATATATTGCTGTTAAATTTATTTACTTTTGATTGAGTAAAATGAATATTAATATCGTCATTTAGCATTTATTTGCAGAAAATGAGAAATGGCTGAAATAACAAAAAAAGATGCAGAGCTTTCAGACCTCAAATAACGCAAAGAAAACAAGTTCATATTCATAAAGTTTTAAGAGTTCAGAAATCAATATTTGGTGGAATAACCCTGATTTATAATCACAGTTTTCATGCAGCTTGGCATGTTCTCCTCCACCAGTCTTACACACTGCTTTTGGATAATTTTATGCCACTTCTGGTGCAAAAATTCAAGCAGTGCAGTTTGATTTGATGGCTTGTGATCATCCATCTTCCTCTTGATGGAGGAAGGTTTCAAGTATTCCAGAGGTTTTCAATTTGTTAAAATCAAAGAAACCCATAATTTTTAAGTGGTCTCTAGCACATAATGATACATGGTTTTAAAAATGTTTATCAAATAAAAATCTCAAAAGTGTGATGTGCATAAATATTTAACCCTGAATACTTACTGAGTATTTACTCTGAAATCCCTAAATAGATTTCAGTACAGTCAGTTGCCATAGAAGTCACTTAATTGGTTAATAGACTCCAGCTGTGTGTAATTTAGTCTGAGTATAAATACTCCTGTTCTGTTCTGGCCTCAGTTGTTGTTAGAGAACACTAGTGAACAAACTGCATGATGAAGACCAAGGAACTCACCAGACATGCCAGAGATAAAGTTGTGGAGAAGTTTAAAGCCGGATTAGGTTATTAAATCATATCCCAAGCTTGGAGCATCACAAGGAGCACTGTTCAATTCATCAAAAATAAAAAATGTATTCTACACATGCAAACCTACCAAATGTCCACCCAAATCAAGGATTGCACTGGTCAGAGATGGGAGAATCTGTAATGCCCTCCACAAATCTGGCATTTATGGAAGAGTAGCAAAAACAAAACCTTAAAACAATGACATAAGAAATGCGGTTTGCCACAAGCCATGTAGGGAACACAGCAAACATAATGTGGAAAACAATATGTGTGGCTGAAAAGTAACACTGCTCATCATCCTGAACACACCGTCCCCACTGTGAAACATGGTGGTGGCAGCATCATGATCTGAGGCTGCTTTTCTTCAGCAGGGACAGAAAAGCTGGTGAGAGATGATGGGAAGATGAATGGAGGTCCATGGCTGGAATCCTGAAAGAATCTGTTGGAGTATGCAAAAGACTTAAGGCTGGGAAGGAGAGTTACCTTCTAGCAAGACAACGACCCTAAACATACAGCCAGAGCTACAGTGGAATGGTTTAGATAAAAAAATATTCATGTGTGAGAATGACCCAGTCAAGTTCAGACCTAAACCCAATCAAGACTTTGTGGCAAGATTTGAAATCTGGCTAAGCTTGAGATTTTTTGCAAAGAAAAATGGGCAAAAATTTTAGTCTCCAGGTGTGCAAAGCTGACATAACCCAAAAGACTTGCAGCTGTAACTGCAGCTAAACGTGGCTCTACTAAGTATTGATAAAGAGGGTGGAAAACTTTAGCACATCACACTTTTCAAATTTTATTTGATTGAAATCTTAAAAACCATGTAACATTTTAAAACTCTCAGGCTATTTGACTGTCTGCACTGTTGTTTGTTTAGCAATCAGGTCAAATTTGTGCATCCGATCATTAGAAACGTATCTGTACGAGTTGCTGTGATACTGTACGAGTTTGGCATCAGTAACTAACCTTTAGTGCTCATCTTGGTTACTCTTATTTTTATGATTTTGTACATTGTCAATTTAATATTAAAGAGATTAAAGCTGTACAGGAGCACATGGAATTATTTTGCAAACAAAGCGTTTAAAAAAGTGTTAAACAAACCAGAATATGCTTTATACTTTAGATTCTTCTAAGTAACACATTTAGCTTTTCTCATTGTATTCATGAGGGAGAGTCACCTGGAATAGTTTTCTCAGCATCTTGAAGGAGTTCCTGGAAGTGCTGAACAATAGTTGCTGCTTTTCCTTCACACTGTGAAGCTCCAGCTCATCCCAAATCAACCATCTCATAATAAATTTGCTCGCAGGCAACAATAAAAGGATGTTTTACGAGGCCAAAGATTCTCCAGTTGGAGGAGTTGGTTACGTCTCGAAGTCGACATCACTTTTAAACTACAAATAAACAGCGCCTCTGTGCCAGCAAACTGGGAGTGTTTCCAGAAGAATGTCTACTGTAGTTAAACACTAAGGTGAGCTTCTGGATCTCTCTACACATCTTTGCGACTCTGATTTGTAGCATTTTGGCAAGAAACACCAGCAGTGGGTTTTCTTAAAGAGTCAAGGGCATGTAGAAAATAATCTAATCCCCAGAGTGAAGTGTGGTGGAGTATCTGCCCTGCTGTGAAGCTGCATTTCTTCAAAGGCCTTTGAACTTTTCTGGGATGCTTGGCTCCGTGGACACTATCAAATATCAGGAGATTTTTAGATAAACAGAACTTGGATGCCTCTGCCGGGAGGCTAAGATTGAGTTGTGGCTGAATCTTCTAGCTGGACTGTGTTTGAAAACACACCTCTGAATTTACAAAAAACATTCACTGACCATAAAATCAAGATTCTGCAGTGCCCATCGCATCCCACTGACTTGAACGTCATTGAAAACCTGAGGGATGCAATGATGACGAGAGTTCACAAGCAAAGATCAAAGACTCCATAGGATCTGGAGAGATAACCTGTTGAGAAATTGCCCCAAATCCCTTTGTGTTTTCTTTCATCTATTACAGAATTATAGGGCATCAGTGTTGTTATTTAAAGAGAAGCTGCACAAAGTAGTAAATGTAGAGGTCTTTCTTATATAAGGAAATATCAAAAAAATAATAATCTAGCTTTAATTAACATTTAATTAGTCTTATGTTTTTAAAACGGCCTTTACAAGCAATTTGAACAAAGGGCACTGTTTAGTTATTTAGAAAATGCCGTTATTACAGCTGTAACAATCACATTAGTGCACTGTCGGCTGATACTAAGTCTGTACTCAATGCTGATATTCTTAAAATGTAGAAATTGGGAATAAATCTACCTGGATTGGAATTGCAGAAAAATGTAACATTTATTAATAGAGCATAATCGTAGTATATTTAATTTACTGTGGATAAATAAACTCTTTTGGCTAAATTACCTGTTCATCCAAATACATTAATCATGTCATCAAATATCACTTTGACTCATCTGATGCTAATATTTACTAAACCAAATGTGTAATGCATTATTCCTACACATAGTTTATACAAAATGAATTAAATTAAGCTTTTGTTTGTTCATTTTGTAGGGCTGTAATGCTTAAAAGAACATATTAAAGTAGTATTTCTGCTCACAGCAGGATGACTATCTTTACGGTTTCTGGGAGCTGGATCTCAGTTCCCTTATAACTTAAAGCTTAATGATTGTGCACAAGTAGTAGCAGTAGGCTAAACCCAGGCATGTTCTGAGTATGCTGCCTAACACTGAATATCTAAATATGTAAGTTATCAGATTTCTAAGATGACTTCTGAAATAACTTCTTTTGAGCTACATTTACTAAAGCAGAAAACTGTATTTTATGATGAACAGAATAGAAGGGTGTGTTTTTGTTTGACTTAAGCTGGTCTACCAGCCTGACCAACATGACCAACTGGTTCACTAGCACAGTTAGTCTGATCACAAATCTCTACCTGTATTACCAGTTTAATCAGTTAAACAAACAGCGGTCATGCTGATAGACCATCAACCACTCAAATGTAACATATGCTCTGCTGGTCAAGTGCTCTAAGTTGGTAACTGATTTTGCCAGCTTGTGTTCAACTGTGGGGATGACCAACTTTTCAAGCTTGGACCATCAAAAGTACAAAAGTAAAAGCTGTTCTTGAGCTGGATTGTTCAGTAGGGGTTGCCACACTTAAAATGTTGCATGTTGGTTTTATTTAATTTAAGCCTGATAGTTGGCTATTTTTATTAGTGAATAATAGTGATGAGGAAATAATGTTGATTGAATGGTTTTACGCAGCTTCAGTGCTCTGTATTCAGTCCGTTTATGTTTCTATGTTTTTCTTCTGCAGACAGACGAGGCATTAGATAGAAAAATGTGTCATTACAAGTTACAGAATGAATGCACTCTATAGTATTTCCAGTGATGATATTGTATTGAACTAGGCCAGATTTGGTCCTCAGACTCTGTGTTAAATGATGAGAAGAAATGGCCGCAGTGCATCTATTAATAAGCGTTTTATGGTGTACTTGCTCTATTGATTCACAGTAGCGTTTCTTTTGTCTACAGGCATTACGGCTGAGAATTGGAGAACGCAGATAACTTCTGACTGCCTGACTAGGGTGGGAAATAATGGCGGAAATTTGGAGTGTTTATATTCATTTATTCAGCCGCCTATTCTCACACAGCTGTTTTAGGGCCTCTCGAACGCCTGCTTGAGTTCCAGGGTAGCTGTGAATTTGGAATTCTGACAGTACATAAAGCTCTCGTGTGAAACCTCCTGCAACACAAATTTCATACTGTCTCTTAAAGAGCTGCCAACAGGGACCGGCTTGCCCACGGTTCTCCTCCAGCTCCTGAGTTAGTGCGGGAGGCAGACAGACAGAGGCTCAGGGAATGAGGGGTGTGTTTCTGTGTCACCCCTGTTCCTCTGTGTGCTCAGAATTGGCAATTGAACACTGCGAGGACTCTGCATGACTGCTCATGCATTTGTTTAGATTTGGAACATTTATGGAGGCAGTTGCTTGTTTCGACTGTCAAAGGCGGTGGAGAGCAAATGTGCTACTTGTTATGCAGCTGCTGTCAGTCGAACCCTCCTGCCTGCTGTAAGCACCTGAAACATGGATGTTTCTGGCTGATTATGAAGTGTTTCCCCCACCGAGCCAAATCGCGAGCCTGCTCCTTTGTGCATGTAGTGAATGTTCATCTGCTATCTGTTACCGTAATGAAACGCAGAAGTGGATTTCAGTGAAACTGTTTGTTTGCCATCATGCATTATTTGTTCCCTCTGTAATGTATTATTCATTTAGCTAATGTGAATATTTCATTTAGAGGGAGTTTGGTGAATCGACATGAAAACGCAGGCTGTGTGCGAGTGTGTATGTGCATGGTGGAAACCTGTACACGTCTGTGTGTATCTGTCAGCACAGGCGACTTGAATCAAAACCAGCTCTGACACAGATGAAGCCTGTGTGTCTTTGCAGCGAGCAAAGCCTGCATTTCACATATATTCATGCAGAAATATGTTGCCAAGGTAACTGAGTCATGAAGGGCTGTGTGCAGATACCCTTGAATTCCATGGAGGTGGAGAAAGAGAGAGATAAAGAGAGAGAGAGAGCAGGAAAAAAAAAATGTGGAACCCTGATTGATTAATGCATTGATAAGAGGATGATTGTGTGTCCTTTAGCCCTTGAACTCGCACTGAAAAGATGAGTGAGAGCAATCTTTCCTTCAGTGCATCCCATTCGTTTTCTTCTAACGTCAAACCATCCAGCGATAGATTAGGTGTTGAAAGCTTTCTATTACCAGCTTCCCGGCAAATGAGTGTTAAGCATTTTGACTTGGAAATGTCAGTGTTAAATTTCAAACCACCCGGTCACATTAATGAGCCAGGCCCGGACCATATAATTAAACAGTGCATTATTACCTCTGTATTATGCACCTCAATTGCTGTTAATGACTGAACAGAATCTCATTGACAATTTAGATCGAACCACTAGACAAATAACTGCACTCATATTTTTGTTTCTGAGCAGAATGAGGTGAATAAATACACTGACAGGAGGCTCATTTGATTATAGTGGTGCTTGGTTTTGCTGGTGGTGCTGGTCGACCAGCTTGGTGTTGAAAAGTTGACAGTACCTAAATAATTTAAAGGGGACATATACCTCTTTTTGCACAAGTTTGTATAGGTCTATGGTCTATTAACATAAAAATGTTTATGAATTTCTTTGACAAAATTACTCTCACATAAAGAGATCTCAAACGCTCTTTTCTTACCGGTCTCTTTCAGAAGGAGCCGTTTATGGGCTCTGTCACTTTTATGCAAATAGCTGTTGCTGACCATGCCCTATGTTTATGCTGAGCGTTTACAACATTTTAGCCGTAGCTTGTAATTAACAACGAACACGAACAACCAAGTTCATGTTAAACTGCGATAGAAGCAGAATACTATTTTAAATCTCCCTCAGCTGCTGACTTGCCACAGACAGTAGGTACAGATCCCTCCATCAGAAGAAATCTGCTGGCTAATCCTGTTGTGTACTGTGGAAACTTGAGGTTATTAACCATATTATCGAATTGGGTTTGACCAGTGAAGGGACATGCCATGGTGGTCCTATGCAAATGTTCTTACTTTCATAATAAGATAGCGTCCAAACGGCTCTTAGAAGTATATGATTACTGACATTAAACTCTTTCAGCTGATTCACAGTAAATGGACGGATTGATTTTTCGGGGCTTGGAGTGTTTATAGGGGCATCCAAGACCCAAGCGGAAATACAAAAGTACAGAAAACATTTTTGTTTATGTCCCCTTTAAGGAAACCAGTTGATTTAGCATGTTCAATAGGGAAAACTTAAATAAGTAAAAAAAAACTGAAAACCTAAATTGCATGTTTATTTATTTTTTTGCTTCTTGCTTTGCACAATGATTCAATGCCAGTACAAAGCAAAATAATGCTGCGGCAATGCAGAAAATGTGATAGAATGAACACTACAGAACACAGTCAGCACAGGTACTACTACATAAATAGTTTAACACTATGTATGTAAGTTTACCTAAAGAGAATGGTTACACACTGATTGTGCATACCACTGACAAAAGGACAACCAGTATGCAAATGGTTGGTGCAAAGAGCCAATGGAAACAAACAAAACTCAATTTCTATGAGCTGATTCAACTCAAAGATTCAGTTTAAATGCATGAAGTGACTACAGATGCTCAGCTAATTCAGCAATGTTTGGAAATATTCAGTTTTATGTAGAACAGACTAAATTTATTTTAATTGAAACAAACTGTGGGTATTTATGGTGTGCCTGTAGACCAGCTAAAGCATGAAACAAACAAACAAAAAAACATATCCTGTACGCTGGTCAGGAGCTGACTGACTAACCAGCGTGACCAGCTTGAGCAAATGATTTAAGAGTGTATAATGTACCTTAACTGATATTATTCATTGAGCTGATTTAGAGCAAACCAGTAGACGAATAACTGCAATGATAGAACAGAGTAAGATGAATACAAAGAGAGAAGACTCAGCCAAGACTGCTGCGGGTTTAGCTTACACAAAGGATTATCATTTTTGTTTGATTACTTGTTTGCTTTGTTCTTGCATTTTTATTATTATTCTTTTATAATTATTGATATTGCACTTGGGAGTTCTGCGACAAGTCACACTTACCTGGCCTTAAGTTTTGTTTAGGCTTTACCATTTCAATTATCCTACTGTATTCTAGACAGCACTTTCCCAGAAGGAGTAATCACATTCAATATTAACAAGGATGTTCATTCAGAGCACATTTTCCCGTATTAATAATGCATAACCGAGAAATTGCCTGTGCATACATTATATTATAATCCTGTTTAGAATCTCCCTCCACAGGTATGCAGAGTCTACATATTTGGTGTTGCATCACTCCGTTCAAACACCCTTATTTATTTATTTTTTGCTCTCATGGTGAGCTTTTAATTGGATAATGAATAATGAAAGAATGACAAAGTCTGTGCTCCTTTTATGTCATACGAGTTATCATGGGACAAAACATGTCTTTGCCATCCATTCATAATGTTTGAAAGAGTGTAAACATTCAGCTTTAATGCTCACCATACAATGATATGCCACATATCGTGGGGATAGGAGCAAGTATCGTGTACCGTGACTTGTGGCTTGTCATGTCCTGTGGAAGCTAAAATGAGCTAGCTGCATTGACCTATAGGTTGTGGGGCTTCCTCTAGTGAATGTGGATTGGATTTCTGCCATTTGCTCGTTTGTTCGTATGGACAGTTCTAACAGAAACTGCTTGTCACAATAATTACCACCCACTGCACTGTCCACTGCGGATGGTACTGCTATTTATGAAATATTTTAGGGTGCACATTACATCACAGTGTTAACACACACAAAGATCAAGAAATGTTACATTTCAGCACAATTTCAGAAACGATATGTACCATTTTTCAGTCTGCTCAACTCTGACCATTTACATCACCTTGCCATGAGCATGCTGGCTAGATTTTACCCTTACTGACAAGATAGTACCTCACAACGTATACCAGTGTGGGCATTCCCAAGGCATTCCCTGTTATAATACTTCACAATTAATTTACACACTTCAATCCCATGACTTTTGGCATGTCAGTGTATTTGCAAAAAGTGTTTTTTAATAAGAGACTTCAGCTAAAATGTATACATTGCTATCACAAGTGTCAGGGCTGCACGTACAGCTTGTATAAGCTCCATAAGCATGTGTTGCTATAGATGCTTTCCAGGTAGAAGCAATAAGCTCTGACTTGTTATTCTGAACTTACTTTGTTGACAGCATTTCAACACAGAAAGTCATTATTTCAGCATGTCATTAATCTGACATCCCTGAGTCACAACTTTGTGGAAATAAGTCATTGTCGAGAGCAGTCATTGTTTTGAAAGGAGGAAAAACTTTTTTTGGTCTCCTAATTGGTGAGACTTGACTTTTATATATTGGCAATAGAATGGAACACAATTGAGTGGAGCATGCAATTGTGAGCCTAAGGACACAAAGTCCAATACCACGTTTTTGGCTACAGTGGTGTTTCCCATCCCTGATCCTGGAGGACCACTGCCCTAAACATATCAGTGCCTTTCCTGCTGTAATAAACCCACTCCAAATCAATAGTGGTCAGTTACTGAGCTGATTAATTGGATCAGGTGTGTTTAAACCAAGGGAAACTCTAAAATGTGGAGTCCTGGGACCAGGGTTAAGAAATATTGGGCTACAAGTCTGTTAGCACTGTGTTCCTTGGAGAGATGGAGCTCAACCCAATACCTTTGGGACGACTTGATGTGGCAGAATTAATGATGGTCCAGATTTAATCATCCAACATCAGTACCTGACCTCACTAATGTTCTTGTGGCTGAATGCAGTCAAATCCGTAGTGATAAGCAGATGTCTACGAACATATGGGGATGATTTTCAAAACAAGCATTAAGCCTAGAACTAGACTATTTTTTCTTTTTATTGGGAACTCTTTATTCAAATTGTTCTATTCAAAGTCTAATTCTAGATTTAACTTCATAGGGAATCTGCCCCTTTGATATGTACATAGATATAATATGCCTTCTCAGAAAGTTGATACAATCCCACAGCTATAAAAGAGGTGGTATTGTATGGATTTACCACAGGGGAAATCCTCAGTGGTTCTTGGCTTGGATTTTCAGGTTTAGGGAAAAATGTACATTAGGGCCAGCACCTTCTGTGGAAGTCCTTTAAAAAGCTCAATTTATCATGTACTGTAAATTCTTCAAAGGGACAATTCAGTATATACTAAGTTGTTTGGGGACTTGGTAAAAGGTGGAATCCGGTTATAGCACTGTCTACCAGTCTTAATAGTTACTAACACAAGATATCTAAACTAACTAGTTAGATATAGTAAAAAATAACTCCTTTTATTATTATTTTGTGAGTGATTAACAAAACACTGAGATAATAGGAAGCTCTAAATATTCATTTATTAGCTAACTTAACCACTGTGTACATTAGCCAGGTTCAGCTTTTTACCAAGTACCAGCTGTTTGTCCCTCTGGATGTGAAGATCACACTGGTTGCCAGGTTAAAGCTATATGAACCTACATTTTTCAATGGCAAGAGAGGGACAAACACACTCTGGAGCTATTACTTTACAGGTCTTGAAATATAACTAAAGCCCTATCTGGACAGGATTATTTTTTCAGGGGGACGTCTGTGAAAAATATTTCACACTTCTATTCACTGATAAAACAGGAGGACCAGTGAGTTTTTTTGGCTTTCTTGGTCACATGACATCGTTCAGTGTTCAGTAGCTACTCCATTTAGCATTTTCATTCGCTGTTGTGTTTACGTGGATCTCCATTGAAACACGCACCCAAAATGTAATTACGGTGCGTAGCAGTGGACGAATAACTATTTTATTAAACGCGAGGGGGCGAAACTCAGATATGTGCATCCGGATGGGACTAAAATTACCCGAGGACCACGGAGATCAGTCGAAAACAGTAAGTCATTCTGTATGTAATTTTCTTAGAGGACATCTAAAAAAAACACGTACATGGTCGTTCCGGACGGGAATAAACTCACAGAGGACCCCCATAAAAGAGGAAATTACCCCAGGACCCCCTGAGAAGGTAATCCCATCTGGATAGGAATTTAGTTACAAATAATGTATAACTTTGATTTTAAGTAGTAGCCAACCCTTTTTTTTATAGTTTCTTACCAGTTTAATAGAAAATTAGTCAGATCAGCATCTAACTAGTAGTACTTCTGTGCTCTAATCTGCCTACATCTATCAAACACATATTTATTGCCAAAATTTACTCACATTCTATCTGGTCACCGAGTTGTTCTTTAGAAGAATATTAAAGCTTTGTGGGTTTGGTAGCATCTAATGCTGTTTCTGCTGATCCAGTTTCCTTGCATTCTTCCATGACTGCAGCACACTGCGTTTGTCCACTGTTAGTGTTCCATACCTCGCAACACAGGGTGTGGAAATAGCACTGGGGAATGAAAAGTGGGCGGGATCAGATGCTAAAAGACACAACAGATTTGCACTCTGATTCAGTAGCTTGCTTGCTCTCTTCTATGGCTGCAACATGCTGTTTGCCTGCTGTTGTTTTCTATACCTGGCAACCCAGGGGGACTGGGGAATGTGCAGTGGGTGGGATCAGAGGCTAAAACAAACACATTACTGTCCTAAAACAGACTATTAAAAAAAAATAGTCTGGCTGAATCTTTATACATATTTAATTCATCAATTTGTCCTTTAGGAAAGAAGCATGTATTTTTATAGCATCACCTTTGTAGGCACTTCTCCAGCATACCCCCTAGAAACCTGCATTATTTGAATAAGGTGTTTTTAAGCAAACTTAGCAGGAATCCAGCCCTCCAGTAGCAGGGTTCCCCACCAATGTCATAGAATGATAATTTCAGCATATACCGGAGGTTATAAGTAATAGGGAACTACATATTTGAAGATGATGGGAACAGTGCAGGGTCTTATTAAGATGATTCAAAATTAGGCTTGAACACATTGCAACTGGTAACTGTCTTTGTAAAACAAGTCAATGCAGCTGCCCCAGCTGCAGAATGAGAGCGATGGAGAGAATATGAAGATGTTAGAAAGTGCTTGGAGAGCTTCAAGAGGTTCTGAAGTGGATGACTCCTCTCCTATACGAGGGGAATTACACCCAAACTCTTACTATCCTGGCACTGGCAGATCAGTACTGAAGTAGCACTGCACCATATGGCAGGAGTGGTTATTACACTGACCCTTTGCAAACATGGCAAGCTCTGTTTATCCACAGCTGACTGAAACATACCTCAAGAGCTAAGGAGCACTCCTCATCGCATTTCAAGAGATGCTCTTGCCACACATACTCATCTTTTATTTATGTGCCCTTATGGGACCCACTCGAGACGGTCACATAGCATGCAGAACTTTGCAGCGTAATATCGATAACGAGCAGAACGAAGGACGACCTTGCCCTCCTGGCGTGCATGAATTAATCAATCATTAATTGACAAAACAGCCACCAGCGTCTCATTTAAATATCCTTATCTGTTTGATCATTTGTACCTGGCCTTTGTCTATGTTTCCATCATAAAGCGTAGTGGGATAAGAAAACACAAATCCCAAAAAACTGTTAAACTCAATGGTACGAACGAATATTTAGTATGCTGCAGTATGCATGTGACTAGCCCTGAAAGATATAGGCCTACATCATAATAACGCTGTTATTATGCTATTCAGCTATGAGGGCGATGACTGGTTCTGCATGGAGGCATACAGATGCAAAAATCACATTATCATGTCATGTACATTATCATCTGATGACTCAAACTTCATGAATAATACTAATGATTCTACAACCAGTCTGTTCTTACAATGAAGATATCCTTGTTGATTGGTTGTTATTGTTTTTTAAAATAAATAATTGTTACATTTAGAACAAACACAACCTCTAGCACCAAATAAATCACTGCAGACAACTCCTCTGAAGAACGATAATTTAACTGTAATACCCAATGTTACAGTTACCAATCAAAAGCTTTAACTTTTACTTTAACCTTACACCTAAATTTAATTTATAATCTATATATTTTTTAAACCTAAGCCAGGTTAATCATTATTCTAAACCTAACCTTACTCCAAGTTATTAAACAGCAGAGTTTTCTCCATTATTGTATTCTAGCACTGTTTTATCAATTCTTTTTCAAGTACATAACAGGCTGGTTGTTTCTGTGTGCATTTAGCTGAGCAGTGCTACCAGCGGGCGGTGGAAAAACAACCAAAGAGGTCCTGTTTTTGGACTAGAACATTCACCCTATATAGATGGGTGAATAGAATTTTTTTTTTTTGAGAGGCCATGCTGAATCGAATTATTTGAAGCAGATAAACATAATAAAGTGATATAATTGGCACCACGCCTAATGCCAAGTGTGGACTAGAGAGGTATAAAGCACCCAGCTTTAATCTGTGGAGCAGGGGAACTGTGTTCTCTGGAATCTGGAATGATGTTGGGGATGAAGTGGGGTGATCTTTCAACATTCTGACCTGAATAAAACTCCTGTTGCTGAATGCAATCAAATCCTCAGCGTGATGCTCCAAAATTTATTAGAAAGCCAAAGCAGACAAAGCAGAATAAACTCTTGTTTAATACCCTTGTTTTGATAGATATTTCCCAATTGTTTTGTTCATATGAAGTAGTTTATAATAATATGCTACATTTATATGGGACTGTCCTTATACCCAAAGACCTCTAAATAAAACTAGACATGTTTAACAAGTAAATGTACAGATGGGTGACAGATTAAAGGAAAACTCAAATTAATGAGGGGGGAAGATAAGTATAGGTTGGCAGGTGCAGCCAGACAGGTGTTCCACATGATACAATTAAGCAATTAACATCATACCATGCTCCTTAAGATGAATATAAATGCAGAGCAGGCCCAGCTGACCTTGATTTTTTATTTAAGATGGCAAGAGGATCCTTTGTGGCTGGGAGTCCCTGAGAGCATAATTGGCCTTGCTGTCTCTGGGGGAAGGAAGGCCCTCCCTCTCCCCAGCATCAGTGTAATGACAGCCAGTGTGGGAGTTTGTTAATTGATGTAACAGAATTGGCAGTCAGCTGTCAAATGGTGCAGCATTAGCAGCAGCTGGAGAAGAAGTAATTTGAATTGGAATGAGAAATTAATAAACTGGGGACAAAATAGGGGAGGGGATCATTTACATACCTTCATCATGATAACATTGGGCTTGCAATTATTTCTTTGAACTTTTTCTGGGGCAGAATGAGTATACAACATACATCATGAATGAGTGTACAAACATCTTTCATAGGGAAAAACTACAATGTTGTTCACATTTTTTTTCTTTTTTGAAAGCAGACAAACACTTACTTTTAAATTTGTTTACATTTTAATTGTTAAGTTTTTTTTACCAGGACAAGATGATTTTGATACATAGTTTTAACTAGTTTGTGGCAAATATCTATTTGATTGTTTGACCAAGCAGCTTCCCAGAATATACAGCTCTGGGCAAAAATAAGAGAGCACTTCAGTTTCTGAATCAGTTTCTCTGATTTTGCTATTTATAGCTATATGTTTGAGTATAATTAATATTGTTGTTTTATTCTATAAACTATGGACAACATTTCTCCCAAATTCCAAATAAATATAAATAAATATTGTGATTTAGAGCATTTATTTGCAGAAAATGAGAAATGGCTGAAATAACAAAACAAAATACAGAGCTTTCAGACCTCAAATAATGCAAATAAAACAAGTTAATATTCATAAAGTTTTAAGAGTTCAGAAATCAATATTTGGTAGAATAACCCTGGTTTTTAATCACAGTTTTCATGCACCTTGGCATGATCTCCTCCACCAGTCTTACACACTGCTTTTGGATAACTTTATGCCACTCCTGGTGCAAAAAATCAGCAGTTCAGCTTGGTTTGATGGCTTGTAATCATCTGTCTTCCTCTTGATTATATTCCAGAGGTTTTCAATTTTGAAAATCAAAGAAACTCATAATTTTTAATTCTATTTTTTAAATTCTATTCTTTATTCTTTTTTTCCAGAGCTGTATATATAGTTATAGTTCCATTAAATTTGATGGATGCTACCACCACCATGCTAACATTTAACATATACAGTGTTATACAGTGAGATAAATAAGTCTGCAAACTTCTTGCCCGTATAAATATAACACTTTAGTACCAAATTCTTTTTTTTTTTACTATAGATGTATATGATGTACACTCATTCTTCACCAGAAAAAGAACAGTTAAACGAACCTAGAAAGCTCAGTACTGACATGGTTTTCATGTCCGTGACAAGTGCATGTAAGCCTCCGACTACAGCGGTATATTACTATCAGATAATGTGATAATGCTCCCTGTGCTATGGTGGATGCTGGCTCTCTTTCTGGTGTGAAAATGTAAGGGCAGCTGCTTGTGTAAGTACGAGGGCTGGAGGGAAAGGGGAGGGGAGCAGAGGCTCCTGGGACTAGAATGGCCTCTTTCATTGCCTTCTTGCCATTCCTTTGAACAAACAGTGAAGCTCAGAGAAGCCAAGGCTTGCGCGAGATCCCCTCTCCTACTCTGTGCCTCTGAGGGAGATGAGGATTAACACTTCTAAAAATAATTACCGCACAACCTTCACTGCTGCAGGCTTGTTCAGCCATGAGATATTCCACTTCATGAAATATATTACCTCCGCCCAGCGAGAGAGAGAGAGAGAGAGAGAGAGAGAGAGAGGGAGAGCACAAGACCGCCTTCTGGAGATAACATCAGAATTAAAGAGCATCGACTCTTGCTGCAGCTTTCTGATCGCTTCTTTGTTACATGGCCTGATGTATCGATGTCTGTCATGTAGTCTGTAACCTCGAGACTTGGCAATGGATCTCATGTGACAGACACAGTTCAATAACTCAACCCCCTCAAGAGCACACCAGAACTGTAAATGGGGAGGCTTAACTTTAGGCTTAAGCTAAAAATGCATAGAAATGTAGCATGCACATCTATATGTCTTAGAAGCTCAAAAAACATCAATACAATATGTTGTTATGTAAATAATTTATGATTCTGCAACATATGGATGTACTGAAAGTATTCTGAGCGAGTCTTATGCATGCCAGATCACCAAACAATACCAATTATAGGGCCAGTCAATAAAGTGGAGGCATATCATTTTGGATATAGAATAAATAATGTACTGCAAGTCCAATAACAAACACTCTATTCTTGAATAGAAAAGACATTTGTAATAATAACCGTTTAAATATCAGATGAAAACACAATGGCTTTTCACATTTTATTTTACACAATGTAACATGTTTGTACACGATGTACCATATGTATTATTCCATATAACAAAGTAGTGTACAGGTGGGATTATTTTAGAATATGCAGAAAATGGTATTTTGCTTGTGCTTAAAAAACATTGGCATGTACCAGTCCTTTATGTTAGGTTTCTCTTTTTTTTTAATTCACATAATATAAGAGTGCCATGTCCAAGATGGAATCTGAAGACTTTTTAAAAGGTTCGCAGTCTTAGCTATAAGACATCAGATCATAATAGATCTGTGAGTCCATCAAAAACCAATGCAGTAAGATTTTTAACAAAATAAAAATCTTCATTATAGTGTGCTTTCTAGAACCCACTCTGATCTGGACAGTGAGTCTTTCCCGTGGAGTCTGCCTGAAGTGTCCAACTGGGGCAGATCGCCGCTCATCGACAGGCTGCGTTTGGAGCGCAGGCTGCCAGTCTGCTGCTGCTGCTGCTGGTAAGTCATGTAACTTGGTTGTTTACAGGAGTCTACATTCAGAGAGTGCCTGCGGCTCACTCTCGCGTACCCCACCGGGACAGTCATGTAGTTGTGCAAGGATTCCAGCTGTGCTCTCCTGGATGCCGGGGTCACCATGGTGGAGTAGGCCCGGATTTGAGCCGATTTGGGCCGAGCCTTGGTTGAGTTGTTTTTGTTGCTGTTGTCGGGCTCCATGCTGACCTGCGTGTCCTTTTTATGTGGGATGGCAGGTTTAGCGGTGGCGGCGGCGACAGCATGCGCGGGGCGTCGGGTGTTGGGAGAGGCGGGGTGCCAGCTGTGGCTGGCGGCAGAGGTAGACACTGTGCAGTCGGGGAGGCTGGGTTTAGGGGGCGGTCGAGGCTTCGGCTGGGGCGCCACGGCTTGAGCAGGAGCTGGAACTGACTCCATCTGTGGTGACACTTTCCGGCAGGAGTCCCTTTCTGCACCAAGAACCTGCTTTGACATGGATTTGATGATTCCGCAGCCCTGCAGCTGCTCACTCCTGGACTGCGAACGCAAGTCACCCAGCTCCACCCCCTTGTCTGCTCCCTCCTGGTTGCAAACCCGGTAGCGCACAATGAGGAAAATGATGAAAGACAGGACAGAGGCCACGATGACGCCTCCGATGATGACGACGATGGTGCCTCCGAGAAACTGGGACTGCATGAAGTGGCAGCGGAGATACTGGGGCTCTGTGGAGAAGTGAAGGCATCCCACCACACGTGTAGCCGTCAGGGTGGTGATCACATCATCATAAATGGCTAGCACACAGAGGTCATACAGCGTCCCAGCTGCTAAATTGTTGACGAGGATGGTTTTACTGGTTGGGGGGATCATTCTGCAAAGACATATCAGGAAATAAACTGTACTCTTCTGTAAATCACTCAAATGGTCACTCAACTCTTGTTCCTTACCCTCATGTGTACATACCTTAAATGTGAGTTGTATATAGTAGTTACTAAACGATTTAAAGAAGTTACATAATAAATAAAATGACTAAATAGTAGTAGAACTGTAAGAAGACCCAGATTTTACCTTCCCAAATTCTGCATAAAATATGTACAAAATACATTACCATCATGGGCAATATAAAGTGAAAAATTCCTAGAAATTTCTTAATTAATCAAATGAATAACTGATTAATCAGCCTCGGAGTTTATGCAGTTATTAGCTTACTTTCACTCCATAAATTTTGCTCTCTGTTGCAAAGATTGCACATTACCCTGAAAGGCAAGGCTTCCTGCGAGGCTCATCTAAAGCTATGTGAAGCATAAAACATATCTGACTACTAATCAAATGCCTTTGGTCCACAGCCCAACCGTTCCCTGCTGGTACAGATAAAACTCAAGGCCTTTTTGCAGGCGAGTCTCCTTTCATGAGCCACTTAACCTCTGCAGTCTGTTTAGAGTACTTCTGCTGAGTTAGTCCGCGTTTCTCCTTACTTCCACCAACGTTTTCATACACTGTGTGGTCACTGAAGCTGGGAGGCCTCTTTGAAAACTATTTAAGTTGATAAGAATTGTGCTTCTGGCTTCTGCCAAATCACAACGCTTGGTGTTTTGGGTCTATTTCAAGTGAGTTTGTGAGGCATTCTACATCATGTTTAATTAGAGAAGTCTTATTTCTATCACTTTGTTCTACACACTCTTCGCCCACATATTGCACACTGCTTCCAAAAATGTCAACAGCTCCAATGGAGGATGTGTGTACTACATAATGATACAATCAGCATGTTATTTCAATGTTATGTACAGTATAATCCATACAAAAGACAACTTACCTGTACACCAGAGAGTCATCATAAGTGCCGTTGTACTGGATTTGGAACATCCGAATCCCTGGAATATTCCGCTGCAGGTTGAACTTCACCAGGGCTGAGGAGGACGTGATTTCAGAGATCACCACCCGCTTTTCTTGTCCAGCTTTGGTGTTGCCAATGGCAGGGCTTCCATCTCCACCCACTTTAGTGGATGTAGCAATGTCTGACGAGCCAGGGTCAGGCTCCTGGACCAGGCTTGTGTCATTCGTGAAATGCGGAAGTTTGGTGATAAGCAAGTCCACACTCTGTTGAGCTTCTCCAGATGGGTTGGACGCCACACAGGTAAAAGAACCTGAATCCTTCACTGTGCTAATGAGTATTTCTAGTGTCCCGTCACTGTGGACAACCGTTCTGGATGAGTTGGAAACCAGCCTTCCATCAGGGGCGATCCAGTGGATGACGGGATCTGGGTCCCCCCGAGCTTTGCAGCGCAGGGTAACATGCTGACCCTCCAATGCCCTGGTCTCCTGCGAGTGACGTGTAATGAGAGGAGGCTCACACAGAAACTCTTCCTCAGACACTGTCCAAAAGTAGCGTCCAGAAAGGTGTTGGGGAGCCGCACACGTCTCCAGGTCATCCTCACGCCGCAGCCTCCTTAACCACAGCAGCTCACAGTTACAGCGCAGTGGGTTCCCTCCAAAACTCAGTGCAAATGATGATGGCCCCAAGATACCTGAGGTGGCCAAAACACCTGCTCGCTGGAAGACCGGATCCGGTGGAAGCTTCTGGAGCTTGTTGGAGGTAACGTCTAGTCGCTTGAGCTTCAGGAGTCCTGAAAACGTCCCCTCAGGTATATAATCAATCATGTTATGGTCCAGGCTTAAGGTGTGGAGGCTGATCATACGCTGGATGGCCACCCATGGAGCACCCTCTAGGTTGTTGTAGGATAGATCAAGCTCCTCGAGGGCCAGGAGATCATTAAAGGCTCCGATGTGGATGTAAGTGAGCTGGTTGTTATTCAGAATGAGATGATGGAGTTTAGACATACCGCTAAACGTGTCGTTCGTGATGCGCGTAAGACGATTGCTGTCCAGGTGTAGGGCACGCAAGTTCTCCAAGTCGTTAAAAGCATGAGGTGCCACAGAGCCTATTGTGTTTCTAGAGAGGGTCAGGTCTACAAGCTTGGTCATGTTGGCAAAGTCCTTCCGTTTAATGGTCGTTACAAAATTGTCACCCAGCCGCAGTTCGACAGTGTGCCTGTCAATGTTCGGGGGCACAAAAAGCAGCCCCTTTTTATCACATAAGGTGGCCAGGTTGGGAGACAGCACCTGACAAATGCAGCGTTTGGGACATATTTGGATCTTCTGGGCTTTTACTGCCATGACAATGACCACCAAGTAAACAAATAGCGTCTCCATCTGGATTCACTGTTGTGATAACACACCTGTGAGGAGAAGAGAACAAGAAATTTCTCAGTTTGGATTTCAAGCCTATCAAAGAAATAGAGCATGACAGGGTTATAAAAACAACTCTGATGTGCGAAAGATCATTTCCTAATCTCTTATGACAGGGCTACAGCTCCACCAATGCGCAGGCCATTCTTTGCAGGGATTGACTTTATGTTCCACACTATTCTTACGTACAGTAAACTTCTTTTGTCATAACTCATAAAGTCTGGAGAAATGGGAATTAAAGGATGCACAGAAAGCTGTCTGGGGGCAGGTACACTAAAGCCCCTGCTGCACTGATGCAGGGTTTTGATATGATAATGCTTAGCCTTTCATCTTTGCGTATAAAGGGATGAAAGATTCGTCTGGCAGTCCAGTTACTCATCGAAATTAGGCTGATGTCTGCAAAGATCATGTGGAGACAAAGGGAAGGGATCAGCAGAGATGCCACGTCAAGAGGGAGACGTCGTTCTGTTCATATTGATTTTCCATAGCAATTCACTGCTCCTCAAGTTACTTACTATAAAATAGCAAAGAGGGGGATGAGAGATAAATTCAGTGACTCGCAGGCATATAACCTTGACAAGGGTATAGCTTTTAATATAACCTATACGATCCAGAATGATGGGCTTATGTTTATGTGACTGGAGGGCTAATACACACAAGACTATAGATGTTTATTTTTGGAACTGAAACCATATATATTTAAAATGTGATTGCCTGCTTTTTATTCTCATCTTGCTCTCTTTTTCTGAGATGGAGAATTCTCTTATTCCCAGACGTTCTGTACAAATACACGGAATGCATTAATTTTTTAGCAGATCAGTTTTTGCTACTCCTGGTATTTGAATCTTCAGAGAGCCACGTCTTTTAAATCTGAATATCTAAGTATGTCAAGTGCCATCAGGGGAAATAACTCTTTCACAGTCGTTACAAACGCTCAGAGTGTCTCGACTTGACTTGGGGCTTATGAAATAACAACAGTCATGTATCATGATTAGGATCATGAGAGAACACTCTACTGCCCACAAACACAATGCAACTAACGGGAATGACAGCAGGGTGATGTATAAAAAAGTCATGCAAAAAAAGCTTTGATTGATTGGTGTACATACTACACAGTGTTCTGATGAGACAGGCCAGGGGGTAAAATAATACAGATGGCTGAGATTATAAAAAAAATATACTGTTTTCTTTTACCTTGTTATAGAAACCAAAAACAGTAAAAACGTGATTTGATGTGTGAAGTTTATTTCTATAGTTTTTAACTGGAGCCTTTAAAAGTAATAGTAATCTATATCATTCAGTATGATATTATCCTTACAGTTTGACTGCAAAACCAAAAAACAAAACAATATGAAAAAAACATTTGTTTTGGATATTCAACTACACCTCTAAAAAAAGATTCTTCAACACTTCTTATTTTAGGCAAGAACTCAGTAAAGATCTATTAAAACCATTCAAACACCTACAAGGATTTTTGTCTGGTTAAATTTTGGTTTATTGCACACTGTATGTGTGCAATAAAATATGTGTATAAAGCACTAAAAAGGGTTCCACTATTGTTACGAGTCAGGTGACCCCTTTTAGTGGTATACGCTTTTAGCAAGTGGTCAGAGAAAATGCTGATCTTGTGACTTTTAGCAATACAACAGACTTTTTTTAAGAACCACATACAATGCATTTTCTATTTGAAAGGACTTGGTTTGTTGAGCATGTTATTTTGGTAAATATGGAACATTAAAAAAGTTTTTTTAAGAACCATATGAAATACATCATATATCCCTAAATAAACAGGCAAATATGTAATTAAACCAAATAAATAAATTTATATGGTATGTGAGTGCTCAGCCTCTTGTACACAGTTTTTTAAATAAGCTTTTAAAATTGTGTTTGTAAAGCACCAAAAAGAGATTTACAATATTTTCGTAGAACCCTTTTTGAGTAAGGTTTCTTTTTGGAAATGTTACATTATTATTAGTAACAATATTACCGTCACCAAATGTTTTTTGTGCATATGGAGACATTTTAACGGTTCTTTAAGAATGAAATACACTTATGTACATATTTACATTTACTGATCAAATGTTTTTTTGAAAATTCTATCACCATTGCCTTTGCCAGATGTATTTGGTTTGAAAGTCCCCTGTACATGGTTCTTTAAATAACTTGAAATATATGGTTCTAAATAAATAAATAAACAAATAAACTTTTTAGTACTAAACACTTTTAGCACATGCTATATATTTTTTTTGTTTTGACATAATTATAGAAAAATAATAATTGAATATTGTTTTAGAGTCTATAGAGACAAAAAATCCTTTAACCAGGAAAAAAACTATAAAAATACATTTAAAATATTATTTAAGAGTTCTGTAAAATACTCAAAAGTGTTCCACTATAGTTCCTAGACTAAAAATAACAAACAAAACTTTTTTTGGTGTATATTTTGTGACAAAAGGTTCTTTGTGAACAATGTACAAGATATTCTCTACCAGATGGATCTATTTAAACAGATAATGGCCCATTAATGCAATCATTTATATATTTTTTACAGTGTTTAATTTCTACTGACTTTCTGACTTTACTTAAGATTTCTATGGTGAAAAGCCTTTTATACACAGTTCTTTTAAAGGTATATCATAATTTAATCAGACAAAGATAAATAAATACATGTAAATAGCTCTGTAATATCATTCAGGCTCGTCATCACTGTTACATGTCATTACATAAGATTTCTGTCATCAAAGCCTTATGCTTGTGGCTCTTTAACCTTCTAACCCTCTACAGAATTGCTGGTGGTTACTGGCTTCCTTTCCTTACTGACTAACTAAGAAACTGCTCAGCTATTTTGCACTGCTTTGCATGTAGTTACAGAATAGTAATCTTTAGGATGTAATAAAAGTTACACAGCGTAAGAGGTTAAAGAACCGCTATAAGACTGTTCTGCTGAGTACCAGAAAGGATTTATCTGTTGTTTCAAGTCAGTTGAATCCTTTTGTTGGACTATGCACTCTAACAAGTAGTCTAAAAATGGTAATTTCATTTGTAACAATAGAATAACCCATTACATTCAAATGGCTATTTGACAGTACTTAAATTCTATTGTCTTAACTAAAAATTTCTATGATGGAAAGCCTCCTAAAATGTTTCTTTAGAGAAACAAAAATGACTTGTTATGAGTCAAAGAACTCTACACTCGTAGCAAACAGCATATTTGTTTCTTACTTATAATAATAGAAGAATGGTTCTTTGAGAACTGTGTAGAGGAAATTCTCCATCAAAGAGATCCATGTAACCAGGCATAAATCAATTTGTTTATTCAAATGGTTCCTTGAGATCTTGAGATACAATATGACTGAAAAAAAAAGGATTTTAGTATTGTTACGCTTCCGTCAATGAACCCTTTTCAATACTATACAGATATTTGTTTTTAGAGCACATTTATGGTAAAACAGTGTAAATTTAATTGAGTGAATCATTCCTTTGAATGTGGGAAGGCTCTAATGCTGGGCTGTACCAGTAACTCTTTGCAGTAATCCACATGACTTGATGATATCAACTGCCCCACGAAGTGAGAAACTGACCTGTCATGTAATTGTTTAATGGGCTGATTATGGCACTCTTGGAGCATGTCAAATGCCCTCCAGATCGCGCCACTTTATTGAGCAACTGCCGAGGGTGCTGCGTGCCAACCAGCTGGCTGCTTTAGCTGGCATAGCTTTTGGGTGTTCACTGGGCTGAAGTGGACCTGCTACTCCCCCCCCCTTTACTGAAACACTGCATCGATTTGCTCTAAGCAGAGAAGATTTTTTTTCTTGTCCAAAAGAGTCTAAGATTCAGTCAAACGTGAAAAGGACAGCATGGAGGCATCTGTGAGGATTTTTTTTCCCCATTTCTTTTTTTGGAAGCAAGAGGCCTTGGAACATGAGTGCAGTCAGACATGAGGAAATAAAGCTTATGCTAAAACTCATGCTAAGACACACCAACCTTTACATATCACTTAATCCTTTACATACTGTTTCATCTCTCTAGCACGGTGCGTTTCAGATACTCTTATCAGATTGCAGTAAAACCTCCTGAACCTGAAACCATCTGCTGAAACGTTCTCACAACATCAGGGCTATTAAATCTGACCCCTCCTTTTAGATATACACCTCCTTTCATACAGCCCCTGCCCTGCACCACGCTGTCGTGTATCAGGGTCATCTGGGATCAGGTTTTAGACTGCAGCAGGCAGATGCTTTGGGTTATCAGGCTTTAAAAGACGTGTTCTAGTGGTTCCTTCGCTGTGCGATTTGCTATTGAGACGAAAAAGAGCAAAGGATCCAGCAGACCGTTCTCTATGTACAAATTCCTCTGTATTGACTGACCACATCCAGCCGCTAGCCAGCAGATTACACATAAAAGATTAAAAGGAAAACTGCAGACACACACATACACACATACACACACAGGCACACAGACAGTCACACACTCATACACACGCCACTGGGCCTTTCAGGGATGGTTGTTAGAAAAAATGGATAGCTGCCAAGCTTCTTATTTAAAGGGCATTTTCATGAATTGTCTGCTCGTTGAGGCAGCGAGAGTTCATTGGCTAATGGAGCACCGAGCGACTACTTGCACACTAACACTGTCACTAAAATGGAGCCACCAAATTCATACTCATTTATACCTTGTTAGGAGCTTATTTGCGTGTGAAAAGGAGGCACTAATCACTCTGGAAGCCACAGTCTATCACACCCTGCACAGGGCGCTGCTTTTCTGCTGAACATGGAATATGCACTAACGTCAGTTATGATGCAGTCTCTCTCTCACACACTAATTCTCTCACTCCCTCTCTCTCCAACAGCGCTAAGAGAAAAGAACAGGTACCCTCTGAATTTGGATGACCCACCTGCAGAGGAGTGAATGTACTGAATGCAGCTCCTCACTACTGTCAGCAGGTGAGGCTGGCTGGAGGTGTGTGTGTGTGTGTATGTCTTATTGTTCTACAAAGAGCAAAGAGGTGATATCCCTGCTTCACTGCTTACATGACCTGAGCAACTGGAGAGCTGGAGAGTGCAGTGAACACAATATCTCGCCCTTCCCACACCTTGACCATGCTAGCCCTGGTCTCATGGTCTCCTCAGCAGCATCTGTTTTTTTTTTTTTTTTCATTTTCTTTTTATCTGTCTGATCTTCCACCTTTTGTTTTTGATGGATGAACATGACTTTATTATTTTACATACAATGCACACTTAAGATATGAAGATGTTAGGATTTACAGGTTTATATAATACATATAAGTTTGACCAAGAATCTCCTTAATTTAGGAAGGAGCCCGGCATATTAAGTGCCCGCTATCAAGGGAACTTCATTAATGCTCAAATGATGCTTTGTATTATTATTATTATAAAAAATGCATGTAAAAAGGGGGGTTCTGGGGTTCTATACACCCTTGAAATCGGTTTCTCCTTCTCAACCCTTAGCAGCCTTTAGCAGCATCTTTTTTTTTCAGAGTACCAGCATCTGATCTTCCACCATTTTTTTCATGAATGGATTTATGCACAGTGCAAAAAAATCTTATTAGTGAGCAGTGACAAGTGACAAAGCCCAGCAGCATCTTGAGCAACAACATCATCATCACCACATATCTGTGCATAAAATATTGATCCCTCTTAATGAGGATGTCGTCAGAGCCTCTGAACGTCTTGAGAGGGTCTCAACACCAAGGTTAGGTTGAAGCCATAAAGCTCTGTAGCCTATAAATAAATATATAAATATATGAAGGAGGAAAACACACACCCCAACTCAACTGGTATAGAATCCTGAATAGACACTACTGGAAAGAAAAATTGGTATTGAACTGGGAATGAACTGGCAGTGAACTGAATCTCCACCACAGCCTGGCTAATTGTAATAATATTTGATGGCACATGCGATGCATCCCAACTCAGTGCTCCATCGGTTTTAGGGGAAACGTTATAGAAGAGAGACCACTTGGCATGCAAGCCACGGTGGGTCTCCTACATTTCGCCTGCTCTGGCTTCAGGTAGGCTTCAGAGCGATATTCTTGATTTCTCCGCATTTCTGCGACCTTGCAGTGCTTCTAAAAGCACGACTACCATCTTCTTCTTCTACCATCAGTGGCTACCAAGATGTTTTGCTGCTTTTCTTGCTCGTGCTTTTCTTAAAATTGAAGATATCTGGGCTCGTGCTTTGTTTTCTTTTCATGTTAAAAAAAACAGTAACCTCAAAAACACACTACGATTTCTCCTTCACACCCCTAAAAGCAGAACATACAAACACACACACACACACACACACTGCAACGCCTTATAAACATGTAGGTTAGCTACCTTGTGGAGATAAGAGGGAGATTAGCTTTGCAGCTGCTGGAAAAGCCGTCGTTTTCCTTTGCGAATTACTCAGTCATTTTTCGTTTCGTCCATGCGGTCCGTCCATCCGTCCATCTATCCATCCATGCATCCACCTGCTCCAAGCTCCTTTCGGATGACCCAGATAGATAATAAAGAGGGGCGACGATGGTCAAATAAGACGGCGATGCGCTCCGGGTACGCGCGCGTCCTTCAAGAAGAAGCCCATCTCTGCAGGAGTGAAGAAGAGACGCGAGCACAAGAGAGGAAAAAGCAACCAAAGCAAGCAGTCCCAACGTGTGCAGTGTGTGAAGAAGGAGGAAAGGGGTCCGCCTTCTTCAGAGACCCTTCAGTTCTGTCTCTCCGCGCCTCTGTTGCTCCTGCTGCTGCATGTCTTCTCTCCAGATATGCATAGCTTCCCTTATTATCCTCTCTTTCTTTCTCTCTCTCTTACTCTTTTTCCCCCTCACTGAGAAGAAACGCCCGGCTCTTTCTCAGATCACTTCACCCCAGCACATGTCTGCTCCCACATCCATCCCTACTCTACCACCACCACCACCACTACCATCAGTACCACCGCCTCACCCGCCCCAAATATGGCCTCCAGTGGTGTCAGGCTGGGAGGATGGAGCAGGTGTCCCATCCGTAAGCCTTCCACTTCACACCCCTCCTCTGCTGTGGCGCAGTACTGCACACTGCAGGTGGACGTGCATGCTCCACACTGTGCCTTTGGAGAGCTTTGGAAAAGCATGCATTCCTACCTACACCCCCCCTAGGAGCCTAAGAAGAAGCTATAGGAAGCGTCAGGAGAAACGTGGATGGATCATCTATCTGGACGACTACTGTTATACTGCTGCTGCTACTGCCCAAACTCAAACCTCTCAGAACTGAGGAAAAAAGCAGGGAGGGCCTCTCATCACCGCCCGCGTCTTCTGTTGATGCTATCTAGAAGAAGGCTCTGGACGCTAATGGGACCACTTAAGCATCTACATTAAGCTCAAGCAAAGAATCAGCTTCATTCAGGAAGGAGAGATTAAGTGGCACTATCAAGGTGAACTTCATTAATCCGTGCTGTGTGCTGCTGTTGTATAGCAACTATGATGCAACTTTGAAAGAGTAACCCAGTAAAATGGGTTCTATGTGTCCTTAAATTTAGATTTTTGGATCAGTGGTGAAGGCTTCTTTATAAAAGGTCGTTCTTAAACTTTTAAGGTCCACTCTGCTGAATAAACAATGTTTCTCTATGAAGGTTGAGGTGAAAAGGTGCTGTAACGTTTTTTTTTTTTAAATCTTTAAGAAATTGGTTCCATGTAGTAGGAACAAGGGTTTGACCTACAGTTAAAAGTCATGGAATGACCTTTTTTCTAAGTGAAATTTAAATTTCCAGCACTACTGGTCATGATCATTAGCCCTCACTGCACTGTCCACTGTGGGTGGTAATGATTGATGCTGTATACATGGTACAAATGTGACATTTTGGATCAAGCAAAGTTAAATGTCTACACATCTTAAGAAGTACAATATCTCACCCATCTGGCCCCCACTATCAGATCTCACACAAACTGATTGGTCACACTGCCCCGTGTTCAACCACACTGACAAGACAACAAAATAAGATTTTAGAGCTTTCCCCAACAAGTGGTGTGTGTAAAACCAATGACTGTAGAAAAGCAGACACTGTAGTTTTATGCCATTCCATTCTATAGAAATGAAGACAATTTTATCAGCCGTCTTGTTACATTTGCAAACAGTCTGCAAATCTGAAATGCAAAGACTCAACAATCAGTATAACCCTGTTTACTTACAATATAGCAGAATATAGCTTTTCTGGCTGAAATAAAAAATGTGCTACACACATTGATGAGTAACACACCATTCTGCACATAAGCTAGACGAAGCACCTATAGTGGCTTCACTTTTAACACAGTAAAACTTTCCCAGTATTAAAGTTTTTGATTAACTCAGTCAAGTCAGCCTGCCCTTTTTCACATTGTCAGTTCAGGTTTGTCTGGTTATATTAAGCATCAGTGAATCATGCCATATAATTAAAATCTTATTTTCCTGCAATCCATCAAAATGTAATGAGCTTGGATTATTCCCCACAATGGTTGGGGGAAGGAATCCTAACCATTAATATCACATTTCACCACCCCCACCTATCGCTGTGTGAAAATGTTGCTCAGAATTTCTCTGTAATATTGTGTTTCACTCTGACACACATCACAGTATGCCAGGAAAACGTGTTGTGATTAAGGATGCAGCAATATGGAAATTTTGGACCAATGCCAATATCCCATATTTTTCATGTACATCAGGTAATTATGATGATGCCAATATATCAGGAACATTTTATATATGTTATATATAAATAAATGTAAAAAAGTTAATTATTAGAATTACTAAGAAATAAAACATTGTATTTCTGTTGACATACAAATTCTGTAAAATGAGAAAAAAGCAGATGTAGGCAATAAGAGTGCCTTCATGTATGGATTTCAAATACACTGTATGTCTAAATGTTTGTGGACACCCTTTTCTAATTAATACATTCAGCTACTTTAAGTTGCACTAATTGTTGATAAAGATTTGTATTGTCTCTGTATTGAAGAATTGCCAATAGAATAGGATTTTCTGGATCACATAATCATGAGCTTGTGTTTTTTTCCAATGATGGTGCTCATTGAGTCGGCGGTTGAGATAAAGTGGGGTGGTGATCGTCCAACATCCAAACTTTAATAGCGCTCGTCACGGAATGCAGTCAAACCCTCACAGCAATGCTCCAAAATCTAGTACAAAGCTTTACATTAACATTAAAGACCGTAACTCCAACAAAAGCAGGATCATTTTTTTAAATACTCTTGTATATACCTTACAATTTCAGATTCACACTGAAGGAAAAGAATGGGGAGAAAGCCCTCCAGTCACACACTTGAGAATGTAGTAGTACATTTGTAAAAAACTGCGTAACTGCTGAAGTGCTCAGGCCTTCTGGTCGTTGAGGAACTGTTTGTAAGTGAGAGAATCAGCCCTGTTCCCAGTTCTGCTCTTTATTTCCAGAAACATCCCCATGTTGTCCCGTGGGGGGTCTGCAATACTGCGACTCCACAATGGCTCAGAGACACCAAGCAACTCTCGGACATGAGCTGAGATAGCCTGCAGGAGAAATAACATTGTTTATAATACACAAATGTATCAGAATATTTCTACACTCATTCTTCATTTAATCAGCTAGGCATGATTTGCATCATTTGTTTCATACTGTAGTCCTGTATATATTTTTCTGCATATTTTATCATCCTGCTTTCACCCTGTTTTTCAATGGTCAGGAGCCCACAGGACCACCACAGTGCAGCTATTATTTGGGTGGTGAGTCATTCTCAGTGCTGCAGTGAACCTGACTGGTACATGTAGCTTACACACAGCAGTGCTGCTGGAGTTCTTAAACACCTCAGCTTAGCTGCTGGTTATCCAGCTAGCAGCATCCTGTGAACACACTGACGACGTATTAGAGGTTGACCAACACGATCTGTGCAGTAACAGAAGAGCTTTAGTCTCTGACTTTACATCTACAATGTGAAAAAGCTATAGGTGCTTAAAAACTCCAGCAGCACTACCATTGAAGAATAGTGTAAAAGAAATATAGTAAAATATGCAGAACAAGGGGGTGTCAAAGGTACCAATTTTTCTGTTTTACCTTTAAAATGATTCTGCAATAAGTCAGGGTTGTGTTTAAACAGACTGCTTACACCAGGATGTTTAATGATGTTTTTAGTTCAAATGCCAAAAAATGGGCCAAACTACTGTTTAAATTGTGCTTTCTTGCTCTTTCTGTCCTCATGTTTCACTGACTGAACCTTGCCTAACAACATCTGGAAAATTATGGAAAGGAAAATCAATAGAACGTGTTCAGAAAGACTGGAAATGCTGGATTTGTCTGCATCCCATGATGTCACACTCCTACCTTCATATGTTGAAAGTCAGTCATTCCCAGTCGTGGCAAGTAACGGCAGTTTACATAAATTAGCTTTCTGCCTGTGATGAGGTTCTCAGTGAAGCATGCCTGTAAGCAATGTACTCAAATCATTATAACAGAAGTAAAACATATAATTTCACCCTGGTTATGTCTCCAGCTAGTCATAACAAAACACAGACCTCTGGCTTTTTCTCTTTGAAGAAAGGGACTATTTATAGAAAGAATAGGCTAGACCTATTGCACCATAAATCATCATGTAGGAGTTCACACTGAATGGAAATATGAATAAACACGGTGGCCTTTTTGTCCTGATCTGTGTTGATGTCTTTACATTGTATGATGATGTCTTTGTTTTTCAGTGTTTTAAGATGGTATAAAGGGGCTGGGATTGCTGATGTGGATGGAAAGGGGAGCAGTTTCTTTCCCACGTGATGCTAGCAAAGCATAACTGGACAATGATGACAAAGCATTATTAAAGAAAGGCTGTCCAGACCACATCTTTAAACAGAGAGGGGAGACACGGGCTCTAGCCCTTTGCAAAGTGCATTGATCTATCCTACACTTAAAAACACCAGTGCATTACTCAGTCATCTCTAACCTATTAGGGGGTCAAAAGAATGATCTGGTAAATGTCAGCAAGAGCATTATATATGACTCAGCCTCAGTATTATGTATTTGTTGTTTGGGGTCCCAGAGACCCCTATATAAATGTAATGATCATGATGAGGATGGTGATGATAATAATATTCATCTATTTTTAACCAGAAGACCAAAAATAATTGAGAGCTTAACCATATTTTTTGTGTCAAACTAACTAAAACCTTATTATTACAATAAGCTGAAGAAGAAGAAGTGGTTGCACAGCTTAAGTGGAGGATAAAAGGTGGTTGTTTGGTGTTGGTAGGTGGTTGCTACAGTGTTGTTAGGTGGTCACTATGATGTTGCAAGATGGCTGTTATGGTATTGCTATGTTCTTGGTTGGTAGTTCCTCTGATATCCCAGGCAGTTGCTATGATGTCACTAAGAGCTTGATAAAAGGATTACAAAACAACTGCCATGGTATTTCACTTGGTTTCTTTAAAATCCCATTGTGGATGACATTCATGGTGGTTGATATGATGTTGATGTTGTGATTGAAAGATGGGCGCTAAAGTGTTGCTAAGTGATAGATGTGATATTTCAGGTGGTTGTTTTGGCATTGTTTTGTTGTTGTCAGTTGTTTGCTAGGCAGTTACTATAGTATCCCAGATGGTATCTATTATGTTTGCTGTGCCCCCTCATGTGGCTGGTTGGGTGTTGCTAGGGACATCACTGGGACATTTATTTCTACAAAGAAAAGATGAATACGGATAATTTTTATGAAAATTATGTGTCCCAAGCTTTTACAGATATATCACACTTAATTTATTCATTTTCAAAAATAAAACAAAACGTTATTTTAGATATTAAATCTTCCTGTGCCATTAATTTAGCAAAATTTGTTTTTAACCAATTTTTTTTGTATTCCAAGCCCTACGAAGATGCTCTTCCCCACAATCATCTGTAAAGGGGGAGTGCCATATTTTGACATAAATAACATATAAATAATACATTTTAACTACAATATTGTACATTTGACTATAAAAATAAAATTAAACAAATATATATATATATATATTTGTCATATTTGACATTTTTTAAAATAAAATAAATACATTGAATATAAAGAAACGTTGTGGTCCCCAGAAGTTATTCACTGGTTTTACCACACAGGAAAAAATTTGAAATTAAAACCACACTGATGGAATTACTTGATTTCTTTTCATCTATTTTCTTTCATCTATGAAGTGAAGCACATTGTTACTCCACTGTTTCTTTTCAGTTATCTGAATTTTCTTATTTGGCTTATGATTTCATATGAAGTCTTTGGTCACTGGTGTGACTTACTTTATTCTTAGGAGGAGGGGGACAAATGGAATACAACTAGATTAAAGAACACATTTTACCAGATATTTCATAACCAACAACATGTGCTTTGATGGTCAGTTGGTCAGTTTTGTGCAAAACATTTTTCTGAAACTTTTATGAATGATGTCACCACCATTATGTCATTGGGGTTCTTTGGTATCCATATTATTTAAATAAATGCATAAATACATTTTAAACAAATAAATAATATAGAAGTAATGCATATTCATAAAGCCAATAAAGTATGTAATAACTTGCATTAATATGTTTAAAGGTTAGGAAAAAAAGAAAGACATTTTGTCATTCTAAAAGAAGACATTTCTTTAGAATGAAACATGGCGTCTACATATGTTATGCTATATATAACTATAATTATGAATGCAATCATTGTTTAGACTATACTACTAACACACACAGAGAGAGAGAGAAAATAGAGAAAGCTGTCGACATATAGGGACATATGGAGAGAAGAAGACAGGGTGCAGACGTGTGTTTACATGTGCAGGTGTGTGAAGACTATTTTGGGAGTGGTAGTTTAGAGTACTTAGAGAATGAGTGAACATGGAAACAAGTGAGTTTGAATCATGTTTTAGAGAAAAGGTGTATAATTTGCTGTCGAGACTTCAGAAACATGTCACCCAGTCAAAATAGCAATCATTATCTGTCCTCGAAACAAAAGGAAAGACACAATATGTTTCCAGGGTCTGCTAGGGTCTTCAGGAACATAACAGATTGTGCAACATAGATTTAATTTACAAGGGGTCGATATAAAAAATGTATGCCTTCTGTTGTTCAGCATAGTTGTCCAATGTTATATAAACACTGTGTATTAATATATATTTTAATACTTTACAATTCACTTTGAATGAACAAATTATTACAAATATAGATGCTTTATGGCCATGTCCACAGTGCTGCCTAAATCATTTAAATGATACTTTAAAGTTGTTAAGACAGACAAATATGTTTTAAAACGTTTTTTTATGAAGACTTTTCAATTATTCATTTATCTATTTTCATATATATATATATATATATATATATATATATATATATATATATATATATATATATATATATACACAAAAGCAAAAATTGAGAAACAATTCCCACTAAACCCTTTATTCATGGGATAACCTGATCCCTTTAAGAAAGTGATATCAGTGATACCTTTGATATCAGACACATTGTGACATTCATACTGTTTTATTTTCAAGGTACTGAAGACACTGGCATGTTCAGCAATAACATTAATTTCACTTAATTATTCTTATATTCTTATATTGTCTAAACTGAGGTAAAGCTGTCCACCCTGCCATGTTAAAATATCAGGGTAATTGCAATACTTTTATAAAATCAAAAAGTTAAAAGTGAAATCTTTAAAACAGCCCTTCTAAAAAATACAGCTTAAACCCCTATGCTGACAGGGCAACTAGTGAACTAGCTTTTGACCAGTATAGGGTAAGTTTTTTTTCTGGGTGACCAGCTAGCTGGTCTTGATCTAGATATTTAAAGAGGGAGAACAAGCTCACCATATAAACAATTTTATTAAATGCAAGTTTTCTCTAAAATGGTCCACCTTGTCTTACAGATTGTAAGTAAAAATAAAGTGATTAAGCTGGGAAAATATGAATTCAGTGTAGTGTTTATGAAGACAGTGTTGTGATAATGATAAAGTGTCTGAGACTCGGCTGCAGTCGCTGGTGTAAAGGCTGAGGGCCGCTGAGTGAAATGAGCTCCGTGTATAAATGAACGGTAGTATATCTGAGTAAGGGAACTGTGTACAGTAGGAGTTATAACAGGTTAATATCTGGTGTTTAGAGCTGTGTATTATTACCGTATACTGGGGGAATCCGAGAGACTCTATCCACTCCGCCACCTCCTCAACACCCCACTGAAGGAACGCCATTCCGCTTTCTGACTTTCTGTTACCCATAGAAACACACCCACCAATCAGAGACCAGCTCACTGCTCCACCAACGAACAGTGACACACACACACACACACACACACACACACACACACACACACACACACACACACACACACTTCACAAGCAGTCAGGAGCGTGTGTTAACCTTTACAGCAAACAAACAATGAATCAAATAAATTCACATTTAGAAATAATGTACATAAAATAAATACATAAAAAATACTTTGGTCGTTTTGAATATAAATTCAAACGCAATGTAAGTGCCTCAACTGTAGTACATCAAAACAATGCAGAATATTAAAACAAAAATAAAAATTAATTGTACTAATAAAGAATATTAATAAATTCATAGTATTTATTTATTTTTTATTATCAGTAATTATGTTGGTTTCATCATACAACCATGTCATAAATCATGTAAATTCAAAGCTAAGTTTTTTCCTGGTCTACATAGTATTTATGCCAAAGCCTAAAGTCTTTCTACTGTAATAAATATCAGTTTATACTGTTGCATTTTTGCTCATTCTTTTTATGTTGGGACGTATTCTGGCTTACTTGAAGCTTAAAAACCCTGCCTGTTTACAGACTCAGTCTGACCACTGTGCTATAGACAGGGTTGCCTAAACTTACCACAGGTCTCATATTAACAGGGCTAGTGGCCTGGTGGTAAACATTATGCATCTTAAAGGCAGTAGAGCCTCGACAAGTGACAGTTTCTGTAAAAGTATGTAGATGTAATGGTAAATAATATCCATGAGTTACTGTTAAGAAAAATATTTGGCTGATTAATTAAGACAGTCACTCAGATTTAAACTAAGATATTTAGAGTATATTTGATCAGTAATTATGAATTATAGAGCAACCTATCAGCTCTTCACAGTGGTAGTGGTTGGAACCAACTAGGGGTTACAATATTTTCTGCACAAATAAAGTCATTATATTTGCTATCCAAAACACCAGCATGTGGGAGCATGTACCTGCCAACCATGAATATGTTTGAATTGTTTAAGACCTTCTCATAACTATTACATTTTTATATGTTTTTACCATGTGTGTCAGTTTCAAGTGATGTAGCTTTCTGAAGCATTACACTTCAAACCCCTCTGAATGTTTTTTTTATCTTAATGATTTAATTATGCACAAAGTTTGAAAGATTGGCAGACTTCCCTTCTAACCTTTCGCAGCTGTCAGGGCCAAGAGCCTAACTAACAACTTGCTGCATGAATGCACTGTCTTGATAATCATTTCTGCTAGAAAACAGAGTGAAAAACACCCACAACCAATTAGACACAGACAGTAATGACAGTTTCAATATTTACTACAGTAAACGTTCCTGGTAACTAAACATGTTTGCTGAACTTAAATGCCTTTAAGTACATCACAGCTGTTTCCAATGTAGCTAGTACATTACCATTTAGAAAGAGAGTTTTTATAAATTTAGTATTAGAATGTTTTCCCTTCTTCTGAAAAGATACTTGGTTTTGTGTGAACAGTGATAGAATATTGCAGATAATAACTCTGCACAGTTCAGGTAAAAGTATATCAATAAAAGTACCAAAAGGGACAAAAAAATACATCTTTACCCAGTGTAATATTAAACTGGCCTGTATTCTAGTCCATATCCTGATTTACCATACACTCCCTGAGTACTTTATTACTTACTCATGAAATGATTTATTTAGCCCATCATGCAGCTGCAGTGCAAGGCATCATCATGAAATCATGAAGAAGTGAACAACATTGAGTTTAATTTGCACATAATTTCAGTGTTAATTTCTCTACATGAAGCCAACATCACTTGAGAAGTAAAACAGACATGCTGTATAGTTGAGCATCATTTGTATTGTATTTTTTCAATTATTTTGCTTAATCAAATCATACATTTCTATGGTCTGTTGATACCGTTAATGTCATTCTGTGGTATTCTCTTGTTCGTAGATAGTTCAGTTCAGCACATCCTGCATTTACTCATGTACTAAACCAAAAAGCTCTAAGAACAGAAAGGCTTATTAGTGGGCTTATAAATATAATAAACATTCAATAAAGTACTTCAAAAACCCTTCCTGGCCAATTATTGGGTACTTGGGTTAACTCTTACAGATGTTTGTCATTTTCTTTCTGTTTCTTTCTATTTTTGTTAAATGAGGATATGTACAAAGCCTGTTACTATGGCAGCCTTATGACACTTATAGAACCACAGTTGTTATGTTTGCACTTCATCTATGTTTAGATCATTATGAACATCTTGACTCAACTTACCTTGAGCTTATTCTCACAGATGGAAGACGCTGGAACAGCCTTATTCTCAAGAGGTAGATGATGGAAAACCCATCTATAAATGTCCCTATAAACTACCCATGTGTATTTATATGCTTGAGGATATCTGCTGACTTGTATTGATGATTTGAGTACTATTTTGTTCATTTTATACATATCTCTATAACACGAAAACTATAGATTCACAGAATACTAACTTTACAAGGAAAGGAGACATCTTTTTAACTAATGTAGTGTACAAATATATTATCAGAAGTCATTTTGCAGCCTTTTTTGCTCTATTCATTTTGAAGCTGCTCTAGGTGTACCATGCAACTTTTTTCTAATAAATGTGTTTGCTATCTATTATTGAGTAAGGCACCCTTGCTATTAATCACTGAAAACACTCTATAGATGTTTCGGTTTTCAAAGAACAGATTTAGTCAGGGACTGGAAAAATTCATGCAGCAAATCTCCTGTTAAATGGGAAATCTGGATACTGTTCAAGTCACTGAAATGGTGCATGCAGTATAAATTGCAGTATAAATTCAGCTGGAAATGTCTTTTTGGAACAAGGTAGGCTGTTACAATGAAAGAATGCATATTTTACATTGTCAGCAACACTGTCAGACTGTGACATTCAAATAATGCTCAATTCATATTAAGAGGTTTTATGCTTTTCCTGCGCCACCAGCCTGCTCTGTTGAGAGACTGGTAGAATAAAGGTGCTGACTTCATGAGACAGTGGTAACTGAAACACAAGCCTAACTGAATTATTCGAAAAACGTTTCATTTATCAGGTTATTGTGGCCCAGAGGTCAAATGCTGTAACAGTGGATGTTGGTTTTGCACACACTTAAGCATTACCTTGACTGAGAAATCTATGACTGAATCTGAAGTAGAATTTGAAAGATTGATGAAAATGAATAAATGAACATTTTTAGAATACAGTGGGGAGTTTAAATGCTATTATTATAAATTTTATAAAAGTGGGGAAATGGCCTCATGATAATGAAAAAAGCCAGTGCCTGGTTGCTTAAAACACATTTTGCCCTATTTTAGTGAATTTTAGACAAGCCGTCAACCGTGCAGCTTTAGGGCATGTCAGTGTGTTTTGGGTATCATGAAGACGGGAAAAGTGTGCCTTGGAAGTGTGCAAAAGGTATGTACTAATTCTCTTAATTAATCAGGGGTGTGTTTTGGGTGTCCCAAAAAATAAACCAATCAGCATGTCCCTTGCCATTGCCTTTAAGAGCCCTGTTTCTGAACTTCTGAATTGAACATATATGTGGAACTATTGAATTAATAACTTTGGGCTGTATAGCTCATTAATCTAAAATTCTAAGGAAACAGACAGTTAAGGGACATTATGCAACACACTTATCTTTAAGCAATTGTTTAGCAGTGTCTTAATGGTGGAAAATTCACTTTAGGTGTTTTATGCAATCAGGCACAGCAGGCTTCCATTTTGTTTGTGTGGAAAAACTCCCATTAGACTAGCTGTTTCAGAATTGCCACAAGCACTATGTTGCTTCAACTTTCAAATGTTAACGTTTGCACAACCATTTAATATTAAAGTTGAAACAACAGCTGACATTAACTTACTTAAACCGTATTTCAATCACGTTTCAACGTTAAAGGTTGGTTGTGTGCCAGCTGGGTACCTAATACAGTGAACACTGGGCCTATTATTTATGGGTCGGTGCTTATAACATATATATATCAATGGCTGTTCTCCTTATTTGTCAAGGTTGGTGAAAGAACTACATTTCCCAGAATTCTACGGGGTTGGAGGGCGTCGATAATAATTTATGCTGTTATTGTTTATTACATTATAGTAAATAAATAATGATATTACCCATAATAATACGTGTTTTTTAATATAAAAATAATATAAATATTTAGTCATAATTTTAAAAAATAGAGCTGGAACTCTATGAGTGTAATGTATTTTACCGGGTGGGCGGGGCCACGGGGGCAGCAGCGGAACTCGGCGGCTCCTGAGCTGGATGTGTGTGTGTGTGTGTTGTTGCTGTGCCCCGGCGCGGTGAATGCAGTTGATGTAAAACCTTTATTATCGAGGTAATTTGGACGGTGAGAGATGATGGGAAACAATAGCTGGTTATTTATTTTCCTGGCTTGGATATATGCGGTCAAATAGGTTAGTTAGCTAACGCTATTAAACATTTAGAGAGTTAGCTTTAGCCTAAACTAAACTCCCAGGACAAGTTGGTGACTAACGTTAGCTAGGCTAACTAACGTTAGTAAACTAGTTAGATTAACTATCTATCTAACTAACTAACTAACTAACTAGGTAGACAGTTAGCCCGAGCTGTTGTTCGAGGCCAAACCAACATTGTCACTTAAACTGTAGTGTTTTTGTCAGATTCTCACACATATAGAACACACACATGTCTGGTTTATGAACTCCTCGCTATGATTAGTGTCTCCTCTCTGCCCCCACAGCTTCAGCTCGTTATAAAACTCGACACTTCAGCAGACAATCTGGCGGCGCTGATAACCCGATGATGTTTTTACCCATCAGGCAGCAGCAGAAGCGAGACCCACGATGATATGTGATCTTGAAGAGCTGGGACTCCTGACCAGGAACATTAAGAGTTTTAGCTGACATCCACCACATCACAGCTCTGCTGACTGAGAGAGATATGTGGAGGTAAGCAGGTGTAAATCGTTGTGGTTTTCATAGTTTACGTGCAAATACAGAGGGAGGGCTGGATCCCAGCTTGCCCGGTTACCCCTAAACCATCATCATCTGCTCGTTTTTCTGCCTAATAAGCAAACCCATAAACTTCCCATTTAGTAAACGCGGTTTAGCCAGTCTCCAGTAGATTTCTGCACGATTTACAGCATGTGTACACACAATCAGTTCATTTAACTGATCCATAAATCACAAGCCAGCAGCACAACATCAGAACACAGATATTACACACTCATTTATATAAAGCATTTAAAGCCAGATTTATCAGGCCTGTCAATAAAATTGCTCTGCAACTCAAATGTAAGCTATATTAAATGATAATCTAGAGTGAATTACTGAGAAATCAAATTGTATTTCAAACACCACATAATCTGTTTATTGATGTCACATTATGGACTGACAAAAAGTTACTAATATTGTTATTACTTAATAACCATGACAAAAAAACGTGGGTATAAAATGTACCAGAATGTTGGACAGGAGATGCCTTTAAAAAAAAATCAAATAGACTGCAGTATATTACACTATCATTATTTATTATTATCATTAATATTTAAACACCAATTGTAAGATTGACATAATGGTAAAGTATCTGAGCCTGATGTAATACTGTATCTGATAAAAAATATTGATTTTGATGTTGCTGTATATTAATGACTCAGTAATAGATGGAATGGCCCTCTGTGGTTTAAAAAAAGTCAATTCTGTGTATGTACACTAACTGTTTTGTAGACTGTATGTATACTGCTCTTTTAATTATTTGTTTTTCCTAAGGATGGCCTGCTAGTCCAGAAAGAAATTACCCTGACTGTGCAGACACTTTCTTTACAATGATTGAGTCTGTAGAAATAAGGCCTTTTCTGAGGCTCAGGAGTGGGGTGGTAAAGAAATGAAGACACACTGCAACATCTTTACACCTGGAATGTTTTAAAATTCCAGAGGAACAAGAATAACACGTCGATTCTTTATATATTTTTCTTTTTTGTAAATGAGATGTGGAACTGGAAAAAAAGCATTTCCAAATTTAAGTGGCCCACACTTGACCCACTGTGGTAAAAACCCAAACATTTGAAATTAATAGATGTTGAGTACTTATTTAACATGATAATTTTCTTCTGTTTTGAATTTGATAATAGCAATGGAAAAAACACTTACCTGTAATTTTAAATGTGTGTGTAGTAAGCCATAGAGCAAACACGTATTCTGCTGACTAATTATTAAGTATCTTTATGGTTTGATACCTTGGATGAGCTCCTTAAAAAGTCCCTAAACCCGCACTGCACATGCTGGTATTTTTTTAGGTTGAATGTCATGCCAATTATTGCCTATATATTGTCTATTTAACACCATTTTTCTTTTTAATAGTTTTGCATACTTCATCTGTGTTTGAGTAATAGGTGGTATGATATTATTGTATCATCATATTGTGATAATATCTATATAATCGCATCTCTAAGAATATTGTAAATATCGTAAAGATAATTGACCAAATTCATATTTATAACAAAGAGCAGAATTACTGCAATAAAGCTTAAAATGTTATATGTGTATGACAATATAGTTACACTTATCATGTGCCAAATGTCTTTACTTGCTTTATTTTTGTTATAGCGCTTACCCCAAGTTTGAGCGTCAAATAAGCACAGATTTTTTTACTTTGTTTTTTTCTTATGCTAACCGTATTTGTTTGTGTCAGTAAAAAACAGTTGTGCATTATGTCTAAATGTCTGCGTTTCTGACAGTAAATATTTGGTCATTGATAAGAGATCTTTCCCCAATACTCCATAGTTTCTGTCTAGGTGAAGATGTAGCTGTATCCTGTGTTACTATTCTAAGACCTTTCTGGCCAATACAGAACATTAAAGCCAGCAATTACATACTAAAACGTCTAATTAATGATGTGGATCTAGGAATTGTCGAACATTGATTAAGTCCATTTTATACATTAAAGTCAAGTCAAGTTGCTGTTTCAGTATCACTATTAGTATTAGATGAGCCTGTTTTTGTTTAGTAAATTTGCTTGTGGCATGAATTGCATTTAGGGCCCAAGTTGGCGAAGCCTCGAATGCTTAATGACCCATTTTGTGGGAGTGCCTTAAAGCTTGTGTCTTATAAGCGGTGCTTATAAGTATGTGTACCTGACAGCCCTCTCTGCTTTCTCTAAGCTTTCCTAAAGGTATCTAGAGAGAGAGTGCTGCTCTACTTCAGTGATGATGTCTCCTGTGCTGCAGTTTCTCTTCTTGTGGCTTTTGCTGAGAGAGTCTGAGTCCCAGGCTTACATGGGCAATGGACTGGATTTTGCAGCAAACTTTGGAAACTACTTGTCTCCGGTAACTCGTCCTGCCAACGCCAGCCGTATTTTCTATGCAATCATGTTTGATGCAGGGAGCACTGGAACACGCATACATGTCTACACTTTCATACAGAAAGACCCAGGTGAGGGGACAGTTAGCATGAGCACAGTGCTGCTGTCCAACAAGTTATTAGTTATATCACTTAATCAGATTTCATGTTTATATAAAGGCAATGTTGAAAATAATGATTTGTCCAATAGGAGTGTTATGAATTGTTTGTAAAGGTTGAATGTTTTTTTTCTTTCTGTTGTTGTATTTGCTCTCTAGATGGGTTACCTGTTTTGGATAATGAAATGTACAGTTCAGAGAAGCCTGGCTTATCTGCATATGCTGACAATCCTGAAAATGTGAGTTTATACATAGTTTCATACATATTTTTGCATTATACCCAACCAAAACTGTATCAGGCAGGTATGTATCTTAAAGCTTGTGTTAAAGTATGATTCTTATAACTTATTCAATTCATGATGATGATTGTCTCTGACTGCAACTGCTACACATTAAAAAAGTAAAATATTTTAACAGCACTGTTCACTATTATGCAAATTGTAAAATAGACCCATATCTCAACCTTATTATGAGATTTTTAGGAAAACATCCAGTCAGCATTCCATAAAATTGTTTATTTTCTATTAGTGTAAATCTGTGCATTTATAGGTATATACATACTGTATGTATGTTTTTATTTAATGTAATTTGTCTTATGTGTTTAAGTTGTTAATATCAGTCTAGAATGTAGTTAATAGTACGAATAAAGAACGCATAATAATGATAATATGTGTCCAAACTTTTGATTGTGCATATAAATGTTTGTGTACATGTGTGTTTACAAGACCAGTTCTTAAAAAAAAACACAGCCCCACTTTTCACCTTTTCAGTGCACAGCAATAAAGTTTCTATGTGCTTGTGAGCATGTGTTTAATTGTGTTTGATTAAAGGCTGGATACTCGCTGAGAAAGCTGCTGGTTGTTGCCAAGAGCACAGTGCCTCGTGTGGAGTGGAAACGAACCCCAGTGGTGCTCAGGGCTACAGCAGGATTGAGAAGGCTGCCGCTAGCAAAAGCTCTTGCACTTTTAGAGGAGGTAAGGAAACCAAATTGGAGGCATGCACTTTGTAAGCAAGTTGATTTTGAGGAACTGACTGTTTTGTGCTCTCTATCAGGTTCAATACGTGTTTGATGAATATCCATTCTACGTACCTGCTGATAGTGTGAGCATAATGGATGGAACAAATGAAGGTATGATTGCTTTTGCTCATACAATTAGGCACTTTAAATATGACAATGATTGGTTTAAGAAATGCTGTCAGCAAACCACGTTTGCTGACAGAAGAAAATATGGCAATTAGGTAACGCACAAAACAAACTAACCACTGATGTGAGAGTCTGCTGTCGCATGCAGGCTGTGTTTAATAAGGCTGTGAACATAGAAGGAACTGAAGCATCAGCAGTGACATCATTTAAATGCTGTGGAAGTAATAAGTGTGGATTAAGTAAAGTGTGGTGGAGGTTAGTTGAGACAGCAGTTTGACGAGATTGATTAATGTCATTGGGCTGCTGTCAGGTTTCAAAAAGCTGCTATTATTTGTCTGGAGGGATAAGCTGTGGCTTCTGAGGAGAGCACAGAAAATTCCCTTAGACGTGCATAAACACATTGTTAAACATCAAATGAAGTTGGACACTTACACAAGCCTTAGAGGAATTCAACCACAAAGTTACATGACTTGCTTCTTCTGCATTTCTTTGCAGGAATCTTTGCTTGGGTGACAATGAACTTTCTGACAGGTAAGCAGAGTTAATTTTTGCTCTCTAGGGAGCTGTGAAACATAGGCACATGCATTTGTTTTTACTCTGCAAGAGCTGAGGTGGAATGAATTGATCGTGAACTGTTAGCATACATTATTCTTTCTGCTTTTTTTGGGTTCTGAAAAGTAGAACTAATTAAAAAGACATTATTACATCATCCAAAAATGTGAATCCTGCACAGACTAGGCCTTCATTTTTAAAGGACCGTTACTTTAAATTTTGTTTGTATGTTCATACTGTAAGCTACAGGTACAGCATGACCATATTTTTGTCAAATAAAAAAAGAATAGTAGTTTTGCAGTCGACACAGCCCCCAAACTCCAAAACTTACCCAAAATGAAGACCACATCAATGATCGAACAGGCCTGCCTCTCAGAACCTGAGCTCTCACCGAATCTCCTGAACAAATATGATTTTAGATCACAACATGGCAGATGATGGAGAGGTACAGATTACACTGCTAGTTTTGTGCACTTTGAGTGTAGATACCTGTAAAAGGCTGGGAATTAGAGAATCTACTCTATAAACATACAGAATATTGTAGTGTTCATATCTTTTACTTTCTGATTTAATGATCTACTCAAACACATGCTGATTTATGCAAATTTGTTGCTGTGCGGACTGTGTACAAATAAACAGATCATCCCACGTGAGATACGGCCCATGACAACAGAGCATCTGTCAGTTCATCTAGTAACACATCTTGACTCTCAGCTCTCCTGCACTCTCTCTGTTTCTGTCTCTCTGACTGCTTAATTATTGTGTGTGGATTTAACAATGTATGAGTGATCATTTTACTGTTTAACTGTCAAGTACAGCAAAAAAAAATACATGCTGTTATGAAGAATTTACTATTTCCAGAGGAGTATACCACAGAAAATAACATTAATATAACATAATTATAAGCACTTACTGTCTCTAGAGGTTGACAGCTATGAGTATTTAACAAACAATAGGATAACATTGGTGAATATTAAAGCATATATATTTATGGATATGATATATTGTACTGGACAGAGGTTTTAGAATTTCTTCAGCAGCTGACCTGATTTAACATTATTAAACACTGATTCACCGGTCCAGCTGTTGGATGATAACTATAACTATTACTTACGCTTATGAGGAGAGCTCAGAGATGTAAAACCTCTGTTTTGTTTATGAATGTTATTAGTATTTATTCTAATACTAATGTAAAACTGAGTACATAAACAATTGCCCAGATAAAGAGATTATTTCATTAACTCCCACACAGGCTTTTTCTAACAGATTTGTTTTTACATTTATTTTTAGGTAATCTACGCCCTAACATAAAAAGAACAGTAGGAATTTTAGATTTGGGTGGAGGTTCAACTCAAATCACCTTTCTTCCCAAGTCAAAAGTGAGTGTGTTTTTGTCTCCTTTGCTTTTTAAACACTCATCATCTTTTTCTCCAGCACAGTAAACGTAACATGAATGTGTTTTTATTCCTCATATTTTTGTTCTTTCAGAAAACAATTGAAAATGTTTCTGCTGATTTCATAGCAAGATTCAGTATGTTTAACACAACCCATGAGCTGTATACTCACAGGTATGTAAAAATATGTTTTGCATTTCTATTTGTGCATGTGGAAAATGTTTGCAAGACTGACAGTGTTTCACTTTTCTTTTTCTATTTCTAGCTACTCGGAGAAAGGAATCAAAGCAGCTCGGATTGCTGCTCTTGGTGCTTCAGGCTCTGAAGGTACAGCCGTGAAGTTGCATTTTTTGCAGCCAACTGTGTTTTTTTTTTTTTTTAAGGGCCACTGTTTTCACACCAGTAAAGTATATATTCAGCTTTGATCATTAGATGTGGGTTTCAAGTGTGACAATCTTTTTTCAGGTCTGGAATGGAAAGTTTACAAAACCTCTTGCCTGCCTAAGAACTATGAAGGGGAATTTCAGTTTGGAGAGTTTACATACAAAGTCACTGGAAACCCAGAAGGTAAGAAAAATCTAATAACTTTTTACTGTATTGACAGAGATTAAAAAACATGCCCTACTGTTTTTCCACCATCATTCATATTTATCTCTGTGCTTTCAAGGTTACACTGGATACAAGGCCTGTTACCAGGAAATGAAAAAGATTGTGAAAGGGATCATACAACAGCCGAATGAGCTGAAGGATGGCGCAGTTTTCTTTGCTTTCTCGTACTTCTTTGACCATGCTGTTGAGGCAGATCTCATTGGTGAGGTCATTTTCACCTTTTACATTAAACAAGTAATACCTTAGTGTGAAATACATCATATTATATATCCACAGTAACATCAAATGTGCGAGTATGTAGGTTTGTCCTTGTGTTCGTGATTGTAGTGACTTGTTTTGTTTGTTCTGTTCTGGTACTCCTGTTCAGCTGCCAAAAAGATCTATTTCTTCATAGATTTGAGTAGTTTTATCATTTTGCATTCATTGTTTTGATATTTGAATGCTATCCAAAATAATCTTGAAAAAAAAATTAAATGTAAAAGTATTTTGTCAGAATTTCTGTTAGAACTCATAGAAATGCATTCTCCTGTATGTTCTAGATGAGAACCGTGGAGGAGCAGTGCAGACTCGGGACTTCAGGAAAAGGGCTAAGGAGGGTAAGAGACTAGGCCTGTTTTTGCACTCATTTTAATGTGGTTGGTAATGTGGAAATGGCCTCTTTTAGCCATTAAGAGTCATTTACATACGGTGTTGCGACAAATGAAAGTTGGATTGCTGAAAAAGTACAAATGGAGTCAAAAAGTAAGGGCAACAGACTAATTGCTCATTCAGGTGTTTGCTTGCAGTTGCTTATCTGTAGAGCATACAAATGACTGTTTTACCAAAAAATACAAGCTCAGCCAAAAATATAAATGCAGACTAAGCTAATGAGAATGACGGTGGCAGTGTGCTTGGATTTCCTTAACTTGCATGAGTTTTCTAAAAGCTTTGTAATGTTTTTAAATAGCACCGTACATACAGTATTCTTTAATGGCAGTTAATACAGATTTAATTGATCTAGATTTGTATTGATTTGTGCATGCCAAAATAAAAGTATTGAAATGTAATGCTAAAATGCTAAAAATGTTGTTTGTTTGTTTTACAGTATGCAACAAAATGTCCATGTTCAACCCAATGAAAGCCTTCCTTTGTATGGATCTTACATACATAACCTGTCTTCTTAAGGATGGGTACGGTTTCAAGGAAAACACAGTACTGGAGGTGAGTGTAAAAAGCCGAGCTAGAACAAAGCTGTCAAAGTTGGTTGCTAAAGTTTTAATGCACTGCAGGTTTTTAAATTAATGATGCAGGTTTACTAAGAATAATTTTGCAATGAATTTCATTAACAGTTTATTTTCATAGTAGATTGATTTTTACACTAACACATGCTAATTTTCTCTGTCTGTTTTTCTTATAGTTAATCAAAAAGGTGAACAATGTGGAAGCTAGCTGGGCTTTGGGTGCAGCTATTAATTACTTTAAGTACATCAGCCTTCTGTGAGAAAAGGATGCCAAACTGTTCCAGCTCCTTCCTGCCGGTCCTGTTGAGTATCAGTGCTTGTAATGATGAAACCACTCATTCTATTTACCCAATTAACCGTAGACTTTCCCATTCATCCAGGACTATTTCCCTAAAAAAAACAAGGTTTTATGGTTTATGCACGTGCCTTCAGGTGTTCCTTAGGAATCAACCTGGGAAGAATTGTAACCCTACCACCCTCCTCTCTGCAAAACACACAGACACACTGCTGCAGATAGAATGAAGCAGCAAAAACTCTTAGTTGTACAAAGCTAAGAGAAAGAATGTGCACCAGCATGATTGTTGTGCATGCAATTACAAGGCAATACAAGACAGAAAAATAAAACTACCTATGGAGGGCTGTCACAGATGGAGTTAGTCTACTGGTGCACACAGACAAATGCTGCTCATGGCCTTTGAGTGAACCCCAGGGAAAGCCTACTAAAAAAAACAAACAAAAAAAAACACTGATTTTATTTTTTATCATCAATCCTACCCATATGTTGTTAGGAAACATTGGTTATTTTACTTATAATATATTGTAAATGAAAACTAGACCATTGCCCTTATTGGTCTTATCTAGGAATCTTTCTGTGCCAGTGAGGTTGGTGTTTACAGTTTTTAGTGGCTTATTGAAATACTTATTTTATCTTATGTTTGCTTGTATTTTATTATTTTTCCTATTATGTTTGTGGATGGGTTTTGTATATCATTTTATACTATCATTGTTCATTAGAACCGGCTGCTTTAATATTGTGCCTTTAAGACTGCTGTATGTAAATAACCTATTTTTGGATTGGCTGCCTTATATTGTGCCTTGTTTAGAAAGCAGCCTGGGTTGAAACTGTCTTTCTAATTTTAATAGATGGGTGTGCTAAATCTTTGTGGACTGAATAAGTGGATGTATGTGAATGTATGTGAATCAACTGCACAAATACAAACCAGAAAACATGAGCATTGCTTTCCAAAAGCAAAGTGTGGAATTTGTGTAGGCATGCAGCTCATATAGGCTGCATGGATACATTATGTGGAATTCTTAAGATGCATCTAATGTGTTGCATGTTCTTTAATTTGACCAATGCTCCTAACTGTCATTCAGTCATGCAGAACTATTGATGTTTTCTTATTGAACCAGTGTCATATTTAAAACATTCTTTCATCTTGTTCGATCCTTATTTTTCAAGAATCCAAGGTCAGGAGCAGTAACAGCTTCTGTATATTTTAAAATCGATATGGTTTCTGTGGCACAACAGATAACACAACTTCCACTAAGCTACCACACAATGTGGGAGACTGAGGTTTGATACAATCAAATAAGAGTCCTTGGCCAAGACTCTTTAAACAACCTCTGTGATATAAGTAAGCATATACGTTTCTCTGGACAAATATCTGCTAAACACTAAACAGTGATGTTTTAATTTCTCAAACAGTAATGATCAAACATCCTGGAAACAAAGCCAGTTTTGTTTTTCTAAATGTGACAATTTGCTGCTGGAAATTCTCAATGGATTCCTTCTTGAAAACATGCTGACAACTATGCTGCATTATTTATTTGTACAATCTAATATTTTGGCTTTTGATTCTGTTAGATTAAAGTGGGATCAGAGTCTGTTGTTTTTTTGTTATGTCATGATTTTGCGCTGCACTGGCAGCAGTATTGAGAAGTAAAGATGTTAAATATTATTGTATCTAGGATGCTCTAGCCTCTCTGATCAGCAGGAAGAGAGAGAAAATGGGTGACCTTCACCATCTGACAATCACTCACTGCATCTTTATTATCTTAAGTGGGTTTGTACACAATTGGTGGTGGATTTACTTGTCCTTCACATTTGTACTTTTGAAGATCATTTAATAATTTTGACAAATACTATGCTGACTAGTTCCTTGACCATAATAAAAAAAAAAAAAGACCCAAAAAAAGACAAATGTACATGAACTCAATAATTACTTTATTTACAAATACTACTATAGCAATGCCACAACGTCCTCCCCATAACCATGACCTCCAGAGACCAGATCATGAGGTGGAGAGAGTACCACGACTGGGTCTGCAGGGCCCGGAGCACAAAGGAGAGAAAAGGAAATGAGAAAAGACAATAATTGGGTATATTAAGTTATTTTAGGGTGTTCTGAAAGCAGTATGTTCAGGCGGACAGTGTGTACCTTGTGCCCTCAGCATTGCATGGTGTAGATTAACTGGCTCCACAACTGTTGTCATGGTTACCATGGACTCACCAACCGCACCATCAGCCTCTAACAAACTGCTGTGAGTCAGAGCCTCTCCTGCCAATCAAAAAGCAGAACCACATCATAGTCCTCAAGCCTAACGTCCCTTCTCCATTTCCTTCTCTGCGTGATACTTTTACACTTCAGTGATTTATCAACGGGTAGAGTTCCACAATAGCTTGTAACAGCAGAGTGTAATTGCTGGGAATAAAACTACAGACTCAATAGTAATCGTATTACTCAAAGCACAAAGTGATCTCTTATTACCTGTTTCTCTGCTTTCTGAACTGAGAGCATCCTCTCCATGACGCTTCCTCATGTGGACGTTTCTGCTGCCACTCTGAGAGAACGTCTTCCCGCATATGGAACACTGATGAGGCTTCTCTCCTAATTATGACAAAGCGTGAGTTGATGCTATCTGGTCTAGTTAGATTTAGCCAAATCTGAGGCTGTATAGGTACACAGTACTGCATAGAATTCTGAAGTTCTGCTTGTAAAATGTTTAAGTTACATTTGAAAATTTCGAAAGACAGAACTTGTTTTCTGCAGTGAATGAAGATGTTGGTTAGAAGAACACGATCAGAAAAAGATCTGATTTTTTGTTCTGTGTGAACTCCAGACACTATGGGGCAGTTTTCCAAACAGGAATTGGACATTTTTTTACTACACATCTTTTTGAATAGAGATTTTTTAATTGAAAGCAAAATACAGTCTTAGACTAGGCTTAATCCTCATTTTAGAAATGGACACTGTATGAATTAATTCAGTTCACCAGCAGCTCATCTGATTCACCATATCAAAGAACTGGGAATTCTTCTAAAGAAGGAGTTAGATGGATGGTAACTAAAACAACCTCAAGGTGCGAGGTCAGAAAATAGGCAAGCTAACATAAAAAAAATACAATGTACAATTTTTTTTGTTTTTTATTCTAATGTTAAACGCAAATAGATTTACATATTTTCTTATCTGCCTTTTGCATATGCAAATTTGCTAACATACAATACACAAGTTTAGAAAGTGTTTTAGAATATGGAAATGACATCAACGCAAATAAAAAACCTAATGTTCAAATAAAACAATACACATTTCCTGCTCACCAGAATGCACCAGCATGTGTTTGCGTAGGCTGGAGTATTCTGCAAAGGAACGTCCACAATTGTCTGCTTCACAAAGGAAGGGCTTCTCACCTAGAACACACAAACAACAAGTCTCATTTAAAACAACAGTATTATATTAAGAATCATAATAAAAAGCTTGTCTAGTCTCTGTACAGATGAAATGTCAATAGAAAAGGACTCTCTGGAGCAGATAAACATTACTATTGCCATCAAGCCGAATGCCAGGCATGTGCTAGAGGGATATAAAGCATTGAGTTATGGATCAGTGGAACTTTGTTCTTTGAAATGATGGAGCTCAATCCAATACTTTTGGAATGAGTTGGGGTGATAATAATCCAACACTGACTTCACTAACACTCTTTTCTCTGAATGCAGGCAAACCATCACAGCAAAGCTCCAAAATCTTCCCTGTACATTGAAGACAGTTACTTCAACAAAAGGATAAACACTTTAAATACCCTTGATTACCCTTGATACCCCAGACTGTTTTGCTGGTGAGTTGCAGAAGCAGTTGTACAACCACATATTAAAAGCTTTTGGGTCAAAATATATGGATATTTAGAATTATTTTCACAGTACAATCTTTAAAACGGCTAAGAGAAACTGCATTTCTCCAGGCCCTTGGTGAAACAACTACTTGTTGAAAATCAGCTTTTTAATTTTTATTCTTGATTCTGGAGTTTGTGAGAATAAATTTAACTTTCCTTTCATCACAGAACTTACAATTCTGTACCATGTTATTTCTGCTTTAATTTTTTTTATCTTTGTATGCAAGTTTTAAGATGTACCCAAAAAAAAAGTATTAATTCATTACATCGAGCCTTAATTAGAGCATTATATCACCCCATCTTTGGTCATGTACTGCACACATGGGCAGATTAAGACAGGAGCGTAACTCCATGTAAAGACTGCTATGGAAAGTTCCGCCACATCTTCCAGGATTTAGGAAAGCTGTAAATAGATTTTTACATTTCCCTTGTTTTATTTTGCTTTGCTACTTTCTGTAACAAAATACTTTTCTTCAGCATCTCAAGACCAATATTCACAACAACATAGAACCAGAACAATACAATACAAAATGTTAAACATTCCTGTATCTACACTACTAGATACTTGCTATGCTACTCCCATATTGTATGTAGCTGGCATACAGTCTGACTTTATGGGAACTGAGTGTTCTAAGCTAAATGCTGAGGACAGTAAATTTGCATGGGCATAATGTTTGTGTTGTGAACCCCAAAGCCCAGAGTTTGCTGTTTTAACTTTATGGCTTACATACTGAATTTTCTCCTGTGATTATATTGGGGCACAGAAACATTTAATGGGAAATGTGCTCCAGAAAACTGGGTCTAGTGATGCCCCTGTGTATTGACTATAATTCTCTTACAAGGCCTGCACTTTCACTTAAAACTAATCCTAACATCACAAAGTTGATGAAAAGTGAGTAACAGTAGGATTAGGGCAATAATGCAGTGTTATTCTGCTTTTTAATACTTTATTTTACCAATATATTAATTTATTAGAAGATGCTTAGTTATTTAAAAAATATATATATATTTTGCCTAATTCTGTAATTTAATCTCACAAAAAGTGAACACAAAAGTTCATATTGCTTCTGTTGACATAATATTTATTTTGGGGAGAAAGACGGTAATTAACAGTAGTTAGCGCAGAACATTCATTTTAGTTTTATATTGCAGTTATGGTCTGGATAGTCAGAAAAAACTGCTGTATTTTTGACCTCATCTCTGCCCTCAAATGAGGCAAAAAAGCAGAGATGTAAAAGTTTGGATTTAAAAAAAAAAAAAAAAAAAAAACGTTGCCTACCAGTATGTGTACGTTTGTGGTTCTTCAGGTTACCGGCTGTGGTAAACTTTTTGCCACAGTTCTTCTCATTACAAATGAAGGGTTTCTCGCCATTGTGCGTCCTCATGTGCACCTGCAGTCTCTGCAGCACGTAAAAGCTCTTTCCACAGCCCTCAGCTCCGCAGCGGAATGTGCGGTCATTCCTGAAACAGAACAATCACAGAGGTGTACTTGATTTATGTCATTGTGTCATGTTTAGAGCATATATACCACACTGGAGATGATGATGAATGATTCACTGGTTACAATCATTACCACCCACTGTGTTGTCCACGTGGGTTATAATGCCTTCTATGATGCATACCCAGTACAAATGTGACACTGTTGATTAAGGAATGTTAAATGATCACAAAACTTAAATAGAATTGCCCATTTATCTGGCACCCACTATGAGTGCTTGTTTGAACCCCAATAATTGACACCACTTTGCCATGAGCACGATAGCCAGTGTACAACCTTATTAAACAAAGTGTCAGCAGCACTCAGTAGCTGTTCCTTGAGGTAATAATCATTTACATACTGCTATCCCATGACTTCTGGCATGTAAGTGCGTGTGTGTTAAAACAGTTAAATGAGCTAGTGAAGGCTTACTTTTTTCACTCAGTTCCTACATAAGGATCATTTTGCACACTTATAATGAAAAACAAGGAATCTTGCAGTTGACTGATCATACAGAGTCATCCATATTTTCTGTCTCTACCTGTGTGTTTTAAGGTGATACTTCAGATGTGCAGGCCAGGTAAATGTCCTGTGGCAGTTCTCATAAGGACACCTAAGAATCTTCTCTGCAGATGTACGACTGTTCCGTGGTGGTTGCTCCTTTTTTGGTGCCTCTGTCTGGTAGCTGTGAATATGGTCACCTGGGCAGCAACAGCACAGGAGATTATGATGGAGGTCTCTTTAAATATGAGACTTTCAAACTGTGCATAGTGTAAAGAAATGTTCAGGGAGTTATCAAAAAAGACTGTTATAAAAAAGTTAAAAGACTGTTATTGGCTTTAACAGCAGTTCCCATTCATAGTCCTGGAGTGCCACAAAACCCACATTTTAAGTAATGAACCAGAAATGCATTTAAATTGTTATGGGAATTATTTGTTAAGGCATCACAATATGCTCTAATTATGTTGTTGTTAATATAAACTTGCATTATTTATAACAAATAATAAATATAAATCTATTTCTAAAATAAATTGTAAATATTATGACCGAAATAACTGTAATGGATGGAAACTAAATAAAAACAAATTATCTTACAATGTTTAATGAACAACAATGAATTAAACAATAAATAATAAGTCGTTAAACATTACTGTTGCTACTAGCCCTGGCTTCCTTTGCCAGCTGGGCTCGGGTGGCAGCGATCAGGCTGTCGTGGGCCAACTCCTGCACCCGCAGGTACCACGGGGCGCTCCCATCTCCACACTCTCCTGCAGAAATCTCCTCCTCTGCCTCATCCACGTCATCCTGCACAAACACCAGCGGCTCCGCGGATGCTGCCAACCCTTCAGAAAGAGAATTACATTGTACTGATGTGCAATGGCAAACACATCCAATTTGGTTTCACATGCAATTAATAAAAAATAAAAAATAAACTTTCACATTTACATAGGGTGAACAAAGTTGCTAAATTACTTTCTAATAAACCATAAAAAAAACTCAGAACAAATTAAAAAACAACAAACAATTTAAGCACTTACCAGTATTTTGTGTTTTTTCCTTTGATTAATGACCACCTCACAATGTTTTTACATCTTATTTTATATGTAAACTAAACCTCAACACATTCTTCACTGCTGCCCAAAGCAATGCAAAGTTTTACGAAATCAGATATACTCAGATTTATGCATGCCTTTAGCAAGGTTGAGCAGGACATAAGAGGTGCTGTCTGGTTGCTGAAGTTCCTGAAGTAGTGCCGGTGGGCTTGTCGTTGGGGAGTGAGACTGAAGCTGCACAACCAGGGGGCTTCGCTCTGGCCCAAACTCTGACAGTGATGGAGAAGCCGCATGGCTAAGAGTACTCTCTTAAGATAAAAACATCAAGAATGACAGTGGTGAGAATATATCCAAGAATAACAAGTCTGAGCAGAGTAGAGAGCAGAGACTTCCCAAATAAACAATCAGAATCTATAACACTTGGTCACTAAAATGCCAAAAGGTCTGTACCTTGAAGGTCTAGCTGGCTGCATATGGAGTTTTCAGAAGAGGCAAGGAGAGGTAGACACGGTGTCTTAGGGTCTGATTCCTCCAGGCCCTGGCCCAACGGTATGGAGGCGTTCTGCACAAACTCAACCAGCAGCTTTAACGAGACATAATACAGGCGTGCAGTTAAGTTACAATGACTTGCCACCCTTCTTATTTAACAATTTAACTAATTTAAATTTAACTATTTACAGTACTAGTGAAATGTTTGGACACACCTTTTCTCATTCAATATGTTTTCTTTTTTTATGATTTTTTACATTGTAAATTTAATATTGAAGACATCAAAGCTATACAGGAACACATTGCAGGATTATTTTGTAAAAATTGTTAGACAAACCAGAATACGTTTTGAACTTTAGATTCTTCTAAGTACCACATTTGGCTTTGAGGAAAGATCTGCACACTCTTGGTATGTATATATCAGTGGCTTCATGAGGTAGAGTCACCTGGAATAGTAGGCCTCTTAAAGGAGTCCCTGGAGGTTCTGAACAATAGTTGCTGCTTTTCCTTCACGCTGTGAATCTCCAGCTCATCCCAAATCACCATCTCAGTTGAGTTTAGATCAGGGGATTGTGGAGAACAAACACTTTTTTGTTTACTACGTAATTCCATGTGTGTCCCTTAATTGTTTTCATGTCTTTAATATTAGTCTACAATGTAGAAAATAAATTAAAAAATACAAATAAAGAAAAACACTGAATGAGAAGATGTGTCTAAACTTTTGACTAGCACTGTATATAAATAGAAATGTGAGCAACACAGTGAAATATCTACCTCAGGTTTGGAGTCAAGCTCATCAGAAAGCATGGATTCAGTCTTATATGATCTATATTGGAAAAGTAAATAAAAGTAAAAAAAAATGTTTAACACACAAATTATAAAACATGTCGAAAACGGTGACTTAATATTGTACTCACCCTGCTGATGTGGATACATAGGAAGACTGGGTCTAAAACAGCCTTCACATTACAACTGTTGAAACTTTTTTATCCTGGCCGTCCAAATGCCTAAATGAAGAAAAAGTGTAAGTGAAACTACCACACAATAAAATTATATATATATATATATATATATATATATATATATATATATATATATATATATATATATACACCGCTTATAGATTATTGTGATAAATAATATTATTGTCACTTTTAGACCATTTAACTAAAACTGATATAATATTAATAAGAGCAAAACAAAGCAATGATACCATTTTAAAGAAAACACAATTGTAATAAATCATAGTTTGGGTATTATATACTTGTTTCTTCACTTACTGCAGTCCACACTGTTTATATAGAGAAACAGTTATTGAAGCATGGCCATTGTTGGACTGGCTAAAATACTGTTCACTGTTATATACACTGCCAGGCCAAATAAAAGTTCACACACTAATATTTCTTTGGACAGCCTTTAGCGTTGATTGCTGCACGCATTCACTGCGGTATAGTTTCAATAAGCTTCTGCAATGTCACAAGATTTATTTCAATCCAGAGTTGCATATTTTTCACCAAGATCTTGCAGCATTGGTGATGGAAGAGTCTGACCACTGCACAAAGTCTTCTCCAGCACATCCCAAAGATTCTCAATAAGGGTTAAGATCTGGACTCTGTGGTGAACAATCCATGTGTGAAAATGATGATCTCATGCTGCCTGAATCACTCTTTCACAATTCCAGACCCATGAATCCTGACATTATCATCTTGGAATATACCCGTATCATCAGGGAATAAAAAAAATCAATTGATGGAATAACCTGGTCTATATTCAGTATATTCAGGTAGTCAGCTGACCTCATTCTTTCAGCACATACTGTTGCTGAACCCAGACCTGACCAACTGCAGCAATCCAGGTGCTGACTTTTCTTTGGCCAGGAAGTGCATGTGAACAAATAAACACAATAGACGATATCACAATGAAATTAAATTTTTTTGAGGTCATGTCTACTTACTGTACAATAAGTCGATAATGTAATTATCATGACAGATTTACACACTATTGTAAAACTAATAAAAACACATAACATTTACACTGTATGTTTAAAAGGAACAGCTGATATTTCCTGTTTGGCAAAATACTAATCCAAGAATTTTAAGTTGACTTTGAAGAAAAGAGATGACAGAAACCACAGAAAGCTTTAAAAACAGAAACACAAAATAGCCCCACAAGAGTCCTACTGTGGGGGTGTGCCATATCGTATCGTACACAATAATATTGCCAACGTTTTTGAATACTGTGAACGATATTATACCCTGAAATATCGTGTCATATCACACACCCCCAGTTATCACATCAGGGTACTACTTTTTTGCTGTTTTTAGTTTTCATTTCCCTTTATATATCTACTACAGACAAATTATATCGGTCCAGTATCATTCAGTTTACTTTAATCCTGAATATATGGAGACTTCTGTAAGAAATCTGATTTAATTCTTGTATTTTTTAATATCTCAGTTAGGGGTGGGCCATATCATATAGCATGCAACAATATAACTTTTTGTAGTAGTAATAGTAATAATGTATTATTTAAATATATTTTTTTTAATTCAGTGTTTTGTTATATTGCCAAGAGTATCGTTATCGCAAAAATATCACGATGTTATTTTAGGGCCATATCGCCCACCCCTATCTCACAGTGTCTCTCTGTTTTGGGGAGTGCTCCTCTGGCCTGACTCTGAGCTACAGAGGCGGATCAGACAGCTTAACGAGCTCTCAGCTCTCACACAGCCAGACAGTAAAATACCTGCAGACTCCAGATAACTGTGTTTAAAACTATGTACCCCTCTAAAACCATTAAAACCCCTCACCTCGACTTTTCTCCACCCTCACTACCGTGTAGGCTGGTTAGTTAGCGTTAGCATCTGAGCTGCTAGCTGAACTCCACTAAACAGCTAACTCAGCTGAGCCCGCGTTAGCCCGGAGTCACTGTGGATTAACTCAGTGTTTAGAACTGACTCTCAGAGACAATAACACACATTCTCCTCCAGCACAAACACATTAACTATAGCCCTACCATCATCACCGCGCTCACAGTCCGCCCGGACACAACACCGCACACCACAAACACAAAGCTCGGCCCCGTCTCCTTCCGGGTTGTAGTGAGAACTAGAGCTGTTCGATTTCAGCCACTGTGGAGTCGACTCCGAGTCAGAGTGAGTCGACTCACTGACTTAATTCTACCATCATCATTGTATCCATTACTAGGTAGCAGAGTTGATTAGAAGATTAGGGCAGACATGGAATTTATAATTACTGAAATTACACATTATACAAAAAGTTCCATTCAATACTATTACATTTACTATATATAATTTTAAAAATCTGATATCAGGGGACAAAGACAATACAGTGTAAGCTGAGTTATTTAGTTCATATTTTGTGTACACCCCTATTTCTTAGTTGTCCAGTGACAGTGCTCCATCACCCAGACAAGCTGCTTTTTTATTTTCTCATCTTAGCAATGACTTTCTTACTACACTTCACCTGTCAGACCTCTAACTCTCCTCTTCTCTTTAGTCTATTGTCACGCTGAGCTAAATGCATTTCCCCATTTACCAATTGTTTACCAAAAAATCCCCCCACCCCCCTTTTAACAATATATGTTTTTTTTACAACATACTAATACATACATATACAGTTTTACAATAGTAAAATGACTTTTTTCAGTTTTTAGTTGATTTGTTTTCCTTAAAGGCACTGACATTTTGTACACGGGATTTTGTACCATTTATGGTTATTGACTGAATCTTAAGAACATTTAAATGCCAAATATAAAAGGGGAAAAATGGGAGTGTTCTAAAACTTTTGACCAGTGGTGTATATCTCAAATATTATTAACATTAAAATGCAATTAGTATAATTATTCAAAACTGATTCACTAAAGTGTTTTTTATTTTGGAAAAATACCAATAAGTTTATCTGGGAGAAGCACCAGTTATAGAATGATCCATTTATTATCTCTCTCTCTCTCTCTCTCTCTCTCTCTCTCTCTCTCTCTCTCTCTCTCTCACACACACACACACACACACACACACACACACACACACACACACACACACACACACACAGCTTGAGTGCGATTCAAAGAATCGACTCCCACAACTAGTGAAGACGAGAGCAGAACTGCACGAGCATGCGCGCGCGCCTTCACACATATTACAGCACACTCACTTTCACTCCATGTATACATATCAATAATAACAATAATGACACAAATTTTAAAATGTATTTTTATTTCAGTCACATAGACAATGATGATGAGTCCACCTGTAAAGAAGAGTTACATGAGCTATCTGAGTCTTGTCCTGTATGTCACCAGCACATGGAGCTCACTGTGACCTCCTGTGGTCTCACTTGTGAAACCTCGCACTGACCCACATTTCCAGCTGTTTCAGAATACCAGCAGCATCCACAGCAGAGCACAGCATCGGCTTGTTCATGAGGAGACTGAAGATAATGCTCGGAATGAACATATGAGCTGTGGCTGAATCTAGCCTTTAATGTTATTTTTATGTAATGCAGTTTTCTGTAATATAGCGCTGTAATTCTCAATCTAATCAATTTAACAGAACTCCCTCACTACAGTACCCAGCATGCTTTACACAAGTAGGTCATGAATCCAATGGGAGTTACTGCTGTACACAGCCAATCCTGACTGCTAGTCTAGCCACAGATATAAATAAGATTAAGTAGCAGTCCCAACAGAGTCTACAAATAGCAACAGCAAATAAACTAGCTAAGTAAAAAAAAAAAGATGGGTAAAATATACAATAAAGAATATATATATATACAGTTCATTCAGACTACGTTGCTTTTAAAAGCACCACCTTTGTCCATATATTGTACTTATGGTGGCCTCAAAGATTAAAGCATCACATATTACCCTAAATATTTAACTTCTTTGAATTTGTTTCAAAGAAAGTGATAATTGTAAATGTGTCATTTGCTAATCAGAGATGTGTGTACTATTTTCCTTTCTCATTTAAGGCAATGTGCCACGAATAAAATTATGTTAGGGCCATATATACTCTATACTCTAATCTCACATATCAGGACAGATGAAGTGATATTGTGGACCTACAGAAAAATGATAACATGCTTAGAAAAAACTCTGACTAACTTCCAATGAGAGCACACATATAATCCATTATGGTATAAGCTTGATCAAGAATGTGATTAAAATGTTCTTTGTTGTGTATCAGCTGGATCTTGTGGTCAATGTTTAACATTTTAAGTAGGTAAAAAATTATAAAAATACATACAGACACATAGACAGACAGAGACAGACAGACAAACAATTTATTGATCCTGAAGGGAATTTAGTGAATATTTGGACATTTTTGACAGCCAAAATTGGGTTTTGCAAAAAAGATTTGAAGCTACAAAAAAGATCTATAGCTGGGACATCGGCTATACGTCGGCTATACTATGATGGCTAAACCATTCTGGATTTATGTAGCTCCAAAACATCAGGCAGGTCATATGAGTGTTCCTAGTATAAGTGGTCAGTACCTACCAAAAAGGCCCCAAAGAAGGACAGCGAACTGGACAAAGTCAAGAACACTCCACCTCAAAATTACAGTACTAATGACCTACTGATAATGACTTTATACCAAAGAACACCTTCAAAGATCTTGGTAGACCACACCACAAATTGTCAGGTCACACGAGATTGCACTTAATTTAAGAAAGTTGGTGCTAATGTTAGGACTGGTTTGTGTATCAGGCCTTGGGGGGGTATCTACCCAAATTAGACTTGTCTGGAATGCATTTGACACTAACATACACTGTTTTAAGGGCACAAAAGATGAATAAGCTTCCTTGGTTTGATGTTTGCATACAAGTATAAAGTTGAAAATTTGGTATTTCCTGTTGTCCAACATTGTACTTGAACGTTGCCCAAGAAGTACAAGCCTAGACAATAAATATAGAACTGGGAGGACAAACACTGCCACAGGATTAGTGATCATGTTTTTCTATTATTTAACAACAAGATACAATATGCCTTTATGCCAATAAAGCAAGTAAACAGTAAAACACTCTGAGACTGATGCAGGACAAAATATCAGTAATGTCAAATAAGAAAGACAGTATTTAATTTGGATCATGATTTTAAGGAGGTTTAATCATACTACTAAAATCCTAAACATCATTTGGGGCCTATTTTTACAGATACTCTCATGGAAGACTACAGGAGAATGGGTTGTCTGTATAAGTGTTACATGAAATGTGGGATTCAAACATACAGTTTCATAAATATGTTTAAAAAAAAAAAAGGAACATTTTGGAACTTCAAATATACATTAATAAATATTTTACAGAGAATGGTCACAAATAGCTCAATAACAGAAAATAGAAAGTAATAAAGTTAATAAGAAAAAAATGCAGCTGCCTATATATTATGTGATGTAATAATCCACCTCTTTGCACACAAAGGTTTTTAAAGACAACCATAAAAACAGCAAAGACAACAATAAAAAGATTGCATATTTGGAAAGCTATAAGCCAGAACCTTTGCACAGCTGTACGAGTGAGTTCTCAAAGCAGAGGCCTTTTGGCATTAAAATGAAAGGTACAGTCAAGCACTTAGCGTTCAGCAAAGATTTCAATTTATTACAACCTGTATTAAAGGCTGATCAGCCCTGAACTGCCCTGTTGCTGTATTTCAACTGTTTAAGCCATGCTTTTGACTGTTTTTAAGCACACAGCAACACAGACAGTATCAGAACTACAGAACACATTCACTAAGATTAAAGAGACACTAATGTGCTAAAGAGTTTTAAGCTACTGGACTTAACAAATAAATGGTCAATTGAAGTCCCTGCTACAGAAGGCAAGTTAACTGGCTAAAGAGTCGATAAATCCAAGTAGGCTACTGTAGAAGTTACCACCTGCCTGAGAGAAAGGCTGACAAAACATCAGAACATTTAAAACAAGGTTCTTATGCCACATTTTGAAAAACAACAAGATTCCCATGTGGTTCTGTGAAAGATATCTGTGAATCGTTAGACACGTTTGGTTACATGGACATTGAACCATTCTTGAAGGCAATACAATGAGGCTATCCAATCATTTGGAAGCATTTACAGTCTACATCTCCTAAAACCGAAACCTGCAAACGATTTGGCAAAACTTACAGTCACAAAGTAGTGGTTAACATTTAGCTGCCACAAAAAGCCTGATTACCGCTTTTACCATGTGTTTTTGCTCACAATAGACCTGCTGCATGTACAAAATAACAAACACATACATAAAAGGCAGAACTAACTGTAGTTAGGCCTCAGTAGTTCCATTCTCCCAGGAAAAATACCCAATTAGATATGGTTCAATAACACAAACAAACAAGAAATAACGTCTTTACAATATGCCAACCGATGGAGAATTCCTGAAGAAAATTAAAATGCTAGGCAGTGACTTGCACTGGGTCAGGAATTACCTGGGTGTGCTCCACCCTCTGACAATATTCCGTTCAGTTCATTGAGAACATGAAAGTAAAAAAAAAAAAAAGCAGACCTGCATTACTAAACACATGCCAACACCTGTGCCCTGCAGTGTTTCACACTGACTGCCATACATATAGATGTTCCACACAAAGTGTTTGAGAGAATTGCATCAGATTTTTCCGATATTATTTAGAGTAAAGGCAACCAGAACAAATCATTTAGAAATAATGTGATTGTTGCCAACTTTACAAACAAAGGCAAATGTCGTTTTTTTGCTTGTGTCAATGCAAAGAGAGTTTATTCAAAGTAATTTAGAGCATTTCAATTGGTCAATTCATCTCATGTGGTCCACATAATGCAACAGCTACTGTGTCAAATAATGCAGAGAATTTGCTGGACAATAACAATATATGAATAATGTTGTCAACATACTAAAGTTATTGGTCAGGCAGATAGAAGCATGGGCAAAGTTTTGTCATTTCCCTTCTTCCTCAGATATTACTCAAGTAGTATGAAGTAAAGGCAAAAATAGACAAACACCTGAACCACTTTCAATCCATTTTCTGAGACAATGTGTGTTACTTTAAGTCCCAGACCATTTAAAATGATAAATCAAACTAATAGTCTTGGAGTGTGGAATTTGCAAAACCCCATCTGACTATAAACCAAGTACAACTGAAGAAAAGCATGTGGTGCTCTGTTGGTTTTCTAATAAGCAGAATCAGAAAGATAAGCTACAGTGACAGCAGTCAGTGACACATGTAACATTTACAACCATAATTATGACATCTAGAAATCATTACAATCATAGATGCATAAATCAAAAATGAGCAGACATTAAATGAGTCACAGATCTGACTATTCTTCTACCCAAGTGGAATTTGGGAATACTTACATTTCTAATCTGCCTAATAGAATTTAAAACAGTTTGCCAACAAGTGGAAGTTTAATGTTAAACTCCGATCTAATTTACATTTTTTTTTCACCATAAACAGTAATAATATCTAGTGGCCAGACTTTTAAGGCACAATTATAGACAAGGGAAGACGTATATGCTGGCCTTCATCCAAACTTGTGGTGACTGATGAACTAAATTCCATTTTTAATACTTTTTATACATTTTATTTGTATCGTCAGATCATGTTAAATAATATACATTGGTAATCAATGAAAACTAAAATATCAAAATACAGGCCACTGACATGCTGAATACTTAAAGAGCAGAGAATACAAAATGAGTTCAGCCAAGTGCTGCTACAAGACATTACTCATGTAGAAAGGTCCATAGATCACAACCTGCCTTAGATCTTTATAAGATACCTATAAAGTGACCAGACTGTTTCTTTAAAAAGAAATAGAGTTAAAGGTATGTTTAAAAGATACCTGTTTTTGCAATAAACCCTTCAAATACAACTGAAATGCCTGATCTCTTTGACTTGATATAAAAATCATAATATGTTGATCCATATTATCGCACCACTCCAACACATAATTTGGACATTTTCTTTTAAATGTATAAATTGTGTTTATATTGAGAGCGGACAAAGAGATAGGGGTGAGTTATGTAGGTTCAATTTTCAGTAGTGTACTTCATGACTTTTATATATTTTTAAATGAGATTAATGTAATATAGGCACAATAATTATTTTTGCCATTTGTATAGATGAATAGTGCTAATAAGAAAACACGTATGATTATTCCATCCCCATAGAGAATCTGTTTTGCTTGTTTATCCCTGTATATTTAAATTGTTTTTCTGCAGTGAGTATGCTACATTCATACCATGTTAAGCCTATAAATCTAGCAATGTTACTGAGGCAAAAAAGAAAAAGCCCTTATAAGTTCTTAGTAAACTAACTGTAGTTGGAAAATTATACTGATATTGCTAATATTGCCAGGCCTATGAATATTCAGCAATGTTGTAGTCATTAATGTGTGTATTTGATTATGACTTTACTTAAGCTGTTTTCTCCTTCATTTTATTGTGATGCTAACAAGAGCAAATTTTATTTTGCTCACCCTTACTCACATTTTTCTATCTTCTTAAAACACTGTTTGTTTCTGCAGAATGGCAGGTGTTGGCAGGTCTTATGAATATATTAAATTTACAGTTATAAAAAAAGATCAAAAGATGGTAAGAAAGACAATATGAATATCTGCTTTAAAATTCTGAGTCTCTGTTTCAGGAGTTCTTACTCTAGTTGATCAATCTGTGTCTCCGAGTCATTGTTATTGGTCTTCTCTTTCTCTGTGTCCTGCTGCATGCTCAGCTGCAGTTTGCTCAAGACATGCAAGTCTCCTGTCTGTAGGACTTCCATGAAGAGGTTTGTGTGCTCACGAAGTTGATCCAGTTCAGTCTGGGTTCGCCGGTTCTGTCGAATCAACTCTTTAGTGCGGAGAGTAATGTCCAATAAGCCAGATTTACTGAGAATGTTGTAGGTGTTGCAGAATCGTTTCCGCTTGTTGCTGCTGTTGTCAGAGTCACTGCTTTCACTAATGCCATCCTTGGAGACCGCTTGTGGACGAGGCTGTAATGCCTTGCTATGCAAGTCTGCGGATGCTGAAGTGAGCTCCAGCCGTCCATTAGCTGGCCTTTCAACACCAGGACAACTGCCAGTGTTGGTATCTGTGAGTGTGGGATGTGGCTGAGGCGATGCTGGCACATGCCTGGTTGGTGGAAGATGATTTGATGTTGAGGAGCTAGAAGAGGCACAACTCTGTAAACATTGCTGTTTATCTTGCTGTGGCTGATCCCAGGAACTGGAAGATGAACTGGAACTCTTCACTGAAGCAGTGGTGCTGGAGCTACTGCTGCTGTTACTAGTGCAGTTACTTCGTGGGCTGTCTCCAGGATGAGGAGCAATTTTGGGATAGGATTTCAGAATAGGAAGGTACTTCTTGTGTCTTCGACGCTTACTGGCAGGTCCTTTTGGCACTGTACCAGCTCTCTGGGAGACCACTGGTTGGAGGAAGACTACTTGTGGTTGCTGAACAACCTCAACAGCTGGACTGAAGCCCCAGGGCTTCATAGGGTTAGGGTTCTCACCAGGCTGTTAAAAAGTGAAACAAAAATTATAATATTTAAAGAATGTTTGATTAATATGGAACTGCACTGCAGAATTGTAGCTGGCATTGTGATACTGTAGTAAAATGATGACACACATGGCAAAGTTCAATGTATTATTTTATAACACTGTGCTAATGGATGGGAAACTTTTGCAGAAAACTGCAAAGTAAAAGGTTTAGCTAAGACACAAGGACTGGTTTTGCTCTCTCGTGACAAACAAAGAGTTTTTTTGTTTTGATATCAATCCTGTAGAGGACAATCCAGCAATAACAATATATTGTGCAGTCATAAACACTCACCAATAAAATGTCTAATTGCTTTACTTGCTTACACTTATAATTTACACTTTATAAGGCCTGTAAATATCATAAATCAGTAACTGTATATACATAATCAACTAGAATGTAGACCAAGCTGCAACACTGGCAAAAATATTATTTCCACTTTATTACTTTAAAAGATTATTTCCACTGTAAAGTAAATGCAAAATATTTTGTTTACTAAAACTGGGGGAAACTACGAACATTGCTGTTTTCACATTTTTACATGACAAACATGTCCACAAATTTGTTGTTTCTATTACAGTTAAAAATTTGTATCTCACTAATTTACCTTACAAATAACAAATGTAATTTTAATTTACCTGTTTGAGAAGAACATTGTTCATAAAGATCATAGGGGACAAACTCTGAAAAGATCCACCCATGACAGCCAGTTGAGAAGGCTGTGACTGTGAACCCCCCGGTGCCGGAATCCCTGTTCGAGTTGCATTTTCTGCATCTGTGCGATCAAGCGTACTCAGATGCTCAGAACCAGCATCTACAAAAATAAAGAGACAAACTAGTATGAAGCCAGAATAACAAAGTTGTGGTTTCTTTACAAACATTTAGCAATATTTTCCAGTCCAGACCTGAGAAACCTGAATCCCTTTCAGAATCTGCGTTCTTGTTCAGTCTCTTGGTTTTGGATTTGCACACAGTCCTCACAACATCTTCCTTCATCTTTCTGCTCATCCTGGTCCCACCAGTTGGGTCCGTCACACCAATCTTAACCTCTCACAATGAGAGGTAGCTTTCTGAAACTAAGAAAACTCTGATTAATGAGTGTGAAAGTATGACAATGACAATGCAGCAGGTAAAAAACGTAACACATTTTAGGCTGAAATAGATTTAAACCATAGTTAGTTAATCTGCAGTCTTAATGCTATAATATTTCACAAATTTAAGAAACCCACTTTTTCAAAATTGAGGAATAATGGAAAGGTACCAACAACGTCATATTATTATAAACATACTGATTAGTATGTGTAGTTTTACTGATAAATTGATTGAATCACAGAGAAGGTTGTGCTTTATTGTTGTCAATACCGATGACTGTCTGTACTTGACCAGCAGCCAACTAGATAACACTGCATAAACTAACGCCAGGCTAACTAGATAGATCCTGCATAAATGCATGATGTTAGCTAAGTCTCTCATCCTAAAATAAGTTATATCGCCGAGACAGGTGTACGGGTTGCCAATATCAAATGCAAAATACAAACTGAATTTGTGTAGAAACGAACCATCTAAATATAGGTTAGCGTTAGCGAACACAGCTAAAGAAACGGCAGTTAGCTTTCTGCGATCTTATGATCTAAGTTAAATAAACAGATCACAATTAACCATGTACTGTAGCATCTCGCATTGTTAGCAGGTTTATGGAGATGTTTAACTAAATAATACTAATAATGACTGTAGTTTATTACTTACGAATATTTCTCTCATTCGTGCTCTAGATTAGACTCTAGGAATTAGCGTTGCTAGGCTAGCGCTTGTAGTTAGCTAGCCGTGCTGCCTAGTTTGGCAGTTAATAGCTAACGCTAGCTAAGCTAACTAGCTAGCAACGCTTTTAATTAAGGTGTCCTGTCGAGTTGTGATACCTTGTCAAACAGTGCTACTCTAGAGTATTTAATTTTCAAAAGATAAAAATACTAAAAAAACAACATATTAGACAGCATATTAGAAAATACCCCCAGCAGAAGCCTGTGTAATTTTAGGATATGTGGATAGGCTAAATCTCAGTATCATGTGGCTAAAGTTAAAAACTTTAGGTCATATACTTGACTATAACCCGTATTTTACCAGTTTTTTAGTTTATTATTTTTACCTTTCATTGCCATTTTTAACTGGTATTTGCCGTTTTTTTATATATTCAAGCAGGTTGTTTAATGCTCCCAATAAAAACTTAAGGAGTTGTCATGAAAAACATGAAAACGGTACAAAGAAATGTGGCGCATGCGCAGTGCCGTAAAGAAGCACGTATCGATGGGCAGCATAACTCGACAGGACACCGGCCCTAAACGTAACCTAGATACGCGTTAGCCCTCGCTAGCGTCACTTAGCTGAGATACCACAGACTTTCTGAACACTGTGTTTGTTGGGCATACAGACAGCTAAATTTAAAGCTTAGCTAGCTAACATGTTTATCCACCTGTCTGTCTATCTAGTTTAGCCACAGGGCACTTGCTGAGCGTTGGTCCCACCCGCCTGTCTGGGCTTCAGCTGTTTAGCAGCACAGTCTGACTGTCCGGGTCGATTAACTGCTCAAACTCAACACAACAACACATCTTATACATATCTCACCCCGCGCTCTGAACAGGTGAACATGGGTTTCTCCGCAGCCCTACCTGCTCTCTCGGCTGCTTCTCTCGGTCTCCCCGCCCGCCTGTCCGTCTCTCTCTCGTCGGTCACGTAGCGTAAACCTCTCAGTGAGGAGTACACGATACTGTACACGAGACCGGAGAGTACCGTAGTCCGGCGACACCCCCACACACAGCTGCGCACATGCCGAGGGGAGACACCCGCCTTCAGCAGACCCCCCGCACACAACACCCACGCCGTTAGAACCGCCGCAGAAACACACATTCACTCATAATAACATTTATCACATGTAATTTCTAACAATCACAGCGCAGTTTTCATCTTTTCTCCCTCCTTGTTTATAAGCGCTCCTTATTTGGCACAAATGGGCGGGGCCAACCCGTCAAAAAAAGCGAGCCTACGTCAATGTTTGTGATTGGCTGTCCCCGCCCCCCGCGGCCCGTCGCGCTCTGCTATTGGTCAGCGCCGCAGACCTTCAGCTGGAAAACGTGACAGCGGAGTGAATGTGTGGCAATCTGAGAACATAGTGTTCAACCGCAGAGCGGCGTCGTTTGGCCACTGCCTGCCTGGAGTAATTGAGATGAGGACCAGTAAGAATATAGCTGGATTACATAACAGTTTCGAGGCATGGTCTTAACTTAACCTTTAGGTAAAGGCAGAGCCACAGACTAGCCAACACTTAATCCCCTAACTCTTAATGTCCAGCCCTCTCACTGAGTGAAACTGAGCCTCATAAACCCATTATAAAGGTCCTATTACTGTATTATTGTTATACAGACACTCACCCTCATGCCATCACAACCCTAGTGGTTGGATTCCTGCATTTATACTAGACCTCAGCTGGCACACCCTAAAACAGCCAAAAGTTTTACATGCTACTGTAAAACAAGCAGAAAAATGGATTACTGCCAGCCCTGTCTTCAACAAAACTTTTTCAGCATGTTAATTTAGGCTAAAAGGAAGGGAGCATACCTCAAACATTGCAAAAATTGCAATCTCTTAAGTATTTTAAACTTCTAAAGGGATCTAAAAAAAACTTTCCACAGTGTAGGCTGTCCAAATAAACAAATCAGTGGAACAGTAATGAATCTTTTTTTTTTTTTTTTTTTTAGAAATAGCCGACCCACCAAAATACATCCCAAAGTGCTGCAGCAGCCTATTCAGGATGATCTAAAAAACTGAGAAGAAAAATGAAGTAGGGTTACTTAGATTAGATAAGCAAAATAGTGGACAAAAATAGCATTCATTGACTAAATGGTGATGAACTCCTGCACATTGTTCAGTTTTACCATATTTTGCGCACTTAAAATATGAAAATAGACCAGATAATAGACGTGTCCCTTATAATATGGTGCGCTTTATAATGTGAAAAAAAAACAGTAAGTCATTTTAGCCCATTTTTCCAAACTATATGCTTAATATTTCAGCATTTCCCCAGCTGTCCCAGATTGAGAAGTGGGATTAAGATCTGGTGATTTTTCTAGTCAAAGTACTATTTACTTCTGCTTCAACATGAAGCGCAAAGTTAGCATAATCAGGGTCAGATTTTTAGGAAGAACTGTGCATATATTAAACTACACAAAAATACAATACATATTAAATTCCCTTTCTGTAAAAGTGGTTAACTGTCCAATCATATAAGCTGTTTAAAATGTGCAAAACAATATCTTATAAATAAATTACTCATGTAGTCTGGAAACACAAGGTCATTCACTTTATTTATGCAAACTTCCATTTGATGCCACGGTACAGTGGTGCTTAAAAGCTTGTGAACCCTTTAGAATTGTCTTTATTTCTGCATAGATTTGAAAGTATTATACATTTATCTGATTCAAATCAAATTAAAAGTCCTAAAAATAGATTAAGAGAACCAAATCAAACCAATAACACATATGATTTAGTCATTTATATATTTAGGAAAAATATCCAGTAACATATCTGTAAGTGGCAAATTCTTGTGAACCTTTTTGCTTTCAGTGTCTGGTGTGACCCGCTTCTGGTCAGTAAAATGACCATGTGTAATATTTGTTTTATTTAGATCTCTTCTACTTTTGAGACTTGTGTGAAAATTTGATAAAGTTTTATGTCAAATTTATGCAGAAATATAGACAATTGTAAACGGATCACAAACTTGTGAAGAGCATTGTGATGTTCAGTTTCATCAATACTGCTCAGCACTAGACCTGAGCTTATTACAAATGATAATATCAGTTTTCCCCTTTGTGAACATTATTTGTCCTTTTCACTTCCACAGCAGAGTCAACTACTACAAAGAGACAACAAGGTACCAAAGCAGACAGGAACAGAGGAATTCAGCTCTGCCAGTTCCTTCCTCTTGACAACGCTTCTTTGTCAGTGAACTGCGAGGGCAACGCCCTGGAGACAGACAGCTGAAGTTCTTGTCATAATTTATATCCCACATGCGTCTGCTTATTGTCCATTTTCACGAGTGATGGGCAGAGCTCATGTCCATCTGTGTTTGTGTTAAAGATGAAAAACAGAGAGTGCCTGGGAATTCTCATACTATCTATGATGATCAGGACCCCTAAACAAACAAAAAAATGATGCATAATGAAAAGCTTCACCCGATCACATTCACACTTTATGCTCAGGTTTGCAAAAACTCTGCTCATCCAGTGTTTAATCCAAAATCAAGAGTAGCAGTAGATTTCATTGTTTTTCATTGTAAAAAGTGAAATAAAAAATATCTTGCTTAAAATATATATAAAAATAATTTTTAACATTTGTTGTGTAAAATCGGGATATTTTTACTCATTTAGCTTTTCACAGTAACAGATATTTTGATCTTTGTGGTCAGATCGTAGCGTTTAGATTACCCACTGATCACTTTGTGTTGCTGATTTCTTCATCAGTATAATATTACACTAAAATTTGAATTAACTGTTGACCCTGTTCAGTAAACTCAACAGTGTTTTACCATTCACTTTTCACCACCAGGGGGCAGTTCAGAGCTTACTTGGAAAAGTTTGCTTCTTTCCTCCTTCCATGTTTCCCTTTTTTTCTTCTGCGCGGGCTACCGATCCTCTGTCTGAAATAGCAGAAAAAACTAGATAATAGATATTTGTACTTTTTGTAAAGTGGTTTAAATCAGGAATATTTATCGAGGAAAAACGAAACTACCCACCTTTGATTTCTTCTGTGGCTCCGTTTGGGTCTAAACATGACAAATATCATTAGATTAATGACAAAATAAATAACAGTGAGTTTCAATTAAAGGTTCTTTAAGGAGATGCTTGAGTTCCATACCTGCACTCACACGAATGATGCTCTAAAAATGAAAGCTGCACATACTGCCTCGTCCTCTGTGCTGGGCTTATCCTCACCAGCTGAAAGCAAAAAGATATATAAAGGAGTAATAAGGACATTTGAAACAGGTAAAACTGCTGCATTAAGGACAAAAGTAAACATGATTCAGACCAATGACTGTCCTATTTACACAACTCAAAACAACAATACTACTACTATTACTGCTACTACTACTACCAATAATAATAATAATACTAATAGCACCACATAATTTATACAATTATTTAAATTATTAGTGTACAATTATATGGTGACAGTATATTACAATGCACAAATAATAAAAAGTGACAGGCTTTTCCTTGCTCTTAGGCTTCAACTGGCTCACTACCTATATTAACCTTTATTGACAAATTACTTTAATACAATTCAAATTTTAAGTAATTCCAGTTTTTAAGCAGTCAGTATTGGCATCCTTGAGCCAATAATTTTGGTTATTACAAAATCCAGACTGTTGATTATTAATGCATGTTATTAATGTTGCCACTTTTTATTTAGTCCTTTAATCATTAACTATCAATAAACACTCCCACACCCAACAACTTTAAAACGTTATAAATAAACCAAATTAAAGTTCAAATACCTATATAAAATCAGTTTTATGTTTTTAATTAAACACTCTTAAGTGCTGGTAGTAAATAATATAGTAATAATAATAGAGACCAGAGGGATCCAGTCCAGAGAGCCTAATACTACAATCATATGTTATGGTGATGGATAGCCATAGTTAACAACTACATCAAGTCAATTAAAGTAATATGCACAAGATCAAATGATCAAATAATTAACAGTTATGAGGCGAGATAATCGATTGTGGAGAAAACATAAATTGTCATAACATCCATTGGATGCCAATGTAATTCATTTAGTCATTTTGGAGCATTTATTACTGTCCTTTTAGCAGGAACCTCTACATGAAACAGAGCATGAAAGCTCTGTTGAGGGATTGAGGTTGATCATGTTAGTAGACCAGCAAACTATCGCACTCAAACAAAAACATACTCTGTACTGCTCAAGATCTCTTACTCAGCTCTACCAGGTTAAACTGGTCATGCTGTTTTTCAGTAAGGGTTTCATTTTTATGTGTGAATTCAGTGGGTACATTTAATAGTGCACAATAGCAATTAATGATGAAAAACGGTACCTGCATTGTAATGTTACGTGTAAGGGTAGGGAAGCACTCTAGTTTTTCATCATTACAACAGCCAGCACAACGCTGTAGTGGCACACAGCCAGGACTGAATATGTGCTCCACACCGCCTGGGTACTCGTGTTCCACTGATACCATCTTCTCCAGGGAGCGGCACAGGCTTCGAACCCAAACCTCATGAAACAGCATCACTACAACAGCAGACACCATAATTTTATTATGTGTTACACTGATAAGACATAATATTACTGCTATATAACTATGAATGAAGCATAAAAAGAAATGCTAATTCAGTCTTTGGACCACTCTGCCCTAATCTAATGCTTGTTTCCTTAGCACATCTGATCCCAGCAATGGAAAACTAAAAAAAGCTATAAAAAGTATAAAAAGTCTATTAGAAATATTATCTTTTCAATAAATCTATTTACTTTAATTATAACTTGTTAGAAGACACAAATAATAATAGGAAAACTAATGTAACAGATTAAGACAGTAGTATTATGAGCAGGCAAGCCAGAAACTAGCATATAAAAAGGTGGTTATTTTAGTTTTACTACAACATAACAGAATTATGTGATGAGCAGGGTAGTTAAATGCATATTGGGGAAGCTAACTTAATAAAACGAATACTTTATTGCAAATACACAGTCAATAACCGATCAAAGCCTGAAACCCATTGCCATCACCTGATACTGGGATTCTTGTCTGATAGTGTTTTGCCCACCCTTTACTGAAGCTTTTTTCAGTTCCTGTGTATTCTCAGGGTGTTTTACCCCCAAAGTGAAATTTATAATATATTAAGGAAAAATACTTGACTTATTTCAGAACAGTTACTCAAATTGACAATCCATTAAATTAAATTTAAAATGATCTTAGTTTGTTTAATTACGTTTAAACCTCTAAAGTCGGGGGTGAATGATGCAACTGTAAAACCCACACGGCTTTTCTGATTGTGCATGTGCTCAAATTAATGCTGAACTTTAAGCACATATTCATTGTTTAATTTCAATTCAATAAACAAACAGATTTTTTATGTTCAAATGTGCTTAAATCTAAAAGGGTATACTCATCCTGAACTGAACAGAGATGCGAATCTAAAACAGTTTTTATTTTATGTTATTTCTGTGATCTATGTAAACCGCAATAGATTAATAATAATTGAAACTAACTTATAATGTAATATAATGTAAACATTAGTGGGAGTTCTATAGCTTATATACACTCATTGTAAAAACAACAGAAGAAGAAGGAGAAGTAGATGTTGCAACCAAATTAAAATGATATGTGTGAGAGTAAGGACTTGGAAATTATTATAATATTCATTATAATACATACATTCATTGGGGACACTGTACAATTAAATGGAGACTGGAGTTCATGGTCGGGCTGCCTCTATGGTATATCTAAAGATGAGCTGCAATATGGTTAGGCATGGAGACACACAGGTCCCATATGTGTGTGGGTGAGCATTATCCTGCTTAAAAATGCAGGTTGGAAGACCTACCATGAGAGGCAACACATTTAGTAACATTGTCACCATATTCCCTCATGTCACTACTACCAGGGATGACTAACTGTCAAATGGCTCCCAAGATCATCACAACAACAGTGAGACCGGAGTGTTTCTCCACAGCAAAGGCAGGCACAAAACACTCTCTATGAGGCCTCCAGAACCTAGATTTATTACTAAAACAATGCAGTTTCAGCCTGTTGCAGTCCAGAGGCTGGCTTATGTCTTAATAGTGGGCAATCTGTCAAACTGACCATTTGCTTTTCTAAGTCCAATGATGTACTGTCTCTCAAAGTCTGACAACTGAAAAAAATCTCAGTGAGTGTGAAGAAAGTCCTCCTTTTTATCATTACATTTGGTATAAATGTAACCAATGTAAACTGAACTAAAACAACCAGTATTAAGCTGGAGTCTGAAAGCAGAACAATGTTGAATCAGAATGGAGCCGATAAGCCTTGTGCTAATGTATGAGGTGCACTGTGAAAGGCACCTAATGGTCCTGTCAGAGCAACTCATTAGCTCGACCGATAGAACTGAAGTAACGTAAAAACCATTACAATAAAATGTTTACCTTTAGAGTGGGGTGTGCCGACAGCTTTTGAAACCTACAACAAAGAAAAAGTCAACCTAAAACGAGCTTCATGGAGAGTATCACCAACAGGACATGTTTATTTTTGTACTTCTGTGTGCACACACATGTTGACCGGTGGAGGTGGGACTCTGTGTTAAGTACATGAGCACTGACATCCACTGAGCAGGAGATAATAGAATAAATTATGCAGAAACAGGAAGGGAATACCTAGTGAACAATGTCAGATTGCTGATTGTTCTTGTGCGCTGAACCAAGCCTGACTCAGGGTTTCCCAGTATTGGCCAGTGGACACACATGGCCCACATCCATTGTCAGGAGGATTTGCGAACAAACACGTAGAAAGTGTAAACTAATTAGGGCAAGCAGAGACTCAAATTGCTGCAAAGTAAGGGGCATTAAGGGGTTGGAACTAACATTAGCTAGGGGATGTGCAAATTGCCAGCCACACTCTGAAAAGAAGACTGGGTGCCCTGTGTCATGCCACAAAAGAAAGGCCCACAGTATTTATTTACACTGCGGCTTACACTGGAGCACTGAAAAGCCTACATTTAACTCTGTGACTGGTCTTTGATTAATAAACTGCAGATCAGACAAGATTTAGAAGATTGTACAAGATGGTTCAGCATGGTTACTGCATGGACACTGATAACCACATGCACACACATGCACATGCAAACTGTAAACATCATATAGAGATTTATATCTCAAATGTAGTCAAAGCTACAGTCATTTAAGGAAATAAACACAAAATTCTTGGTTGAATTGTACACATTTAAATAATGTGCTTTAAACTGCACAATCTATTGTTTAAGCATCATCATCACAATGTGTGAATGTAGAATAGTGACATTGCAGGAAGCACAATGTCACACAATTCAGATTAAACAATACATGCCATGGTTCAACTTGCGACTTGATAGAAAATATAATCAGCACTGATCTCATTTTCCATTACATACACTACCAGTCAAAAGTTTGGACACACCTTCTCATTAATAGTTTTCTTTTTTCACAGTTTTTCACAATTTTGTTATTTATTTCCTTTTGTAGATTAATATTAGAGACATAAGACAAAAGACATATGGAATTTTGTAGTAAACAAGGGTTTGTCATCCACAATCCCTTCCCTGCAGGCACATAACAGTATAAGACGTTATCCTGACATAACATTTTTGGTCATCTGATGTCATGACCAACATTCAGCATGAAATAAACGTCTTTGACATTGGCAGCCATCTGGGTTGACTTAAACCCAAAAGAGATGGGTAATTTGGTGATTTGGGATGAGCTGGAGCTTAGCATGAAGGAAAAGCAACAAATATTGTTGACCACCTACAGGAACTCCTTCAAGACACTGAGAAAACTATTCCTTGTGACTCTCCCTCATGAATCCACTGAGATTAAAATACCAAGAGTGAGCAGATCTGTCTAAATGTGGCTATATGTAGCATAAAAAGAAAGAAAATACACTGAATGAGAAGAAGTGTGTCCAAACTTTTTACAGGTAGTTAAATCTCCCAGAGAAACATTATATCGGCCCAATATAATTACCATCAAATATAATTTTTAAGGGTACATCAAAATTATTTTTTTTTGGCAAAAACAGATCTTCACAAATGGCACAGTTCTGTATACATTATTCTGTCTTTTCACTAATTTGGTTTAATGCCAAAGGTGTTGTGTATGCCATTTCAACCAAATATTTTACCCCAATACTGGATACACAGGTTGCATTATTAATATGACATGCTGGATTTTTGTTAACTTGCTGTATTTTGGTAGAAATATTTTTTTAATATCACAATATATACTGCAGAACAACAAAATGTTGCAATGTCAAGCTTTTGTAAATTTTGTGCAGCCCTAGTTTTAACTAGTTAAAAGTTTTGAGAAATGTTGCTTCATTCCAGACTGCAGAGAGGACATCATGTGCATTTAAAGTTACACCCAGCTTTACAATATGGAGGCAGTGCATTAGTGAACCATGTGTGAATTTAATCTCCAGTTATATGATATTTCCTGGTGCAGAGTTATAAAACTGATGATGACTTATAAATTAGCTATGCAGCACAGTCACCTAATCACCTGACAAGCTAACTACAGATTAGTCCTCTGCTATAGTCCACTTGAACAAAGTTTTTTTTGTTTATCTATATAATTTTGTTAAAATAAATAGTGTTTTAACAGCTCTGGAAAAAAAAGGCCATATAAAAATGATTTTATTTTTTTATTTTTTACCAAATTGAAAATCTCTGGAATATAATCAAGAGGAAGATGGATGATCACAAGTCATCAAACCAAGCTGACCTGCTTGAATTGTTGCACCAGGAGTGGCATAAAGTTATCCAAAAGCAGTGTGTGAGAATGGTGGAGGGGAACATGCCTAGATGCATGAAAATTTGATTAAAAACCAGGGTTATTACACCAAATATTGTTTTTTGAACTCTGAAAACTTTATGAATATGAACTTATTTTCTTTGCATTATTTGAGGTAAAAAAAAATTCTGTAGTTTATAAAATTACATTTTACTGAAACATATGCCTGCACAGGCACGTAACAGTAATAGACGTTATACTGACATATAATTTTTTTGTCATCTCACGTCATGACCAGCGTTCAAGGTGAAATTAACGTTTATTGACGTTGGTGGTCAGCTGGGATACCTATAAATAGCAAAATCAGAGAAACTGATTCAGAAACTGAAGTGGTCTCTTATTTTTTTCCAGAGCTGTAAACATATTTTATTTCTAAATGGTTCCAAATAACTTTAACTACATAGGTTAAAAGGTCAGTAAATGAACAGATACACAGTTAAACACAGTAAATGTATTAGGCGTGGTCTGGTTTCGTACCTGTAGGTGTGGTAGGTGGAGCAGCAGTGTGGTGAGTACCTGTATTATACCGGAGAATCCGCTCATACTGAATCACACGGCAGCGCCAGAGACAGGTCCAACACCGTCCAGCCTTCATCCAGATATATCCACAGCGGAGATTAACCTGTATAACTCGGACTCGGACTGTGTACCGAACCGGCGCAGAGTGAGGAGTGCAGGCGGGAGCGGGTCACTGATAATGGACTTAAAACTGCCTGTAGTAACACACCCTGCTGAGACTGACTGAGACCGGGCCAAGCCCACCACCACCATCCTTCATCCCCCCACACACACCACACACACATCACCAGCACTGTCTGACCACAGCATACACTCTACAGCTCCAGACATCTCCTCCTCCAGCGCTTCTCCTGATATTAGGGGTATAAATACAGTTTCCCATTGTGCTGCAGCTATACAGCCTCTACCGTTCTGGGAAGTTTTTATACAAGAAGCTGGAACTCACACACCCCATTCCTGCACTACTGCTTGGTCATACCCACTTTAATCTTTGCTACAAGCGTTTCTTTTATTGTTGATGATTATGGCTTATAGCCAATGAAAATCCAAAAATCAGTGTCTAAGGAAATTTGAATATTATAAAAGACCAATTGGTACTCTTGGTAGTGTGGGCAGTGAGCCAAGTCCTGCTGGAAAATGAAATCTGCATCTCCATTCAAGTTGTCAGCAGAGGGAAGCATAAAGTGCTGTAAGATTTTTGTGAGTTTGGACTTGATCTAACACAGTGAATCAACACCAGCAGATGACATGGATCTTCAAACCATCACTGATTGTGGAAACTTCACACCAGACCTCAAACAGCTTGTCTCGAGACGGTGTGTCTCTCCACTCTTCCTCCAGGCTCTGCTCCCTTGATTTCCAAATAAAATGCAAAATTTACTGATGATCAGTGATGGTTTGAAGAGCCATGTCATCTGCTGGTGTTGATCCACTGTGATATATCAAGTCCAAAGTCAGCGCAGTGTTTTCCCGGAAAATCTAACAGCACTTAATGCTTCCCTCAGCTGACAACTTTAATGGAGTCAATTAGTGTTATATAACATTCAAATTTTCTGAGACTTTACGCTTAAAATAGATCACTCTGTATTTAAAGTGTAAAGTAACTTTTCAATGATATTCTATTTTTTTAAGATGCACTAGTATATTTTAGTAAAATCTATATTTTATTTTAAGTGTGTTGTTGGCTCATGAAGCATAACACTGGTTGTTCCTTCAACATAACAAACAAACTAACCAGGTTTATTTGTCTTAAGCCAACTACAATGCTTTGACTTTAATTTTAAGAGTTAAATAAAGCTTGTTAAATTGCTTTTTAGCATATGAAGTCATTATGTTTCAGTTTTCTTACAGTGTATACTGATTAAATTTACAGCATAGTTGATGCTTAGGTTCATTTATGGCTGTTCTTTCCCATTTTTCTCAGCAATCCTTTTCTAAAATGATTACATGTCCCATGACTTTTGCCATGTCCTATGAAAGATAAATATTGCTGCATTGACCTGTAAGATATACATCTGTTGAATGTAGATGTGATTAGAGCCAGAGTCTACCAAAAAAAGCAGATGTCATTTTAGGATCACTCCTCACTATGTAAACGCAGCCTTAATTATGTGGTGCGGCTAATCCGACCCTTCAGAGCTACTCAACAGTGGATCTCTCAGATAGTAGGTGAAGGGTGATTGTCTGTCACCCATATCATCATTGGAAACAAGGAAAATCCTTGTAATACCATAGACACAAACACAAACTCTCCTACTTCTCCTTGCCTAGTGAGTTTAAGGACTCTGTGGAATGAAGGAGTGTTCCTCACTGACATGTGGCTCTGCTTTAAAGGAGATACAAGGTGATAAGGAGGCTCTGCTTTGGACAATGAACATATACAGAATGCTCAGGAATGTAAACAACCAGGAGACAACTGTCCACTCTAAAGCAGATATAATGCTGTTAGCTATAAATAAGCAGTTTACAGACTCTGAAATGTTACTAAATTTGTAATGTACTGCCTTCATTAATCTTTAAACTCTAAAACTAACCATTAGTTATGTTTTGAGTGACATTGAGCAATCACATCACACAACTCACTGATGTTCACAAGTATGTTCACTCATAGCAAAATAAATGTGGTAAAATAAAACATGCTTCTTTTAAAAACACTATTTTGGACTGATTAGGACAGTCAGTCTCTCTTTTTTGTGTGATTGTACCTGTAAACTAGAGCATTTCACAGAACTAAAGACTACAATGGCTCTCTTTGATGTACAAAGAGTAGAGCTGTGTTGAAAGACAGTTTTTGTGTTATTGGTGTTGACATTGAAGCAATCTGACAGGAAGGGGCCCAGCATTGGATTCTCTTTGTGTATTATACCCAGTTTATGTCTGCTGCATTACGCAGGCTAGCACAGCATTTGTGTTACTGGCTATTACTTAAGGTTACACATTCAGCTCCTACACTACGTGCCCAGTGTTGTGAATATAAAATGGTTTTGGAACTAAATGGGTGGATCTTAAGGCTGTGTTTTATAATTTTATATCACAACATTATTCAGTTTGCTCTTCATACACGGACCAAAAGCTTATCTAAAGAGAGAACTCATCCTACATTTATAAAATGTACCACAAAAACACAGTATTAAAACTGCTTTAAAAAGGAACAGAATGCTACACAGTTAAAGTGTTTCTTGACTCTGATTTTGGTTTTCTAAAAGTACCCTATCATTTTAATATTCGCTAGGAAAAACACCCATGGTATTTATTTTAGTACTCGTATTTTTCACACTATAAACTGCACCGAATTATGAGGCACATTATCAATAAACTTATATTTTCATACAAAAGGCACATTTTGTGACACTAGTAAGAAACAGGGGTGTCGACATGTTTTCCTTCTAAATCAGCAGGTCTCACCACCCAGCTACACAAAATAAACAAAACTGAAATTCTTAAAAAAATAAAATAAAATCTTTTAAAGTCAAACGATTGCTGGATGTTTCCATTTTTATACAGTAAGCATACATTTTCAGATTTCCACTGAGACTGGGTGCAGCAGCATTAGCATTAGCAGCTACCAGCTAGAGCTAGCCCCGGTTAGCGGCTAATGCCAACCGACAGCGCTACACTGAGAAGCCCTGATTGTTCCGGTAAGCCAGAGTGCTATTAGCTAGCGGTTTGTCCCGCGTAGCTTGTTTCAGGGCAGTCCGATAATACTCACCTCTGAATGGGGAAAGAGTTGGCGCTTAGTGGCTAATGCTAATGCTGCTCCAGCAGTGCTCGTTGGGGTTAGTAGCAGGCTAAAGGCCGATAGTACTTCTGAACAGCGAAAGAGCTAGAGCTTAGCGCGGTTAGTGGCTAATGCTAATACTGCTGTAGAACTAAACTGAAACTCCTGTATAATGCTGTAGTTCAGCAAATGTTGGTTTATGTTGCTTAAATGTAGCTTCTCCACACAAATATCTGTATACCCGCAACCCATAACATTGTCTTTACAACAGCTACACACCAGTGACACAAACAGTAACAACAAAGAAACGTTGGAATGTTTGTATTTATTAATATGCTCAATAATATGAGAGTCCATGGTTTCTTCTGAATGTTCAATATTTACCTACATTTTAAGTATCTGTAATGTGAATAAGTTAGCGTTAAACTTTTAAAGCACTGACACAGATTATACAGTAATAATAGTACACATGCAATGAAGAAAAGAAACAGTTAAGCAACACATACACCATTATGTTCAATCAGTGTTTTAAGTTCTTGTCTGTTACACCATGACCATGTGATATTTTTATGTGTATGTCACAGAACTCTCAAAGGGCAAATATGATCATAGTTGTCTTGGAGATAGTGTGATAGTGACTGCCCCCTACTGGTTGTTCTTGTTGTTGGCAATTCTGTTAAATGTAAGTATGCATGGGGTTTCTAATGATGCAAGTCTCTGTGTCTCAAAAAAGAGACAGATTATTTTTAGATTATTTCTCTGTAGAGTAGGCCCTCTTCATGAGTGGTGGGGGTGTTTTTCCTGGGTCATAGAGTGATTCTGGTGGAGGGCTGCTGAGGGAGCACCAGTCAGGAATGCGGCCTGTTTGGTTGTAGTAATCTCTGGAAACTGATCGACTGCCCAGGATGTCCTGCAATGCTCCAAATATGGCCCCTGCATATGCAGACACAGAAAATGGTTTAATTTTTTTTTTTTTTTTTAAATTTTAAAACAACTTTACATTTTGAAACTCTGGTTTAACAGATATAATTAGAGGCTATAATCTCTCACCTCCTAGCCAGGCAGTACAGTTGGGCTTGGCTGGTGGACTGTGAAGGCGAAAGCTCTTGGTAGCTAGAGCATCACAGTATTTGGGCTTTTCCACCAGCAAACGGATCTCAGCCAGGAGGCGGTGAAGAAAGCCAGGAAGCATGGATGTCCCGCCAATTACCAACAAGTTCTCAGAAAGAACCTTCCTTGTATCAATAGGACACTGATGTGAAAAGCAAAATATTTCTGTTATGATTACCAAAATTACATGACCAATATTAACACATGACAGTAAACCTGAGTGGTACTGTAATAGTCTTTACCTTAACAAGAGTATCAAGGATTAATGTAGCAATAGATTTTTCTTCGTTGTCCTGTTCAAACAACATCTCAGCAATTGAGTCTCTGGAAACAAAACATTTTGGATTTTTTTGGGGAATAAATAAAAAAAATAAAAATAAAAAAAAATAATATTTCTAACACATTCTAAGATGATTTCAATATTTCAAGTGTCAAAATGTCTTGATTTTATAGAACTCTAGTTATTTTTGTCCTAGTTTAAAACTTTTATAACTTCAAGTAAAACTAGTCCTGAAAAATATCAGAACAATACCAGAACATTGATTTTTTAAAACACTTTAGTGACTGACAGCAATTAAGCCCCTACAACAAAGTTAGTATGTTCAATATTGTAAGTTATTTTAAAGGCATTCGAGAGTAAAGAAATTAAAGTCTAAATAAAATTAATTTTAAAAAAAATCTCCCAAAAGGAAAAATGTTTATTTGTTGAAAGTGCTCAATTGATTTTTATAATTAAAATTAATTATTATGCAATCTTTAGTTGTTTTAAAGGTGTTTAAAATTCTGTGCCAACTGGATGTGTTAGTGTCATTGTTTAGAAATGTTTTATCGCATTAGGGTCCAGGATGCTTTGCCACCATTCTTGCTAAAGGTGAATTGCTCATTCATGCACTTAGTCATAACAATGATCTAAGTTTATCTTTAAATGTGAAAAAGCTATTTAGTGACCTGGCACAAATGTTTTGGCAGTTTGTTTATGCTCAAACTTCGCTGAACTGAAGAAGTATGAAACATGTCCCATAAACATGTTAAGTTGCAAGTTTACCTAATTGATCCCTTAATGTGCAGAATCTTTTCTCCATCCAAGGGATAATCAACATCAGGAGGAGGAGCAGGTCTCTGATGAGAGAAAGAGAACTATTTGTTATCTTAAATTAAAAGCATGCACAGTCATGATATATAAATATGGATTTCAATTCTATGGTGAACACTGAACATACATACCTCTGCAGTTCCATCCATGTTGAACTTGGCCTCCTGGATTTTCAGACCTCTTTGCAAGTCACTGACAAAGCATGTCCTTACTAAATCATAAAAATAAAAAAAGGAAGAAATATATACTTGTAAAACAATTTGCACGTAGCTTCCTACAGCAATGTTTCACTGAAATCCACTGTTGATTTGGTTCTCACCTTTGATGTCTTCAACCACCTCTTCAGAGACTGTGCCTGAAACACACAACACAAAATACTTCTATCAAATGAGGTGCAAGACTGGTGATCTATTTTAGGCCAGACAGACCTGATTTACCTTTGTGACCTGGATTCTACTTATGTTCTCAGAAAACTACTTTTCAGTGATGCATTTAAAGCTATCAATGATCGCAACATCCTTCAGTTCTTCCTCTATATTGCAAAAATGATGAGTCGTGGGTGGTTAAAGTGGAGCTGTATGAATCAAACCCACTCACCCTGCATGACATGAACAAGAGCCTAACCTTACTTATTTCAAAAAGAAGGAAAAAGTAGGCCAGCAGTGGAATTCATAATTCATAGCTGTGAACGGATGCCTGCAGTTTGATATATGCCTGCAGCATGCCTTTGGGCAAGCTAATTATGCACTGGTGAGAGAAAAGGTAAGAGAACTGAAACAAACCACACGCACACATTCTTAAGTCTTGATGGATTAAAACATCTCTTTAAACCAACATTCAAAATTGGCGAATGATGAAATCTACAAGTTCAACTTAAACAGGGGTGAAAATTCACGGTTCGGTTCACACCTCGGTATAAACCCCACGGTTCGGTGCGTTTTCGGTGCGGTTATTTAAAAAGAAATATATAGAAGCTGGGCATTCTGAATAGCCTCACCTTTATTATCTTCATAATAAAAATGGAACTTCATTATAGGCATGTTTTGTTTTTTCGGATGGAATGTTGTAAGGGGGCTCCAGCCCTTTTATTAAATGCTTGAAACCAGGTTTCTCTCCCACCGTCGTCATAAGAGGAGAGAAGAGAAAGAGAGAGAGACAGAGAGAGAGACAGAGAGAGAGACAGAGAGAGAGACAGAGAGAGAGACAGAGAGAGAGACAGAGAGAGTATTGTGTATTCTTCGCACATTTGCACAAACCGAACAATAATCCCTGTACCATGACGGTTCGTAAAGAATACACGTACCTTTACACCCCTAATTTAAACTGTTAATTTTTATTCTATTAATAAATGTATGTGACTTCGCCCTGTCCTGTGAGGTCAAATCCAGTCTATGATGAGAAAGCAACAGGGAGGATAAAAACACTGAGCCAACTGAGTAACTAGAGCAACTTATACTATTACTTCAGTCATTAAATTTAAAAACTTACTAATTGTAATCCAGGCAAATGTTCAATTAATCATGGTATTTATTTAAGGTCATACTGCCCAGTACTACAATGTAGCTATAGGACTGTACTGCATCCTTACCTATCACAGTGGGTAAGCTGTGGCCAGTGCCTGAGTCTGTATCCACTGTACATTGTTCCGTCAGCAGACTATCCAATTCTCTATACAGAAGAAATGAAAACAGTGTAAAGAAATACATGACTCTATACACACACACACAATAAAAAATATATCGATGTGCTGCTGACTGACCCTTGATGTTTCAATTCTGAGGCCCCATCTTTGAAAGCCCTGCAGTATCTCTCACTACATTTTTTCTTAAAATATCAACATTCAACAATAATATTGTATACTCCTACTACTAACATAATATAATTTATATATTAAGCTCAAAATCTGAGATTTTAATACCTGAGACCAAATAGATTCATGTGACGAACATTATAACTGCACTAAACATGGGGAGATAAGACAGTGAATCCATTCACACTGTTTATGTTTTTCAAGGTCTCGATCTTAAGAAGTTGTGAATACATGATTGTAAGTGTTAAACAAAAGCTCTTTTCATCAGTTATTCCACTTGACTTACTTGTGAATAGCCTTTCCACCCATCGGCAAAGCTTCCCAAGCAGACAGGATGGGGATTCCTTCATAAACCTAATAATTGTTGAGGATAAATATTCTCAGAAGTTTACTTTTATTTACTTTTTTGTAATAAAAAAGCAAACAACCTAAAATATGCCATGAACAGAAATTATAGTCAGTTAAATTAGTGTGACAAAAATAAGCATTGTGTCTGCAAAGAATGCAAAAAGGATACAGGTAACACCAATGTTTCTGTATATCCACAATCCATCACAAGGGCTGAGTTGATACCCAAAGTCATGATGGACATTAGATGGCTGGGAGCAAAGAGAACTGATGGAACCTAAGAATGCATAAAGAATGAAAAAAAAAAAAAAAGTTAATTTTGTGTGAATTTGGGGGTGCATTTTTTTATAGAAACATTGCCTAATATATAGCTTAAACCTCTCTATTCTAAACCCCTCCAAAAATTTGTCACCTCAAAGTGCTTGAAGAATACTTTGGACAGAGTTTCTCTGAAGTGTGAGGGACAGAGGATGGACTCAATGATAACCACTCTTCGGTCACGTGGGTTTACGAGCAAATGCCTGTGAACATAAAGTACTGTTTTAGTCACTTTAAATTATTTAGGACACAGGTTGGCAATAAGCGTGAAAAAACGAATTGCCGACCCCTGATTTAGGACATTACAAGAAACACTACATCTACACTTAGTGTATTAAGATATCCAAGTGCTCAACATAAATCGATGAATTTATCTCCTACCTAAAGTACAGCATGTGAATGAACTCCTTCAGGTTAGTGTACAGCTCCTCTGTGTTTATGTTGTACTGCACCACTTTAATGGGCTGAAAAAAATGCAAATCACATTAACAAAGAAAATCCAAGTAAAAATGTTTCATACTCGACACCAGCAGTAGTCTCAATGTAAGTTACCTGCTGTACTCCAGGACGCTGGATCTCACTAGGGATGATAAACCTCGGCCCAGTCTCACCAGCAAAGCCACACCTGTGGGTTACACACAAGTTTATGAGTATTAGAAAGTGCCTGATGACACATAAAATCAAAGGGAATGGTCCCCAAAACACAACACAGCAAATATGTTTGTTACAGTGCATTTAACTAACCAGTGATCACATTATGACTGCACTTCTGATTGGTAAATTCAGCTACTTGGGTTCATAACTGTGACTGTGCTTGTACAACCTACACATAAAAACTTTAACAAGAGAATGATTTGTTTTGAAGCAGCCACATATGATCTTAAGGTTACCATAAAGTGTCATCCAGAGTCGTACAAAGTAATACAAAAGTACTTTAAGACCCAAGCATTGGGCTTTGCGGCAGTGGAAAGATGTTTGTGGAGCGCCATCTAGTACTTTTGATATGAGATAAGGTGTTGTTTGTGAACAAAATCATCAATTACCACACCAAAACTATGCTCATTTGGACGAATGCAATCAAATACTCACAGATATTTCATTAGCTAGTATAGAAGAGTAGAGCCCTATATTTAAGGAAAATGTTGAATGAATAGGAGTTCCTAAATGTTTGCACACACAACTTCCATAAATGCAAGTTGTCCATAATTCATCTCACCAAACAAGAGAAGCATTTACAAAAGGAGAAGTTTTTTTCAAAGAGCCCTGACAACCATGACAACAGCTAGAACAATTTACATGCACATTCACAGGATATTATACTGTCATTTGTATTTATAATACCATAATGTTTCTGCTTACTGTGCAATAAGCAGGGGACTTGACAGGTTTGCACATCTGCACTTGTATATATTGTTATGTCTGTATATTTTTTACTATATTTTAAATATGTATATAGATTAAGTAGTTATCTAGTTATCTAAGAGTTGCACAGGATAAGCCCGTCAGAGTTACCAGCTTCAGACTGAGCAAGTAACAGAACCCCAGATAAGAACACTTAAATGCTTCATTATTTTAGTTTATTTTACACTTCTAAGTTACTACGGGATTCCTTATGTGTTCCTTCATGTTTGACTTCAGTATTCATTTACAATGTAGAAAATAAAGCATTTTACCACAGAAAGCCAGGTTAGGTATTGCTAACTCTAGTTAGCTGAAAAAATACACTAAACAGAGCAGACTGGTGTACGGTATTGGGTTTTCGATATTATAGTTACGCTAGCTTAGCTATGTTAAACGTCCAGTACTGGGCGGCTAGGTTAGCTATGCTAACAGAGCTGTCATGTTATTTCCCTGCAATTGGTTGTTTTCAGTTAACTTACACCTGTAACAAATGAATATATCGTGTCAGCGACAAAAACAGAATACATTTACTTATGTTAGCTAACTAACTAAACAAAGGGGCTGAGAAACAAATAAAAGCATTCAATCCCCGCATTTAATGTCCACTATCGATGCAAGGCAGTTAGCACGTCAGCTAGGCTAAGCTAGGCTATGTTATGTTATGTTATTTAGACAGAGAAAAGCCCGTCTCACTTTGTGTAGGCAGCTCCTAAATCGATCACCACGGCCGTCTTCTCTCCTCCGCTCCCCAAAACCTCAAACAGCGGCATCCTGACCACTACTGAATCCCTCCAGACGCTGTCCGCCCGATCACACACACACAGAGAGATATAAACCAAAACACAGAGCGCTGAGCACAGCCCCGCTGTGTGTCCGGAGAGCAGAGCAGCAGGCCGGGCGGGGCGGGGCTGAACACATGCAGCCCTGCGCTCTCCCTGTTTAAAAAACGAATTAATTTAAAATAACCTAATAATCCACTTAATGTAATAGTGTGTAATACGTTAAATTATATTTATATATAGTTATTTGAATCTGTGTTATTCAATGTATATTCATCAGCGGTTTATTACTAACGAGCGTCTACGTATTTCCGTTTTTTTTTGTGTGAAAAGGGCCTTTTCAATCAGAAAGGCAGCCGGTTAGCCAGCACTGAAGGGGCGGAGCGGTGGTCTCAATTTGCGCTGATTGGAGATCAGTTATTATGGTCTTAGGGTGCTTTCACACCTTCATGATCAAATAGCTGCTAGGAAACCACTGTTAAGGAGAGGCAAAAACAGAAGAGATTTGTTTGGACCAAGAAACACAAGGAATGGACCAGTGGAAATCTGTGCTTTGGTCTGATGATTCCAAATTTGAGATATTTGGGTCCAACTGCTGTGTCTTTGTGAGACGCAGAAAAGGTGAATGGATGGATTCCACATGCCTGGTTCCCACTGTGAAGCATGGAGGAGCTGTGATGGTGTGGGGGTGTTTTGCTGGTGACACTGTTGGGGATTTATTCAAAATTGAAGGCACACTGAACCAGCATGGCTACCGCAGCATCCTGCAGCGACATGCCATCCCATCTGGTTTGCATTTAGTTGGACGATCACTTATTTTTCAACAGGACAACGACCCCAAACACACCTCCAAGGTGTGTAAGGGCTATTTGACCAAGAAGGAGAGTGGTGGAGTGCTGGGGCAGATGACCTGGCCTCCACAGTCATTGGACTTGAACCCAATCAATCGAGATGGTTTGGGGTGAGCTGGACCGCAGAGTGAAGGCAAAGGGGCCAGCAAATGCTAAACACCTCTGAGAACTCCTTCAAGACTGTTGGAAAACCATTTCAGGTGACCACCTCTTGAAGCTCATTGAGAGAATGCCAAGAGTGTGCAAAGCAGTAATCAGAGCAAAGGGTGGCTATTTCGAAGAAACTAGAATATAAAACATGTTTTCAGAATTTCACCTTTTTTTGTTAAGTACATAACTCCACATGTGTTCATTAATTCATAGTTTATTTTGATGCCTTCAGTGAGAATCCACAATGTAAATAGTAATGAAAATAAAGAAAACGCATTAAATGAGAAGGTGTGTCCTGTACTGTGTGCATGTATTTATGTGTATATATGTGTATATATAAATCTAAAATTAATTTATAAACCTTATAAATATGCTATACCATATGTCTGTCTTTGTTAAAAACAATAATATAAAGTATTTCAGCATAAAAGCTCATATTTGTAATGTGTAACTGGGTCCTGAATAATTACTAAATCTCTGCTGTTTGTAACAAACCAAATCGTGTGATAGTCGGGTATAAATGGGTAGAGTTGTGATTTATATAGCTGTATTTTACACCTTCCTCAGTGTAAATTAATGCCCTGGGGGCGCAGGATTGCCTCCTCCAATATGGCGGCCACGAAGGCACGTCAGCTCAAATAGACGGCGTCAGTCGATGCGCCGTCTATGTATATGACGTCTATGGGGCTGAAGCCTATCCCAGCCGGCATCGGGCGGAAGGCAGTATACACCCTGGACAGGCTGCCAATCCATCGCAGCACTAATGACCTAATATTTAAAATATATATAATATTAATTTATTCAGTCTGACAACAATGCGTATGCAAGCAGTGTGTACGCGAAAAATACTGTTTTATTACTATTACTAATTTATTAGTTTTTCTGAACATAAATTTGATTTACCATCTCTAATAAGATAATATTTGGCATAAAATATACTGCTTACACTTCAATATGATTAGTTTCACAGATTTTACTGTTTTTATGTATATGTTTATGTTTGAGTAAAATAAAAACATTAATATGTTTATTCTTTGAACTACTGACATAATTCTTCCAAATTTCAAACAAAAATATTGTCATTTAAAGCATTTATTTAGCAAAAAAATGAGAAATGGTCAAAATAACAAAAGATGCAGAGCTTCCAGACCACAATTTATGTAAAGTTCATATTCATTTAGAAACAACAACAACAATAATGTTTTAAGAGTTCAGAAATCAATATCTGGTGAAATAACCCTGACAGTCTTTCACACTGTTTTTGGGTGACCTTATGTCACTCCTGGAGCAAAAAGTCAAGTGGTTCAGCTTTGTTTGAGGACCATATGTTCCTCTTGATTACAGTACAGATGTTTTCATGACATATTTTATTATTATTTGATCATAATACACCAACGATTTTTAAACTCCTTCTGAGTATTGCACACATTAGTATTGTTGTTTCTAAATTATTATATAATTTGTTTTTTGAGGTTATGAATTTATATTATTTGAGGTCTTAGCACTGCATCTTTTTTGTTACTTTGACCATTTCTTCTGTGTATGGGAAGGTTTCCAGGAATGTTCTTTCAATGTGAATCTGTACGTATTCAGAACAATTTGGTAAAGGTAAAAGAGTTCCCACAAAATTGCCTCAACCTTATTTGCAACATCAATATAACATTGTTTAGGAACACCCTGATAATGTTAATATGTCTAGTTTCCTGTCCATAAGTGGCGTGAATGTTCTTAAAACAATGTGTTGGAATGTTCCTTTGACATAAATCTGTCCTGTTTTTTTATGTTTTCAGAACTTTTTTGTAATGTTACAGGAAACGTTCCCTGAATGTTGCCTCAGCCTTATTTGCAAGCATATAACATTATATGAATGTTGTCTAAGAACGTTCAGATAGCTCATCTGTCCTGCTTTCTTAAGATATGTGAAAGTTTTTAGAAAATTGCTCGACCTTACTCCCAACATCAAACGTTCGTTCCCAGAGTGTTGTCTTGGAATGTTCCCTGGACGTGAATTTGTCCAGTTTCTTAATGTTTTCAGAACTTTTTTGTAAGGTTACAGGAATGTTGTCTTAGCATTACTTGCAAACATATAACATTATATGAACGTTGTTTAAGAGCATTCAGATAAAGGTTATCTCTCCTGTTTTCTTAAGTTATGTTAAGGTTCTTAGAAGGTCGACTCGATCTTGATCGCAACATTGAACAAATGTTCCCAGAATGTTGTCTTGGAATGTTCCCTGGACGTGAATCTGTCCAGTTTCTTAATGTTTTCTAATGTTTTTCTAAAGTTACATGAAAGTTCCCAACATGTCACCTGATATATTTATTTATACTGTTATATACAGGTTTGGAAAATAATAAGAGAACACTTCAGTCTCTTAAACTGTTTAAACAGTCTCTGATTTTGTTATTTATAGGTATATGTTTGAGTAAAACGAATATTGTGGTTTTAGTCTGTAAACTACAGACAATATATCTCCCAAATTCCAAATAAAAATATTGTCATTTAGGGCATTTATTTGCAGAAAATGAGAAACGGCTGAAATATCAAAAAAGATGCAGATCTTTCAGACCTCAAATAATGCAAAGAAAAACAGTTCATATTCATAAAGAGTTCAGAAATCAGTATTAGGTGGAATAACCCTGATTTTTAATCACAGTTTTATGCATCTTGGCATGTTCTCCTCCACCAGTCTTGCACACTTCTTTTGGATAACTTTTTGCCACTCCTGGTGTAAAAATTCAAGCAGTTCAGCTTGGTTGGATGGCTTGTGGTCATCCATCTTCCTCTTGATTATATTCCAGAGGTTTTCAATTTGATAAAATCAAAGAAACTCATCATCATTAAGTGGTCTCTTATTTTTTTCAGAGCTGTACATATGTTTTATTTTGGACTGAATTAAGAGGCAGAAGAGTAGCACTGGAGTAAAACTGACCACAGTGAAGAAAAAATAGCTAATAGGCTACAACTTGTCTTGGCAGAGCTCCGTGTGCCACCCTGCCAATCCGGTGAGCGATGGTGTGAGAGCAGCAGACGGGCTGACAGCGCTGTAACAGCGGGCTGAGGGGTGTGGAGCTCTAACGCTACTGCAGAAATGAGGTCGGCTGGCTAATTTCAGCACAACACGGCAGGTAGGCATTGTTTATTTTGCATCTCTCATCTCAAACGCGGGGAAAGTGTAGCTATAAAACAGCGTGCACGCGCTTCTCCGCTACGCAGTTTGTGTTTGTGAATATTGGCCGCTGAAATGAAGAGCTTATATAGTGGATGATTTGCCATTTTTAGCTGCACTTGGTGTAGAGTGTCTCAGTCCGCGATGTGAATACTGTGTGAATACTGCGCAATGCTGATAAACCTGCTGTCCGTTACCTACACCACACACAGGCATTTATTACTGATTAATGTTACGATTAAAAGATGCTCTGTCCGCCACTCAGCAGTGACAGCGCATTAAAACACGAGTGTAGCCTGAAGACAGTCATGTGATCTCTTTCCAGCAACACAAACTACATCTAATAAACCCCCATAAGTGGCTTTAACTGGGTTTATACTCCCGTTAGTCAGTAGTTAATAGCAGTGTTGTTATCCTTGTTGTAGTGCAGTAAACACAAGCCACATTGCTGTTTTCTAGGGCTCTTTGTCTTGTAGAATGAACATTGTGCTATTTTTAGGGTATGTGAGTGAAGGAGTGCAGCAGTCTGCTGTGTCAGGTTCTGCAGGATACAGAGAGAGATAGAGAAGGAGAGAGAGAAAGAGAGAGAGAAATAGGGTCCTTATGAAAATTAAGTGTAAGCCCAAAGCAAGGACTTCAGTGTGACACACAGGGCTTTGCATTTTGTTTCATCAATATTACTTTTTTCTTTCAGTTTTGAAACCATGGAGGAAAACAGGCAGTTGAATCATTCAGCCTAGACTACAGTGTTACATTTGTACTAAAGTACTGTTCAAACTGAATAGGTGTACTTTTACTGAATTATATTTCCAAGAGGCTATTTTTAATCTGGGTTAATTAGCATATAGAATATTGTTCTTTGACATGGTCCATTTATATTGCTGTACATTACCATTTGAAAAAGTTCATTGTGTAAAGAACCACATGGAAGAAAGTGTTTTATATACATGTCATGTTTCTGTACATTAACCATAGCTTTGCTGAAAAGAAAATTCACAAGTTTAAAATGACACTGCTGACAAATATGCAAAATTATTTTTGTGCAAGGACTTTTATCAGTCAAGACCATAGACTGTATATAGCTGGACAGAGCATCATCTCTCAAGTGAAGCCACCACAGGTCGGGCGCCCCCTGCTGTTCGGCTGCAGAAAGCTGTGTAACCCCACCCACCCCCATAGGTTTCAATGGCAAAACAGACAACTTTTAATCACGTTTTTTTCTAATATGCTGTAATTCTACCTCCTTTATTTAAATGCAGCAGCTAGTGTAACCTCTGCTTATATTGTCAATTTTTTATATTCTCACAGAGTTCGTTTTTTAAAACGTTATTCAGCTCTATTCAAAACAGGTGTGTTATTGTAAAAGGGCTGGTTATGGGCGGGACCAATAACAGACCGTCAGCTCAGCTCTGCTCCGCTCCGCTCTGCAGTCTGTGACCGCGAGGCAGCCCTCAGGGGCGGGGTTATTTAAATGAGTAGGAGCTCCTCACAGTCTTTCTCCCTCCTCTGGACTCTACTGCGCAGACTCTGGTCTCAGAATCGCCAAAATGGCGGAAGATTTTGGCTTCATTTTCATTGAATGAATGGGAACGGTGACACGGCGTCCATCTTTATATACAGTCTATGGTCAAGACAGCCATATTCACCATACTTGTGCTAGACACAAAGATATGAATTATGGCCTCCTTATTTAATCTGTGTGGTTAATGTGCAGTGTACACACATACATAAGAGTGATATAGTGAGTACATGTGCCTTGGGTGGTGATAAAGTGAGGGTTAAAGGACTTTCAAACCTGGGTATCTAAGACAAGACAAGACAATCATAATGACCATACGTGTGCTTGGTCACACAGATGGAATTAGGCCTTTACCTTTTACCTATGCATGTAGTGAACACACACATACCAGTACGTACTAGTGAGCACACTATTGTGAGGACAGCCATCAGTGAGGGTTTAGGGCCCCTCTTAAGAGTAAGATTTTAATTGATGTGCCCATACCAATCATTTTACTCTGCTTCTCTGTACCTTTTACATCCTGTTTAAAACCACATACTCATTCCTGTTGAACTGATACAATGTTGTTTCCCACTCTTTTCAAGGGGTGTTCAGCTATTTTAGATGTGACTCTCTCCACACTTTGGAGTGCCCTAAACGCTTCATGCTCGACTCTGGATAAAGCCATGTTGCTAGGTGAAACTCTCAAAGGTTTGTTGGTGGTTGGGGCGTGTCTGTCTGCTTGGGCCGCTCCATTAGGGGTCACCTCTTCACCACAGGCAAGGCGCTGTGACCGAACAGAACAAGGATCCAAAGAAACATCTGAAAGCCTGGAAAGCCATCATGATGACAAGCTGTGTGAGATCTCTACCACACAGCTGCCAGCATCATCTCCTCCTTACGTAAAAGAGTGGCGAGAACCTGGCAGGACAGCAGATGTTTTGGACAATGCCAGAGATGAAGGGGAGGTTACATTTGCAGAGGCAGGGAAAGTGCAGATTAGAGATTCTGGCTTGTTTCAGAAAGAAGGTGACCAAAACTTGAGTGTTGACAATGTGACATTTAGAAGCTTATCGGTGGACAAGAATAATATTTCTTTATCTGCTGGTCCCACTGAATCAGTTACATCTGGACCTGGAAATGTAAATATGGAGGTGGAAAGTGTGACAGCCGCTGGTGCATCTGACCAAATCAACTCACAGAGTGACGCTGTGCAGAAAGTAGGACCATCCGTGGTCCCATTTGGGCAGAGCACTGGCAGATCTGCAGAGACACAAGTTGTGCTAGGACACGGTGAGGATGTCAGGCAAGGGAGCTTGCTTTACACAGATTTAGAAGAAGATAAGGGCAGAGTACGGATGAGAGATCTGCCACCAGAACACAAGAGAGAATGGGATGTAGAGTCAATTACAAAGGAACATTTTACACAGCTCAGTACAACTGAACCATCACCCGTGGTCTCATCTACTGCTCATGATTCTGCTAGCCAGTCTACCTGGACGGTCGTCCACCCTGTTTCAACATCTCCAACCACTCCAGGCATTCCTGATGGAGAGGCTCGAAGATCTAGAGTAGCAGAGGAAAACCTCTTTACAGCCTCAGACCTCCAAGATAAAGCACTTGCCCCTGGAATACTGCAGCCAGACTTGACCCTGAGCTCCAGAGAGCCAGAGCTTGGAGGGACCTGGACTGAGCCACTTCATTTGCAAGGTGGTGAGTCTTTTTTTTAGGGGTGCTGGATACTACTGGAATAGTATTTGTATATCAGATTTTGATATTGATATTTTGATATTTCTAACTAGAAGGAGAGCAAACTGTTTAGATAACACAGACCAAGTACAATAGCGTGTATCAGTAGATATTACGTAAAAATGATAGGGATCTGTGTTTCTTTGTCTGCATGGGTTTTCTTTCAGTCTCTCAAAAATGATAGATCAGTTAGCCATGCTAAATTGACCTTAACTTACTGCCTAACATCCAAATAGAGTATAGTAATTAATATTGATTTACACACAGTACGAGGGCATGCCTTTAAAGCAGAAACTGAACTATGTTTTAATGCTAACACACATGCTAATGACCTCAGGATTATTGGAGTTCCTGCAACACTTTTAGGCCTTTACTTTGTTAATGTCCAAAATCATAAGGTTAAAAAGCTGTTTGATAGGCATTGTTGTGAAAAAAAGACAACATTAAAGGGATGCATAGAGTGACAAGTATAGACTTTGATTATGTGCTAAAGGCAGATGGTTTTGCTTGCTCCACTTTGAACCTCAGTGGGGGACTGGTGGCAGCCTAATTACTTTCTATTTTTGAGTCTGCACTTGAAATAAGCGAAAGGGACTGCAAAAAGATTGGAATAGGTCCTCTGAGCATGCTTCTGCCAGATCTGAAAGCTTATGTACATTTTAAAAGGCTTGACAGGTGATTACTTTGAATTGTGAAGACTTGGCACAGAGTGCAAGGCCTAATTTGATCTTGGCATTCCATGAAATAAAAAACGGTGCATTGCGGAATATCTTGTCTATGAGCCCTAAAAACACAGGTGTTTTATATTCAGATCTACAACATGTCATTTCTTCAACTTGTTGAATGCTAACTGTTTTGTGCATTATAATCACTAGTAATGTGTGGTTTCATCTATGTGACATGCAGTTGGTGTAAATTGTAGTAGCTAACAACAGACTTCACCACAAAAACACTAAGATTCGATTCAGTGGTTGGTAATGACCACCACACTACATCAATAAGAGTCCATAGGCAAGTATGAGTTGCTCTGAATAGGAGTGTAATATATAGCCAAATATCTTAAATGTGAAAATGCTTTGTCACTTACTAATAGCCATCTTACTGTTAACTAATTGATTGCCCTGAAGAAAATTCCTAAGAAAAATGTGTGTAGACATTTGTTCATTCAACATTTACTCTAAATGTTGGAGCACTGCTGTGAGGATGTGTTTTCTGCCACAAAAACATTAGCAAGATTATGTACTAATGTTGGATTAATGACAAATGCTCATCAGAGTTATTGAACTGTATGAAATAGCTGTATTACCCCAGAGAACACAGTTCTACTGTTTCACAGCCCAATGCATGGGGCCTCCCATTTTATTAGAAATGCTTTTGTGTGGGATTGCCAGTTCGAATCCAGGATCATGCTACTTGTCATCAGCAGCCGGAGTCCGAGAGACCACAACTGGTATAGGTGGGTAAATAGTGCTGGTGGCTGGCTCCACATTTGTTGCAGGAGGGATGTGCTAGTTTTTCTCCTCCTGGTTTTGAGGGCATTGCTAGTGATAGGAAGAGGACTAATGAGTGGGTTGGGTAATTGGGCTTCCAAATAAAAAAAGGCTTTTAAAACAACTGATTTGTACCAAAAGTTAGAAACAGTAGATACAATAGTATATTGGTCACTTGTTTATGCAGTTTTAAGCTGCTGAATTAATTAATTAAAAGTGTTGTGTAAATACTTTGGACATACAGCATGTAAGTGTGCATTTCGTCTGTGTTGGGAAGGCAGTTGAAGAAAAGGTGCTATGAAAACACATCCATGTCAGCTAGTTCAACAAACTGGGGACAGACTGCTTTGGTCCTACAAATCGGCATCAGGATTTCAGTCATGAATGTAAAATGTCACCTTTCTTGTGTTTTATCTTCAGTGGAAGAAACAAGCATCTCACCCTTGTCTCAGGAGGTGGGCACAGAGGCAACCATGTCTTCTGAAGACCTGCCTCTGATCTTTGAGCCGCTCGATGATGTGACACCCCCCAGTGGCTCAGCACAGGCATCCGAGCTGTCTGTCGCCATGGCGCCAGCCACAGGGATGCTCAGGGAGGCTGAGCTTGAGCAAGCGGTGTCCGTGGATACGGAGCGCGTTCCTCCTGATGCTTCTATCCTGGGGCCGTCTGATTGGCCTTCGCCGTGGCAGATGTCTGGTTCGGAGAATTCGGATGCTGTTGCACCGTATCAGATGCCAGTCAGCAGACCTTTCTCTGGAGCAGACCTTGGGCCCAGTGAGAAATCAGAGAGGCTACAGAGTGAGAGTGAATTAAATCCCTAAGTGTCTAGTATGTGTTTTGTGTGTGCACATTTAGTGCAGCTCAACATTGGTCTATTCTGTAATACCACAAGTATATCATGTTCTTTTTAAAAATGACTAAATCTTAGTGTAGTACATATGCCCTGTGTCCAAAATGCCCACAGCATTGTATTTAAATAGTATCAGAATTTTTTTTGTAGGTAGTTTCAGAATCCAAAGGAAAAAAGCATGTTCTTTTGTTGCTAAAGTTTTATCCTGATGGAGTAGGCTTTGTTTCTTACATTTTAGACACAGCCCATTCATGCTCTGGCTATTAATGCATATTCTATGTCATGGCATTTTATATATAATGAATACAGTCATTTTTGTTTGTTGTCCAAAATCTACTTCCTCAGTTTGCAGTGGAGCCATGAGGCTAACATACACAAGAAATAAAAGGTCATGGCTCACTAATAAGAGATATGGTTATTAAAGTACCTGGCTCAGCTACTATTGGCGGCACGATGGTTTAGTGGTTAGCATATTCGCCTCCCAGCATTGGGGTCTCTGTCTGCGTGGGTTTCCTCCAGGGACCCTGGTTTCCTTCCACAGTTCAAAAACAGGGAGATCAGGTCAGGTCAGATCAGGACACTCTAAATTGCCCCAAAATTTGAATACTCTTAATAGATTCCTATAGTTATGCGTATTGTATAGGATTGTGTGGTGTATAAAAGAAAATGTATGAATGACAGTGATCAGAAATGGATTGGCACTCCTGGGTAAATGCTGTAGTGCTCGATGCAGTCTTCCAAGGTGTATAGTTGTTTCTGGTTGAATGTACACTGTGTGTGATTGGCTGCTGTGTGTGGTAAATTGTGAAGCATCCTTGGGTTTCTAGAAAGGCGCTCTATAAGTGTAACTTCATTAATTCATTCATACTATTCTACTACTATACTATACTAGATCTCCCCATCTAAGTGAGTCTAGCATGTGCTTTCTTCATGTGACAGAAGCACCACATCTTTTTAACCTTCTGCTAATGTAGCTTCTTTGGGCAGCTGAACACACCAAGAGGAGAACACTTACTTAATTTGTTAGCTAACAGACATTGGCATTGGTTGCTTTTCACTAAGTAAGCTTGAAGCCTACCGACAAAAAGGCCAACACAGTTGCCACTTGGGAGCTCAGCTATGTGAAATTTGGCAAATGTTTGTTTTAGCTGGTTTTGACTAAAGACTACATTTGGGGTAAGGGCAAAATTTTGAGTGAAAGTGGAAGGTTTTTGGCTGTAAAGGCATCTAAGGAGACTGACATAATGTGATGATATAAGGCTTTTTATACCTCACTAGGAAGTGTGACCAAATTAATAGAGGAATCAGCAAAAATGTAAAACGTTTTTTTAAAAATTCTCCACATACAGATATCTCGGCCTCTGTGGGAACTCTTCCTTTATCACCTTCTCCTGTTCCGGCCACCATTCATCAGGACATTGAGTCAACTCAGTTGACAGCACTGCAAACCAAATCAGGACTGGATGAACTGGAATCAGAAGGTTTGATATTATTGGGACTGTTACTAAGTCAATAATCAATCAATTTTATTAGTCATTGAGTTATGCATTTTTTCTGCAGAATTTTTGTTTTTGATTCCTCCCAAAAAGAAACACTTTATATATATTTATTTGTTGGAAGGGCTCAATTGTGTTGAATATTTAGGTAGTCAAACTGGGTTTAGGCTTTAAAATGATTTATGGAAAAGATATAAATATTTCATAAACACTTTGAGGCATAAAATATGCAAATAAATGTTCATCAGCCTGGGCTTCTTGTTGTACAGAAGGATAACTATAAAAACTATAAACAAAGCTGCAAGTTGTGAAAGCATTTTATGACGTTTGACCAACAGAAATGCTTCAAAGCTGCTATTTTGGAGAGAACCCTTGCAAAAATCCTGATTCAAATTGCTAATAACTAATTATTACGTATTTAACAATAGTGATCTGTGAGTAATAGGAGTTGTGAATAGTTGTGAATAGTGATAGATCTTATAAATCAAACTATTTACAGAAAATATAATGTATGCTAATTGTGTTTGTTCTTTGCGCTTCAGAGGATGAGGATGAAGATGTGGATGAATCTGAGGAGGAGGAAGAGGATAGTGAGGAGGACCTAAATGAGGCCACTGTCCACACCCCTACTCGTGCTTCCTACAGTCTCATCCCACCTCCCCCAGTCTGGGGGCAGCAGAACCAAGGACTCAGTGAGTCAGCCGACAGAGTTTTCTACCGACAAACTAGAATACCAAATGCTGTAATGCAGCTTCGTGGTAGGAAACAAATAAATGTACAATGTATTTTTGCAATTTGCAATTTTTCTGGCCAAATTTTCTGTTACTGGGAATACTGTGGTTTATTAAATAGAAGAATGATTTGATTAACTGAAGGCATGAGGTTAAAGATAAAGCATTTGTTTCAGTATTTCAAGCAGTGCTAGTGTATTATTTTAGTTTTTTTTTGGCTCAAATTAAGGTGTAAAAATGAATAGACTACCATTCAAAAGTTTGGGCAACTTTCCATGTCATTGTATGGTTTTAAATATATAAAAGATGATATTTCAGTTCTGTGTAGAGGGTTATTTATTAATTGTCTCAGTATTAGCAAACCGGGAATTAATTTCGCTTAAGTTTTGAAGAATCTAAATCAACGTTACCTGTTAATAATTAATGTTTATTTTCCTCTGCTTTATTTCAGTTCGCAGCTGGGTTGAGCTCATCCGAGAAAAGGTAGGTGACATATCATTAGGTTTTGTAGTAACAGATTTGATCAGCCTGAAATGTAACATTCTTTTCTTTTTTTTATCAAGGCTGGCTATGTTTCTGGGATGCTAGTTCCTGTTGGTATTGGGATTGCTGGTGCTCTGCTAATTGTTGGAGCTCTTTACAGTATTAGAATGATCCATCGCAAAAGAAAGAACAGCTTTAAGCACCAAAGGAGGAAGGTAAGTGACATTTCCAGAGATAAAACCTGATCTACTTGACGTTAGGCAAACGCTGTTGGAAGTGGTCAGTGTGTCACTGTTTACTATCTGATAATGTATTTTTGTCCACTACAGCAGCCCAAAGAAGTGAGAACTGGACCAGACCAAGCGATGCTATTGGCTGACAGTTCAGAGGATGAATTTTAAATCTAGCCATGTGTGTCCCACGTTCCACCTAAACATAAAAACAAAGTGTTGAGAGGATTTCAGATACATACTTGTATCTAGACACTAAACATCTATCAACAGATCTTGCATAGACACAGGCTTAGTCTCACACTCATCTAAATCCACCACATCTTTGAAATAAATAAGCAATCCCAAATATGTGATTCTATCACAGACAATTTAGCTGTACATAAAACGTATGTATGTATATTAATAACTGTACTCAGTGTCTGACCTTACTCTAAGATGGCAGTTCGCCATGAGTTTCTGTCTCTGTGAATAAATAAATATATAAATAAATGAGGTTTATTCTTGGAGTTCTGTAAGATTATGTTTTCCTAATTGTAAATACAAGAGTTGAATTAAGTGTAAAAATATGATTGTCAACAAAAGAAAAAAAACATTTTTGTGTATTTTTTTTTTTTAAAAGACCATTGATATTATATAATTTGTTGATATTTACAATATCAACAAATTTCATCTTTTCTGTTTTAAGATACAGTGGCTTCTCTAGTGGCAATAATTTTTCTGTGTTTTCTGCTGATGTCAGCTTAACGTGTTTTCTCATAAACAGACATAAATATCCAAAGATTGAATTGTGATCCAAAGGAAAACCAATACCTTTATGTCTTTTCTAGAACATCTGGGGAAAAAAGTAAATTTTAACTCATCTGGCTCAGTGTAAATCACTGTATATAATACATGAATACGTTTTGCTGTATAATTATTGTTATTGTTCACACCTGTTTAATTAAATGTCATGTTCAAATTATTCATATTGTGACAATCTGCCCTCTGTGGTTAAACACATTGGTTGTGCTTATTGTTCATCATCAACTGCTATATTTTTGCTGTTACATTAAATGATCAATGACTAAATAATATAATATTTTGTGGTGAATTTTCTATTTTTATTTATTTTATAAATTACACTGACCATAAAGTGTTATATCACCTTAAAGTGATCCACAGTGTCACATTAAGTTATGTACGGGTAATAATTCATAGAAGGCATTACTGTGGACAGCACAGTGGGTGGTTATAGCGGTGACCGGCAGCATCTGGCAAAAATTGCCAGATTTAAACACACAAGCTTCTCTGACATTACATTACATAGAATTTAGGGGATGCTTTTATCCAAAGTGACTTACAAATAATGACAAAAGTCACATCCCTGTTAAACACAGCAGGCTCTACATGCGTATTCCTCAGGTCATTGCAGCATTACAAAAGTAATGGGACACAATTCTAGGTTCTGTCCCATTGGCATGTCAGTGTAAAATAACAATAACACGTTCCATCCACACACCATTGAAAAAATCAAATAATTTATTTCTGAGGCTTTTTTCTATCCACATTAAATAAAAGATATTGTAATGTTTTTAGATCTAAATGAAATTCAAACAGGGCAGGAGAAACTTCCTAAAAATGACATGCAAAACTTCACTCTGAACCCTTCACCAAACAAAATATAGAATGAGAAACCAAACAGTTCTGCATCCATAGACAACCATTTGCATTAAGAATATATAGAAGCGTGCTTCTTTATACCAACTCTTACTGCTCTAGTAGACCAGAGGCTGGAAAACATACTGTCAGGTACCTTTCACACCTCCAGGAATAATACTGTTTTCTTGAGGGAAGCACCAAGAAATCCCAGTAAATCCCATTTCCTATTCCTATCAGTGTTTAGGGGTTACAGAAATGTAATGCAGTTCAATCAATATACATAACTCACTTGTTAATACTTGTCAGAGCAATGAATGAACAGCATGGGCCCCTGTGGTGTCTTTCCTTTGTTCAAAGGCTTCACAGTCTGCATTGATGTTTAATTCCTGATGAAGGACAGTCCAGTTATAGTCCTTTATGCATTGTTCATGTTCTCTGAGGTTGGCTGAATTCACCTGAGGAGTGGGCAGATCCAAATGGTTGAATCACAGACAGCAGAAACCTGGCTTTCAATAAGGATGGCTATGACCATAAAGAAAAAAAAAAAAGTCACATAATCCACACAACTCAATCTCTCTGCTTCTGAACAAAATAATTCAGAATAACAAAACAACTAACCACAGTGTATGTGTATACAGACCCATGCAAAACTTAAAAAAAAAGGGCCACAAACATCACAGCACAGCAAAGTGACTGGCCCCCAACTCCATGTTCTTCCCAGGTTTCATGTTTTAGTACTGCAATTTGGTGTCAGGAGAGCAGTTTGGACTCTGATTGCTTCCACAAGCACACAGTGAAACGCCACCTAGTAGCATCCAGGAGACACATGACAATCACACAGACATGCACATAGATACACAAACCAGCAGCATTTTGAATCAAAGTGCAATAGAACATCTTTCCATATATTCTAGAACAAAACTAAACGTATGCATACATTAAGCTGCATCGTGTCTCATTTGCTCACACCAACTGCATCTGAGCTAAGGAAGAGTTTTCTGAATTCACAACTTTTTAACTCCCATATGTCAGAAGGTAACACACTTAAATGAACTTACACAAGTAACAGGGTGAAACCAAATCAAGCTCCGCT